>NC_084842.1:75608201-76246951 GCF_033115175.1 Lepus europaeus | reverse complement strand
GCATAGAAGTTCCTGCCAACCTAGGTACATAATCATTTGAGGCTGGAATTTAATTGATTTAAAGATAAGAAAAATTTTAATATGTCACAGTTGAGTCTACATCAAGATTCATACTTTTTACACCGAGTTTAGAAAAATCTAAAATACACTTCTGATAAATCTAGGAGAATAATAAAAAAATCAAGCAGGGTTAATTATGCACATTACACACACACACACACACACCTATATCTAGTCCAGAAGTTGGTAAAATTGAAGGAATATTCAATGAGAAGGGAAAGCAATTGCAGGACCCAATGTTACTTCCCACCAAAGAGTGGGTCAGCAGATAAGCTACAACACAGCTTCTGTATTCTTTCCTCCCTAAGCTCCAGCTCTTTAGAGAATTTTCCTTGTATCTCATCCTAGTGAAACATAAGAATAAAGAGCACTGTGGGAAACATAATTGAACACAGCCACATGGACATCAAATGATACCATCACACTGTGGTGCTAGGATGAGTTTATTCCTTGTAGCAACAACCATCAATTCCTAATTTATGCAGAATGCAATGAGAACTGTGGAAAATGAAAGATATAACAAAACATGTTCTAGACAACAACTTCACAATCACAAGAACAGAGTTTACTCAGCAGGTAAATTCTATATGATATTTCTTAAATAGCTTTGAAAATAGGACAGATATTCATTTGTTGGAAGGAGGGGAACAGCATCCTTTAACTTGAATAAAAGAGTTAAATTAGATGACTTTTCAAGATTCTTTCCAACTCCATGATTGTATTATAAGCCAAAAATTTCTTAATTGCACCTATTCCCAAGGCTTCAACGAGCTTAGTCATAATAAGAATCTTTTCAGTTTAACAAAATATATCCATAACTTGTTGGCTGGAGCAAGTGTTTTCCATGAAATGCCACAGGAAAAAAAAAATAACTTTCAAGAATAATAACTGCTTCCAAAATTTGACTTGGAACAGATATCCAAACGTTTTCTGCTTATGAGAAGCATACATGATCTGACCTAAAAATAGCTTCTTGATTTAGGTAAAATGGCTCAGGGTTAAATTCTAACAATGAATAAAAGCTGAGCCTATCAAGCTTTTCCTGATTAATCTAGACAGCATTTTTACTGGGCCAGATTTTTGAACATGGGGGAAAAATGTCTTTATTTGATAACAGTTTGTCTCCATTTCCTGAGGTATTCTTTACCCACCTCCCAAGTCCCAGTTCATGTTCAAACACAATTCACATCCAATGCTACTAATTCTATAAAAGAATTGGCTTGTTGACAAATATATTCAAAAAACTTTGTCCAGGCTTTAATCTAGTCTTCGCGTGAGAGCATTTATATTATGAAAACAAAGGAAACACAGTGCAAAATAATTCATTTTATTTGTGGAATTATCATCTATCATTTAATAACGTATGTGCACCTCAAGAAAATATGAAATGTTTGCATAAATAAATAAAGTAATTAAAACACAAAAATCAGGGCTGGCGCTGTGGCGCAGTGAATTAAAAGCCGTGGCCTGAAGCCACGGTGCCGGAACCAAATGGGTGCTGGTTCTAGTCCCGGCTGCTCCTCTTCTTTTGATCTAGCTCTCTGCTCTGGCCTGGGAAGGCAGTAGAAAATGACCCAAGTCCTTGAGCCCCTGCACTCCTGTGGGAGACCCGGAAGAAGCTCCTGGCTCCTGGTTTCAGATCGACTCAGCTCCAGCTGTTGTGGCCAATTGGGGAGTGAACCATCAGATGGAAGATCCCTCTCTCTCTCTGCCTCTCCTCACTCTGTGTAACGCTGACTTTCAAATAAATAAATAAACCTTCTTTAAAAAATAAAAAAATTGAGCAACTATACTTATTTTCTACCTTCCCATTTACTTTATACAAAATATGTATGTATATGCGTGCGTGTGTGTATTTAAAATGCATCAGTAAAGTCACCTTTTTTTTTTTTTTTTTGGACAGGCAGAGTGGACAGTGAGGGAGAGAGACAGAGAGAAAGGTCTTTCTTTTTCCGTTAGTTCACCCCCCAATGGCAGCTGCGGCCTGCGCACCACGCCAATCCGAAGCCAGGAGCCAGGTGCTTCTCCTGGTCTCCCATGGGGTGCAGGGCCCAAGCACTTGGGCCATCCTCCACTGCACTCCTGGGCCACAGCAGAGAGCTGGCCTGGAAGAGGGGCAACCGGGACAGAATCTGGCGCCCCATCCGGGACTAGAACCCCATGTGCCGGCACCATAGGCGGAGGATTAGCCTAGTGAGCCACGATGCCAGCCAAAGTCACCATTTTGAAGCATTCAATGATATTTTTGGCCTTTTTGTTTAAAGAAAGACAGACTTATCTTCTCCTGCCTACTTCCATATTTCACTTTTCACTCAAGAAGACAAAGTAGATTCATCGAATTCTAAGATGTCGGCCGGCGCCACAGCTCGCTAAGCTAATCTTCCACCTATGGTGCTGGCACCCCAGGTTCTAGTCCTGGTCGGGGCGCCGGATTCTGTCCCGGTTGCTCCTCTTCCAGGCCAGCTCTCTGCTGTGGCCCGGAAAGTCAGTGGAGGATGGCCCAAGTGCTTGGGCCCTGCACCCGCATGGGAGACCAGAAGGAAGCACCTGGCTCCTGGCTTCGGATCGGTGTAGCGGCCATTTAGGGGGTGAACCAATGGAAGGAAGACCTTTCTTTCTGTCTCTCTCTCTCTCTCTGTCTAACTCTGCCTGTCAAAAAAAAAAAAAAATTCCAAGATGCCTCATGGGATCTAAGTTGCAGAGGCTCGGGAATTCACTGTGCGTGTAGTTTCAGTAGAATCCCCTAGGTTTTCTGAGCTATAGAAATAACACCTCTCTCTGGCTCCCACCTTTTTATTCTTAGAAAGCTCTGTTTTCCAAATTATTAAAAAGTACGGAAAGCCTGTGGATTCCACCTGTGACTGTTGTGAGATGGCCTGGGATGGGTAATTTGGATCAGCTTTACTTGTGCCTTGGTGCAAAACTTGTGTTCTTTCTGAAGAATATGGGGCTTTTTCTCCAACCGGTTATAAAATGCAACACTCAGGCTTGTGTTAGAGAAAGCAGAAGCCGTATGGTTTGCTGTGGTTCTTTCCCATAGATCATGTCCACAGTAGAACTTTGAGAGAGTATAGTCTGTGCTCACAAACCTTCCTATCAGATTATAATGAAAGCAAATGTCAAATCAAATTCTGCACATGTGCAAGTCATTAATTAAATAAGTGTTTCATCAACAAGCAGGAACAGAACAGTTCAAGCAACTTATTCCATAAGTTGATGAACTCCAAGAATTTGTCCTTTTAGTTGCCCCTTCCTCCATCATGAAAGAATAAATTACTAAAGGCAAATGATGGCAACATTCTAAAGACAAAGTTCCATTAACAATGAAGTCAGCATCAATGAAATCAGTCAGGTTTTTGATACTACCACAAAATATCAAAGGTGGTAAGCTTCTTAAAGAGAAAGGTTTTACTGACCTCACCATTTTGAATATTTGGCATCTGTTAAGGGCAGAGGATGGCAATGTAGGAGACATGTGGAGGAAGGATCTTGTGATGGGCCAAGAGAGAACAGCTGGACCTGACTCAGGCTTCTTGTATAACCTAACTTCTTGCACGAATACTTTCCAAGGGCACTCCCCCAGTGATCAAAGGACTTCCCACTGGGCCTTCCTCCCAAACATCATAATTGGATTAAATGTCCACTCTCCTGATACCATTAAATTATCATTAGGGGGATTAAAATCCTGCAGAAGTTCTGGATCCAAATCATGTTCAAACCATAGCAAATGACATACCAGTTATGGACCCACCACAAGGGTACTAATGCCAAGGATAAATATTTCTGGTCTCCCTAGTTTCTTTTACCTTATTAATACAAAGCCCCCAAATGAATTGAGACTCGGGAGGTGGGGAAAGAGTGCCTCAGAAAATGGAAACCAAACTTCTACCACGTTCATGGTAATGGAGAGCATTGGTAGACTTTTTAAAAGATTTAAGTAAATTCACATATCTTCAAATTTTTTCATATTGCTTAAAGTACATTTATTTTTTTAAAAAAAATCTTAATTGACACAATTATACATATTTATATGGCACAATGAGATAGTTCAGTATAGCTATGATCAAATACAGGCAGTGATCAAATCAGTACAATTACCACATCCATCACCTCAAACATTTATCATTTCTTTGTGCTAAATACATTTAAAATCCTTTCTTCCACCTATTTTGAAAAATACAATAAATTATTTTTAACTATAGCCACCCTACTGTGCTATAGGACACCATAGCTTATCCCTTTTATCTAACTGTACTGTTTCCAGCCTCTTCTTATTCTCCTCTCATACCTTTCCCAGCCTCTGGAAACTCCTATTCTACCCTTTACTTCTATAATATCAACCTTTTTAGTTTCCATACATGAATGAGAATTTATGGTATTTCTCTTCTGTGTCTATTTTAAAAGCCTGTTTCTAATATTCATATTTCTGATTATCAACCCACCAATTTCACAAATAATAACTCATTTCTGAAATTTCTCATGCTAATTAAAGTATTTTATGTCATATACACTATCAACAATATAAACAATCTGAGTAACCACTTTCCAATCTGGTTTTCACCATTCATAGCTTAATATGAACTACACGCTTACTAAAATACTTCAAAAATGTTTAAATTTATTTATTTTAGAGAGAGAAAGAGATTGAGAGAAAGCTCGTGTATGCTGGCTCATTCCCCAAATGCCTGCAATGGAAGCCAGAGCCAAGAACTAGATCCAGGTCTCCCACATGGATGGCAGGAAATCAGCTACTTGAGCCATCACCATGGATGTCCCAACTCGTGTCTTCATCACTAGGCAAAATGCCCATCCCTAAAGCACTTTAAGATAAATTATAGACATCATAACAAACAGGAACTATGATCACCTCTTTGTCACAGTTTAAGAATTCAAGGACTTTCAGACTTGATTATGTAATTAATTAATAGGCAAGTCAAAATTCAAATCCAACAAGTAGAATTCAGAGCCCATGTGGGAAAAACTGCATCTGTAGGCAAAAAGCATTATCTACAGGATTCAGCCTAGGTCATACACTTTATGCTGGGAACAAATGTTTCACACTCAAGTAGAGTTATCATTTGCCAGTTATCATTCTTCCTCTATCTTTTCAGAGACCACTTAGGGAGGAATTGCTGGCTAAAGAACATATCAGAAGATTGTGGATCATGGAATAAAAATTATCAATATTTAGACAACCAGGCCCATTCAGTTCATACTATATAAAGTCCAAATTTTGGTTGTTATTCAAGAGGTTGTTTGTCTTAATTTCTGTTGCTTTTCCATAAGATTAGAAAACCTATAAATGTTTAAACATATAACAAAATGACCTAAGATCCCTTTTGTTTATTTACATTTTGACCAGAGAACACTTTGAAGTTCTAAATATGTAGTGATGATGTTTATCAGTCTTTACATTTTCAAAATCATTTAAAGCTTTTTGAGTCTTATTTCCATTTAATCCTGATACAATGCTCCTTGATTCTGAGTAAATAATCTTAAACATGCTTGGAACAAAAAGCCTCTAAGACTCTTTAGACATCAAATGGTTCTTATGAAACACTCAGATGGGCCAACTATAAAAGAATCAGAAACATAAGGATTAAATTTCCCTCGACATCCACTTAAGTTATAAAATTAAGAAACAGTGATTGGCAAAAAAAGTTTTGGAAATTTTGTAACATTTGTAAAGGAATTCAAGATGTTTTTCAGAACTTAAAACAGGCTAGGTTCTTCTATTCACAGCAATAACATAAAACAATAAATACACACACATGTGGAATTAAAATGTATATATGTGCATATATAAATTATTTTACATATATATGAGTATATATACATATAAACACACATGTATTTTTCTTAGTTTTATAATTTCAAGTGGAAATCTTGTGTCTCAAGATGAGACACTCAAAATACATTATCTGGTCTCATTACTTAAAACCACACATTAACGAATCATTTTGTTAGGATTTGGAATATGGAAAAAAAATATTACCTACCCAGTGGTGGTTGTGTAACAGATCATAGGGGTTCATCTCTGTGTTCACTTCCTTGTAACATAGCCATTATCTATCTGCATGGTGAAATTCCTACTGGCTGTGTTCCATGGCCTATGCCAGTGACTGTCACTAGGGTTCTTCAAATAAGCCCTGACATGGGACAGCCCTAATCTATGCTTGAGACAACTTCCCCATATAGTGCCCTAAGACCTAGTTTTGATGTAACTTGTCTGTCTTTTCAAACTAACCCACATAATTTGATATTTTAAAAGGATTAAATTCTAAGATATGAATCTGTTGCCAATTGTAGCTGTTAGGATGGGGAGGTCCTACCCTCTATTACCTCTCCTCACATTTATGTCCTTGTCACCCTCCATCATATATGAGTTTCCCAAAACAATCTACTGTGACTTTGACTCTCCGTTCCTAGGTCAAACACACCATTAGACATGTAATAGACATTTAATTGACAATTGTTGAACAAAAGGAAAATAGGATGTGGTATCATTGCACTGCAAACTTGAGAACAAAAATAGTGAGACATGGAGTGTGTATTGTGGCACATGGGGTTAAGCCGCTACTTGGGACATCTATATCCCATAACAGAGTACAAGTTTGGATCCTGGCAACTCCACTTCAGAATAAGCTTCTTGCCAACGTTCCTGGGAGATAATGGATGATAGACAAAGTACTTGGGTCCCTAGATCCCACTTAGGAGACCCAGATGAAGTCTGGGCTCCTGGCTTCAGCTTGGCCTAGCTGCTGGGACCATCTAGAGAGTAACGCAGCAGATGGAGGATCTCTCTCTCTCTCTCTCTCTCTCTCTTTCTATCTCTCTCTCTCTGACACTCTGACTTTCAAATAAATGAATGCATTTTTTTTAAATGATAAACCATCACACTTCAGTGTATTCAAATTGAATGTACAACCATCTCTTTTCCCCACTCTGAGATCAGATCTACGTAACAAAACATTGACTGAGCTGTTTGCTCTTGCCACATCTCATCAAATGTGTCCCAAACTGAATACACTATTTTTCCTCTGTTGTGTTGTCTGCAATCTGCTTAAATCACTTCAGCATTGTCAATGTAGTACATATGTGTGTGCCTGTTTTCATCCAATCCCCAGGGGCAGTCAATTGCGTTAATCTGGAAAACACTCCAAGGATGGTCCCTTGGCTTTGAATTAAAGGCCACATTCCAAACGTGGTGCTTCAAGTGAGTCAACCATCTTTCCTTCCAAATAGAACAAGAAGTTTTGTTTATTAGCATGATGAACATTAAGAAGGAGACTTTACTAGTGAAATTAGTGTGTGCAAAGTATGTAAATGGGCTAGAACAAATTTTAGAAAGCTAGACAGACCAGTCATCCATATCTTTAGGATGAATGTCCTTGGCTTCCAGCCAAAAGCTCATCAGAAAATTCTTCTATATCTCCCTTCAACTAGATGGTCAGCTAAATTCTGCCACTAAAATATTAGCACATTTTGCTCAAATGAAACTTGCTTATGCACACTGTAGGAGAAACCCTTAAAAGAAGAGACCCAGAATTGTTCGCACTTACTTGTTAGGTTGTATGTCAGTTTTGTTCTGTTTAGCTTGATTGCTAATACTTACCTACATGTATGGCAGAATTTGAGAAGATTTTCTTTCAACCTAGGAAATGGATCATGTGTAGAACACTGACAGTTCTCACCTACATATAATAAGTGGAAACTAGAAATCTTATCAAAGTTCAAGTATCAGGAATCAAACATTTTCCTCCTTCCATATTCCTTAGCGGAGCAAGAAGCATCCACCCCAGTGCTTGAAACCTGAACTCTGGGTACTATATGACAGCTCCTCCTACTTAAACTCAGCTCCACACTGAGTCACTGATTCCTCCTGTATCAGTCAGCTTGTCATTACCTTAAATGCCTAGAAGGAGCTTCTGGGAAAGGGTAAAGGAAAAGTCTTTTTTTTGGATTACAATTCGGAGTTCACAGTTCAGGACTGGGTGGCCTCATTAGCCTGGCATGTGCTGCAGGCTGGTAATGGCCAGGCACATGCAGAGGAATGAATGCCTGGTGAGCCAGGAAGCAGAGAAGACACAGGGAGCACCCTCAACTTACACAGCAAACGCTCCCTCAAGAACGACCTTCTGAGAGTGAGTGCCCAGTGACCTCCCACCAGGCTCACCTACCAGATGTCATAATTAGAATCAAGACTCCACCTTTCACCCTTTAACTATAAACATAAGTCTCTGGGGTTTGGCTATCTGCATGAGTTTGAAGAGCTAAGGTCTTTTCAATCCATAGCACTTCCTTGATGCATCTCAAATTGATGTTTTTCTTCCATTTGAATGGACTCCCCTGGTTCAGGCTTCCATGATTTCTCATGTGTTTTAGGACAACTGTGTCTTAACTTTTTTCTTGCACCCTCTTGCTTTACTTTTTACAAACTATAGGTGAGAAGATGCACCTCAGTATGGTGCTTCACTTCTCTGTTCAACCTTCACAGTCACTTCCCAGAATTTTCAGAACGACTTCCTAATGTCCAGAGTGGGTAACAAAGTTCTTAAGAAAGACCTTTATTGCTATGCTGTTATGCTGTATTTAGTAAAGACACATGAAGTAGTACAGTAAAGGAATCAAATAGGATAGCACTTCTTTAAACTCTTCTCTGATATATGAGGATACAGTTAGGGTACAGTTAGGGTGGCAGAATGATGGGAGATGAGTTTGGAAAGGTTGGTGGCAGCCACATCATGAGAAGCCTTGTCTGGATCACTTGTTTACTAGGATGTGTGGCATGTAGAATAATTTTTAATATTTATTTTTTTCACCTACTTGAAAGGCAGAGGGAGAGGGAGAGGGAGAGAGGGAGGGAGAGAGAGAGAATCTTCCATCACTGGTTTGTTCCCCAAATGTCAGAAGCCAGAAACTTCATCTAGGTCTCCTGTGTGGGTGGCAGGGCCCAAGTACTTAAGTCATCGTCTGCTACCTCTCGAGATGCATTAGTCAGAAGCTGCAACAACAAACACAGAGTGGCCAGGATTTTAACCCAGGCACTCCATTACGGTTGCAGGAGTCCCAAGCAACACTTAACCCACTGTACCACAACATCCATTCCTCATCTAGGGTTTTTAATTAAAAATTTTCAACATCTGCTCCATGAACACAACATGAAACTAAGCAAATATGCTGCCAAAATAAAATTCCAACAAGCATTACAATTCCCATTATAAATTCAATCATTGCATTGCTTAAAAAGAAATAACAAATAATTAGTTAGGTGCTTATTAGTGTCCATTCAATAGTTTTTATCTTATAAAAGTAATGGCCTTTAATTACCAATGTTTTTTGATGCATTCAAAACAATGATCTTAATTAAAGAACATTCTTCAATTTTTTTTATGACCATAAATGAAGCTCATTGTTCTTTCTCACCCCTTTCTGCTTGATGTCAGTAGAAAATTTAGCTGTTGGAAATCCCCTACAGTCATATTATTTTGACCATGTGATGTCTTGTGACAAACCAAAGTCCACCAGAAGCCAAATTTTGAAGTTTCCCTAATTCACTATAAAAGAAGAAGACCAAGACAAAGAGGAGTAAGGAGGAGAAAGAGAAAGAGAAGATCTACTAGAAAGACAAGGAAGGAAGAGGAGAAGATAGGGACAGTCAATTTTGCTTTTTAGCATAATTCGAGGTTTTTTTCACCTTGCTGGGAAATCTAACGCTACACAGCAGCATCAGTGCAGCGGAACAGAGTAATGCCATGGTGTTGTCAGTTCCAATGCCCTATGTCATAACATCAAAAATGCTGTGAACCATACATGCAAATAGAAATCCTTAATTTGAGTCATGTTGCACAGATAACCATTGTGAGAGAGATGGGGTCTAAATTCCTATTCCAGGCCCTTGCCTTTTACCTAGTGAAGCATTCTAAGTACACGCACACATACAGATCATAGATTGATAAAGTTTATTTAAAAATTGAGAACCGTGGGCATAGTTCAGGAAGAGAGTGGATCAGGAAGGGTGGGGGAGGGAAGCACAGGTGGGGCTGGGGGTGGAAGTGAGGCAGAATGGACAGAGAGGCCCTGTCAGTTGCCAGCCTCTTTTATGAGGTTGGAAGGGGAGTGGTTATGTGGCACCTCCTCCGGGTCCCAGGTGTAGGGAGATACACCCTGGGAAAGGGGTTATTTGACTGACAGGTAAGTAGATAGGCTTAGAGTGGGGGAGGTATGGTTTCCCACTTGTGGCCCTAAACTAGCTACCTGCTTTATCCCGTATCATAACCAGGCTAAACAATGCAGAAACATACAGGTGTCTCCTTATAAAACATGAGCTTTGAGGCAATTAAAAGTCTTGATCACTTTGAAATGTACCAAAGTAAGCTGGGTTTAAGGCAATTTTTGATAATTTGTTATTTAAAAGGAATTTTTAAGGAAGATATTAGAGAGGCTATGATAATGATGAACATAGAGTAAGTTTCATTTTCTCTTACATGAATTTTTTCATATGATCACAGGCAACAGAAATGAAATACTTTTAGAATCTGGAGTGGCCAAGTTGATATAAGAAAATAAGAGCAAGCCATGGTATCAGTCAAGAGTTAGGTCTTGGGAATATCGTTGAGTACATCTTTCCCCCACCGTTTTTGTATTCGGTCCAGGAGAAGTCCAGACTGAGGAGACAATGGTGTGAATTCCAGTCCAAATCTGAACATGAAAGCTGAAATCTGGTGTCCACCTCAGACTGTCCAGCAGGAGGAAGTAGTTCTTTCTCACTCAGACTTCTGTTCAGTACTTCAGTGGATTCAGTAATGCTACCCACATGAGAGGGCAATCGGCTGAGCTTGACCTTGGATTCGTGTGTTAACCTCATCCAGAAATACCTTCATAGACACATTCAGGAACAATGCTTAACTACAGATCTAGGCACCCAGCGGGTCAGTCCAGTGGACAGAGAAGATTAACCATCACATTTCATGAAAGGTATTTTATTGTAGCAATCTTAAATCATGTATTGGTTTACTCAGGATTTCAAATCATATTAATAAGGTGGTTTTTACATGTTTATTGTTGCTGCTGTTTTTAACTTTCTTGGTCAAGCAGCTTTTCACAACTTTCAATAGTGAGCTGTAAATCTGTTCCTTTCTTGTTCTGGAACACCCTTAAAAATAAAATAGAAAAGTTCTTTTAAATATTAAAAAAATCACCCATGAAATTATCAAGGGCAGTCACCTTTTGGAATATTATCTTTTAGAAAACTTTCCTATTTTTTCCCCCATTTTTAATCTAATCAGAACTACTAATTTTGTATTAATAAACAAGTTTACCTTTCAGTATACATTGACTCTTATAAAATCAAGTTTTCAAACTTAAGTATTATTTTTGTACACTATTCCTATACTTTGCCTGGGCACTTTTGATCTGCAGTTTTATCTCCATTTTCATTGCAGTGGTGCATATTTCTATTTCTAGATTTGTGTATTCCTTTCAAAAAGGAACTTTTCTTTATCACTAACTCTTTGGCCAACTTTAGAAATCTCATATTGTTATTTTTCTAGTTTTAAGTTATATACTTAGTTTATATTATTTCTTTATTATTTATAATGAAAACGGGTAAAGCCACTTATTTTATTCTGAGTAAAGTTTGGACCACGTCTCTCAAGTTTAGATATGTAGTAGTGTCATGTTCATCTTGAAATACCCTAACATTTTATAAATTTATTTATATTTATACAAATATATGAGATTTTTATTTTCTTTTTGATTAAAAAAAGTACTTAGGAAAACCTCACCACATTGTCTCCAAATGGTCTTATTTGCAAGATTGTGGGTATATTTATTCTTTTACTTGTGGGCTGCAATTTTATTGTACTTTAGGACAAAAGAACATTGGATGTGCAATTTATAATTTGTTGAATTTATTGTAATCATATTCTGAATTCCAAAATGCAATCTTTTTTTGCAAATGAAAAAATATACTTTAAAGTAGTTCATATGTTCTGTGATATTTGTAGTATATTAAGTCAAGTGCATGAATTATACAAGTAAGTTTTCCATTTATATTCTATCTACTTTATCTGTCAAGATCAGGAGAAGAATTTTAATGTTTCTTACTAAAATTGAAGTTTTGTCTGATAGTTTCTGTTAACTCTAAGAACATATTTTGTAATCTATACTGTTATTTGGCATGGCCATGAAAATTTTTATAGTTAATCATTGTGTACTTTGTCTTTATTTTGATAGAAATTATCCATTTTATTAATTAAATTATTTTTTAACTTTAAATTCCATTTTCACTGATATAATAATAACCCTATCTCTTCCCTTTTTTTTTAATTGACTCAACATGTATTTGTCCACTGTGATTCATTATTTTAGTGTATTTGTTTTATAGATAGCAAATGAATGAATGCTACTTTGAGACCAACCTTGACTCTGGCTTTTACTGGAGAAGTCTATGAATTCCACAGAGAAGACAGAAGAGATGAAAGGTGAGAGAGCCGCACTTTACAATGTGCACCAAGGAGAATGGGAATCCTGGACTTTTCAGGAAAATGAGACAGTAAACTTTTCACTTTGGCTTAAACAAACTTTAATTATACTCCTGAACTTGAAATCAAATCAGTCCCACTTCCCCCTCAAGTAATTCTGACTAAGGAAATCTTATTTTATATATATGACCTTATAATAGATACATGGCTGTTTATGCAGCTCGCTATTTGCTCATCTTTTGCTGTATCTCCAATGTTCCTGTTTGCTTGTACTACCTCTATAGTATAAAGAACACCATTTACTGTCATTCCACTAGTGGATTCCCCTATGTTTCTAAACTTATACCTCTATTTGTCTTCCAGTGTAACAAGTAACTTTGGAATGGGTCATTGATTCTTCCTCACCAGACAAGCAGTTTGTGTGCCGTATTCTCTCTCACTTCCCACCATGTTCAAATTAGGTAGAAAAAGCTTGACTTTTACAACCAATTTATTAATATCCATTTAATTGTAACAATATGCATGTAACGTCTGAATTATATCCATTTGAAAGATTGTTCAGAAATCAGCTCTCACATTTTATTGAGCTGATAACTCCGTATTTCTTTCACAACCAGTTTTGTTTGTGCAACCCTACCCTATACTTGGTCCACTCCGTAGTCCCACACAGAATAGGCTGCATGGTCACGTTCTGAGCCACAGATTCCATGGCTGTTCCTCTGATTTCACTGGGGGATGGATATAAATGTAAGTTGATCTTGTTACAGGAAATCCAGGGATTCTGCTGGAACTACTGGAAAGAGAATGATTCTCTTTCCGATGAATCCAAGGTGACTAGATTTGTGGAATTATCTGGACACCAGGAGCAGAAAGCTTGCATGAGAATGGAGCTAGAACAGAGGAAGTGGGGAGAAGAGGAAGGTGGAGAAAAATCAAGTAGAGGTAACATAACTTGAGCGTGAACCAAGTCCTTTCCTCTCTGATGGCTCGGTTTATGCTCCCCGGTGGATTCAGAATCCCATTCCCTGCCCACTGCTCTGCAGCTCTCGGTTTGCTTTGAAGAGAACAAACTAATTCTCACTTAGGCCAGCACCAGCTCTTCCCTCTGCCTGGACTACCCTTCTCCACCTATCTGCATTCCTCCTTACTTCATGTTCTCTGGGTCAAGGCTCAAATACCAATTCCTCAGGGAAGTCTTGCCTGGCAGCCTTTTAAAGAAGGGCTTCCTGTTCTCTGCCTTTTCTTCTACTGAGGTTTCCTCCCTAAATTCACCATCTTCCATTCTATTTCATAACTGGATTTCCTATGTAATGTCTTTGTCTGTTCCACAAGGGTGTGAACTTCAAAAGGACCATGGACCCGCCTGCTTCCCCCTTGCTGCACCCTGGAACCATGCCTCTCGTGTAATGGGCACTTGGTAATTTTGTGGGGGGGATAAAGAAATAAATAAATGAATAAATCCCTTCACTGTGATTTGGGCTAATTCATAAATAAATGTTCTGTTACAACCAAAAGAGTTTTAACAGTTAAAATAGTCTGCCATCAATTTTCACGATACAAAAGTTGAAGCTTAAATCAATACAAAAATATTTGTTTAATTTTTTTAAAGATTTATTTATTTATTTGAAAGTCAGAGAAGGAGAGGTAAAGAGAGAGAGAGTGAGAGAGAGAGAGGCCTTCCATCCACTGGTTCACTCCCCAATTGGCCACAACAGTGGGAGCTGGGCTGATCTGAAGCCAGGAGTCAGGAGCTTCTTCTGTGTCTCCCACATGGGTGCAGGGCCCAAGGACATAGGTCATCTTCTACTGCTTTCCAAGGCCATAGCAGAGAGCTGGATAGGAAGTGGAGCAGCCAGGACTTGAACAAGCACCCATATGGGATGCCGGCACTGCAGGCAGCAGCTTTACCCGCTACACCACAGTGACAGCCCCTTAAATTTTTTTTAAAGATTTATATATATATATATATATATATATAAATAATATAATATATATATATATATATATATATTTGAGAGGCAGAGTTACAGACCGAGAGAGGGAGAGACAAAGAGATTCTTCCATCCACTGGTTCACTCCCCAAATGATCTCGATGGCTGGAGCTGAGCCCTGAAAACCAGGAGCCAGGAGCGCCTTCCCAGACTCCCATGTGGGTGCAGGGTCCCAAGCACTTAGTCCATCTTCCAGTGCCTTTCCAAGCCATTAGCAGAGTGCTAAATTGAAAGAGGAGCAGCCAGGACTTGAATTGGCACCCATATGGGGACTAGCACTGCAAGTTGAGGCTTAACCCACTATGCTACAGTGCCAGCCCCCCAAAAAAGAAATATTGTTAGAGAATTATCAGTCAAGTTCTGCCTGACTCCAGCATCTGCAATCTAGTCTCTATGGTTTTCCAAATTGCTGAGTCTATCCAAGAAGCCTTTAAAAATTTTCTATCATGAGTATGCCCATGTTTTCTTCTTCTAATGGGTAACAAGATAATTTAATAGAAATCTCATATTGTTTTGTATACAATGGTAAATATTAGTAGCTACTTGTGATGATTAAGTGCATTATGTATTAACTTGAATGGAGACTGGGGTGTCCAGATGAAGTGTTATTTCTGGGTGTGCCTGTGACAGTGTTTTGGGATGAGTCTGTCATTTCAGTCAGTGGACTCAGTAACACAGAAGCCCTCCCCAGTGTGAGTGGGCATCATCCAATCCCCTGGAGGCCTGAACAAAACAAAAGGCAGAGGAAGGAGCATTCAACTCTGTGCCTCCTACCTGCTTGAATTGAATGCATTGGCATTCACACTATCAGCTCCTCTGGTTGATGGGTTTTTGGCCTTGGACCACAGCTATCGCATCAGCTTTCCTCAGTCTCCAATTTTGTAGGACTTTCAAGCGTCCATAATCACCTGAGTCAATTCCTCATAATACTTTGTTAACTGGTTCTGTTTCTTTAGAAAATACTAACTACAATAATAAACTGTTACCAAACACAGTCTGTTAGGCATTCTTGGCAAGCAGAAAGATTCATTAGATTTCTATACTTTCAGGGGCTGGCGCTGTGGCATAGCGGATAAAGCCACCGACTGCAGTGTTGACATCCAATATGGGCACCGGTTCAAGTCCCAGCTGCTCCACTTTCAATACAGCTCTCCGCTATGGCCTGGGAAAGCAGTAGAAGATGGCCCAAGTCCTTGAGCCCCTGCACCCCTGTGGGAGACCTGGTAGAAGCTCCTAGCTCCTGGCTTCAGATTGGAACAGCTCTGGTTATTGCAGCCAGCTGGAGAGTGAACCAGCGGATGGAAGACCTCTCTTCTCTCTCTCTCTCTCTCTCTCTCTCTCTGTCTATAACTCTACCTCTCAAATAAATGAATAAAATCTTTGAAAAAAAAAAAAAGAATCAGAACTGAGGTGCGAGATGTGACTAAGGGCAGCCTCAGACGCAATGAGGCTGAAAGAATCAGAAATAGAGCAAAATTTTCAGATGGGGCAAATTAAGTGCCTAGAAGCTCACCTGACATATTGGAAGCATCCATTGAATGCTATAGACTGATTATTTATTATTATTATTGATGAAACATTTGAAACAATGCAGAGATAGTTATAAATATTTAAAAAAATCATTCGGTAGATATTCTTGGTCAAGGGACCAATAAACACGGAGGAGAGGAATCAAACATGGCTTTTGTCCTTATGACCAGACAGATTCAAGCATGAATCAAAGAAAATGTACATAATAAAATTCCACCATTTGTGACAACATGTATGAACTTGGAGGACATCAAATAAAATAGGTCAAGCACAGAAAGACAATTACTGCATTATCTCACTTATATACAGAATCTCAAAAAGAACTTAAGAGTAGAATGGTATTTAGCAAAAGCTAGTGAGAGCTGGGAGGGAGGGGGACAGGGAAAATGTGGATCAACAGGTATTCAGTATAATTAGATATAAGAAATAAGGTCTGGTGTTCTAATGCATGGTAGAGTGCCTGTGGCAAAGAATAAATAGTATATATTTCAAAAAAATGGAAGAAAGAATTTTTAATGTTCTCACCCCAAAGAAATAAATGTTTAAGATATCAAATATGCTAATTATCCCAATTTGATCATTTTACTATATGTGCGTGTGTGTATGTGAGGATATCCTATTGCAATCCATAAATATGCATAGTGATATTTTAATCAAAATGAAACTAAAAATGGACATGAATCAGGTATACAATCATGAATTACATAGAGAAGAGCAGTGTCCCCAGGAGCACATAATGGAGGAGTCTGACTGAGCCTGGGAGGAGATAATCAAAAAGGGCAGGGAAGTGAGTACCTTGCCAAGGTGAAGGGGAGAAATAGGGCACCATAAATAGAGATGGCAGCTCTGGTGCGAAAGCTAATTTTATGTGTTATCTTGTGAAGCTATGGTCCCCAGTTTTTGGTCGGACACCAGTCTAGATGTCACTCTGAAGATTTTAGGTGAGATTAACATTTAAATAAAAAGATACTGAATAAAGTAGATTAGGTTTCGTAGTATGGAAATAACCCACCCAGGCATTTAACTGCCTTGAGAGGAAATGCTAAGGTGCTCAAAGGAGAATCTTCTGCCTATAGATTGCATCTGGACTCAAGAACACCACATCCATTCTCCCATGGGTCTCCTGTCTGCTGGGCTCACCTGGACTTGCCAGCCTCCAAAACCTTTTATTCTCTGTTAAATCCTGAACAATACAACTATGCAAAGACCCCGAGCTCAGGGTGGGAGCAATTTATTCAAGGTTCTGAGCAACGACTCCTGTGGCTGAGAACAGGGCAAGTAGAATAGCTCACACCTCTGCCCTGGAGAGTGGGGAGGAGTCAGATTTCCAGGGCCCAAGACATGCATTTTTACCTTTATTTCAAGTGCAATTGAAATCAAATGGGCTGGAATGGAGCTATTTAACCTGGAAATCTGGAGATTTATCAAATATTACAGGTGAAAGTTCATGTCATTCCAAAGTATGCTAAGGTTGAAAGGAAGAGGAGTTAGGGAACATTTCCCAAGATGTACCCATTGTTTCACAAAGCTCCTGGAATATCACAAAATGCTTGTAGCAGTTGCTAGTAAATTCCTGAATTCTGAAGCTGAGATTTCCTTTCCTACCTGCATCTGAGGCCTTAGAAATGCAGATGATGTCAGCTTCCTGCAGGCCAGAGAGGTAAGCATCATTTTAAATTCATGTTCTCTTAACGTGGCCTTTAAATCTGCTCTGTGCCTGTTCTAGTTCACTAGTGCCCTCATTTTCTCCCAGGGATCACAACGTTTCATATTTCCTGTTTTCCCTTGAAGTCTTCCATTTCAGTTTTTTCCAGCATCCCAGTCCCCACCCACCCAGTTCTCAGTTGAAAATCTTCTCTTACACTTCATGGTAAAAAAAAAAAAAAAAAAAAAAAAAAAAAAAAAAAAAAACAGAAGCAAACAGAAAAGAATTTTTCCAGTGATCACCTGAATCCCTCTTGCTTCCTGTCACCCCAGTTCTCCTTCCTCTGATTTTAGTGAAGGAAATGTTTCTCCATCTTTCAAAAGAATCACTTTATTTTTTTAAAGATTTATTTATATATTTGAAAGAATGACAGAGAATGGAAGACAGAGAGAGAGAGAGGGAGAAAGAGAGATCTTCCAACTAGATCTTCCAACAACTGGTTCACTCCCCAAAAGGAAACAAAAGTAAAACTAAATAAATGAGACTATATAACAGTCAGAAGCTTTTGTACAGAAAAGGAAAGAATAGATAAAAAGACATCCAACAGAATGGGGAAAAACATTTGCAAACCTCCTGACAATGGATTGATATCCCAAATATATCAGCAACTTAAAAAACTCAACAACAAAAATACAACCAATTCAATGGAGAATATTAGTAGACAGTTCTCAAAAGAAGAAATACAAATGGGAAACAAATATATGAAAAAATACTCTTCATCACTAGCCATCAGGAAAAGGCAAATCAAAACTACAATGAGATAATTACCTCATCCCTGTTAGAAAGGCTAAAATCCAAAAGACAGAGTAAAAAATGTTGGCAAGGATGTGAACAAAGGGAAACACTTATACATTCTTAGTGGGAATGTAAATTAGTTCAGCCACTGTGGAAAACAGTGTGGAGACATCTGAAAAAAATAGAAATAGACTTGCCATATTATCCATCAATCCCTCTACTAGGTAATTACCCAATAGACTTGAACACAGTGTACTAAAGAGACACCTGCACCACCATGTTTATAGCAGCCTATTCACATCTGCCAGAATTTGGAATCAACCAAGTTGTCCATCGTCAGATGAATGGATAAAGAAAAGGTGATAGATAGATACATATATATATACACACACCATACATACACACACACACACACTCACCATAGAAATTACTCAGCTATAAAAAATAATGAAATTCTACCATTTGCAGCAAATGGATGCGACTGGAGGAGATCATATTGAGTGAAATAAGCTGGATTCAGAAAGACAAATACTGCATGCTCTCCCTTATATGTGGGAGCTAACATTCAGAAAATGAGCAAAAAAGAAAGCAAAGAATGCCTTTTTGTTTCAGTATTGCTGCAAATGTAGTTTCATAAAACTATGTTTTATACCCTTGTGAAACCAATGGTTAAACATATTATACTATTATAGTTTTAATGACTTGTGATTACTTTAAAATTTACTATACCTGGGTGAAATGGTCATTTTTCCATTCAATTATTATTTATACCCATTCTTTATATTCCCTCTAAACTAGGGTATTTTCTTCTTTTGTACTTCTGAAACTTCTTATTTGGCAAAGTACTAAGCCTATCCACTGTAATGTAAATTTAAAATGTTATCTCAGAAACTAAAAAAAAGAGAGAGAAGGAAGAAGGGTGGGAGGGAGAGAAAGGAAGGGAGGGAGACAGGGAATCTCATTATGTTCTTAAAATTATATCTACAAAGCACATTGAATCTGTTAAAAACTTAAAATATTTTTAAAATCAAAAAAAGGAACTATGATAGTAATATCTAGATCCAACTTTTTTTAGATTGAGGGACTCAGGTGAAATGGTATGCAGATGGGTGCATTTTGGACAGGAAGAAGAGAGCATGACTGCTCAAAGAATATACCTCAGCAGATATCAGTCATGTAACTTGGGTTGAGTTCATATTATGGACATCAAATATCTTTCGTACTCCTCAACAGCCCACAATTTAGGTACTTTAATGATCAGATCATGCCTTTTTAACAGCTCAGTAAAGTGAGTTTCAATGATTGACTAACATTCCCAAGCTTTGGTATCATAAAATGTTGGAGCCAAGTATGACGGTTAATTTTCATCTGTCGGCCGGCGCCGCGGCTCACTAGGCTAATCCTCTGCCTTGCGGTGCCGGCACACCAGGTTCTAGTCCCGGTCGGGGCACCGATCCTGTCCCGGTTGCCTCTCTTCCAGGCCAGCTCTCTGCTGTGGCCAGGGAGTGCAGTGGAGGATGGCCCAAGCACTTGGGCCCTGCACCCCATGGGAGACCAGGATAAGCACCTGGCTCCTGGCTTCGGATCAGCGCGGTGCACCGGCCTCAGCGCGCTACCACGGCGGCCATTGGAGGGTGAACCAACGGCAAAAGGAAGACCTTTCTCTCTGTCTCTCTCTCACTGTCCACTCTGCCTGTCAAAAATTTAAAAAAAAAAAAAAAATTTCATCTGTCAACTTACTCAGGCCATGGGATGCCCAGGTATGTGACTGAAGATTATTCCTGGGTGTGCCTTGAGAGAATGTTTCCAGAAGAGATTCTCATTAGAGTTGGTGAAAGCAAATGACCCTGCCCATTGTCAACGGGGCCTCATCCAATCCGTTAATAGCCCAGGTAGAGCGAAAACAATGGGAGAGGGTGAACTGGGACATTGATTATCCTCTGCCCTGGATGCTCCTGGCTCTCAGACCTTCCAACTTGGATTGGAATCCACACCCTCAGCCCTCCAGTTCCCAGGCCTGCATATTACACAACCAGCTTTCTCTGGAGAAGCCTGACTAATAGGATTCAAACTGAGATTATCTAACTCCAACCCTGAGCTCTTGACAGCCGACCTAGGATGTCTCTAGCCACAGCCAAGGTGGCATTTCTAAAGAATGAAAAGGAGTTTAGGCAACAGTGCACAGCAGTGAGGTTCAGGGCAAGAAGAGAGGAGGAGCAGTCTGCCATTTCAATGCACCAGGGCAGCGCGGGAAGGGAGATGATTTCCCTCCACAGGACATGCCCCGAGGTGATGTGATTCGGAGCAGTCTGGCAGCTGGAACGGGCAGTCTCAGCCAGCATTCCTGATAACTATGGGATTAGGGTGCCTGCCAACTTTCCATCAGCTAACATCTCCAGATAAAAGACAAAACTGCTTCGCTGGATATGAGACAATAGTTCACTAAAAGATCTCTTTGAAAATTCTCTTGAATTTCAACACACTTCTCCTGAGTGATAAGTTTCAGCTGTTTTTCCAAGTTAAAATCCAATTTTCGTCCTTTAAATTTTTTCTTAGTACTACAAAGTACATTTAGAAAGTTAACATTGAGATGGAGGAGGTTACTACTTGTAGAGGTAAAAAAATATTTTGGATCATTTTATTGCCTTATAACGCTACAACCTTGATATTTTTACTTTAAAATATTTTAGGCTTTCCAGTGTTGATGATTCTGTAAACTGAACACGGAATACCCTGATTTATAAATTGGTTAATTTGCTGTTGAGAAACATATTTTTTAAAAATGAACATCATCCCATAACTTCACTGAATTTTTGAGCTTTTATTCAAAATAGTACAAGTAATTTTTGCTTTTCAATGGTAGTTTGGTGTTAATTTTTCTAAATTTCTTAAATGCAGTACGGAAATACCCTGGATCACAGCTATGACTAATTTATTTTTAATTGCATACTGATATTGCTCCACTTCCTCTAAATTTTGGCAGTTTCTTAACATTCAATGCAATAATCATTTTGAGAAAAAAATATTTACTCCAAAGTGAAAACAGGTTTCTCTGTGGGTGTTCTAATATATTTGTCACTTTCCAGTTCTAGAATATTTTGGCACTGAAAGTGTCTATTTGACCTTTATAGAAGGTTTTGAAACAGCTATCATGTTTTAACATTGTTTCCTGATATCTGAGTTAAACTTTGCTTAGAATTTTGCATTCTGAAAATACTAATAGAAAGAATTGTCTCAAGTTCATTGGAATTACAGATTTAGATTGTAGATTTGTTTATGCTATGTGTTTACCTTATGGGAATGTATGTTACGTACATGATGAAGGGAATATTTGAAGGTCAAATGAGGCCGTGAATGAGTATGTAGATCGGATGTTAGTGTTTCAATTTTTAAAATGAGGAGATTCAGACTCAAAGAGATCAAGTGACATGCTCAAGGTCATGCAAAGATAAATAAAACCTGCTGTCAAGACCCAACATTCCTGTTCATTCTACTATACCATGCTGACTTCACATTCTGGCATTTCTGAATGAAATCCATCCATTGAAAGGGGTGTAAGAGGGGGGAAACTGGAAATAAGAGTGATGAAAGACTTCTGTGGATTTGAGACAATGAACAAATCATGCGTTAGTCAGCTATTTTCCTACTTCCCACCCAGCTTGGAACATTTGGTCATACAATAAAGTATTCTGGCTTTTGTTCCAATAATTCTGCAAATCGCTCTAAGAAATGAAGGGCAGATAGAAAACAAGACTTGGTCCCTGATCTTAGACAAAATAGATAGGAGGAAAAGATAAGGAAAGCATGAATTCATAAAGTCGTGAATTAGAAGGTACAAATTAGAATGTAAATAAGCACTAAAGTGCTGGGCAACCCCTCCAGTTGGAATGGAAGGAGAGTTTATTGTAATCAGATGTACTGCTCATGAAAGACTACTTGAAGGAGATTAACTTTAACCAAGTTTCACAAAGAAGCAAAATAAGTACAGGTGGGGAAGCAAAGGAAAAGTGAAAGAGCAAGTTAAATATTCAGTGATGAGATTAGGTTGATAGAACTGAAAGGAAATAAAGTTGGGAAAATCAGAGAGGGAGGGAGACAGTTAAAGCATTTGAATTGGTAAAAATCAAGGAATTCTGCATTTAAAACTCTACTTTTGATCATGAAAGTTTGAAAAACAGTAGATTAACAAAAATAATCCTTAAGATTTGATCCATTTAAGTGCCTTCAATGCAAAATGTCTTAAATCGAACAGATGACCTTCCATCCTTGCAGTCAGTTCTTAGTTTCACAAGCCAGGAACCTGAGTCATCCTAATGGCTCCTCTTCCTCGCCTTCCCTCCCCTACTTCATTCCAAGTTCTGGCAATTTTACTGTCTAGTTGCCTCTTAAATTAATTCTCTGTCTCTATCACCACACTCTTAATGCATGCTCCCATTTGGCTTTCTCTAGAATTCGATTATTAAAATAGCCCAATACGTGTGCCCTCCAGTAACCAGGCTGCTTTGCAATCCAATATCTCATTGCATCAAATCTGCCAGTGTGGTCACACTGCCTAGAACATCCATAAATTGTACTGTGAGGCTCTGTATCAGCAGTCTCCATCTGTCTCTCCAGCCTACCTTGCTCCCATGGCCCAAGGCTCACTGGGCTTGCAAGAATGCCAACTACTGTTCTAAGCACTTTATTGTATTACCCCCTTGAATTCCCAAAACAGCTCCATTAATGTGGTTTAATTATTTTTCCATTCTTTAAAACAGCAAAGAGAGTAAATACATTGGTCAAGCTCATATGGAGAAAAAGTGAGGGAACCAGGATACAGAATCAGCCTGACTTGCAGGCCTGTGTTCCAGAGGCTACAGATGCATTTACGTAATTGTTAAGCAGATGATAGATGGACAGAAAGCTGAGTAGTCAAACAAACTAAAATTGCTGTTTTTTATTTTTGCAAACAGTTGTTATTTGGAAAGAAGAGTGGAGCAAGAAATGTTATCTACAGAGTTGTGATGGTAAACAAATGTTTTCCTTATGGTGATATTGGTAATGGGAAAAGACTGCAAGATCCCATCTTCAAGATAATGAAGAAACAATGAATGATGACTGGTACGTCAAGGTCAGATATGAAGAGGAGCTAACAGGAATTCCAACAGTTGAAATGGGAAAGTAATGCTGACAGTCTTTCGTAAATGATATGAGGTCCCTCAATTTCAAAGATTTTTGTCAGGGCCGGCAATGTGGCATAGCAAGTAAAGCCGCCGCCTGCCATGCCCCCATCCCATATGGGCACTGGTCCAAGACCCAGCTGCTCCACTTCCTGTCCAGCTCTCTGCTGTGGCCTGGGAAAGCAGTAGAAGATGGCCCAAGTCCTTGGGCCCCTGCACCCACATGGGAGACCCGGAAGAAGCTCCTGATTCCTGGCTTCGGATCGGCACAGCTCTGGCCATTGCGGCCAATTGGGGAGTGAACCAGTGCTCTGTGTCACTCTGACTTTCAAGTAAAATAAATAAATCTTAAAAAAAAAAAAAGGTTTTGTCCATTCCTCCCAAGTGAGTTTCACAAAATTTTTTCATATACCCCCTCCCATAACTAGATACACCTCTGCTAAATTGTAAACCACTCTGAAACATACAATTTTTATTTTACTGGGCTGAGACACATTATAGTATGGCCCCCTTGATTTATGTTATGACAATATGGCTATTATTTATTAAGATTTCTGCAATTTTATTTTATTTTTTAAAAAACATTTATTTATTTATTTATTTTTTATTTGAAAGGCAGAGTTACAGAGGCAGAGGCAGAGAAAGGGGCCTTCCATCCACTGTATCACTGGGCTGATCAGAAGCCAGGAGCCTGGAGTTTCCCCAGGGACTCCCATGTGGCTGCCAGGGCCCAAGGACGTAGACCATCTTCAGCTGCTTTCCCAGGCACTTTAGCAGGGAGCTGTATCAGAAGTAAAGCAGGTGGGACCCGACTCGGCACTGATATGGGGTGCTAGCCCTACAGGCACTGGCTTTACGTGCTATGCCACTGAGCTGGTCCCAATTTCATTTCATTTTTTGATTTCTACTTAAAATCAGGACTACCAGTTATTCAGAATATAGATTCAGAAGCCAATTCTTTTAAAATTATATTTCTTCTCCAAATTGTTCACAGCTTTACGATGCTTTTGTGTACATTGTTTCTCTGGAAATCTCTTTTAGTCAAACATTTTCAATGTTATTTCCCTTTTGAGAGATTTTACTTAGACAAACAGTCAGTATGTTTAAATAATAACATTATAAATTATATAGAATATAAAAAATATAGCTTGTATCTGAAACAGTCATGGCAAAATTGCCCAGAAATACCACGTAAAAGATTCTAGAGGGAGCTGGTGGTTAGCCTAGCAGTTAGGACACCTGCATCCCACATCGGCGTGCCTGGGCTGATTCCTGGCTCTGGCTCTTGACTCCAGGTTGCTGCCAATGCATACCCTGGGAGGCAGTGGTGATGGCTCAAGTAATTGAATTCTTGCCACTCATCTGGGAGATCTAGATCACATTTTTGGCTCCAGGCTCTGGTCCTGTGGGTATTTGGGAAATGAAGCAGCAGATAGGATCTCAATCTCTCTCTCTCTCTCTCAAATAAAAATTAAAAATATGAAAAATAAATTTAAAATATTCTACAAAAGCCCTATTTTTAGAGTTTTAGTTACATATAAGCACATGTTTTCTGTGAGACAAGAGTAATCACACAGTGACACACGTGCAATGGATTAACTAGAAGGAAATCGCTAACTGCATCATGGAGGATCAGGTAGGATAGGTTTGGTTTGCATTTTTTTAAACACAGCTATGACCATGTAAACTTCTATGAATCTGATGATTTCTCAAATGAGCTTTAACAGTATGATCATCTAGCCTTCCTCTGCTCTGTTCATGGAAATTCTTGGACTAAAAACGACTACCATTTTTTTACCTATTTAATCTTTAAAAAGTTACTTGATTGCACTGTGTCTGTTCTCCCCAAGTAGAGTAGGGTTAGAGTGACAGCAACAACACTGAGTTTTTTACACAGAGTTTGGGTGGATTGTAAAACACTTGGAAAAGTTTTTGGCACGTAATAAGGACATAGTCAATGTTAGTTCTTACCATCACTAAATATAACTGCATTATACCTGTTGCTTGTTCAAAATCTTCTGTGGCTTTCTATAATTTTCAAATTAAGGGAAATCTTCCTTGCTGTCTTTCAAGGAAGTTTATAATCTATTCTCATCCTTCCCATCTAATCTCTTACTCTCTAGTACTATGAGCTAACTGGCCTAATAAATTTGTCTTCTTATTGACCTGGAGGTATATTCCACTCATGAATTTTATTGGGTCTCTTTTAAAAATTCCTTCATGCCTAATTAATATTCCCCTATTGATGAACACTAAGACAATATCTATTTGTTTTTATTTACTATTTTAATAATGATATATATTCATGCTTATGATATATTAGAATTTAAATTGCAATTTTGTTATTTTATAATATTCCAAAGTAATTTTGAAGCTTATCTGGGAGTTCAAACAGGAGAAAATTGCTGAGAATAATTTTATTGACATTAGAGGAAGTTTATCTCTCAGAAATAAAAAATATTCTCTAAAGTTACACTGATCCATGAAGTATAGCGCGGCATAGGAAGTAAAGTTGGATCAATGAAGCAAAGCAGATATGGAAATTCTAGTCAATACACACACCAAAGCCAAACTGCAAAGTGGGAAACATGTCCAACACAAGAATGACCGATAAATGGTAAATATTCATAATGTAATCCTAAAAGGTCAATAATGAAAATCAAACACCAGATGGAAGTTTTAAAATATAACGTCTAGATAGATCAAACTATTATGTTTTTACTAGCAAAGTCATTTCCATATATTGACTAGAAATAAACTGAAATTGGAAAAAAATTATCTCTGAAGTTTAATAATATTTATCAAAGGACTTATAAATTTTACTACAGTAAACATGTTTTCTGAAACCAAGTAAAATTTTAAGACATATAAATAAAAAATGTCTCAGTACCCATACCACATCATTAATAAAATAGTACAAAAAAGAAATAGAACCAACCCTAGCGTCCATCAATAGGAAACATACACAGTAGTACACATTTTATTTTCAGGTAATGGCTTGGGATAAAATGCTCATGAAATAACATCACATGATGAAAGCCAAGTTCATTATAAAATAGAACAGTATACATGCCAATTTCAAACCTATGTGGCCTTCCCAAGAAACCAAGTAAAAGGACCAAAGACAGTAAAGGTGTGGGGCATTTCAATCAGCAATGAATGGAAGGAACAGGATTAGACACAAATGTCAAGGAATTTTGACTAGCAAATTACAGATGGAGACAGATTGAAAGACAGACTTTTACTACTCTTTCCAAGAAAATGATACAGAATGACAGGAAGTATTAAAAAATCCTGGCATAACATCATAGCCATGCCTATTTCAGAAAAATAAGGTTGATAGTCGAGAGTTTTCTGCATGAGTCATGAAGACTTCCACTTGGGGTCCTTTTCTTTGCAGTGGATTCAATATAATCAGATGCAGCATCTGTGCCTTTCTGGCCTCCTTGAGCTAGTTGAGGGAAGAACGCCTGGGATTGTACTTCTTGTCTCTGGATTCATCTGTCAGTAGAAAACTAGCTTGGATGTATATGAATAGGAATATCTCACTAGGTTTTGAAGATCATTATTTTTGTAACTGAATATCTGGTAGTGGTAACCCTGAAAAGGCAGAGGCCTGCTAGTGAGAGAGGATGTCTTAGGCTGAGTACTACAGGAAGAAGGTCTGCTATGGAGATGGGCCTGCACTAAGGAGTTCCCTCTGGGGCTGTGAAGTCAACAGGACTATGCAGAAGGAGAAGCTCAAATTCAGTGCAGTTGAAGCAGAGCTTTCAGGCTATACCATGAGAAGTTACGGGATGAGCCTTCAGAAATCATGTCCCAGGGTCTGGCGCTGCAACTTAGAGGGTCAAGTGCTCACATGCAGCTCTGGCATCCCATCTGTGTGCTGGTTCCAGTCCCAGCTGCTCCATTTCTGCTCATCCAGCTCCCTGCTAATGCGCCTGGGGAAGCAGTGGAAGATGGCCCAGGTCCTCGGGCCACTGCATCCATGTGGGAGACTCAGAAGTAGCAGCTCCTGGCTCCTAGCTTCAGCCTGGCTCAAACCTGGCCATTGAGACTATATGGGGAGTGGACCAGCAGATGGAAGACACTCTCTCTCTCTCTCTCTCTGCCTCTCTGTAACTCTGACTTTCAAATAAATAAATATATCTTTCAAAAATTGATTTAAAAAAAGAAAAGAAGTGTTCCTTGGGGAGGGACATTATTCTGAGAAGGAGGGCCAGTATCTTTGAATTAGGGAAATTCTCAGTGGAGAACTCAGTTATGAGCATGCCACAATCAATTTAGCTACCAGCTGGGGAACAAATGCCTCATTTCTAATAGGAGTGTAGGATGTCCCCTACAGCATCCATTATAAAAGATGCCTGGAACCACTGTAGCCATTACAGAATAAGAGCTGAAGGGAGGCACTCATGATCATGCCAAAGAGAAGGCCTATGGGCAAGCTGGGTTATTTTCCAACCTGATTTTTCATCCTCAACTCAGGATAGCCTTGTTAAATAACTGTAGATTCCCTCAAAGAGGCTCATCAAAACCCAGAAATGAAACCTCCAGAAGGAAGTGCAGGCCTTGTTTCATGGCAACCTGTAATAGAGACACACAGAACTGAAAATCAGATGCCCAAAGCTGGGGCCCAGTTCAAATGTGTTAGCAACATTATAGGAAGAAAACACACAAGCATGTGTGTATACATGTGCACCCCCACAAACATGCAAAACACACACAGAGGCAAATCCTTCATTGGTACTAACTTTGTCTTACAGTTTCTCTGCTTGGAGGTGCATTTTAACAATACCTGGATAAACAACAAGAAAGGATGTAACAAGTGCATGCTAGCTAAATGTCAATGTCTTTACAAAACCAGATAGGACTCCTAGATCAGAACACATACTCAAGATTTTTCAGACAGAATATTTATCCCTCTTCTTAAAAATAGAGACGATTCCATTGTAGGAGAAGTGATGAGAATATTGTCACCGGGAGATACTGGAATGAGTGGTTCCTCCACCCTACAGTCACAGAAGAGATTCATGTGATATGAACTCAGAGGCCCACACAGCATTAGCAGCAAAAAAGGAACAATATGAGCACAAATTTAAAAATTTAAAAATGAAAACACAGGCTTAAGCAGAAGATGGCCCAAATCGTTGGGCCTCTGCACCCAGGTAGGAGACCTGGAAGAAACTCCAGGCTCCTGGCTTCAGAGCGGCCCATCTCCAGCCATTGTGGCCATTCGGGGAGTGAACCAGCAGATTGGAAGACCTCTCCTTTCTCTGCCTCTACCTCTGCCACTCTGTAATTCTGCCTCTCAAAAAATCTTTGAAAAAAAAAGAAAGGAAGGAAGGAAGGAAGAAAGGAAGGAAGGAAGAAAACACAGGCTTAACCTTTTATTTTTACTAAAATAAAATAGTGAAAAATGTTTTAAACAAAATCTATATGTAAAATTTATGTATGTTTGAAATTGTTGACTTCTTGGGGAATGTGCTATTAATGTTGATTGAAAAAGTAGAAAATCTGTATGAAGTGATTTTTTTTGAAGATTTATTTATTTATTTATTTATTTTTATTTGAAAGTCAGAGTTACATAGAGAGAGGAGGGGCAGAGAGAGAGAGAAAGGTCCTCCATGAGATAGTTCACACCCCAACTGGCCACAATGGCTGGAGCTGCACCGATCCGAAGCCAGGAGCCAGGAGCTTCTTCCAGGTCTCCCACACAGGTGCAGTGGTTCAAGGACTCGGGCCATCCTCTCACTGCTTTCCCAGGCCACAACAGAGAGCCGGATCGGAAGAGGAGCAGCCGGGACCAGAACCGGCGCCCATATAGAATGCTGGTGCTTCAGGCCAGGGCGTTAACACCACTGCGCCACAGCGCTGACCCCATGATGATTTTTATCTTCCAAGTTTTATTCATCTGCATGTATCAGAATCCTGATTATTGTGGCTTAACTTAACAGGAGCTTATGTTTCTGAAAGTAGAAGTCCTGAGATGGGCTGTGAAACTCAATGTGTGTGTTTCTCTTTCTTTTTGTGGGAGACTTATCCATATGCTCACAAGGCGGCTGCTGAAGAACCAGCATTTTGCCTTTATTTTAGGCACAGCAGGCCAAACACAACCATAAATGCCAAGTGAGACATTTTGTTATCAAGAAAATAAAACCTCACTCATTCACATATATGTCATCAACCAAAACAATTTGCACATGGCTACCCTAGCTAAAAAGAGTTATGAGACTTTTGAAGCTTCCTAATATACTCCCACTTGCAGAGCATATGAACAGGTTGACTTCTCCCAAAGCACTTGATATTGTCAGACTTTTTGAAAGAAGTCAGTGTGTTAGGTCTAGAAGGAATCGCTTAGGATTTCATTTGTTTTTTATAAGTCTGATGGTGTTAGCAATGTTTCATGTGTGTATTGGCCATTCCTGTTTTCTGTGAAATGCCTGTCTATACCTTTGCCTTAGGGATGAGTTTTCCGTTTCCAAACATATAGGAGATCGATGTTTTCTGTTAGCTTGAGATTTTTAAGTCAAACATGTTATGAACACAGAGTATAGTATAAAGATAAAAGTTATCTGAAATTTGTTAAGATTTGCTCTATGGCCTATGCCTTTGTGACTTTGGTCAAAATCATGAATGTTTATGTAAGCATAAGCAGAATAATTGTTCTCCAGTTGTTCTGTGATGCATCAATTACCTATTTTATCCAACTCACATACACTAGCTCAAGCTTGTATAGTGCGTGTTTTATCTGTTTGACACATCTAGCACATAGCAGTATTTTCAGATATCCAGTTATGCTGATGTCTGTTTCCTCTTGTACTTGTGGCAATTTTTGCTCTAATAAATTCTGAAGCTGTGAAGCTCAGCATATGTAAGTTTAGAATTATTGTATCTTTCCTGTTAGTTGATTCTTTACCATTAGCTGGCCATTTCAGCTTTATTAGACAAATATTTCACATTTATATCATTTTTGTTACAGTTATCCTTATACCTATTGTTAAACACGTCTACACAGTAAACAGCATATTGTAAAGGACACGCTGAAGTCCGTACAACTAAATGGAAATTCTGTTGACAATTCAATAAAATGATTCCACTTTTGGCAAGAAAGATCACTCTTATTTAAATTTTTAGGATTATTGATTCATATGGATTTATTTTACCATCTTATTTTCTGCTAGATCCCCCTTTTGCTGTACATCTTTTTTCTTTTTTTTTTTTTGCACTTATTAATTCTTTATTTTTTTATTTATTTTCCATTATAGTTTGTAAATTATGTGCTCCATTATCCTCTTTAAGTAGTTGTTATTTTTTCACTTTGATATTTCATTAAATAGACTTAAGTAAATCAATATATTAGTCCTCTTCCTAAACAATCTGAGAGAATTAGAACATCTTACCTCCAATAAATCTCTCTCTCTCACACACACATATGCATATGCTCACAAGCTTCCTATCTTGTTTCTTTCCTCAACCATAGCCATTATTCTAGCATGCTTACAATTTCTTTTGTTCATCAACTTTCTTATCTTTTGATTGCAATCATTTTTTTCAGAAATGCATTCATTTCTTTAAATATTGTTTTTATTTATTTTAAATATCCATTTTATCCTTGCTCCTGAAACATTATTTTACTGACTATATAGTTCTATTTTGAATAGTTACATTCCTCAACACTTTAAAAGTGTTATTTCTCCACACTCTTAGGTCAAATTTTCATGTCTTTTTTTGGTGTTTAGTAATTTTAGTATGATAAATTTTATGGACCTAACTCCTTTTGCATATTGATTTGCTTTCCAAATCTGAATATATATGCCTTTGATCACTCTCTAGAAAATTCTTAGCTATTAATCACTTCCCAAATGCCCCCAACTGTCAGGGTTAGGCCAGGCCAAAGTCAGGAGTGAGGAACTCCATCCGGGTCTCCAACATGGGTGGCAGGGACACAACCACGTCAGCAGGAAGCTGGATCAGAAGCAGAGGTGGGATTTGATCCCAGATGCTCCAATATTGGATCCAGGTGTCCTACATGGCAACATAACTCACTGTGCTACTATGTTTGTCCCTGAAAAGTTGACTTTTTGAAAAGATATGTCAAATCATGAAAATTTTAATTAAACTAATCAAAAAGAAAAGCACATCCAAATAAATGAAACCAGATGAAAAAAGGAAATATTACAGCAAATACCAAAGAAATATGAAGAATCATTAAGAGCTATTAGAAACAATTATACTCCAAAAACTCAGAAAACTTAGAAGAAAAATGGATAAATTTCTCGGTACATGTGATTTACCAAAATTTAACACCAAAGACATAGAAACCCTGAACTAACCAATAATGAGTACAGAGATTGAATCAGCAATAAGAAGTCTCCCAATAAAGAAAGGCCAGGAACAAATTATTCCACTGCTCAATTCTACCAAATTAGCAAAGAACTAATGCCAATTTGTCTCAGACTATTCTAAAGAGTATTAGCAGTGAAGGGAACTCTACAAAACTTGGTTTATGAGGCCAGCATTATCTTAATTTCCAAGCCAAAGACACACGAAAAAGAAAACCATAGACCAATATCTCTGATGAACATAGATGCAAAAATTCTCGGCCGGCGCCGTGGCTCACTAGGCTAATCCTCCGCCTTGTGGCGCCGGCACACCAGGTTCTAGTACCGGTCAGGGCACCGATCCTGTCCCGGTTGCCCCTCTTCCAGGCCAGCTCTCTGCTGTGGCCAGGGAGTGCAGTGGAGGATGGCCCAAGTGCTTGGGCCCTGCACCCTATGGGAGACCAGGAGAAGCACCTGGCTCCTGGTTTCGGATCAGCGTGGTGCGCCGGCCACAGCGCGCCAACCGCGGCGGCCATTGGAGGGTGAACCAACGGCAAAAGGAAGACCTTTCTCTCTGTCTCTCTCTCACTGTCCACTCTGCCTGTCAAAAATTAAAAAAAAAAAATTAAAAAAAAAATTCTCAACTAATACAACCAAATCAAGTCCAACAACACATCAAAAAATCATTTATTATTATCAAGTAGGATTTATCCAGGAATGAAAGGATAGTTTAACATATGAAAATAAGAAAAGCTAATACATCTACTCAACAGGATAAAAAGCATATAGTTATTTCAATAGACACAGAAAAAGCATCAGTATAATTCAACATTCTTTCATGACAAAAATCTTAAATGAATTGTCTGTAAAAGGAATGTACCTGGAAATAATTAAGGCTACATGTGACAAACCCCACAGCCAACATCGTATTAAATGAGGGAAGCTGAAGGCACTTCCTCTAAGGCCTGGGATTAGTGAGTCCACTCTCCTGCTCTTACTCAATATAGTACTGATCAAGAGAAAGAAATCAAGGGCATACCAGTAGGAAAGGAGGAAAGCAAACCATCTCTGAAGATTACGTGATCCTGAATGACAGGAAACAAAAACCTTCTCTGATAAATTATTAGAACTGATAAACAAACTCAATAAAGCCATAGCACACAACATGAACCCCAAAAATCAGTAGCATTTTTATATCTCAAAACAAACACACCAAAAGTAAATTATAAGAGCAAGCTCATTTACAATAGCTATAAAAATACCTTGAAATAAGTGTATCAAAGGATGTGAAAGACCTCTGCAATGAAGATTACAAAACATTGATGAAAGAAATTGAAGAAGACACAAAAAATTGAAAGACTTCCCATATTCAGGGATTGAAATAATTAATATTTTTAAATATCCATATTACCCAAATCAATTTACATTCTATGTTTTTCCTATAAAAATATCAATGTCATTCTCACAGAACTAGAGAAAAATTCTTAAAATTCTTACAGCACAAACAACCCTGAATAGGCAAAGCAATATTGAATAAAATCAACAAAAGCAGAGGCATCTCAAAACCAGATTTCAAGATGTATCACAGAGCTATTGAAGCCAAACAGCATGGTACTGGCATTAAAACAGACATATAGACCAATGGAACAGAATGGAGATCCCGGAAATTAATTCACAGATCTACAGTCAACTGATCTTTAACAAACCTGGGAAAAACATGGAGTAGGAAAAGACAGTCTCTTCAATAAATGGCAATGGGAAAACTGGGTATCCATATATGGAAGGCTGAAACAGACTCCTTCAACACCCACCTATCATGCTACAGGAAAACAAACTCAAAATGAATCAAAGATCTAAATGGAAGTCTTAAAACTACCAGAGAAAAACATAGGGGAAATATTTTAAGGCATTCATTGGAATGGGCAATGATTGTTTAGATAAGATACCAAAAGCACAGTGAACAACAGCAAAATTAAACAAATGGGATCACCTCCAGCTAGGAAGCTTCAGCACAGCAAAATAATCAAGAAAGTGCAGGGCCAGCTCTGCGGAACAGAAGGAAAAGTTGCCCCTGCAGTGCCTGCATCCCATATGGGCGCCAGTTAGTGTCCAGCTGCTCCACTTCTGATACAGCTCCCTGCTAAGGGCCTGTAAAAAGCAGCAGAAGATGGCCCAGGTGTTTGGGACCCTAACCCCACGTGGGAAACCTGGATGAAGCTCCTGGCTTCAGCCTGGCTCAGCCCTGGCTGTTGAGGCCATCTGGGGAGTGAGCCAGCAGATGGAAGATCTCTGTTTCTCCCTCTCTCTGTAACTCTAACTTTCAAAAAAAAAATAATAAATCTTTAAAAGCAAAAAAAGAAATGGGCAAAGGATCTGGATAGATATTCCTCAGTAAAAGAAACAGAAATGACCAACCAATACATGAGGAAAAATTTCTTCAATATCACTAGCCATCAGGGAGATGTAAATCAACTCCACATAACCAATGCTGATGAGGACCTATAGAAAGGAAATCCTTATATACTTTTTGTTGTAATGCAAATTAGTACAATCATTATGGAGAGCAGCATGGAATATTCCTCAGAAAACTGAAAGTAGATCCACCATATAACCTAGCCATCTCACTCCCAGGAATATATCCAAAAGAAATGAAACCAACAGATGAAACAGATACCGGCATTCTCATGTTCACTGCAATACTATTCCCAATAGCCAAGATATGGCATTAACGGCCGGCGCCGCGGCTCACTAGGCTAATCCTCCGCCTTGTGGCGCCGGCACACCAGGTTCTAGTCTCGGTCAGGGCACCGATCCTGTCCCGGTTGCCCCTCTTCCAGGCCAGCTCTCTGCTGTGGCCAGGGAGTGCAGTGGAGGATGGCCCAAGTGCTTGGGCCCTGCACCCCATGGGAGACCAGGAGAAGCACCTGGCTCCTGGTTTCGGATCAGCGTGGTGCGCCGGCCGCAGCGCGCTACCGCGGCGGCCATTGGAGGGTGAACCAACGGCAAAAAGGAAGACCTTTCTCTCTGTCTCCCTCTACTGTCCACTCTGCCTGTCAAAAATAATAATAATAATAAAAAAAAAGATATGGCATTAACTTACAAGTCCACCATGAATGGATGAATAAAGAATATGTAGCATGTATACACAATGGAATATTATTTAGCCACAAAAATATGAAATCCTGACATTTGCAGAAAAATAAATGGAATTATTATGTTAAGCCAAATAAGCCACAGAAAGACAAATAACAAATGTTCTGTCTTATATGTGGAGGTTTAAAAACAGTCGATCTGAACTTACAAAAGTGAGATTGGGAAGGGTGGCAGGGGAAGGAGAGACAGAGGTAAGATGGATTGGAGGTACCAAAACACAGATACAAGTAATAATTGCTGGTGTTCCATAGCATAGCAGGACAAGAGTAGTTCACAATAGTGTATTATATACTGTATGAGGAACTGGAAGAAAGGAACTGTTAGGAGCAAAAAACAAAGAGAAGATAATGAAATGAGAAGGCTAGTTTTCTGGTCTGATTTGTTCATACTATGCATCTGTGTGGAAATATTGCACTGTATCCTATAAAAATAAATGCACAAGTATTGCATGTTATCCTAAAATTTTCAAAAGTGAATGATTTTTAAAGGTAATTTTCAAATGAATGGTCAATAGTCACAATGATTTTAGTTTATTACTAAGTTGCAAAGTTATCTGTTGAATGTTTTCATAATCAAGATAAACACTTCTCAACAAGAGTCAATCCTATTTCCTGAATGTTATGTAATTTTTCTACAAGTTAAAATTAAACACAATTTTCCAACATCATTTTGGCTTAGTAAACTCAATTTTAAGCAAGTATTATTTATATATAACTTTATTTATAAGGCTACTTTCCAAAAAACATCATGCAGATAAGAAAACTGGATTTTTTCAAGTTAAATCCCCAGAATACCTAACTTTAAATAGAGATGAAAACATATTCTGAAAAGGCAAATTTTCAACAGGAAACATTGGGAAAGATTACACAATAATGTCTTCAGTGATTTTTTGATTTTGCAAAAAAATCATTCTTGCCATTTGTACATAGAGTTGATCTGGTCCAAAAATGGATCATGGACACTAAAATTATCCACTTCACCTGTCTGCATACACTCTGAAACTCTGACCTTAACCAAAATATTTCAAATTTTTATTTTCTAAAAAAGTATAACAGGGGCCAGCGCCGTAGCTCACTTGGTTAATCCTCCACCTGCGGCACCGGCACCCCATATGGGTGCCAGGTTCTAGTCCTGGTTGCACCTCTTCCAGTCCAGCTCTCTGCTGTGGCCCGGAAGGCAATGGAGGATGGCCCAAGTGCTTGGGCCCCTGCACCCACATGGGAAACCAGGAGGAAGCACCTGGCTCCTGGCTTTGGATCGGCGCAGCGCGCAGGCCTTAGCGGCCATTTGAGGAGTGAACCAATGGAGGGAACACCTTTCTCTCTGTCTCTCTCTCTCTCTCACTGTTTATAACTCTACCTGTCAAATAAATAAAACTAAAAAAAAAAGTATAACAAATGTTTGACTTCTACATAAAATGAGCCAAAATGTTTTGAGGACTTGCTGCATGCACAGCATTGTTGTAATTAATTTTTAGAAGATAAATATACTTATTGATCCTCTACATGGGCATTAGCATGATGAATTGCAAAACTTAATTACATGTTCAGATATAGTGTACTAGGCAACCCAGCCAAGCATGGGCCAACTTTTATAACAATTACATAGATAAGGATTCTTCAGAGTAATGAAAATAGAATTAAAATATAAATTGTTTTGGTGTAAAAATTTCAAAATCTTTGTACATGATAAGTATTCAAAAAATAAATGAAAAATGTGTATCATGAAAAAACTACGCATGGAATTCAAAACTTTTTTTTTACCTAAATAAACTGATCTTTTAATTCCATTTTACCACAAAGTTTTTGAAGAACTCTCCTATAATAAAGCATGAGTGATTTTCTATGGAAACCTTTGTAAAATTAGGAAACCCTGCCCTACTTATGGCAGTGAGTCATTGTTGACACATTAGTTCTCTGGCTGCATCCCGATAGAAGGGGATTCAGCCTTTATTAAGTCAAAGCCCAGGAATGCACCACTGAAACTACATACAACAAGGTTGTCACAATGATCCCAACACATTCAAAGAAAAACCCATTGCTTCAAACTCTGCACCAAGAAACTAAGCAAATAGAAGAGAATATTTGATTTCAACATATTCCAAATGCTCTTACTAAAAAAAAAATACTGTTTAAGATGAAAGTTCACATTGCAATATTTCTCCAAAAGACTGTTACTTGAGATGTTCAGACAGTCTAATTTTCATGTTTAAGATAAACATGATAATGATAATAAAATTGAAAAAAGGGAGACATTTACGTCAAAATTGCTACGTTAGTTTTTTCCAATTTGATTTCTCAAATATGAGATATTTCTAAAAAGTGATGAGAAAGCTTATTCATTGTGTAATACTTACACCTTCATAATTGCAGACTCATCATTGTTGCCTTGGAAGTAATCAGTAGTACATTCCTGCTACCACTGTTCCATGAATAATTTAATTTACTCAGTCAGTAGTAACTCGGATGGATTTTTATGTCCTTTCTTTCCATGTTGCTATATATCAGTTTATTGGTTTGATAGATAATTCTTGTAATGTGATTTCCTTTGCATTGGCACCATGCACTAGACCTTCAAGTCATCCGACAAACTTGTGACTGAGAGCTTGAGGTATTATTATTTTTTAAAGATTCATTTATTTATTTGAAAGGCAGAGTGAGAAGTCTTCCATCCGCTGGCTCACTCCTGAAACTGCTGCAACAGCCAGGTCTGGGCCAGGCCAAAGCCAGGAACAAGGGACTTCATCCAGGTCTCCCACATTGGTGGCAGAGACACGAGCACTTGGGCCATCTTCCATTGCTTTCTCAGGTCATTATCAGGGAGCTGGATGGGAAGTGGAGCAGCCAGGACTGGAAGTGGCACCCTTATGCGATGCCAGCACTGCAGACAGATGCATAACGTGCTACGCCACAGTGCGGGTTCCAATCTTGAGTTATTTTGTTGAGTTCTGCATGAATGATTCATACGTTCTGAAATTTAGCATTTATAGAATGGAACAGGCATGGTGGCCCAGAGCATCCCAAATCAGAGAGCCTGGTTTGACTCCCAGCTATTCTGACCTTCCATGCCACCTTCCTGCTAAGGCACCTAGCAGTCAGCAGATGATGGCTCAAGTGCTTGTGTTACTGACACCTGTGTGTGAAACCTGGAGGAGTTTCTGGTTCCTAGGTTCGGTCTGGTATAGCCCCAGTTGTTGCATGCATTTGGGGAGTTAACTAGCAGATAATTAACTCTCTCTCAAATAAGCAAATCAATCCATAAATAAAAATGTTTAGAAAATATTTAATGAGTGGGTTTCATATGTCAGGCTCCCCTCTAGGTGTTTGGATATAAAATTAACTGAACATTTTGGAAATCCCACTATAATGACCTACAATGAGCAAAGAGTAAAATTTATAGAGTGACACGCTAAGTGTTATAGAGAAAATAGTCAAGAAGGGAGACAGTATGCAAGGGTTTAGGGTAAAGGATACTTGCATTGTTGAATATGGTTAGAGAAATCATCAGAAATGTGAAGTTTCAGCAAAAGCTGCAAAGAAGTAAAGGGACAGGACATGCAGGTCTGTGGGGAAGAGAGTTCTACAGGCCCAGAGGACAAGTGCAAAGATTCAGACAGTTTTTCTGATAGGTTCAAGGAGCAGCAAGAAATATTTAGCAAAAGTAATGTAAGTGATGAATTTCAAACATACTGAGACAGAGAAGATTAAAGGAGAGCAGGATAACTAGTACTCCAACAGTATTTTTCACTTTGTGTTGCTATGTGGGGGCAAACTGTTGAAATCTTTACTTAATATATACTGAACTGATCTTCTCTATATAAAGAGAATTGAAAATGAATCTTGATGTGAATGGAAGGGGAGAGGGAGCAGGAAAAGGGAGGGTTGTGGGTGGGAGGGAAGTTATGGGGGGGGAAGCCATTGTAATCCATAAGCTGTACTTTAGAAATTTATATTCATTAAATAAAAGTAAAAAAAAAATAAAGGAGAGCAGGGTTTAAAGATGGAAACAGGCATTGGCATTTCAGGTTTGAATGTTTTCATTTTGAGGTACCTATTAGATATCAAATGAAGACATCAATATCATACTGCATACGAGTGCATCCATATGGAGTTAAGGAGTTGTCTGGATTGGAGATATAGGTTTGGAAGATGTTAATCTCTCTCTCTCTCTCTCTCTCTGTGTGTGTGTGTGTGTTTTAAAGCTACACCATGAGATTGGATACATGAATGTAACAGGGAAGATAAATGGGTCTGTGGCAAAATCCCAGAAACTAATGGGTAAATTGGGAATTTTAAATTGGATTTTGTGTGTATCCAAGAAGTATGCAAAGACTTTTTAAAGAGCATGCAAACCCAAAGGAGTTGGGAGAAAATGAATTTCCATATTTTCAACATTGATATACATAGTCACGACTATAATTAATATATCTGAGATTCTTCAGTTGAGCATCTCTTGTGTTCTCATTTTCAAAGTTCTCCTTTCAAAATATTCTACTCTTATGCACTTTATTGTAAAGATACACTTTCTGCACATTGGGACTCTCCCTAAGATACATTGTCTGAGGTATCAATATCCTTGGGCTCCAAATAAAGGGAAATTTTAAAGTATTGGTGTCTAATTATATCCTAATGGCTGAGAACACATTTTTATGCACTGCAAACGGTTCCCAATTTTTCTAATGCCACAATACTGGGGATCTGTAACAAAGTTATTACATAAAATATTACTAAAAGTTGCTGGGTCTTAGTCCACCCGTACAAGGATGTAGTGGGTCCGAGGAAAGGTAAGTGCACGCTGTTTACAAGATGGCGGCGGGCGATTCAAGGGAGGTGAATAACCATAAAGGGGTGGCCACATGGGCGGAATTGGAGGCGCAGTGCGTTGAGGCAGTGTTGGGCTTTTAGGGGTTGCCGCCACACCTGAAAGTTCCACCTTAGTTTTAACTGCCTCTGGGGATTTATGAGCCTCCCTGAGGCCAGCGCAGGCCTTCAGATGATTAGCATTCATTTCTTCCCAAACAAGCATTTTAACAAACTGATCCTGAAGGTCCCCAGCCAGCAACTTACAACGGAGACTGTGTTCGACCCTAACTACAAAATTTGGCAGTGACTTTCCTGGCTTTTGTCACACCCCCGCGATGGGAGATTCGGTGGGCCCCTCATCCAGCTTGTACCAAGCATTAAGTCCTGCCTGCCTCACTTGTTCACGGTACGGAGCAGGTAGCGCAGTTTGCTGGATCCCCGTAGAGAACCCTTCCCCCATCCCAGCCAGCATAGCATATGTAATAGGGATAGCTGGCTGGGCTGTTTCGTTAGCTTCGGCTCTCACCCGGCAATCCTCCTTAAAGAAGGCGCACCACTTTATGAACCGTGAACTTGTGAGGACTGCCTTGGCCACGTCCAACCAGTCCTTGGGGACGCATGGCTGATAGGCTATATCTTGCAGCAGGGTTTGGGCCCAGGGGGAATTTGGCCCGTCTTCCACCACTGCCTTGAGAAGCTCCTTTAAGTCCTTCGCTTCCCAGAGATACCACTCCAGAGCTCTGTTGCCGCCTGAAGCTAAATTAACAGGGTAGGCCTGAGGCAGCAGGTTCCCTGGCCCAGAGTTCACTTCCCTATGCTGCTTTATGTCCACCGGATAAGCTTCTGCAAAGGTCGCCTCATTTCTCCTCTCCCCTCCTGGGCAATCATAAGTGCCCAGATCACAAAGCTCCCTCCATGGCTCTACATAGGGGGAGGCCGCCTCTGCCCCGGGGAGGTATGGGGATGGTCCCGGCCCTTCTAGGGTGGATGGGCTAGGCGGGACGATTTTTACTTTCATTTTTACCTCAACAGTTCTTGCCTCCACAGGCTCTCTGCATTCCTGATCAAACTTAGCCCATTTTCTCTCCCCGCCATCTTCCTCTGAGGCTTTAGGCTCTCCCAAGTCTTGCACTTCCTCTTTCTCCCTCTCGCCCTCCGAAGCTAGGGTTATAGCATCTGGGTGGAAGGATGCTTTAAGGGCAGTATCAAAGTGTCTCTCCCTCTTAAGGGTGAGTTTTTCCACCCATGACCAAGTGCTCCAAGAAAAGAGATTGGCCGTCTGAATCCAAAGGGCCAAGGTTATGACAGCTACCCAGACACTTTTTAACATATAGCGTAAGGCCTTCAAGGCCAGGTCCTTTTGGGACGAAACTGCATAAACCATACTAAGGTTTTCACTTACCCTGAGAGACCGCTTAGCCTCGGCCGAAAAGTAACTGTTCATGCCGCACGTTGGGCGCCAGATGTTGGGTCTTAGTCCACCCGTACAAGGATGGACTGGGTCCGAGGAAAGGTAAGTGCGCGCCGCTCGCCCGTTCCCCAGCCTCCTGGTCCCGGAGACAATCAGACGCAGCGGGGAGCCAAGTCTAGCAAGGATTCATTTACCTTTTGCATAATAGTACCTTTTATAGCACAAAACTGCAGAGTCATTGGGGCAGGGCTAAGGACCAACCAATCACTTAAAAAATCACCTTACGGGGGGATTTCTATAGGACTAGCCCTATGTCTATACACTTGTTACTAGTTTTGTTACCGCCCCTGATGTTGCGCAGCCAATTAGTTTTAGTGGTAAACAACTTTGGATTCCGCCCATCTTACTTCCTCTGGGCGCCATCTTACTTGGCTCCGCGTGGCTTCGTTCCGCGCAGCTCGGGCGGGGGCACCCTGGAGCAGCTGCGCATGCGGAGCCCCCGGGCCTGGCCTGGCCATGCCATGGCCGCGCTCATGCCCCACAAAAAGTAATTTGTGATGTTGCATTATTTATTTTGAGGACATATATTTTGAAAGGTGATCAAAGAACAAAGTGATTTTTTTAATAAGGAAACCTAAACTATTCTGATTTACATGAGTTAGGTTACACAGATAGCACACATATAACAATGAGGATGAAAACATAAAATAAAAGCAGATCTTCTGTATCAAACACAACACAGGCGGATTATGTGGCTAGACCTGGAAGTTAGATTGATGTGGTTTAAGGGTTGTGTGACAGTTCTCTCTGTTTTCTTTTCTCAGTGTAATTGCAACAAGGTCATCCGCTGAGCGTGAGGAATAGGAAGTAGTTGCTGAGGTCCGAGGAGCAGTTAGAAACTGTGAAATAGTCACATGGAGGAGTGAGAGACTAGATAGACTAGACTTCTGCCATGTTCATATATTATTGAGGAACTGGGATTATAAAGATAAATGATACAGTTTCCCTGCTTCCCAGGAAATTCATTATTATTTCTATTTCAAATCTTTTAGTTAAAACTTAGAATAGAATGGAGGCTTGTTGTGGTTTGGTCCTTATGACAGATAGAATGATGCCTCCCCATCTCCATGAATCCCAATTTTGGTCATTGGAATGTATGGCTATCTTACCTGACACATCAACATGGACTTTGCAATTGTGAGTGTGTTACAGATTTAGATTGTGGGCTGTTATCCTGGGTTGCCATACACATCCACTGTAACCACAAAGGTCCTTACAAGGGAGGAAAGGAGGCAGGACAGTTAGAGAAGAAGATGTTATAAAGGAAGCAGAAGGCAAGGAGAGAGATGCGAAGATGTTACACAGCTAGCTTTGAAGATGGAGGACGTGGCCACAAGCCAACTAATGCAGGTTGCCTCTAGGAGCTGAAGAAGTCCAGGAAATAGATTATCCCATGGCCTTCAGGAAATAGATTATCCACCAACCTGGCTTTAGAACTTCTGACCTCCAGAACATAGGATAAGAGAGATTGTGATGTTTTAAGTTTAATTTGTGATAAGCTGTTGCAGCAGTAAGGGAAACAAATGCAGCCCTATGTGAGAGCTCTGCAATGTAAAAACCGTCTCTGAGGGCCAGTAATGATCTGCTTTGAATGAGACCCTCTGGGAGGAAATGTCAGATCCAATTTTATTATTTTTATCCTCCAAACATGTGCATAAGCAGAGAAATTTGCCAATGTGAATGAATAAACACTTACCAAACCATCACTGGCTACTGAGAGTATCTTAGTACACCGGACACTTGAACAGACACAGCTGCATTGAAAATCCGTGCTCACGTGTGTTCCTGAGCATATGTGTTCCGGAGCACATCCTGAGCAATCACAAGCACAAATACCTATTAATGCAATTGCATCATCCTTGCCTCTTAGACTCTTCTAAGAGTGGATAACATGAAATTACTGCATTCCTTTTATAGTTCTTAAGAAATACTAGTTGAATACTGTTAAATAGGTTATTCTGTAGAAGGCAGTAAAATGCTACTCAGTCACAAGTGATGAGATGTTCTTAGAGTAACTATCACAGGTGTAGGTATCAATTACTCCAGGGCAGTCTCATATTTTCTAGCTATGTTCTAATCTATGCAAACCTACAGTCCTTAATAAATCCTTAACTTTCATCCCTTAAATAAGGAATACTGCTTTGCTTTGAAATTTTAATAATAGAGTTTGAGAAATTTCTAAATAATGCAAATAGCTAAACCATCAGGCCACTAATCATACAGTAATGGAAATATCATCTGATTTCCTTCTGTAAATGCATCTATAAACACATTTTTAAAATATTTTTAAATGTCTTCTAGTTGCTTTTTCCACTTTTAATATATTAAAGGTACACTAGAATAACATGTTTTACTTAAGAAGATGGATTTAAATGTACTTTTAGTGCAGAATTCACTAACAGTGGCATTAGTCACATCCCTGCATTACTTTTTTTAAAAAAGATTTATTTATTTATTTATTTGAAAGAGTTACAGAGAGAGAAGGAGAGGCAGCGAGCAAGAGAGAGAGAGAGAGAGGTCTTCCATCCGCTGATTCATTCCCCAAATGGCTGCAACAGCTGGGGCAGTGCCAATCTGAAGCCAGGAGCCAGGAGCTGCTTCTGAGTCTCTCATAGGTGCAGGGGCCCAAGTGCCTGGACCATCTTCTACTGTTTTCCCAGGCCATAACAGAAGCTGGTTCAGGAGTGGTGCAGCCAGGACTCGAACCCCCGCCCATATAGAATCTTGGCACTGCAGATGGTGGCTTTACCCGCTGGGCTACCGTGCTGGTCCTCCTGCATTACTTTTTCACAGCACAGCAACAAGACTTCGTGAGAGGTTTGTTGAGAAGTTATTGCTCATTGAAATGTTCTAGAAAATAACTTAGCAGATATTAGCTGTTGCCTAGGTTGTGTAAGTTTGATTTAAAACAGCATTGTCTCAAAGTAGAAGCTGGAGTTGAATTTGCTGTTGTGATTTCTAGCTTTAGTCTTTCTTCCCTCCACAATGTTGGTTTTACAAAAGAAATGATTGTGTAAAATATTGAAGTAAAACAAACTGTAACAATCACATATTACTATAATAATAAATTTAATCAAACCATCCCAAAATTAGTGATCAAAACCTCTAATCATTTATCCTAGTCAATACAACTTGCAGATCAGCTGAGAACTGGCTAATCTATGCTGGGCTTAGTTGTGCTGGTTCAGAGCTCCAATTGGGTTCTGCTCTACTTTATGCATCTCTTGTCCCTGTGCACCAGGAAGATGACCAGGACTGTTCTTTTAATAGAAATTGTATAAAAACAAAAGGGAAATTCTCATCACACAAGCACATGTCAAGCTTAAGCTTGTATTATGCACTAATATTGCTGACATTCCATTGTGCAAAGAAAGACAGATAGCCAAATCAAATACCAATGGAATATTAGTGGAAAGTCTATGCTAATGGAGGGAGGAGAAAGAGGGTAATGTTGACTAAACAAAAATCTAAATTATTAAGGACTCTAACTTAAGCTGTATCACGTAGCTCAAAGAGTCAAAGGAAACAGGCTTATAAAGGAAACAGTGCAACTAGGAGCCTATGGAGGAGGAAGCAAAAGGCTGTCTCTGTGTGTACGGTCCCCAAATGATAGAGCACCAGCTCTTTATAATTTACGCCATTCTAATCAAATTTGAAATTGCAAGGAGACCACGTTTGTTTAGCTTAGGGTGCTGCATGTGGTTGCTTCTTGGGTTGGCTGATCAGGGGTTGTCAATGTAAATACCAATTCACTTTTATTTTTTCTTTGCTATTTGCCATGCAAGAGGAAGTGTCAACTTCATTTTTAAGGAAAGTGCCTGGACTAGAGATGACTGGCTGTCAGCTTTGTTTGGGTTTACATATTTAAGTAGGTCTGAGTTGTTTACATCCAGTGGGAGAGACAAAGTTTCTGTCACATTATTCAAGGAATGAGTCTGAAATTAATTCCGAATGGTTGCAAGGCCATAGAATTGGAAAATGATGATTTATATGAACTAATTACAGGCTACTCCTAGAGCTCATGATGATGGTCATTTTTTTCTTCCAATCCTGTACACAGGAAGAAAATATCCAAATGAATACCTGAATAACTAATGGAAAAGCCTAAGGGAGAACAGATGTAAATAGACAAAAATGTAATGTCAACTACACATAGCAAACAGTACCTACAATTTGGAATTAAGCACAATATTCTATTTAAATATTTGTGAAAACAGCACATTACTAAAACTACGCCAAAGGATATGAATAAATAATCTTGAATATTGGTAGGGAAACTTAGATGATAACATTGAGTAAACTGCATAAGTTTACATGGTTGAGTATCTCATAGCTGAGCAATACTTGCCAATATCAAAAAATCTGTATTACTAAAATTGGATAGACATATAAGCATACATAAAGAACATGTAAAGTATGATACTGATCCTTCATGTCAGCAACTGGCTAGTCACTGAACACTAGAATTGTTTTTAATTATGCTTTAAACAACATTGACCAAGTTTTGGTTTTAAAATATATGCACAAATAGTGTGACTTTTTTAATTTAATAGGTAATTTAAATGTTTTAGAAAAATAACTTTTTGAAGACAACTGTTACTTTTAATGATTTCATTTATGCTTTTGGATGAAAATTTAACATTTTGTGCATTTTGAATAATAAAATCCATTTTATTTTTAATCCTTTGGGGTGTGCAAGTTGAGATAGCAATATGAGGAGATGATACAAAAGTGAGATTAGAGAAGAAAATAAAGGAGATAGGAAAATTTCCAAGCAGCAATCTGCTGAAAATTTCAAAAAGTGAGAAAAACAATGGAAGTTTTTGCATATGCTCCACATAAAATTTGAAGATAAGACATGCATAGCCTTTCCGTAATGAAGATGTACTGTTCTAGATAGTAAAAGTGATCAGGATTTTCCCATCAGATGAATAATGTATTTATTTTTGTGTTTTATTTCAAAGGTAGAGAGACAGGCAGACAGACAGGGATCTCCCATCTGCTGGTTCATTCCCCAAATGCCCACCACAACTGGGGCTTGCCAGGAGCCAGCAGGTGGCAGGGACCCAAAAATCCTTTGAGCCATCACCTGCTGCCTTTCAGAGTGTGCATTAGCAAGAAGCAGTTATCTGCAAGAGAGGTGGGATTCGAATCCAGGCACTCCTCTATGGAATTCAGATGTCCTAAGCTGTGTTTTCAACACTATGCCAAATGTCTACCCTCAAACTAACAATTTAAATAAGCCAGATGAAATCCTGACAGCTTCGTAATCTTTGGCAACTGTAAATGTAAATATCAACTCAAAACAATGGTTCTGGAGAAGGGAATTATTCCTACCAAATTCACAACTCAGCAGAAACAAACACCACTCTGGCCTGTCCATCAGAGTATGTGGTAAAGCATATACTTTTTTTAAGGTTTATTTATATATTTATCTATCTATCTCTCTGAAAGAGTTACGCAGAGTTACAGAGAGGTGGGGCGGGGGGAGTGGGGGGGTGTCTTCCATCCGCAGGTTCACTCCCCAAGTGGCCAGAACTGTGCCAATCTGAAGCTAGGAGTCAGGATCTTCTTCCAGGTCTCCCACACGGGTACAGGGGCCCAAGTGCTTGGGCTATCTATCTACTGCTTTCCTAGGCCATAGAAGAGAGCTGGATTTGAAGTGCAGCACCCGGAACAAGAACTGGCGCCCACATGGGATGCAGGCACTGCAGGCGCTGGCTTTACCTGCTATGCCACAGTGTCAGCCCAGGTAAAGTATATATATATACACACACACACACACACACATATATATATACACACATATATATATTATAGAAAGCTTTTATTTAATAAATATAAATGTCGTAAGTACAATTTTTGGATTATAACAGTTCCCCCCACACCCATCCTCCCACCCCCAAATCGTCACACCTCCTACTCCCTCTCCCATCCCATTCTTCATTAAGATGCATTTTTAATTATCTTTATATACAGATCAACTCTATACTAAGTAAAGATTTTAACAAACACACGAAGTGTAAAGTACTGTTTGAAGCACCAACACAGACACACAAAGTATAAAGTTTGAAGACAAGTTTTACCATTAATTCGCATAGTACAATTCAGTAAGGACAGTGTTTCTACATGGGGAGCAAGTGCACAGTGACTCCTGTTGTTGATTTAACAATTGAAACTCTTACTTACAACGTCAGTAATCACCCAAGGCTCTTGTCATGAGCTGCTAAGGCTATGGAAGCCTCTTGAGTCCACAAACTCCAACAATAGTTAGACAGGGCCAATCAAAGTAAAGTATATTCTAAAGTGGGAAAACTGAAGAAGTAGACGAAAACATTGCTAGAGTGTTACTGTGTTTTTCAGATGATGATCCTGGACAATGGGTGTCAAAGCCTTCTGATGGTGTGAGAGTGTTTGAACAAAACACAACCTGACAAATTAATGATGAAAATTTTTCATGGGGTAGGCATGGCAGAAAGTTTAATTTTAGGGGCCGACACTGTGGCATAGTGGATAAAGCTGCCACCTACAGTGCCGGCATCCCATATGGCAGCCAGTCCTGGCTGCCTCACTTCTGATCCAGCTCTCTGCTATGGCCTGGGAAAGCAGTAGAAGATGACCCAAGTCCTTGGACCTCTGCACCTGTTTGGGAGACACAGATAAGCCCCTGGCTCCTGGCTTTGGATTGGCACAGCTCCAGCCGTGTGGCCATCTGAGGAGTGAGCCAGAAGATGAAAGACTTCTCTCTCTGCCTTTACTTCTCTGTAACTCTGCCTTTCAAATAAATAAATCTTTTTTAAAAGATTTATTTATTTATTATAAATAAAATCGTTTTTAAAAGATTTATTTATTTCACTTGAAAGGCAGAGTTACATGGAGAGAGGAGGAGAGGCAGAGAGCGAGAGTGAGAGAGAGAGAGAGATCTTCCCTCCACTGGTTCACTCCCCAGATGCCCACAACAGCCATGACTGGATGAGGCCTGAAGCCTGGCTACTCACACGGGTGGATGGGAACCAAGTACTTGAGCCATCTTCTGCTGCCTCTCAGATACATTAACAGGAAGCTGGAATTGAAGTTATTTTGTTTTTGAAATCTCCCCACAGATGAACAAACACCTTAACCTGATAAAATAAATTGCAAATATCAACTTTATAAATGCAATTGATAAAATACCAATTAAATACTATTAAAGCAATTATATTTGATTAGGCAAGAAATGAGATGATCCAGGAGAGTAAAGAAAAACAAATGAAAGACTGTCAAGGAAAGAGTGAATATCATCTTAGGTGAATCACTATTGAAAACATAGAGTCTTCAAAAAGTTCATGGAAGGTGTGTATCATGAAAAAACTATGTATGATTTTGATGTTTTTTGGCATCAAAAATATACTTATCTTGCAATTCCATTTTTCATGAACTTTATAAAGTCCTCTCATGTGCTATTCAGTTATTTGATATGAACTGTTGCTTGGTAATAATAGGTTTATCAGGAACTTATAAAAAAATCAAATTTGTCTATTTCACTTTTTAAACATTTTTGAATTATTTAAAAAATACATAATTGGGGTCTGCCTCTCTTGGATTTCCCTTCTTAGCTGCTGCAGCAGCAGGTTTCTGACTTAAATAAATCTTGATCTGGTCTCACACACACACACACTATATATATATATATATATATATACATATAAAGAGAGAAATATATAATAATATATAATAAATATATAATTATATATTATAATTATATGATTATATACTTATATATAATTATATATAATAAAATTTGGTATATCATTTAAAACCATTTATGAAATATGCATCAAAAATGACACTGGAACAAAATACAATGATACTGTAACAGAGGAATAAAGCTGTTTTTTAAACAAAGAAAAAAATATCACAAATAATTACCAGTTTCTACAGAATGTTTTCTAGTCATTTTATTCCCAGTATTATTCAGAGAATTTTACATGCCATTAAATTGGTCACTTCAATGGTTTTAACATATTCACAGGCTTATGGGACCATTACTATAATATACTTTTTGTCCCATTTTAATAATCTTTTTTCAGAAACAATTCATATATCATAAAATTAGTCTTCAAAAAGTATACAATTCAATAGTTTTTCATGTACTTGTAGTTGTGTGACCATGGCACCTTTCTACCTCATTTTCTCACCCCTAACAGATACCTCTTACCAATTAGTATCATCCCTTTGTTGTTTTTCACCTACTCACCAGCTCCCATCCCCAATCATCCTTGGAAATTACTTATCTACTTATTAATTTTAACTAGTGAAATTGCCTTCCATATTTTTCCATCTTCAAATCAAATAACTACTGTTATATACGTATTTTTAATTTTGTTATGTTAATGTCAATATTAAGGAATGAAATTATAGTACATTAATAAATATTTAGAGATGTCCATTTGTTCTCTTGTCCTCAGCAGGACTGGTGTATCTATTGTTAAAAATGTATGAATTAATTACAGTAGCACTTATTTTACAATTATACAACACAAATCAGTAACAAGAGGAAAATCTAAGTCTCTGTCTCCTAGTCCTGGAAGGAGCAAAGTATCCAAAATTATGCTAAGAAAGGCATGGAGGTGAGCTAATCAAAAAGTGTATCCAGAAAATAACTCGGCAAATATCACCGCATGTTGTCCATTGAATCAAAAAGAGTGAAAACCCTAGAATATAATTAAGAAAATTGTACAACCAGAGAAAATACAGCCCAAATTTTAAATGTTTGAGATTTTAAGAGATTTAAAATGATTTTTCATTCTCTCCTATTCGTAAGCAAGGAAGTCATGTTCTTATCTAATCCTACCACAGATGTGGCAAACAGAGCAGAGTCAAAGATTATGGTGAAAATTATAATGTCCTTTAGACTCACCTGTCCCAGAGCAAGATCATGGTCTAATCAAGGAATGCTCCTATCCCATTCCCTCCTCCCAAAGTAGAAGGTCCTCATCGCCTTTGGAGAAATTTCATACTTTTTGTGAATCAGATTAAAGTCTGCCATGCATCTGCTATTCTTCTTTCCAAACAGGAGTCCTATGTCTTGGACATGATTTGAGTGTGCCCCACAGGGATTCACATGTTGGTCCTCAGTGTGGTGATGTTGACAAGAGTGGTGGACAATTAAGCAATGGGACCTAGTGAAGGTCTTTAGGTTACAGAGGGAACTACTCTTGGAAGGAATTAAAGTAATTCTAGTGGGGACCCTTGCATAGTTTTTCTGAAATGGTTGTTATGAAGGAGACAAGTCTCACCCCTACCATACCTTACTATCTGCTCTATCGTACCTAGAAAGCCCAGGCTTTGAAATTGATGTAATGGCAAAACCGAACTTTTAGATTAACTTCTTAGGGAAAAACTAATATATTTTGCCAATGGGAAGCAGAGTGAGTTGAATATTTGGTGATCTGAAGGGTGGAAAGTGATAGTCCCTGATGCTGTTCACCAAATATTTCTAGCTTTTGGTCTGCTGGTCTCTTGGTAGGACTATACCTTCTACCCGATCTATGACTGAGTAGGCCATGTGACCAGATCTGGTCAGTGGGTTGTGATTGAAATGGGATGCCAGCAATGTGTATGATTCTGGTTGCTCCATCAGCCTGAATCCAGATATAATCTCGAGATAGAGTTTTTAGCCAACCTCCAGCAGCCAAGTAAATGAGTGGAACACAATTTTGTTGATTTTTTTTTTTTTTTGGTTTTAAAGTAGTGACTTTATTAATAAATATACATCCATATGATGATGTAGATACAAATCATGAACACTACTCCATTCCCATACACATAATTGCACACGAGTAGCTCGAGTTCATGGACATATAACTGGCTGGCGCCGTGACTCAGTAGGCTAATCCTCTGCCTTGCGGCGCCGGCACACCAGGTTCTAGTCCCGGTCGGGGCACCGATCCTGTCCCGGTTGCCCCTCTTCCAGGCCAGCTCTCTGCTGTGGCCAGGGAGTGCAGTGGAGGATGGCCCAAGTGCTTGGGCCCTGCACCCCATGGGAGACCAGGATAAGCACCTGGCTCCTGCCACTGGATCAGCGCGGTGCGCCGGCCGCAGCGCGCCTACCGCGGTAGCCATTGGAGGGTGAACCAACGGCAAAAAGGAAGACCTTTCTCTCTGTCTCCCTCTACTGTCCACTCTGCCTGTCAAAAATTTAAAAAAAAAAATTTTGTTGATTTTTATAAGCCATAAAGAGATGGGAGTTGTGTTTCATAATATTATAATTGCTATAGCAACACTAAATGAATCAATTTCTTTAATAAAAATGGAGAGTTTTCCAAGATAAATAAGTATTAGAAATATTTCATTATTAAACTGGTGAGGAAATGTTATGAACTATGAATATTATCACAAGTTTGTTTTTAAGTTGGTTTTGTTCTCCCTGTATTGAAGTTCAGACTGAGAAAAGACGTGATTTTTATGAAAAACAGGTTAGCTTTTAGATTTGAGTCCTCTTACTACATCTATACTACATCTATAGTATTTACAATTACTGCAGGTGGCACAGTGATTTTAGAATAATGGAAGCTAATGTAGCTCTTTACTCTCAATTTCTCCCCAGGATACTTGGCACTTTCTCTCAATCTTGTGCTTGCTTTCTCAAAACAGCTGGAACTTAATTCTGAAAATACAGAGAGGCTAAGTTGTCTTACAGCTTTTAATTGCCAATTAAGCAGGTTTCAATTTATGAATCCATCTCATATGTGATATTTTTGAGACAATTTTATTTTATTTTCCCCCCAGAAACCTTTTATTTAAGGAATACAACCATCATACATTTCGTAATTACAACTTAAGGAATATATTGATTCTTCCCACTGTACTTGCCCTCCTACCCACACTCCCACCCTTCTTCCTCCTCCCTCTCCTATTCCCATTCTTATTTTTTACTAAAATCTATTTTCAAGTAACTTTATACACATATGATTAACTCTATATTAAGTGAAGAGTTCAACAAATCATATAAAAGAAAAAAAAAATTGTTCCTTACCAGTCAACACAAGGGCTGTTCAATTTTATTGCTTCTCAAAGTGTTAATTTAACTTCTACAGGTTACCTTTTAGGTGTGCTATTAGTTATCACAAATCAGGAAGAATATATGGTATTTGTCCCTTTGAAACTGGCTTATTTCACTAAGTATGATGTTTCCCGTCTTCAATTATTTTGTTGTAAATGACAGGATTTCAATTTTTTTTTTTTTATCACCATGTAGTACTCCATAATTTCTTTAGCCAGTATCCAGTTCTCAGGCGTTTGGGTTGATTCCATATCTTAGCTATTGCAAATTGGGCTGCAATAAACATGGGGATACAGATAACTCTTTCATATGCTAATTTCATTTCCCTTGAGTAAATTCCCAGGCGTGGGATGGCTGGGTCATATGGTCATATATATAGGTCTATATTCAAATTTCTGAGGTATCTCCATACTGTCTTCCACAGTTACTATACCAGTTTATACTCCCACTAACAGTGGATTAGGGTACCTTTTTCCCCACCTCCTTGCCAGCACTGGTTTGTTGATTTCTGTATAAAAGCTATTCTAACACGAGGTGAGGTGAAACCTCATCATGGTTTTGATTTGCATTTTCCTGATGGCTAGTGATCCTGAGCATTTTTACATGTATCTGTAGGCCATCTGGATTTCCTTTTTTGAGAAATGTCTATTTAATTCCTTTGCCCACTTCTTGACTGGGCTGTTTGCTTTGCTCTTGTTGAGTCTTTTGACTTTTACTATGTGTTGTGGTGAAGATCTTTTCTGGCCATTTCTATTAGGAGTTCTATGTGTTTCCCGTACTTAGACATCCCTTTATTTCTCCAAATTAGGGAAATTTTCTTTAATTATTTCACTAAAAAGGATTTCTAATCTATTTTCTCTTTCCACACCTTCATGAACTCCTGAGACCATTTGTTGGGTTGTTTGATAGTATCCCATAAATCTCTGACATTGTTTTTTAGTTTTCTAATTTCTTTTCTTTCTTTTTTTTTTTTTTTTTGGTCTGACTATAATTTCCAGAGATCTGTTTTCTAACTCAGATATTCTTTCTTCTGCTTCATTAAGTCTGTGCTTAAGGTTTTCCACCATACTTTTTATTTGTACTGTTGAATTCTCCATTTCCAATATTTTGTTTGGATTTTTCTTTAAAATCCCACTTTTGTGGGAAAAATTTCTATTCATGTCAGGTACAGAGTTCTTTAGTTCATGAATTTGCTTCTGTTTACTTCTAAGTAATCCTATAATCTTTTTGAATCCGGTTTCTGGCATTTCATCAATCTCTTCATCTTCACATTCTAGTATTGAAGTGTTGTGTTCTTTTGGGGACATCATGTTGTCTTCCTTATTCTTGTTTCTTAAATTGCTGCATTTATTATTAGGCATTTGTGGTGATACTCATTGGTTTTTTTGTTTTTTGTTTTATCCCTGTGATGGCTCTAATCTTTGTGGACTAGTCTTCCATGGCTTAGTGGAGTATCCACTGTTTCAGTGAATACCCCTAATATGTGATTGGGAGTTTTTTTTTAAAAAAGTTTTTTAAATATTAAAAGAAATATTCTTTAATATTCCTTACCTGAGTTATTAGGGTTAGTAGGTTTAAATATTCTGCTATAAATAAAAATAAATGTCTTTGTATAACTATTGAAGGAGAGTAAAATTTTAAAGCTGTTGTATCCCACACATGTGCAAATTTTAGGCTGAGCTTGCAGCAATAGGAAACAGATAAAAATTACGTGTAAGATACATCATTGTAAAGTGATGAGAGATAAGAAAAAATCATCAATGTGTAAAATGGGTTAGGGTTCTAACCAAGCTTCCTGATGCTAATGTGCTTGGGAAGGCAGTAGATGATGGTCCAAGTACTTGAGTCCCGGCTACCGACATGGAAGACCCAGATGGATTTCTGGTCTCCTGGCTTCAGTGGTCCAGCCCAGGCTGTTGCAGACATTTGGGGAGTAAACCAGCAGATGGGAGATCTATTCTGTCTCTTTCTCTCTCTCCTTCCCTTCCAAAAAACAAATCTTTTTCAAAAAAAAAAAACATAAATATTAAAATAGTACCTCCTTTTTATTTATATAAAGGGAAAAATTTCATGTATCTAACCATGCAGTTTTAGGAGTATAATGATACTTCTCACCCTACCCTCACTCCTTCCCTCATTCCCACCCTCCCTTCTTCCTTTTTTATTTTTCTTTTAATTTTTACCATGCAGTACTTTTAATTTACTTTATAATCACATTTAACACTTCATTAGATGAAGAATTAGGGTTAGTACCTCCTTATTAGAAGCTTTACTGTCCAAAATTTCAGTTCTCCCTGTTCAACCATTGTCTAAAAATATTAAATGGACAATTTCAGAAATAAACAATTCATAGTTTTAAATTGTGGGACCCTCTGGCTGCATCCTGCCTGTGATATAAATCAACCCTTTGTCCAGTGTATCTGGGCTAATATGCTACCCATAACTCACTCACTTACAGACCATTTTGATAATCAAATCATAAGACTAGCATTGCTAGAAATTCAGGTGTCAAAAAGAAGCCACAAGATGCTTCCTGTCCATGAAAAGGTGAAAATTCTCAACTTCATAGGAAAAGGAAAAAAAAAAAATCACATGCTGAGATTACAAAAACATAGCTAAGAAACTTTTTTCTGTGAAATTATGGAGGAGAAAAATTTGTGCTTGATTTGCTGTTGCACTTCAAACTGCAAAAGTTATGGCTACAATGCATAAATGTTTAGTCAATAAGGAAAAACTTTGATATTACAAAGTTAGGCTTTATTCGTGGATTCAGGCATCCACAGTGTGTCTTGAAAAGTAACCCCACTGGATACTACTTACTGTATCAGATGCATATAAGAAATTCATATGTAAGAATTATATATGCAAATATTTATATTAATAAAAACTTAAAGAAATGACAATAAATATGCTATATTATCTTTAAAAATTAAGTATATGGACCCACGCTGTGGCATACTGGGTAAAACTGCCACCTTCAGCGCAGGCATACCACATGGGTGCTGGTTCAAGTCCTGGCTGCTCCACTTCCAATCCAGCTCCCTGGTAATGCACCTTGGAAAGTAGCGAAGGATGACCCCTGCACCCATGTGGGAGACCTGGGTGAAGTTCCTGGCTCCTGGCTTCCGTAGGGCCCAGTTCTGGCCGTTGAGGCCATTTGAGGAGTGAACCAGTGTATGGAAGACCTCTCTCTCTTTCTCTCTCTCTCTCTCTCTGTGTCTCTCTCTGCCTCTCCTTCTGTAACTGTTTCAAATAAATAAATAAAATCTTTTAAAAAATGAAATACAGCTGTAAATATCATACATATATATACATATATAGATGTATATATATATCTACATCTATATTGTATATATGCAAACATACACATACCAGATATACTTATCAGATAAAAAGCATATAAGGGAAATTATCAAGTTGAATTTTTTTTAAAGCAGAGCAGTGGGATACATGCCTGAATACAAAATAATATTTTTGGAAGTATTTATCCAAAGTTGGATTGCTGATATAAGTAAATCAAATTATTTCATAGTCTTTGTTATCCCATCAGGAGGGGGAAGAAAATATTTTACTCATTTAACAGCTCTGGAGTAGGAATTTCTAATTTGGTTCCTGCTATACTTCTAAAATTAAGTCATGTATTACATTCAAAGGATATATTTTTGAGTAGGGCTTTATTAAACATAGCTCTTTTTATTAATAGCATATTGATTTGCGCATTTTCTTCCATTATCTACTTCTCCATTTCTCCATAGATTTCAAAAATCGAGGAAGAAATAGATCTTTTTCTCCCTGTATTGATTATAAAAGCTAACAGATGCTGATATTAAAATGATTAGGAAGTTAAAAGAAGAAAAAATTCGAACTTGAGTACTTACAGCAGAAAACCGCACCAGTTCCTACAACCTTTTCTACTCCTTCAGGGGACAGCACCAGATGGGCAGCACATACCCTGGATCATTGAACAATAAATATCTTCAGATATGCGATGGGAATTTATGCGCCAACTGGATGGAACTATGGGGTACCCAGAGATTTGGTCCAGCAGTATTTGGGATATGTACATAAAGTGTTTTAAGACGGCTTTAACATTTAAATCAATTGACTGAGTGAAAGGCAAGGCCCTCACTGTGTGGGTGGGTCACATATAGTTGGAGTCCTACTTTTGAATAGAACAGAACAGCTGACCCCTCTCCTCATTAATGAGGAATTACTCCTGATGACTGAATGAGCCGGGGCTTTGGTTTTCTACTTTTCAGACTCAAACACACCAGCTCTTCCTGAGTCTCTAGCCTGCTGAGTGTTTGACCAGCACTTTGCCATCAGATCTCCTGCATCACCAACTCACTGACTGCAGGTCTCAGGACTTGTCAGCTTCCATAATGTGTGAGCCAATTCCCGATAATAATATCCACCCCCACCCCTGGCTACTGCATTAAGGAAATTTACAGTTTTTGCTCTGAAGTGTGTGTGTGTTTTCCCTGTGCTTTCATAGGCAAACACTTGTTTTTCCACCAATTTAATCCTGTGCTTCAATAAGCAAACACTTGTTTTTCCACCAATTTAATCCGGGAACTGATGAGCTTCCATTAACCCTGGGTGGATGCTGTCAACCATTCAGAGGATGAATAGGGATTGAAGAAAAGATAGATCTCATCTACTTTTGTGGCGCGGTTCTTTACATTTCTCCATAATATCATTGCTCCAGGCTATAAACGCACCTGACACTTTATCAGAATAGTTGAAGGAAACCAACAGCTTGATATTAGTGTCTCACTTTAAGAGAGATGTGCTAAATTACTTTTCTCACAGTGCAAAGAAAGATTGTCCAAGAAGTCAAACCGTTACATGATTCCTACATTACTTAATGTAAAAGTCTAAACTTCTGTAACAAAGACATTAAAATGCTGTGGCTTGATTAACACACTATTTTGCTTCTCTCTAATATAAATATCCAAAGTGAGCATGCCACATTATATGACAATTCTGCTACATCTGGACATCCTAGGGGCCAGATTTTTTCCATAATATTCTTCCACATCCAGTAGGGTGTCTTCATTATCTGATGTGCATAATGCACATCATCTCAAAGCACAGTCCTGAAAGTGTCACACAGCCATTGGTGAGTACTCACACAGATGCCCCTTAGGGCATCTGCGATATGACCTTCATTTATTAACCCGGTGATAAAAGGATTTGGGAGGAAATGGCAGCCCTTTGAGAGAATCATCTATTGAAAATTCTAAGTGTCTAAGTCTCCACTCTTCTGGAAGTCAAGATTAGGAGGGTATCATTCCTCATGCTAGTGACCGGCTTGGCATTGGCCAATGATGTAAGTGAAGGGATAAGACACAAGGGAAATTCTTCTTAGGCTTGTGTAGTCATCAAGGTTCTTTGAGAAACCGATTCAACAGAATCAATTGAAGTAAATGCAAACACACACACATACAAATTCTCGTTCATGAGGGTAGTCTTCAAAAGTTTATGGAAATGCATATTGCACAGAAATAAATTTATATTTTAATTCTATTTCTCACAAACCACTTGAAGTAGCATGCAGATGTATATACTTCTTGTATATATATGTATATATATGTGTGTGTGTGTGTATAGAGACATTCATATATGCTGTTGATTCTATGTATGTGGAATATGTATTTTCTTTTTGCAATTATATATGCAAGGGTACTACAAATAAATCTGATAAAAAAATTTTGTGTATTGGCTTTTATGTGGACATAGGTATTTATTTTCTTGGATACATTACCAAGAATGTGGTTACTAAAATGTGTTGTCAGTGTATAGTGTTCTTGTGGCCATTGTTTAAAGAAAACAACAAATCACTGGTCAGAGTGCCCAAACCTTTTTACATTCCCCTAGCAAGAAATATATCCTTGGCAAATTTTATTGTCATTATTTTGTATCTTAGCTGTTCTCATAGTTGTGTAGTGATATCAAAGATTCTAATTGTTTTTGTGTATTCTCTGCTTGAGAGTGATTCAAACTAGAAGTAAGAAGATCTGAATTGCCATCCTGGCTTTGCTTACAATTAATTATGCAAGTTAAGCGCAGCCCCTTAACTCATAAAAATGTCAATTTTCTTTTCTGAAAAATGGGAATAATAATAATAACTGACAGTGAAATGATGAGATGTGAAACTATTATTGACTCAACACTATTTTGCAACCTGAAATCATTGTTTCTAATGCAGGAAAACTTTTCTTTATAAAAATTAAACATTTTTTTCTCTTTCCTTGTCTTTTTGGTTGTCCCACCAACCTTCCAAAACTAACCATGTTCAAGTGTTTGCTTTCCTAAAGTGAGGACACACATCATTTTACCCTTTGTGGTTATCATCAGCATTTAAATAAAGCAAGCATCTAAAATATTTTCTTGTTTCATACAGTGACCATAAGTCACTAATGGTCATTGCTTGAATGACCTTAGAAATCTGGTGCATCCTCATTAGTTCACACATCAAGATCAAAAGTCGCAGCTAACTTAAATGACTTGCACAAGTCCCACAGCTAAATAAATACAGTGACGGGAATAACCTCTATGGAGAGTGGAGACCAAGATAAAGCCATATTCTCATTGTGAGGTGTTGGTCCATCTAAATGTTTCTTCCCCTCCCATTGTTACGCTATACCTTGCTCTGTTTAGTGGTTCTCTCTTTGCACACACATCTCCTTTAGGTTTCACCTGCATGCTTCCCAGTCTCGTCTTGTCACTCATAATGGCTAGATCCTTTCTCTTGGAAATACCTCCTATGTCCTTTTACATTCCTTTCTCATTCACACTCCCTCTTCACATTCCTTACCTCATCTTCCTCCAGTTAGTGTCTTTAGCAACCCTCATGCCTCGTCTTCCCTTTACCAGGATCTTCCATATTCCCCCACCACAGCTCATAACCCATAGTCCCCTGCCACAGCTCATAAGTCCTTACTTAGGACTCCTTAAAGACTGTCCCTTCACCATCACTCTGAGTGCAATCTTTAGTCCTACACAGTGTTTGAGAGTGAAATTTTTATTTTTTTCCTTGTGATTTCAAAAAATGTTATAATAATGTAGCGTGCACCCTTTTGTGTCTGGATGCTTTTTAACCTCATAGTTTAAAATAATTATAGATTTGCAAGAAATTGCAGAGAGATGTTCAGGGAAGTTTCAGGGACTCATCATGCAGTCACCTAATATTAACATCCTGTATAACTAGAGTCCAAGATCAGATCAAAACCAGGATATTGACATTGGTACTATTCAGAGTTTACTCAGTTTTTTTTAAAGATTTATTTATTTATTTGAAAGGCAGAGTTACACAAAGAGAGAAGAAGAGGCACAGAGAGAGAGAGAGGGAGAGAGAGAGAGGTCTTCCAACCTCTGGTTAACTCCCCAGATTACAACAGCCAGAGCTGTGCTGATCTGAAGCCAAGAGCCAGGTGCTTCTTCTGGGTCTCCCACATTGGTGCAGGAACCCATGGACTTGGGCCATCTTCTACTGCTTTCCCAGGCCATAGCAGAGAGCTGGATTAGAAGTAGAGCAGCCGGGACTCGAATGAGAGCCCATACGGGATGCCAGTCTTGCCGGTGGCAGCTTTACCCGCTATGCCACAGCGTTGACCCGTTTACTCAGATTTCACAGTTATACATGCATTCATGTATGTGCAGCTTTATGCACTTCTATTACATATGTTCTTTGTGTAATCCTGACCACAATCAAGTTATTTAACCGTGTTACCCTGCAAGGCTTATACCTTTGCTACTCCTTTATAGTCATATCCACACCCCTCTATATCCCTAACCCCTTTTTATTACTAATCAGTTTCCATGTCTACAATTTTGCACAAGGATTTGGAGTGTATTGTTTAATTTGTGAAATATCTATGTGTGTGTGTATATATATATGTATATATTTGTTACAGAGAGAGAGAGAGCCCAGTACACTGATTCAATCCACAAATGTCCACATGCCTAGACCAGGCCAAAACCGAGAGCCAGGAACTCAATCCAGGTATCTCGCATTGGTGGTAGGGAATCATCTACTTGAGCCATCACCTGCTGCCTCTAAGGGTGGGCATTAGAAGAAACTAGAAGCAGAAGCACAGCCAGAATGTGAACCCAGGTACTCTGATACAGGAGGCCGGCATTCCAAGAAGAGTCTTTAAAACAAACAAACAAACAAACTTTTATTTAATAAATATAAATTTCCAAAGTACAACTTTTGGATTATAGCAGTTTGTCCCCGCATAACCACCCTCCCACCCTCAAACCATCCCATCTCCTACTTCCTATCCCATCCCATTCTTCATTAAGATTCATTTTTAGTTATCTTTATATACAAAAGATCAACTTAGTATATTCTAAGTAAAGATTTCAACAGATTGCACCCACACAGACACACAAAGTATAAAGTACTGTTTGAGTACTAGTTATGCCGTTAATTCTCATGGTACAACAAGAGATCCTACTTGGGGATTAAGTGCACAGTGACTCCTGTTGTTGATTAAACAATTGACAGTCTTATTTATGATGTCAGTAATCACCTGAGGCTCTTGTCATGAGCTGCCAAGGCTATGGAAGCCTCTTGAGTTCACAAACTTTGACCTTATTTAGACAAGGCCATAATCAAAGTGGAAGTTCTCTCCTCCCTTCAGAGAAAGGTTCCTCCTTCTTTGAAGGCCCCGTTCTTTCCACTGGGATCTCACTCACGGCGATCTTTCATTTAGGTCATTTTATTTTCTTTTTCTTTCTTTCTTTTTTTTTTTTTTTTTTTTTTGCCACAGTGTCTTGGCTTTTGAGTCTTAACCACCACCTGAACACATGCCTCTGAGTTGACCTTTTTATCATTAGGCTATTTTTCTCTCTCTCTCTGGTAGTTTTCTTGACTTTGAAATATACTTTATGTAGTATTTATATAGCCACTTTTGCCTTCATTTGGTTAATATTTACCTGGTGTATATCTGGTGTATATGTTTCCATACTGTTACTGTACCTCTATACTGTTATACTGTTATAGTTCAAGTGAGTTTCTTCTGTGTGTGTGGAAAACATTTATTGGGTCATTATTTTCAATCCATTCTGGTAATCTCCTTTAATCAGTACATTTAGATAATTACATTTAATGTAATAATTGAATGTTAGAATGTTAATTTGTCAGAATGTAAATTTGTCACCGATTTTTTGTTTTCTATTTTATCTGTGGATTTTGTTTCTCTGGGATTTTTTGTTTAGTTTTGTTTACTGTGGGTTATTTGAACATGTCTTAGAATTGTTTCTCTCTTGTGTTTTTGTGTGTATCTCTCCTTTTAAATTTTTTTAAAATTGCATTTAATTGAAAGGCACAGAGACAGAACCACAGAAAGCCAGAGAGAGATTCCTCATCCGGTGGATCATTTCCTAAATGCCCATCTGGGGCTGAGCCAGGCAGAAGAAAGGAGCCTGGAACTTCAGTCAGTCCCCAAGTCCCCCACATGGGAGTCAGGAACCCAACTACTTGACTCATCAAATGCTGCCTCCCAACATGCACATTAGCAAGCAGCTGGATCCGGACTGCAGCTGGGACTTGAAAGTACTGTAATGTGAGATGTGGGTGTCCCAAGTGGTGTATTCATATAGACCAACCCCTTGAGTGAATTTCTTTATACATCTTTACTGCTTGTTCTGGATGTTACATTCTATATACTCGTATACACAGTCATATCTCAGTCTTCTAGTGATGGCATTTTACCAATTTGAGTGGTTTACAAACTTTATCTTGCTTCCCTACACACTCTCCCTTGTTTATAGTTGTCTTCAATACTTCCTGGGCATACATACCCACATAAAGACAATGTTAAAATTTTGTGTCAATTGTCAAATATGATTTACAAAACACAAGATGGAAAATACATATTGCTGTTCTAATTAATATTTTCACTCTTTTTAATGTTCTGTTCCTTCTTCCTTCCTGATGGGCAAAGATTCCTACTTTCATCATATCCTTTTGTCTTAGAGAAATTCCTTTCCCGTTCCCTCACGGTGCACCTGCTGGTAAGACAAATTCTCAGATTTTTCTCACCTGAGAATGTCTCATACCCTCCTGCAACATCTGATTGTAGTCAGTCAGTAGAAGGTGATTGTATTTTCTCATTCAGATTGTGTTTTCCTGGGTTCTCAGTTTAATAGTTGAATTTCTATTCTATACTAGTTATTTTGGTTAAGTCAGTAGACTCTTGCTCCTATGTAAGTCTTCTATTTTAGCACATCATCATCATGTTTAGGTGTAGCATATAGGTTTTGGCCTATTGCTATCGATGTTAATTTCAGTGACAGCTTAGTTTTGGAAGCAAATGACCAATGACAGTTCAGTTTGGAATTGTACTACCTGCAGATATTCTTGTTGTCCTGGTGCCACTGAGGCTTTCATTGAATTCCCACTGATGCTGCCCATGGGAGCTGAAGGAAAATCCCAGTTCTTATTCTACTGGAGGGCTGGGGGAGGGGTGATGGAGAGACAGTAGGGGTGAGCCTGGGTATATTTATGACACTGAATGGAGACACAGGGCTGGCCTATGGGGACAGGGAAGCTGTTGCTTCAGGTGGGTCTTAGCAAATTGGTTTTCTAGATATGGAGCAGGTGTTTTGCTCCCAGTTAGATCTCTCTTGGGCTTGCCCTCTTTGAGAGTATCTGAGTTAGAATGAAGCCTCTAGGGACTCACTGTGTTGTCATTCCTCAGAGTGTGAGCTCCCTCTCTAGTCAGTCCTCTTTCTTCCTGCTGTCTGAGTCATTTTATCATTGTCTACTGAATTACTTCTTGGGTGTTTAATTGTACATAGAGTGATATAGCATAAAAATGTCACTCTATGTCATATTGTTTCAGAACTGGATGTATCCATGTATCTATGTATTAACTAACTTAATCTTTGAAATCACTTTGAGGCAGGAAAATTTTCAACCTTTTATTTATTTTCCAGGTGATAGGTTACAGAAGAGAAATTTTAAAAATTAGTAAGATCCCTACAAATATACCAAGAAGAAGACATAAGTTGCAGACTCGTCCTGCGAGGTCCACACTACTGGGAAGCACTAGAGACAAGTTTCCATGAGCATGTCTGTTTATTAATGATCAAGCATAAGCTTTTAAAGGCAGGCAGAGGGGGCGTAGCTAATTCAGGGCAATACTAATTCTATAGGGTGAAGCTGTTATTGGCGTCGCTATGCTTCTCCAATCAGCTTGGAGGTCTCCCTAGCTTAGTAGTCTCCCAGGTGGTCCTGAAGGGCCTGGACAACACCCAGGAGCTGTTTACCCAATTGGCAATTACAAGGCTCTTCAACAGGAAGAGGGGGGATGTGCCTGGGACTCCTGCCGCCTGCCAACAGTCAGGCCATCCCAGGAGGCATGGTATGCCACGCCATCCTAACTGCCTGCAAGGGCTAGGCAGGCAATCCCCCAGCCAGGCATAGAATCACCCACAATAAGTGAATCACATGCAAACACGCATGAGTGCTCTTGTATGGACAACAGTCGGATAGCTATGACCATGATCTTCAACACAATTACAGCTATAGTAGGGATTCAGTCACAAAATAAAGCAATTTAGGACGAATGAATAAGCTTTAAAATTAATTTATCTTGATATACTTTGTGGGATGTCACTAGAATTCACCTTTAATTTTTCATAATTTTTCATGCCATTGCTTAGGAAATTATGCCTGGGAACATTTTTCCGTTGTGTACAGTCAGAATAAAGAAAGCATAGCTTTATGAATTGATCCTTCTTACAAAACATGATGTAACTAATTAGCTGCATCTAAAGTAAAATATTTAAGTCTTCAGACATTGCATTTATTGGAAGGCTAAACCTTTCAGTTTATATTTAGAGATTCTTCTTCATGTCATGTTTCTTAAATTTACATAGACGTGTGTTTCATTCACATCTCAGATGTTGTAGAATGTCCACGTTTTTGTGGGAAAAATATTTTTTTCTGTTTCATGTAACTGAGGACAATGTATCCCAAGTCATGAAATATGAAATAATCCTGTTAATATGGAAAGAAAGGAATAAAAAGAGTTGGCTCAAGTCAGAATATATTCATCGCAGTGATTCTAGACTAAATTTTTTTGGCATTCATTATCCTCAATTAAAATAACAAAAATGCAAATATGAGCATTGGTACTTTATTCTATAGTTTATGTAGTTCTCTCACATAAATTTCCTGTGATTCATGAATTAGTAAAATTAAAGTTCCAGTGCTCTGGTCCATGGCTTCCCGGTCTAAAAAGCCAGACCTCCCCTTTGCTATCTGTGTGACCAAGAGCAGGTCATTTAATTCCAACCTTTTTGTCCCTCTGCTTCCCCATCACTAAGGTAATACTGTTTTCAAGGAAGATTGGATGAGAAAGTAAAGTAAAACTCTCAGGATAATGTCTGCTCATAATAAATACTTAATAAATGTTACTTATTGTTATCTCCATTTTATACATGAGGACCATCTGGCTCAACAGATAAGCATAGCTCACATGCAAGAAATGGATATACAGCATATCTTGTATTAATTTATTTTGCATTAAAATGAAATGAATTTAAATTTTCTTTAAATGCTTTTGCAGAATTGCATTTCAGAGCTGAAGAAACAGGGAGAGCTGGTAGATAATACTGAGGAAGACATTTACGGCTTGTCACAGAGCAGCCACTTTGGAGCTCCTTACTCTTATCTTTACAACATCCCTTTGAATATTAACATAACCCCTTTGGAAGCTATGGCTGGGAATATTGTTCACCACCTCCTTGGACTAAGGTTGGGATCTTCGAACTAGGACCACATTCAAAATCAGATCTGTCACATGTTTTGTATGGCCAGTGAGGTAAAAATGTTTTTAATATGGGAAACTTTGCAACTGATTTAATGATCGGAAATACTTACTTTGAGCCACAATTAAGTAAAATATTATCATCCCAAAGAAGAAGTCCTTACTTCTCATTTGTAGACATGTATTATACAAAATTATAATCAATTTTTATTTTTTCAATTATGACAGATATTTATAGGAATGTTTTCTCTCTTTACTATATTATATATCTGCATGATATCTGAAATTTTAGCTACTAGCCTGCATAGCTTAAAATACTGTCTGGTTCTAGAAAACATTGTTCAACTCTTACACCAATACACTAATGGGGCTCTTTGTATCAGAAAATGGCTTTTTGACCATTAGGCAGGCATTCACTTTGAGTTATATTTTTCCAATAGTGGTTATGAATTGCCTCTGTTCATCAGAATTGATTTTTATGTAAAGTACATTATATCCAGCTTTGGGATTTGAAAATATTTATTTTGAATTGATGTCAGACAAGAGTGAATAGCTTTGTAATTCTAGCCTGATATTATGACTTTGTAGCAGGAAGGTCAATCTTTTCCAATCTAGCAGAAGCAACCTGCAGGAGGTATGAGGGGGCTCCCATCCCTTCCCTCCCAGAAACACAGATTTTTAAATTTTGTTCCAAACCTGGAGAAACATTAGACTTAGCAGAGTCAAAAGATTAGGTAATTTTGAATAATTTACAATTATATTTAATTTTCCTCAGTGGTTAAAGTCTTCAAAATGCATTTTAAGTTAATCAAATTATGAACATTTTTGTTGTGTATTTCTCCTTTGGCATTCTAATGTTAATGTGGTTTTTAACCTGCATCATTAAATATTATCTATTTTTGCTTTATTTTTCCAACGGTATTTTTTCTCTTACAAGCATGTTCTCATTCATTCTTCATCAAGAGTATTAATTTTTAATGTTTAAATGTTACTTTCTTTTTTAAGCTTTATTTTGTTTTTGACATGTAATTATAGTACTTATGGGGTACAGTACAATGTGATGTTTCCATACATGTGTACATAGTACAATGATCAAATCAATAGTATTTAGCATATTCATCACTTTAAACATTTAACATTTCTTAGTGGTAAGATTTAGAATCCTCTCTTCAGGCAGGCATTGTGGCATAGTGGTTAAAGTAGCAGCCTGTGAACCTGGCATCCTATACGGGTGCCGGTTCTATTCCCGGCTGCTCCAATTCAGATTCAGCTTCCTGCTCATGCACCTGGGAAAGCAGCAGATGACTCAAGTTCTTGGGTCTACACAGGAGACCCAGTAGAAGCACCTGGCTCCTGGCCTCATCCTGACCCAGTCCTGGCAGTTGTGGCCATTTGGGGCATGAACCAGCAGATGGAAGATCTCTCTCTCTCTTTCTCTGTAATGCTGCCTTTCAAATAAATAACTAAAATCTCAAAAAAAAAAAAAAAAAAGAAAGGAGAAAGAAAATTTTAAAAACCAAATAATCCTCTCTTCTAGTTATTCTGAAAGCCTCACTATAATATAGTTAACTACCATCACCCTGGGGTACTAGAGAACAAGAGAAGTTATTCCTCCTAGTTAACCCTCACTGTGTACCAGTTGGCCAATATGTCCCCATAATCCCCACTCTTCTCCCCTTCTCAGTCTCTGGTAACCACTAGTCTATCCTGTTTATTTTTAAATTTTAACTGTCTCATAAAAATTGTATGTATTTATGGGGTACTATGCAATAATTCAATCCATGTGTACATTGTGTAATGTTCAAATCGAGGTAAATGTATCTATCGCTTCAAACATATATCATTTCTTGGTGGTGAGAACATTCAAAATCTTTCTTATAGTTCTAAAAATTATACACAGTACATTGCCATTATCTAGAGACATTCCAGTGTTAATTAGAACACCAGAACTACTTTCTTCTGTTTAACTATGACTTAGTACCTGTTGCTCTTTCTCCATCCCTCCCTGCATTCTTCTCCTGCCAGATGTGGATAACCACCATTCTATTCTTAACTTGCAAATGATTAACTTTTTTAGATTCCACAAATGAATGATGTCATATGATATTTATATTTTTATACTGGAATTACTTTGTGTAATATATTCTCTTGCAGGTTCATCAATGTTGCCACAATTAATATAATTTCAGTATTTTTCAATGATTGAGTAGAATTATATTGTGTATGTGTGTATCTTTCATATTTTCTTTATCCACTCACCCATTGATAAACACTTAAATTGATTCTGTATCTTGGCTAGAATCTGTATCTTGGCTGCTTCATTAAACATAAAAGTGCAGAAATCTCTTCGATATACTGATTTCATTTCGTTTGGGTAAATATCAGTAGTGGGGCTCCTATACCATATGGTAGTTCTGTATTTAAATGTGAGGGAACTCTGAACTGTTTTCCACATGGTTGTACATACTTGCATTCCCACCAACACAATATAAGGATTTCCATTTCTCTACATCCATTCTAGCACTTGTCATTTTAAATCTTTTTTAAATAATAACCAGCCATTCTAATTGGGGTGAGATGATATCTCATTCTGGTATTGATTTGCATTTCATTTTCCTTACTAGTGATATTGAGCACTTTTTCATATATCTATTGGCTTTTTATGTCTTATTTTGAAAAGTATCTATTGAAGCTCTTGCCAATTTTAAAATCAGATTTGATTTGGGGGTATGGAGTTTAAGTTCTTTATATATGTTAGATATAAGCACCCTGTAAAATGCATAGTTTGCAAATAGTTTCTCCAATTTTGTAGGTTGTCTATTCATCCTACCAATTCTTTCCTTTGTTATGTAGAAGCTTTTTAGTTTGATACAACTCCATCAAATCTCATGTTAAACTATTCCATTCTGGGACATTTTTGTCTTAGTTATACAAGTATACAAAAAAGTTATTGCAAAATACACTCAAATCATAAAATTTGAGAGGAAGTATATTTTATTGTTTGTAGAATGGAATTTGGTATGAAACTGGAATTCTAATTCCTGCTTTGATGCTTGGCAGCTGTATGAGCATGGCCAACTGAGTGAATTCCTCTAAGCTTTAGTTTCTTTAATGAAGAATAAAAATAGTCTCTAACTCACAAGATTATTGTGAAAATTACAATATACAAGTTGACCAACCCAGTGATTGTTATATGGATTTTACACAGTAAATATATTATCACTAACAATCAGGAAGGATTTATAGTTGACTAGCCTAATCCCCATATATGAGGAGCTAAGGTCAGAAAATCTAAGTGGCATATCAAAAGTAAGCCAAGAATTCCCACTTAGTAGGGGATCCAGATTTAGAAATTTCTGTATTAATTTCAGTACACAACCAACAAGTGACTTTATTACAGCAGTGGGAAGCCAACCTTATCCCTCTGAAAGAGTGGCTTAGCTTACTTATCATTAATTACATCCATCTCTAGTCTTTTGCTTAAGGTACTGTAGGCCTGGGAGGGACTGATCATTGTGTGGAGACTTTTTCTTCTATGCCTAAAGTATAGCCCTTATCCCAGATCCTCCCAGGGCTTGATGCTAGAATATATTGATCCTATTAGTAAAGAAAATGTCTATTGTCACAATACAAATATTTTTAAAATTTCAACCAGTCAACAGTAGTAATAATGACATAATGATATTAGCCTTTACTAAATAAGCTGTGAACTCTATGCAATGCCTGTTGTTAGAATGACAGATTTTTACCTTCACAATGATCACAAAAGTTAGGGATCATTCCCATACCTAGGTCACATTAAACTGGAAAAAATGCTACAAATACAATAGATTTTTAACTTGCCTAGACATAATAATTAACACAGGCTGCTGGAAACCTCTTTCCATGCCTGAAAGCCATTTCCTTGGAAAATGAAATGAGATAGGTCTTCTTGCCTTTGCGGGGCTGTGCATGAAAATAATTTGGTGCCCCCTAGAGGTTATCAGGAATGTGCACTTGTGAAGCCCCTGAAATGAGAACCTGAAGCCAACTGAGCAGGTGCAGTCTATCAGTCATTGCTGTGGCATTCTCTGCAGCCAGGTAGTTCACAACCACAGGGTTGCTCTAGAGCAGTGTTTCTCAACCTTTAGTATGCACCCAAACCACTTCAGGGCTAGTTAGAACACAGACTTTTGGCTTCTACCCCTAGAATTTCTGATTCTGTCAGTCTGAAGCAGGGCCTGACCACTTCCATTTCCAACCACAATCCTTTGTGATTCTGATGCTGTTAGTCCAGAGACCACACTCTGAGAACCGCTGATCTAGAGAATCATCTCCCTGATGAAGCTTTCTCCAGAAGTGGGTTCGGTTTTAATACCCTTGGAGTACTGTGCTGTGGACGCCGGCTCCCATACACAGTGGGTGCAGAGAGACTAGAACAGCTTCCTGAGGAACTGTAGAGTTGAGTCTCAAGAGTCCCAGAGGATCTAGGACACAGTTGGGTGAAGGAGAACCAAGTGAGCTTTGAAATCACAGAACACAGGTTCTGGTTGCAGCTGTCCCGTTTAGTCATCTGTGTCCTGGCTGACGCCCAGCCTCCTCTCCTGTATGAGAATACAGCAGCAACCACCTGGAATCGCACTGCGGTTTAACTCTGAAAGAGCTTGGCGCTTCGTAGGCTTGAACAAAACGTTAGTTACATCTTAACTCTGTGATTAGTATCTAGATTGGGATTACATATCTACATTCCCAACATGATACCTTAAGAATTAGATTATGAACATGAACACATTTGGCAACAAGGGAAAATAGTAGCATGAAAGCAATCAAATCCAAGGAATTGTTTAGTTTTTTAAATTGGATAAACACTGTCATGCTAGTCATCTTTGTTTTAAAAAATAGAAAGCTACAATTTTCACTCATATTTTTCACCTTTTCATCAATTCTCCTTTCTTGCTATTTCTTATAAGTCCTAATTCACCTTTTCTCCCCCGAAAAATACAAACTGGGAGAATGTTCCTCCATTCCTCCCTTTCCTCCTTCCTTGCTTCTTTCTAACATAGGTCTTTAAGTACGTAAGTTGTTTCAAAACTATTGTAGCAACTGGATATTTTTATCAGGATAACAGCAGACTAGAAAGGTGGCTATAGTGGATTCCACTTCTGCTTAACCGAGGTCAGGATTTATGGAGACCTCATGTGGTGACAAGAGGCATCACAGAAAGGTGTCTTCAGGCTCTGTGTGATAGTCAAAGGGAAATGCAGAACTCATTTGGGAACAAAATACTCTGGAAAGAATTAAGTTGTCGAAGTTAATGTTACTGGGGTACCTAAGGCCTCCAACAATTATCCTGCAATGATACTATAGGAATAATATAATATTTTTAAAAACTAGAAACCTGGTCACTCATGTATAAATCTTCCCTTATTAATCTCAAAGTTGATGACACACAAAAATTGATGTGCCATGCTTCTCAGGAATTAGTTGCAGTCTTCCTTTTTTCTTAATTAAATCCTTAAGACATAGCTTGGTATTTAAATTTGCATCAAATTTAAAAAATCTGGTCCCATAGGCATGTTTCTTTGAATGTTATTTTCAGCTCCTTTTTGGTTTTACAGAGTGGAAAGTGAGCCATAGAGAATCAAATTTGAATTAATATCTAATAATTTCATTCATGTAACAATATCAATATTATCTGGCATATCTGGAATACAGGACACCCTATTGCAATTAAAATAACAGTGATTCTATGTGGTGGATAAAGTGGAACATAAATACGACTTGCTGCCTGTCAACAAAGTATTAAAGTTTTGAATTGAAACAAAATCACTGAAGTCGCAGCCATTTAACCACCTAATTTCCTGGAAAGGAAATTCACCTAGGGGAGGAATCCTTCCTCAGTGACAGGTGCTTGTTCTTTGTCTCATCATTTTCCTTACAAGAAAATGTGACTATGGCTTCTCTTTTCTCTTTCTTAAGGAAGTTAATTACACGGTAGACCTTAAAGCTAAATCTAGAAGGACAAATGAGTTAATAAATGTTAAATGCTTTGAAGCTGTTACGAAGAATCTTGCAATACAAATCTGTTATTAACATGAAAGCTCCAATTCAGTTACTATTGTGTGACTACCCTGTCTCCAGAAATGCCCTCAAAAGGGCTTTGCAGGGGCTGGTGCTATGTCGTAGTGGCCTAAATCCCTATGGCTCCTCTTCCGGCTCAGCTCTCTGCTATGGCCTGCTAAAGCAGCAGAAGATGGCCCAAGTGCTGGGACCCCTGCACCCTTAGGGGAGACACAGAAGAAGCTCCTGGCTCTTGGCTTTGGGTGGCCTCAGCTCCTCCCCTTGCTGCCATTTGGGGAGTGAACCAGCAGATGGAAGACCTTTCTGTCTGTCTCTCCCTCTCATTGTCTGTAACTGCACCTCTCAAATAAATAAATAATAAAATCTTAAAAAGGGGGAGGGGCTTTGCATTAGCCAGACCAGGCAAAATGACATAGGTAGAAGCAACCATTATAAAAGAACATTTCTGAAAAATTTTAAGTAGGAACAATGTTATTGAAGATAGTGGAGAGATTTGGGGTTGAATATATTCTTGATTTGAAGACATTGGCTCTCAGAGCACCTACTATGTGCCAGGCATATTTGTTGGATGCTGGAAATGCAAAAAAAAAAAAAAAGAATTGGACAGGTGCTCTCGCTTTCCAAGGAACGACAGAGAATTACAGAAATAACTACCATACTGCAAGAACAGCAATAGGCTCCAGGCTCGCACAAGTTCCAATGAAAGCTTTTTAAAGGCGGAATGGGAGGAGGAGGAGGAGGAGGAAGAGGGACGAGGTGCCGCGTTTAAATTCAACCGAAAGAGAGGGCTCATTCTGGAAGTCATTTCAAACCTACAGTGGCGCTGGTGTTCGTTGGGGTGAGCGGGAGAGTGGTAGCTGTTGCCAGACACACCGCACCAAGAAGAAACAAGGAAATTCTCTTTCAAAACATAGTGGGGAAAAAATACCCAGAACCGCCCTGAAATAAAGGAAACCGTCTGGTGCAACGCACGTTGCTAGGGATTTATTTTTCTCTCCTTTCCGCCCCAAGGGAGTCAGATCACAGAGACATTCAGGCCCCCAGACTTGGAGGAGCGCTGTGCGTTCAACGCCTCAGCTGAGCCTGGCGGTTCTGTGTGCCTGGAGACAAAGGGTTAAACGGACGGGGGCGGCTTGGAGGCCGAAAGCCACCGTTTTCCAACTTGCAGAAACTCTGAACTTTCAAGCTCCCCAAAATACACGTGTGTGTGTCTGCGAGCGCAGGCAGATCTATTTCGGTAGGCTTCCTTTTTTTACATTTTTTTATTTTAAATCCTACTCTCCCCGCCGCAGCGCTGCAAGCACTCGGCAGCCCCCTTAGGAGCGCGTGGCACAGGCTGCAGCGGAGGCGCCGGCAGCGCTATTTATGAGCCGCGTTCAAAGCCGCCCTCTCTCCCCGCAGTCCCGCTGCGAGCCACCGTCTCCGAGCCAGGGTCACCTCTGGGGCCAAGGAGCTGGGGGCGGGGGCCCGGGAGCCTCCTTCCCGCCGCAAACTTTGCCCGGGCGTGGGAGCGAGGGCGCGAGCCGCGGCGCACGGGGACGCGCGCCCGCCTCCTCCGCCCGGCGCTGGCAGCCCGGGCCTCACCTCTCCCCGGCGAGGTGCGGGCTCCCAGCGCGCAGCCAGGGGGCGGGCCCTGCCCGCGCGGGGCGGGGCCGGGGGCGGGGGGGGGGGGGGGCTCGGGCGGCTATATAAGGCCCTCGCCGGCTTAACTTCGGAGTTGGGGTTATTTATTTGGGAAGCTCCTGGACGGTGGAGGCTGGCGGCGGGGGCTGCCGCAGACGGTGGCTAAGCAGGCGGCGGCGGCGGCGAGTGATGGGAGCGCCGAGGTTCCCGGGCGCAGGCCGGAGCTGCCGAGCTCTCCGGGCGCGGCAGGAGTGCTGAGCAGAAAGGGGGAGCGTCCGGGGGTCTGCGGTCGGCTCCAGAGGCGCGGGCCCGGGTTTTGTTCGGCTGCACCCAGCGCCAGGCAGCCGGAGCCGGACAACTCCAGTTACAGCCACAAGCCACCTTCCCGCAGCCCGGCGAGACTCGGGCTGCTGCCGCGTCCGTCCTATTGTTTAGACACTTGCCGGGGACTCCGGAGCCGGCCGAGCCGCCGCCTGCCCTCTCCCTCCCCGGAGGAGGAGGCCCGGGAAGCGGCTGGGCAGCCGGGAGAGGGGAAGGGGCTGCCACAGCCGAGGCAGGTGCAGGACTCGGAGCCAGGCGGCGTCGCGACGTCGGCGGGCGGACCCCCACCGTGGCCGTGGGGCACGCGACTCAAAACCTTGGGAAAAGTTCCTGCACTTGGAGGAGGAGGATCTACTGGTGGGCGGCTGCCTCGGCCGGCGGTCGTCTCTTCCACCTTTGCCATCAGGTGTCTGCGCGGAGCTGCGGCGTCTCCGGGAGACCACAGGGGCTGCCACCCGCGCGCACGCACCGCGGCCGGGCCGTTCCCGGAGTTGCGGATCCCACCGACCCGCCGGCCCGCTAGCCACCCTGCGGGACACCCCAGCAGGGCCCGGGTCGCGGACACCTCCACCTTGGCCTTTGCCTGTCGGCTCCTTCCGGCTTGCCCGGCTGCAAGTCCTGCTCCAGCCGGTGCCCACGAGGTCTTCGCGGGAGCTCTGGTCCTCAACTTCGCCTCTCGGATTTCCCGTGCTGGGGTGCTGACCCCGTGGATATTTCTGCCCGGCTGCAGCGATCGGACTGCCCTTTTGTCTTTCCTGCGTGACCTCGGGGCAGGCCCTGGTGCAGAGCGTCGCCAAGGACGCCGGGCGGGAGGCGGGATTGCCGAGACATCCTCCAGCGAAGTGCATGTGTGTTGGCAAACCATCCTTGGCAGCCGGGAGACCGCGAGGACGGCTCGGGGCTGCGGCGGGGCTGCGGGCGGGGGAGAGGCCGCGTGAGTGAGCGCCGCCCCGCGCCCCCCGGGGGCTGCGCGTCCGCCCCGTGCGCCCCCGCGCGCCATGCCCAGTCGCCTGGCGCTCTCCGCTTCGGGCCCACAGGGCTCCTCCTGCGCCTTCTAGCTTCAGGGAGCCCACACTCATCCGGGGCCACCATTTCTGCTGAGCTCCGCTCTTAAGCCTCGTACCCTCTCCCCAGTGGAATTGGATTTGCAGAGGGGTGCGTGGGATCAGAGCACCCCCCTCCCCCTCCCACCCTCCCCGTGCAACCGGCCCCTGCATTTTCGCGGTCGTTGGAAGCCCTGGCGCTTTTACCGCCAAGTTGATCCTTAGGAGACGGAAGACGCGCGTGATCGCCCCTCGGCCGCTCTCGGGGTCTCCTTGCAGCCTGGGCCAGGCCCTCTGCTCTGCAGGACCTGAAGTTGCTCAAGGAGCTCCTGCCCTGCCAGAGCAGGGTGGAAGAGGGAGCTGGGAGGCGTGCGTGCCTCTCTCGGCTCTACTGCCCTGAATATTATTACTGTTCCATATTATTTTGTGCACATTTCCCTGGGCACGCCGGGCGCTGAGCCTCCGACCGTGCAAGGGTCGCTCGGAGCAGCAAGCTACTAGAGAACCCCCTGGCGCCAGCGGGCGAGGCGGCGGCGGCGGCGGCGGGGGAAGATGCGCGGCGTCGGCTGGCAGGCACTGCCCCTGTCGCTGGGGTTGGTGCTGGCGATCCTGAGTGAGGTGGCGCCGCAGGCGTGCCCGGCGCAGTGCTCCTGCTCCGGCAGCACGGTGGACTGTCACGGGCTGGCGCTGCGCAGCGTGCCCAGGAACATTCCCCGCAACACCGAGAGACTGTGAGTATGCGCTCTGCGCTCTCTCCGTCGGGGTCGCCCTCCTGCCCCCGGACCGGAGGCACCGAGCGGCGCCGCACCCGTGCCTGGCGCAGCCCTGGCTCCCTCTCCCGCACGCGCGCCGCGGAGGTGGGCTCTCCGGGAGGGCACTGCCCAGGGAGGGGCGGGTCCGCGGGCGGCGGCGCTCGACGCCTCGCTCCCCACCCCCCGCCCCCGGCGCTGCTCCCGCCACTCCAAGCCGCTTGCGGGCGCCTTTGCGGGACCTGGGGAGCGGGGAGGTGGGGGACAGGTACTCTCGGAAACAGAGACGCGACTTAGTTCCCCAGACTCCGCCAACGCAGTCACCTTGCGGTTGCTGACGCTCGCAGGTCGATTTCAGGGCCGGGTCTCCATTCTTGTCACCCGGGGCTGGTGAGGAGGGGACGCGGCAGGGGGTTGGTTCAAAAGAGGAAAAAAAAAAAACTTCGTCCTCTGGGTTTTTGTCGCCTCGCTGGGGACGAAGTGAGGGGAGAAGGGGTGGTGGGGCGCCCAGGGACGTTTCTCACAGGCCGGGAGGGAGCCGACGCCTCGCGCAGTGGCCACGTGTAGCCCCCCGCGACTCTCTGCCCTGCCCCCTGCTCCTGCGGGGCGGCGGCGGCGAGCCCCGAGGTCCTCCTCGGAGCGAGGGCCTGCGGCGGACCACCGCGTCCCGTCCCTTCGGCGAAGTTAGCCCGCCGAGCCGGTGCGGCTGCGTCGGCGACCCCGTGGCGCTGGGCTCGCCCCCGCCGGCCCTCGGCCACCTCCCGGGCGGGGTCCGCGCCCCTGCGCACAGCGGCGGCTCGTGGCCTCTGCCTCTTCGCGCTCCGCTGCCCGCGCGCCTCCCGGGGCTCTGCGAGGCTCTAATGAAGAAGTAAACGCAGAGCCGGCGCGGACGGCCCTCGCGCTCCTGGCGGGGCGCTCCCCGAGTTCAGGGAAGTGGAGCATGGAGGCCGTTCTCTTTGTGAGCGCCGAGGCCGCCGGGCGCGCTGCGCTCTTGCGGTTGCGCGTGGGCCCCGCGGGGCGAGCGCTCCTGGACTCTGCTTCCGCGGCCTCCTCTGCCCCGGGGTGGCGGGGCTTGCGGGCTCGGAGAGGGCGCCCTCAGACCCGCAGGGCTGCACCCGCGCCCTGCGCAGCGCCTGGACTCTCCCTTCCTATCCAGCCCATTTCCTTGGTCGCCAGAACGCCCAAGGTGAGCCCTTTCTTCCTTCGCAAAGGCTCTTCCTCTCCCCCCACCCACGCCCCAGGCCACTGGGTCCCCCCTGCTTTCCTCTCCGTCTCTCTCAGGTCCTCAGTACTGGACGAGCCGGGGTCCCCCACGAGGGCTGTCTAGAGAGAAGACGTGACCCACCTTTGTCCCTGGTGTGTGGGGAGGTCGAGGTTCCAGTTAAATAGTCGGTAAAAGACCCCAACAATTTTAGGAAGAACTCAGTGTCACTTTGCTCACAGTGGAGAAGCGGATTGGAGAGACAGAGAGGCAATGCGGGATTCAGCTTTTAGCACTCCTCATTTCATGCTGTTCAGAACAGTTTAAAGTTTAAGCACTAACGTATCTTACCCAACAAAAAGGGAATGTACTCAAAGCGGGGAAATGGCCATTGAGTTTCAGGTTCTTGGGGAAAGAAAATCCTTAGGAATCTATATAAAGAGTTTTCAGAAAACAGTTGACTCAGCGCTGGCTTACGAAGTTGTGTCATTGACGAAGTAAGCTCTTCAAATAGATTTTTTCAAACATGAGGTTTTCAAGTCAAAGGCAGAGAGAACCTACTTCCACGAGGGAGGATCTTCAGGCTCCAGCGAAACCTGGTTTTAGTTGAAATGATTGGAACCAGGGCAAGTTTAGATCTTGACCTGAGATGCCAGAGAAGGGGAGTTCGACTCTTGAAGGCAAAGTGGTGCTGAAATCTGAACAAAAGTGTCAGGGCCTGAATCCCATTTCCAGTATTGCCCCCGCCCCCAGCAGTTTCCCCTTTGCCTTCACAGTGGGGTTCCCTGAGCTGCAGTGGGGTTTAGTTTTCCTCCAAATGTAGACTTGTAGGAAGGTAGACGCCTAGACATGCAAATCCATGAAGTGCAATTTTCCCGATGGCATGCCAACTTCAGAAGTTTAGCCACCATGCTATCTAAGGCTAGCATTCGGATTTTAAAAATCTCCTCCTAACAGGGTGAAAAAACTGCTCCTTTAACATCTTGAAGGGAACTTTTTGGGGGTGTGTCTAACAAGAACAGTGAAAAAAGCAGAATACCTGTGAAATGGATGGACACATCCTTATAAGTACAAAAATTGAAAGCACTTCCATGCACACAAGAGACACACAGGAAAAGAGAATTTTCCGTGGTAGCAGAACCACCTCATGTTCCTGTCTTTGCCAGCAAACACGAGCTTTGTAAACTGGCTAAGAGTCACGCTAAAAACATTGTTTTCAAAGTTTGCTCCCCTCTCAGTCCCAGAGACTCTGTTCTACTAATTGGGCAAACGTTTAAAGCTCATAAGTTGCTTTAAGTTTTGCTTAACCAGATAGTAGGAGAAATGAAACTTTCATTTTCTGCTTTTCTCGCAGGGATTTGAATGGAAATAACATCACGCGGATTACGAAGACAGACTTTGCTGGCCTTAGACATCTGAGAGTTCTGTAAGTGTGTTCTTCTGTATTTTGGAGATAGATTTTTTTTTTTTCTTTTTAAGGTTATATATACTGATCTCAGTTCTTAAAACTGGTCTAGTGACACAAACACAATTTCATTTAACGTGTTGATTACTTTTATTTATCATTGCAATACAAATTTTGATTAAAAGTTGAATTTTTAAGATGGGATTCATGCCATAGAAACAGTATTGCCGAAATGATCTTGAATCTTTGTTATACCATAACCTAAGTATATGTATAAAAATATAATTACTTTCATGATATGAGTATGTAATCTGAGACATTTGATACTTTTAATATTTGAGATTAACTAGAAAAATAAATCTGAGTTTTCTTATTACTAATATGGAACAGTTCACAATTTATGAGGCTAATAACATTTAGATATTATTTCTAACATTAAACTCAAGCAATACAACTTTTCGGTAGTTTTTGGTGAAAAAAGTGTATTGGTCATATTTTGGGCTAAGTTGCTTATATCTTATATGAGTATCTTGTAGCTTTTATAGAATTACTACAATATGATTAGTTCCTTAATTAGTTTCACTCACAGCTAATTTAACCCACTATTACTTGAGAGTACTATGTAAAATTGTTTTTACCCATAGGCGTGTAAACTTTTATACCTCAAGGTCATATACTTCTGATGACTGTGAACTTGTTCACCTCTTAGGATACCTTTTGGCCACTATGATGTCTTCCCATTGCCGATGTGTATCTCTAAGTCAAAACTGAAGTATGCCTGTGATGAGTTACTGTTTATTGATTCTTTAGTTAAGAACTCAATGGAAAATCAGTGTACCAAAAAAACAGATATCAAAGCTGCAGCATGACGGATTGTTCTTTAGAAATATAATAGTTTAAGGTGCAGAATTTTGACTACTGAATTTTGTGAGACACTATCAGTATTTTCCATGCAAGTTTTGTGATATGGATTCTATGTCCCCTCCTTGAGTTTTCTCAAATGTATCCTCAGTCATTTTGATGCTGGATCTCAAACCAGAACAAAATTTAACTTTATAAAGGGAAGGCGGTTACAAGTTTCAAGTTGCTGAATTGAAACTTTCTCAGGTAGTGGTGACTTTAAGAAGCATGTTATATTTTGCATTTCAGTCAGCTTATGGAGAATAAGATTAGCACCATTGAAAGAGGAGCATTCCAGGATCTGAAAGAACTGGAAAGACTGTAAGTATTTTTAATTCCAGACTTATGATAGCATAATTGTAATTTTTTTCAAGTGCTTGAATTTTTAAGGGTCATGTCTTCGGTTTCATGTGTGAACTTTTGCAAGTTTACCAGAGAAGGAGAGTGAATAAGTGGTGTTCAGGCTGTTTATAACAAGTAGAGTTTCTGGATAAACAGCAGTAGGTCGTAATCAAACTCAAAGTTACAGATTCACTTTTCTGAAACATTTATTTCCTGACAACCATTGCTTTGTTACTTAAAGATGTACAATTTAAAAAGTGTTTTCTGATAATTTGTGTTTGCTGATGTAGGAAGAACTGTCATAATTTTTTTGCATTAATGGTATGTTATAAAAAAGAACTTTTGCTACTCCTGTAGTTATTTTGATTTCTATGCTGTTGCTTTGTGTTTCATTAGTCATATTTGAAGACGTATTTTAAATTCTTACTGGTAAAGATTTGCCTTTTGATATTTAACACTTACGGTAAAAATTGTTGATAACTGCTACTTACAATTTTATTTCATTATACTATGATAGCTTTCTAAATATTTCTTCTGGAAAAAAAAGTTGAAGATCTTATTAAAACAAGAACACTGTTACTGGTGTGGTCATTTAACACTGATCCTTCTTTTTTCCAAGATGATTAAATATAGACATCGGATCTTAAAATATGTTTTTTAGACACAATATCTCATGGATGGATCTATATTATTTGAGGACGTGTGTGTGTATGTGTGTGTGTGTTTATGGTGTATGTCTACAAAAGGCAAAACTGAAATAATTTGGAAACATTATAGACTTTGTAATTTGAAGTATGAATTCCATGTTTCATATGCCTTGAATATTTGCATCTGATATGTTTGCATTCCAAGGGCAAGTAAAACTCTATTACAAGTAGCAACAATTACTTTAATAAGTTTCCATGGCTGCTTTAATAGTCAGTTTAGGTAAAAAAATAAAGTTATTATTTAAAATAATGAAATATGATGTCGTTTTAGGTAAAACACATTAGATTCACTGGGCCCAAGGGCACAAGTTAATTTAGTGCAATTGTCTATAAGTGGAAAAATGGCTTGTTAACTTCTACCATATTTGTAAATACATAGGCCACATTTTCACCACCTCTAGTAAAATGCGGAATTGTCTATTTTAATGTTAAAAACTGTTCCTGATATATATTACAACACGGAGAACATAATGGTTGAACGAAAAATGCATTTAAACTCACTATTTGAGCCAGTTTTGGGAGAAATAAAAACAAGATATACATTTGATTTTCTAATAAATATAATCTAAGTATATATAAAATGCTTTGAAAATATTTATTCTTTGATCTTCTTCATAGGGTTTCATGAATAGTTTAACTCCTGGTGAGTAACTCATGCTATTTTTAACACATCTATTAAAAATACATTAATTTAAATGTTTGGTAAGATGAATAGATCGTTTAAATTGCCATTTAAACATTAACAGTGTTTCAGGAATAACTTCTGGTCATTAGATAGAAATACTTACGTGTTTCAACATCCAAATCATTGAAGGAATCTTGTTGGCTTTTCATGCAGATTCTGTTTTGGTTATACTATAGTTTTAAATATTTTTAGGAATAGTAGAGCAAAGCAAACTGTGTTGTTATTTTTTTTAAGCCACCTCAGAGAACCACTTGAACTTTCATTTTGAATAAATTAATTTTTCCTAAAAGTTATTAACCAGTATGATCAGAAATTTGCTTGGAGTTGTGAGTAGGTACTATTTTTTGACTTTTGCTTCTCCTGGGAATGTAACTTCAACTCAGAACAGTTTTCTATTCTACTCTGTCAGATGTTTCAGAGTGGGAGGAGGATTTGTAATTTTGAATGAAAACTAATATATATGCAGGACTTCTTTAAGTCTCCCCAGCTGTTGGCCGAGAGCAAATATTTCATATTTGTGAGGAAAAGCTGAGAAAATTCCTTTTGTTTACAACTGCCAAGTCCATCTGATGGAAGCACATTGTTATCTGACAGCCAATTCATCTCCTTGGAACTCTGGAATTCAAAACCATTTCTTAGGAACATTGTGGATACACTTTTCAAATATTTATTTTTTAAAATACATTAAATGGCAGGGCAGTTTTGCTAAAGGGTGAATTTGTGTTTTTGTGAAACCATTTTACATTTTGTTTAGTCTGTGCTTTAAAAATAAAAATTAAAAAACTGCCAAGAACATAACAAGTCCCTATGACCTGTGGTATATAGAGCCTTACTCTAGTCAGTGTTATTAACATCACAAAAATTGCTAGCTTTCAGAAAGCTCCAAAGGAAAATGTGAGAGATAGGAAGTAATCAATGAATTAACCTTTAATTATGCATTTTATTTAAGCTTAGGTGGTGTTAAACACTTTAGATGTGGAAATTTAACTTGTAATTCTAAATTATGAAAAAGTATATAAGTGCAGGTCTATGTTGGATATGCCATTCATACAATGAAGAATGACTTAATTTTCATTCCTTGTATGAAGAACAAAACAAACATGATAATTTTTATTTGTATATCATGGTTCTAAATTATTTCTATTTTAAAGTGATAAAATTAAAGCCCTTTTATGATTATTTAAAAGTTACTTTTTTCTTCTTATTTTATGTTGATGGAGTTTTAACTTGATCTATCAAAAGAAGACAAATCTGAAAATAGATTTGTGCCTTTTTAGAATACATTTTTCTTTTTGAAGCCTTGGAAATTTTATTTTATTTGACAAGCAGGGACAGAGGAGAGAGAGTGTGCACACAGGAGAGAGCATTCCCATCTGCTGGTTAACTCCCAGGATGCTTGCAATGACCCAAGCCTGGAGCCTGTAACTCAATCCAGGTCTCCCACAAGGGTGACTGGGACTCAGTTACTTGAGCCATCATCTGCTGTCCCTAGAGTTTTCATTACTTGGACACTGGACTTGGGAGAGGAGCTGGATTCTAACCCTGGCACTCTGATATGGGATGCAGGTGTCCCAACTGGTGTCTGAACTACTAGACCCCAATTTTTTTATATTAATTTGAAAGAGTTGTACAGAGAGAGAGAAGGAGAGAGAGAGAGCGAGAGCGAGAGAGCGAGAGCGAGAGCGAGCAAGCAGAGGTCTTTGATCCACTGGCTGACTCTCCAAATGGCTGCAGTAACCAGGTCTGAGCCAGACCAAATCCGTGAGCCAGGAAATCCATCCCAGTCTCCCTCACTTGTGGCAGGAGCCCTAGCACTTGGGCCATTATCTATGGCTTTCCCAGGTGCATTACCAGGAAGCTGGATAGGAAGCAGAGTACCTGGAATTCTGCAGAGGACTTCTGCTGGCTTGCTGAGTGGCAGTTTAAGCCCCTGGACCACAGCACCAACCCCCAGCCACAACTTTATAAGAAACAAGGTCACATTAAATTGAATTTAATCTTAGCATGGAATGGGAAAGTCTTTATCAAATAATTAAAAAAAAACAAACTATAGGTACAAAATAATGATACTTTCCACTTCAAATCATGGATCCATTACAGAATTGTCAGAAAAGATGTCAAGGAGGAGGTGGATGTCAAAATCCTTCCTCACTGTCTACCTCCTTCCTTCCTTTCCTATTAGGACCTCCCTTTCTTCCTCTCCCCTTCTTCTGTCCCTCTTATTCCTTTGTTCCTCTCCTCTGTCACTCTCCTCCCCTTTTCCTTCACTCCTTTTTTTTTCCTGTTGTATAGAAAACAGCATCAGATGACATGATCATCCACAGAATGTGGTTATGAGTCACTGCAAAAGGAATAAATTTGAGTCCTGCCTACACACCACAAGCACACATTACTTCCTGTTTTGACAGTTTGTTACAATACTCCCAGACCGAACATGTGCAATGGCAGGTTTTCTAGGATACTCCACCACCAGCAGTACCTGTTTATCTGGGCTGCAAACAGCGTCTCGACAGGGCACCTTGTTGGGATGGTGTTGACAGTTCTCCTATTACTTAATCAAAATGTTCCAATGAAATCTAATGTGGCTAAATGATTCAGGAAAAATTAGTTAAGGAAAAATCATCTACAGGTACACTACAGTAAAGAATCAGAACATGTATGGAATACACTTTTTTTTTTTTTTTTACATTTTGCTGAGGGTACCTACTTGTGCCTATCTGCAGTTAAATTCTTCATGTGAAATACCAGTGCAGAATATTTCTCATGATATGTGATGTCCTTGAGTGTTTGAAAGTCACATGGAGACCCAAAAATTCTGTGGGCTGGTGTGAAATGCTGTTGTTCACTTGTTGTTTGTGGGAAATGCTGAAGTCATTAAATCCTGCTTTATGGCCTTTTATGGGGACCCAGGGTACTTCAGGATTCCATTAGTGAAAATCAGCTTCTCTTTTTGCAGATTCCTTCATAACAAAAAACCAAGAGTGTGAGAACACATTTGATATGTTTTAGCATTGTCATTATTAGGATGTTTTGTTACTGACTTTATAACTGCAAAAATTAAATGCATGCATGTTTAGATCATGTTAGACTCAATAACATGCCATGAAAAAGCTTCCTAGCTTTGTAGTTGGTTTTACGTGAATATCGCCATCACCTTATAGTCTTGTATTAGGGAAATTACGGAAGTGATTAAAACATGTGGACCCTTCATTTTTCTTACTTATAATGAATGAATGTGAACTTTTGCCATCAATATTGCCTTAAATTCTTCATTTTCAAATCTTCCAATTTGAAATGACATATCTCTTCCTAGCTTTGTAGTTTGATACTTGCTTGACCATTTAGTCCTGAAAATATGATTATAATGAAGTGGAGCCATGTGAAGAGTCCTGGAAAATAAACTGGCTAACTTAAGACATTTGAAAATTTTCTTCAAATTGATATAAAGAAAATCTGTATTTAGAGATGACTAGATCTGTTTTTATAAAGGAGACCACATCTGCAAAAAGACCAAACTCTCAGGTGAGGATAAGTAAAAGGCATTTTATTTCTCTGTAAAGGGGCTTCTGATTTAATTCTCCCTGCATTCACAAACCATTCTTCAGTTGACAGGGTGAGGCTGAGAAACTCTGACACTCTAAGGCTTTTGTTTTTGGTTGCTACACATGAGTTCAAGTAAAGAGTATGTTGTGGAACAGGTCTGAAGGCAAATGCTGTTTATCCTCTGTTCTTCAAGGATATTGAGAACCCCTCTTCTGACTAATCCTACACGTTATAGGCAGCACCTAACACTTACCTTTTCTTAATGTGAGGGCAAATGAACAGTACTAATCTCCATGGGGAGAAGGCAAGCCCATCTCAAAAGAATTGTGCTCTGCTATCTTTATATCTACATTTAAAGTCACTGCACTCATCTTCTTGGAAAGTCTCTTTAAAAATTAGAGCTGCGTATGCACATTTCATAAAATAAAAATGCTTTACCTTATATGATATTAAATGTCAGTTTTTCTCACCTACTTAGAAGCAGCATGGACTCGTTTGAATTATGTTTTCTGACTATGGTCCTAGAAAGCTTTAATGCAAAGGAATTATTACAAATTTAGCATAACAGTGAATCTCTCTGAGACAGTTTCTCATGCGAATTTTTTTTTTTTTTTTTTTTTATGGGCCTGAAGTTGAACAGTGATGGGAAGACCCATTTACTCTTTGTGGACTGTTTTACAAATTCTGAAGCAGCGAGGCTGTTTATTTTTCCCACATCTGTTTTGGGCTCTTCCTTTGTGGGAGTGTTTGCTGGATGCTGTGTCCTTTCTGTCTCCCCTGAAATGAGTGGTTTAGTTTGCACTGTTACATTGTATTTGTCGAAGCAGCCGAATGTCAAATATTTTACACTGACTTCTGTCTTTCATTGCTTTTGGATACTTTTCTGCTTCAATTATAGCCTTCTAGACTGACTTCCACAACTTTGCATGCAGTCAGAGACTTCTGTGCATGGACTTCATATATATATATTGCTGGTATTTTTCAAAGCAAGATAGAGCTGCTGGATCAGAAGGAGTATCAGGGAGAATGTGTTCAGAATGGAAATCCAGGAAAAACAGGGCTGATTTGGTATTACGAAAACAGGAATATTGCTTTATAAAGTTTACAGGAAATTACTAGGCTGTTTTCTTTCTGTGTCTGTCCTCTGGATGAAGGTAATCCTGGAGCGCTGACCATGTGCTGCTGTTTTCGGTTCTGGCAAGAGAAAGTGGGCTGGGAATTATCCAGATGCCCTTGTTTTCTTCAGGCTTTTTTATAATATTCTCTGTTGGTGCATGTTGTCCCAGGAACACCAGGCAACATGCCTTCCAACCAACTCCTCTTCCCCCTTTTAAAATCAGAAACGTTAGATAAGAGCGGCATCAGAAAACACTGATTCCAATTCCACTATGAAATGTTTTTTATTAAAAGATTTATTTATTGGAAAGAAAGGGATGGTGGGGAGAGAGGATGAGAGAGAGAGAAGGAGATCTTTCTCCCATCTGCTGGCTCACTTCCCAGCCGTCCACAACAGCCAGGTCTGGTTCTGGCCTAAGCCAGAAGGTAATATCTGCCGCCTTCCCAGGTAAGTTAACAGGAAGCTACATTGGAAGCAGAGTGGCTACAGCTGGAACTGGCCTTCTGGTATGGGATTCCAGCATTGTAAACAGTTGCTTAACTGGATGCGCCACCACGGCCCCTCTCCCCAACCTTCCTTGAGGCATTGATCACTTCCCCTCATCTTTCAAAATTACAATGTTCTCGTCTTTAAAACAGGAACTATTGGGGCTGGTGCTGTGGTGTAGTGTGCTAACCTGCCCCCTGCAACACTGACAGTCCATGTGGGCACCTGCTAACATGGAAAGCAGTGGAGAATGGCCCAAGTACTTGGGCCCCCACACCCACGTGGGACACCCAAAAGAAGCTCTTGTCTTGTGGCTTTGGTCTGGCCCAGCTCCGGCTTTTGTGGCCATTTTGGGGGTGAATCAGTGGATCGAAGATCTCTCTGTCCCTCCTCCTCTCTGTAACTCTGCCTTTCAAATAAAATAAATAAATATATCTTTAAAAAAACAAAAACAGGAATTATTATGTCTTTTTTAAAAAAGATTTATTTACTTATTTATTTTATTTGAGAGGTAGGCTATAGACAGAGAGAGAGGGAGAGACGGAAAGGTCTTGCATCTGCTCCTTCATTCCCCAAATGGCTGTGACTGCCGAAGCTGGGCTATTCCAAGCCAGGAGCCAGGAGCTTCTTCCAGGTCTCCCACATGGGTGCAGGGGCCCAAGCACTTGGGTCATCTTCCACAGCTTTCCCAGGCCGTAGCAGGAAGCTGGATCAGAAGACAAGCAGCCAGGACACAAACTGGTGCCCATATGGGATGCTGGCACTGTGGGCTGAGGCTTAGCCCTCTGCACCACAGTGCCGGCCCCAGGGATTACTATGTTTTATAGCGGCAATCTATGAATTAAGTATGATAAAGGGGGTAGTTTTATAAAATTCCTGGCACCCAGCACTTGAAAAATGCTTAGCCATTTCAGCAGAGTTCTCTTATTTCTTAAGAGATGAGTATAGGAATTATTTCATCTTATCTGCTATTGCCTACATATAATAGATATGACTTTTATGAATATATAATTGTTATCACCTTTATTCTGCTTTTATGTTTTGAAGAGACTGAAGAAAGTACGGCCCCCTTCATGTTTTGTTTCAGAGTATTTCTCATAATCTCTGTGGATATGTGTGGAAATACCAAGAAATAATGGCCCCAAAGAGGAAGGAACATTTTTATTAATGAGTTGACCTCTCTGGCATGGGATAGGATGAAATTTTCATTGGGAACACACTGAAAACACAATCTTTATTCATGTACTACAAGATAAGTGATGACATATTTGCTTTAGAAATGGTAGGCTTAGAGCTGATGATTGATTCAGCAGTCAGGTCACCACTTGGGATGCCCACATCCCACAGAGAGTGCCAGCTGCGAGGCTGCGTTTCTCTACTTCTGATCCAGCTTCCTTCCAGTGAACATCCTGAGAGGTGGCAGGTGATGGTTCAAGTATGTGAGTCTAGTAACCCACATGGGAGACTTGGTTGGAATTCCCAGGCTCTTAGTTTCTACCCCTGACTGATGACTTTTTTTTTTAATATTTATTTATTTATTTGAAAGAGTTACACAGAGAGAGGAGAGGCATAGAGAGAGAGAGGGAGAGAGAGAGAGAGAGAGAGAGAGAATCTTCCATCCAATGGTTCACTTCCCAGTTGGCCGCAATGGCCCAAGCTGTGCTGATCTGAAGCAAGGAGCCAGGAGCTTCTTAAGAGTCTCCCATGTGGGTGCAGGGGCCCAAGGACTTAGACCATCTTCTACTGCTTTCCCAGGCCATAGCAGAGAGCTGGATCGGAAGTGGAGCAGCCGGGTCTTGAACCAGCGCCCATATGGGATACCAGTGCTTCAGGACAGGGTGTTAACCTGCTAAGCCATAGCCCTAGCCCCATGACAGGCTTTTTTTTTTTTTAAATTTATTTATTTTTTATTTTTTAATTTTTTTTGACACGCAGAGTGGACAGTGAGAGAGAGAGACAGAGAGAAAGGTCTTCCTTTTGCCGTTGGTTCACCCTCCAATGGCCGCCGCGGCCGGCATGCTGCGGCCGGCGCACCGCGCTGATCCGATGGCAGGAGCCAGGTGCTTCTCCTGGTCTCCCATGGGGTGCAGGGCCCAAGCACTTGGGCCATCCTCCTCTGCACTCCCTGGCCACAGCAGAGAGCTGGCCTGGAAGAGGGGCAACCGGGACAGAATCCGGTGCCCCGACCGGGACTAGAACCTGGTGTTCCGGTGCCGCAAGGCGGAGGATTAGCCTAGCAAGCCGCGGCACCGGCCATGATAGGCTTTTTAAGGCAACATTTATTGAAAGCTTTTCAAACCAAGCATATGGCTAAAATATCTTTTATTTACAATAACATGGAAATATGAAGTATCCATTTTTCACTGGCTTTGATAAAAATGTTTTCAATTTATATTTTGAATTGAACAGAAGGTTGTAAATATTAATTGAATTGAGGTGAGAGTGGAAAAAGATAACCTCTACCAAAGGACAAGAGTCACAGGAGCAGCTGGCAGATAATAATTTAAAACAGTGCTTGTCAATAATGCTCAGGCTGCCCTTTGAATTGAGGTTGTTTAGAATCAGCATTTTAGAGGCCAGTGGTGTTCAATACAGCACAGAAGATCACTCATCCCTCTGAAAGTCATGCTCAAGAATTAGCTGGTATTGTGGAAAAATTACAGGGCTCTTCTCATCTTTGCCCTAAGAAAATGATATTTTAAACATATACACTACCTACCGTTCTGAAACAATAAATTAGTACCCAGTGAATTCTTGAACAGGTCTGGGATTGTGTGGCCCAATTTGATCTAGGGTGATGACACAGGAACTAGGTGTCATTATACCTCTGTTATCTCTCGACACAGTTGAGTGTTCTCGTTCTGAACAATGAATGCGCAATTGACTTACCTGGTCTGTTTGATAGAGCTAATTTATGTTGGTCCCCATAAGTCATCCTCTGTGGTTTATGGATTCACTGAATACTGTTTTCCTATTATGGGACCATCACATTTTAACTTCAACTCCTTCACATTAGACTGCTTATTATGCCAGTACAAGTCTCATCTTCAAGCCACTAAGTGATTTTTTTTTCCTGGCATTAGGAGCAAGATTACTTTTTCTGTGGCTCTATTCAGTAATTGTTATGCAACTTAATAATCTTTAAAGTCACTATAGATTTTATAAAGTATTCTTCAATTTAAGGCTTTAATTTTTGGTTATTGTACTAGAATGTCTCCTTAAAAAGTTTTTCATTATTGGATACTTCGGAAGAATTTCTTTTTATTTTAATGTCTATATGTCCATTTAACCTTATTACTGATGGGAGAAAGAACAGTAGCCAAAAGTGTATTTATACTTTACAAGGAAAAAAAGCAACTTTTACTGTTTCATTTTATTTACTTATTTTGCTGTACATATTGCCACTCACCAACTGTTATCTTTCTTCTTTGGTGTGATACTACCTTTGTTTTATGCTTGCAGAGAAATGTATTTTGGTTTGTTTAGACATTAAGATCATAATAACTCTCATGAAAGTAACAAACCACTTGAATTCAGAGAAAAATGTCCATGTATTTTTCTTTTCTTTTGGTATTTTAAATAAGTGTTTGCAACATCAACCCAGTTTTCTCCTTAAATTAAACTTGATGTTTTATTTTCAGGTGACTAATTCATACATATGTATGAAGTGAACTACATAAAACTGTTTTTTTCCAAGGAAAGAAGGGTGAAAAGGAAGGTTTCAGAATTATACCATTTTGAATTATTGTTGCAAGTGTTTAGACTTTGTTTCTTTGAGAGAGCTGATTCAGAGGATCTGCTCTGGGCTCCTGCCACCTGCATCCAAGTCCTGGCTGTCTTTGAGCTAATTGCGTGTCTCCAGAAACGCAGAGAGAATTGCTCTGCCTCTTGGAGATGTTGTTAATAGCAGATGACTCCGATAAAGCTTTCAGAACAGTGACCATCACATAGGAAGCTTAATCTCTGCTAGCTATTACCTGTGGAGTGAATGTGAAAATGGTAATAATAATGTAAAAGATAATGATGGCACCAATCTGAGATATTTCTTTTCTCACCATATATGAAATTACACTTTTCTAGGACCCTTACTATGATAGCTAGTGGCAGCTCTAAATTACTTATATGTCTGAACTGGTTTGAAAATACTGAATTCTTTGTAGCTTCTTGGTGATGTTGAAGTTGTATGGGGTAGGGGTTGAAGGCAAGGAGGCTGTTGGAAGGGGAAGAATGTAGCTGCTGTCTTAGGCACATGAAAGCTGGTTTGATGGTGAGCCTTTCATTGGCTAGAGTGTGGCATATAACCTAAGAGAAGTAAGTTCTGGCTTGTACGGGGTCATTGATAAGTTATATCAAAATGCAGTGAGATCATTCTCTTCTTATGCAACATTTCCAAAGAATCTAATAAGTGTCAGGGAAGGCTAGGAAATGCTGAGTGAGAGCAGACTGTTCTCTTTGCCTTTTGAAGGGGTCTAAAACCTGGGTGCCAGAGAAGAAGACAGGGAATGCTAAAACCTGGGCTTCATACTTGAGCTCACACCCTAGCAGGAAAGACATCAGTACATGAATAAACATAATTCAGGGTAAGAGACCTTAGCTTTTCAAATGCTGTGGGGACACAACCAAGGGAGGCCCTAACTCTGTGTGGGACTACCTGGAGAAGGTTCAGAGAGGATGCTGAGTGCCGTTGGAGAAAAGGGGAGCCTCTGCATACAGACCCTGCCTCCACAGGGCTGAGCCCCTGAAGGAGCATGCCTGTTGTGACTGGAGGACCTCAGATGAGGAGTGTTATTCTGATGGTTTGGACCAGATTATGGAAGTCCTATTTCTGCTGTTTTAGAAATTGAAATGGGATCTTTGGATAGCGGGGGTCCTCCCAGAAGTTGTTGCTTTTCTAGGAAAATTGGTGAATATGTTTAGTCTACCTTTTTGAGAGAGAAATATAACCAAGTCATAATTAAACTTATTTTATCGAAATAGCTTAATAGGTGACTCTGGAAGTTACTCCTTCCTCAGAATCATGCTCAACAGAGAACAAATTAATAAACTTTTGGTTTCACTTTAAATCTAGCCTTCTTAAGTATTGTGTTCATAAAAATTAATGTCAGTGGGAAGTAAATTTGCCCTTCCACCAGTAATTTAACTATTTGCCCCCTTTTTGTCTTGGCATAAGTTTTTATTAGTGTGCATTTTATTAAGTGCTGAGAATGTTTTGTAAATGGCCAGTTTTTCGTAGTGGGAGTTTATGTAGTGAAAGTATGGTTACCATCACTGCCCTGTGTGTTTGAAGATTGGAAGAAATTCTGAGTTCAGTTGCTCCAGTTTCTCATCTAATATAGGATTTCCTTTTATTACATCCTTTGTAGGAAAAAAACAATTCCGTAGCCTCTGCCAGAACACAGAATTGAAAGTTTTCTCAAGGCAGATCATTCTATTTGTTAATATTTCTAAGTCTTAGAACAGTTTTCCTTTTTAATCTACTTTCTTGGAATTTGCAGTCACTAGTCCTGTTTCTGTCCTGTAATGCTAAATGGGTACAGTTTTGCTTCTAACTGATGACCCTTTACATACATCTAGGCTAATACAGTCTCTTTTCTTGTCCCTTCGCATTTATCTTCAAGACTTAACAAATACCTCTGGTTTCGTCAGGGTGACATGAATTCTTGGATTTGCTTCTGCTCCTTGAGAGCTAAAGCATCATTTGTGTGCAATTTACCTCAGCTTGTCATTATTTTATTTAGATTGCAGAGACATAGACAAATTATTTTTAATTGTTAAATTGTACACTTATGACAGATGGTTTAGGCCTATTAGCACATCAGAATAAGATTTTTTTCCCCCATTCTTTATTTCATGGTCCAAAATAACTTTGTTACATAGCATAGGGCTTCAATTGAGTTAGAGAGTTGCAATCAAGCTCTTCTCTAAGACATTTAGAACATTCCAGTATCACCTAAACATTTGAAAACATTTAAACCATTTTTGACACTGTTCATTATACCTCTGAACCTCAAATACAGTTAAGAGTTGAGGGCCGTGGTTTGAAGTTTGAACTCTGTTGACTTTCTCCTGATTTTTGTCTGCAGGGACAAATCATGTGATACTTTCTCACATTTTTCCCCCCCATCTAAATGAAAATGTAGCAAAATTGAAATTTCCATTTCCCTACAATGCTTTGCCTAGAAATTTAGGCCATTTGGGAAGTATGAATTATTTTAAAGTACTAGTGACTGTGGTCTTTTCTGTTGCTTGTTAAAGTTGGCTGTCAGACTTGAGTGAGCTTCATGAAATCTTTTATCGTTGTGTATATTCTGGTTGACTGATGCTGCACAGAATTTGAGTTTAAAGTGTAGGCTCCAGTAATCATCTGAGTAAGCATAATAGAAAATTGCTTTAAAGAGTCATGTAACAAAAGGTGTAACCATGTTTTGATTTGCAATGCTTGAATTCTCTTCAATGTCATTTCATTCTTCCCTGAAATACAGGATGAGGCATAACACCACCAAATCACAGTCTCATTGTTGTGTATTTTCTGTGTAACATAAGCTTTGTTTTTGTTTTCTCAAAAGGCGTTTAAACAAAAATCACCTTCAGCTGTTTCCTGAGTTGCTGTTTCTTGGGACTGCGAAGCTATACAGGCTGTAAGTAGATGCAAACAGTTACTGTCGCTTTGGGTAGTACCTTGTGCTTTATTAAGTGTGTTTTGGATCTCTTTCCTGTGCGTTCCTGGAATGTACTCACCAACAGATTAATGGATTAAAGCTTTGCTTTTTTTGTTGTTGTTCCTTAAGGAAATTTATGATTGGTTTTCCAGTGGTTCAAGTTGGTTTTTTTTTTTTTTTTTCTGTACTAAGTGGCTTATGTATGTGTTATTATAATCGTATTATTTTAGTTTATTTTTTCTGATTAGCCAGTGATGGTGAAATGTACATACTTTCTGGAAATGTTAGTTCTGAGAGAAAAGTTGCTACTGTGCTTCCTGTTAAGAGGAAGCTGGCGTGGTTTCTTACACAGTTGTGGTTCTTAATGTCGGCTTTTTGGTATTGTTTCTGTACTCAAGTAGTAGTGTTTATTAGTCTGAAAATATTATTATAAGGTATTTAAAGAGAGCAGTAAATCTCTTAAGTGTTTCTTTTAAAGCCAGAATTCCAAATTCCACAATATGTGTGTCTGTAAGGCAAGGTTTTCGTATCAATTATGTCATAGACTGTTAAAGGGAAGTGGTTCTTTAAAGGAGCATACTGTGAGTATTAGGAAGAAACAGTTTTTCCTCCTTGGAATGCTTGTGCGCTGACCTAATGTATAATAGTGAAAACACATTTGAAAGCTTTTAAAATTAGATTTTCAGCCACATGAATGATTTTATGCAGATGGAAGATAAACTACAAAGTGTTGGAAAAATAAACAGCAATGATTATTGATGTTCACGCATGTTGGGAAAAAAAGTACTGGGATATATAAACTGCTTCGAGTGGCCCCACCTGGACAGTGGGGATGTCCCATATGGTAGTGTTTGTAGAGTAAGTGAGCATATTGCTTTTTTTTTTTCCCCAAACGTGACTTTATAGCCAAGGTTTTGCAACCTACTAGTTCAACAATGTGGTCATCAATTCCAGAAGTTAGAGGACTGTCCCTAACACGTTCCCCCGTGGTAATCATGGTCTCCCTTAGGCGCTCCTGGTGTCTCCACTCGCTGCAGGGAGAACTTGCCCAGCTGACATGCCAGACCAGCTCTCTAGAGTCTGACTCTGACATTGTTCCTCTGAGGATAGCTAAAGCCGCTGGCAGGATTTCTCCTCTTCTTTGTGTCCCCTGCTGTTTAATTGGCCCAATTGAAGGAAATTTTTAAAAAATCAAATAAAGAAACCTTGGACAGGCATTTTAATAAAAAATTCTTTAGGGACTACTTTTACTGAGGAAATAGGGAGCAGGCTACTATAAAGACTCTGTGTATGTATATCAGTTGATATTTCTATTGAAATATTTGTGCTTAGTTTCCAGGAAGGGCTGTGAGGATAATTTCAGTAGTATTCTACTTTCTGCTTTAAATATTGTCATTGAAGGAGATTTTAAAGAATTGACCTCAAGACTAGTGTATCGTGAGTTCAGTTAAACTACTGCGCACTGTGCACATAAAAACAGTTAACATTCTAGGAAACTATTTTGTATATTATAAATATAAAATTTGAAAGGGATGACTGTTATCTTGACTGAACATTATTAAGCCAAAAAGGGAAAATGTAGGAAGTAATCTCAGCACTATCTAAGAAACAAGAATGTTTGATGTTTATTCCAAACGTATTTGGATTAGTGTCTCCAGTTTCAGATGGTGTAATCCGTTGCAGAATTCCCCACCTACAAACTATATTTTGTTAGACATTTTGCCCTCATTGACAGTACCAGATAGTGGGTAAAATATTTTTTCATATATTTTGTTATTTTAAAACTTTATGAAACTTCTATATGAAAGAAAGGGATGACATTTTTAAGTGAATCAAAGAATTTTAACTTGTGAAAGTATAAAATGACACTTTCTAGTTAATTTAGGCATGTGAAAAATTAGGACAATGGGTAGTTAGAAAATGCATTCAGCCCTTTTATGAGCCTGTTGGAATCAAAGGATTTTTCCCTGGGACGTAATGAAAGCTAAAGTTAGGTTTGTTAGGTAGAACTGGTTACAAGAAAGACATGGCAATTTTGATATTCCTGGAGTTATAGCTTGATAGCTTACTGTTTATTATTGTCCCTCTTTGCTTTGGATTTGACACTTCATATAGACAGTCAATGCATACAGAAACTTAGGGTATATACTGCATCCTCAACTCAGGAGTCTTCTTTTGAATTGAGGAACTGTTGCCTCCTCTAAATTATACTTTAATGAATTGTTAACAGTAATTGTTCTCTTGAAAAGATAAGTTATAAGCTTTGTGTAACCACTTTTCTGTGATGGTGATTTTTGAATTAAATAGCTGTCATCTAGCATCTTTAATAACCAAAATAACCAGTTAGTGATGTTGACTATGGAAAGCAAGGGTATAGGTTCAAATTTTGTTAATATGGTACAGTGTCTAGTAGCCTACCTGAAAAAATATTCTGGGGGGATGGAAAACTGTTTGCAAATCTGCATGCAAAAGAGGCTTTTAAAATTCCCATTTAAAAAGTGTCTTTTTTGCACAATAGTGATAGATGATAGAAGAAACGATGTAGAATTTTAAAATAACAGGAAGAAAGTATTAGGATAAGAAAGTAATTGACTGGTTATTGATTACATACTAACAAATCGATAGTTGCTCTATTATATGCTGTAGGAGGGCCTCACATATCTAGAAATCAAGAAAAATGAATTTAGAATTTATTTTTTCTTTTTAAATAGTAGAATACTAATATTTCAATTATTTCTTTTCTTACATATTGTAGCTTTCACAGCTACTTAACTGTATTTTTCTCTGATATATCACCAATGAAAGTTTACCAGCTTAAAATGCAGTTCATACATTATTTTACTTTTAGCATCATTTGCTCAGATTAAAGCCAGCCTGATGTACTGGATATTGCACAGATATTCTTTGCATGTTTGTAATGAATAATCACCATTTGACTCTTGGCTGAAAGTGAGATGCCAGTGGTAGAAGGACACATGCTTTCTGTGGACTCCAAATGCAATATAAAAGAAAAGGAGGGTACACTGTATATGAATTATGATTCGACACGGTTGGTTGCTGCTAGCAGCCAAATATGCTTTTCCTTTGCTGTCTGCTCCAATTTCTCTTTGGACGGGTTGAGAGAGCACTACGTGTTCAGGTCAAGATGTTTGCTCAGAAATAGTAGTACAGTTGCAGCTGTGTTTGTTGGAGCAGGAGACTAGTTTAAATAGCATTACCATTTATCCAGTCCATTAACAGAACTCTGTAAAATAATACCAACTCTGCGTAAACTACAGGACAGTGTAATAAAATTACAAGCACTTGTTGACAGATGGGAAGTGTAAGTAAAGGAAAAGGCCATAGGTTGGAGGTTAAAAGAGACAGCACATGGGTCTCTTAACTTACATACAGAGACTACATCCTCCTTTGCTTCTCCTCAAAAACCGAGGTTGCATTTTTAATATCAATCTACAAGTGGAGAAAATGATTTTCAGAGAAATCTGGATTTGTTTAAGACAGAAATCGCAGGGAGTTTTGAAATGGCTGACTCTGATTAATTGAAATCCATGAGTGGCATACACAAACCTCCCCTGTAAGTGTAACCTTAAAGTAGACTTGCAAGTGTGTGATTCACAGTTTCTGAGTTGAGTTTGCAAGAACTAATCCAGGCTCATTAGAGAAGAATTTCATCGATAGTATTGTGGTTACTCCTTTGGTTATAAATATTTGTTTTGTGGTTTTCAGTTTGTTTCTTTGAGCATTATGATATTTACCCAGACCTCTAGCATAAGCTTGAATAACCAAAGCCCTTCACAGAAACTCATTTTTCACTCATATCTACCAGACCAAAACCAACCAGCCAAACCAATAAAAATACATCCTGTATGTCCCAGTGACTCATTTTATTTCTTTGAATGAATGAAACCCTTTAATTTCTGGTTCAGAAGTGGTATTTATTATTTCCAATGAACTTCTGGCCCACTAAATTCACTAAATTATGTAGTATTAATCACAGATTAAAGTGTTAAAGCCATGCATTGTTTTTATGGCGTAGTGCATACTTACCTGGGGTAGATAGATTTTAATTGCTTAAATTGATTTGTCAGGCCACAACTCATTTGCAGGATCTAGATTCTCAAAATAGTTTTTTATAGTTCTAATATTTGGAGTCTTTAAAAGAGGAAGACATATTTTGTTCTTTTAAAATAAAAATTAACTTGCTAAGCATAAAAAAAGATACAGTTAAGTGTCTTTATTTTCCTTTTCACCACTTCCTTAGCAGGAGCCTTAGTTTTTTGTTTTTAATGGTTTTAAGCATAAAACATGTTTGTTGTAAAAACGGTTAGAAATATCAGAAAAATAGGAAAGAGAAAGTAGGAATTCATTATCTCACAACCAGATTTAACCACTATTACACTTGTCAGTTATCATCATCATAGTTTTATTTTTATGACTATGCACATAAATGTTGCTTATATGTGTGTTATGAAAACATTTTTTGAACATCCCCAGGGCCTAGTGTAAGGCTTGACCTTTAGAAGCTCTAAGTGTTTGATGTAATGAATTAAATCTGTGACAGATTCTGGGTTTGCAGCTTGAATGAGCAAAGAGTAACTCTGAGAAGGCGTTATGAATACTAGAGAGGCAAGTTAGAGATGAGGGGTAACTCGGCTAATTAAATGTGTGATCCCTATCGGTGTTGTAAACACTGAAGTATTTTGCTTGGTAGACATAGCACAATCAAAGGATCCATTTTTCCACCTAATCAAAATATAGCAGCAGTAGGATGCTACACTCATATAAATGAGCCCCCTAGTCCTTGGATGTCAGTGTAGTCTGCTAGGATTCTTGTAGTCAACATGAAAGCAGAATACGACAGTGGAGCCCATGTAAAAATTCCTCTTGAATTAATTTCCGCCAGGTCTGATTAGAGTGTGGGCTACTAGAGGTGTCAGGTGCTGTGGCTTTTTGCTTCGTTTTACTCTTGGCCTGTTTGGCCCCTGCCACAATAAATCCTGCAGTGGTTGTGCAGGAATTGCAGGTTACAGTTGCTACGGTTACCGTTGTCCAGCCGGATCGACATCATTACTCATCTAGCGAGCTGCCATGATAGCTACCGCTGCTTCCTGTTGCTGAGACGGCCGAAGAGCTTCGTGTGCTGAAGAGCAGAGTTCTTCAGAAGGTGGCGAGTCTGTCTTGCAGTGCAATAGAGGCAAGCGCTGTATTGTGTGCTAGTGCTTTGCAAAGGGGGACAGACGGACTCTTCACTGTTGAAAACAAAGAACCAGGAAGATAGAGAAAACTTGAAGAAGTGCTACGTTTCAGTGACTGAGATGCCAAGTCCTGTGTATTTACTAATGATTGGGTCTGAGGGACTCGGCTTGGGCCAGTAAAAATGGAGGAGTATTTAATTTAAAATGATTTCCATTATAAATTCTAAATGTTTGTTTTTCTGTAGGAAGACCGAAAACTTGATCCACAGATGTCAGTACACATTGCAGAGTAGCCTTTACCACTCGCCATGGAAAACAAGTGCCAACCATTGAATAGCAACCTGATTTTAAGTTTGTTTTTAAAGTCAACATGTGATCTTATGACTTAGAAGTTATAAATCCGATGAAGATTAAGATTATATTTGAGATTTTGCCAGGCTTGGTGTTGATGGTTTTTACTTCAAAGGATCACTAGTGGAAAGCTTGTCAGTGGAGAAAGTTTAAAAAAAAAAATTTGGCAGGTTTCTGTAGTTGACAACCCCATAGACTCTCTATGAAATTTACAGCACAGTTCAAACAATAGGAAACCACATGTAAGATGGTCTTTCTACTCAGTGTACTCAAATAGCTGCTTTCCCAGACGTCAATGGTTTTATCCCAACCAACGAGTACTCACAGTATGCCGACTTGGATTTGGAGAATACTGAGGTGGACACTGAGGGTAGAAACTGATGTAATCCTTGGACCCACATCATATATGGTATTTGTGGGCCTCACCTATTGCTAACACCTGACCTGTAAAATATAAATTCAAGCCCAAAGAGTTGTCTTGAGTGTATTCCTGTTTTCTGAAATGTGTGTTTAAGCACATGGTTTTCATGTCAAAAATAGAAAAAGACAGCATTGTGTACACATCATCAGGTAATGTTTTAAAGTTTGACTAAATTATGAAATAGTAACTGCAATTTCATAGTTATAATTTGAGGACTGAAGATTTACATAAATATTATTTCTAGGAATAAGTGTTGAAAGGGTTTTAGTTACATGAGGACGCTTCAAAAAATTCATGGAAAACAAATTTAAAGGGTAAGTTTATCTTGGCACAAGAAATTTCTGAAATCTATGCATTAGTTTTTTTCAAAATACGCATTTTCCATGAACTTTTTGAAGACCCCATATATCTAAGTAATTTGTATGCATTCATGTTTTTACATTATGTTTTAAGACAGTGAAATCAATTTAATTTATATCATCAGAGAATTGGTGTAAAATAGTAGTTTTGATGCCTGTTGATCTATTTATGGTATCTTGAGACTCTGTTGACACCTTGAGAGTCATTTTCTTACCTGTAAAATGGGGACAATCATGTTATTTACCTTCTGCAGCTATCACAAGTCATAATTTAGATTCCTCCTTCAGAGTGTATTGTCAACTTCCACATATGCTAGACATGATATTTGTTTGACTATCCTCTCATTGCAAAGAAGATGAAAAAAAGTCACTCAAATGTCCTTGCGACATGTCCCCAGTCAGCAGCATTCTAGATTTTGACGCACCCTGTGCTCATGCTCCTCAGGGTGATCACACATGAAATGGGGAGCCACATTAATCACGCCACAAACTGACATAAAATATGCATTTGTGCCATTGTATTTCTCTTGAGTTGGCCACAGAAGGAACATCATGGCCAGGATATTTTGAATGAGAGCGCTTGAAACTCTCTCCGTTGATGATTAATATAGCTGTAAAATTCATATTTACAGTGATTTAGGGATGGAAACAGAGACTTGACTCAGGAACTTTTTATATTCATCCACAAATTCAGATGACTGTTTAAATGATGTGTTCTTCTGAATGGAAAAATGAAGGAAAAAGACTAATTAGATAATGCTGACTCAAACTTCAGGTAAACTATTCTGAAGGTTCAGATTTACATAAGTTGCTAAAGAGTATTTGTATTTCTTGTGAAAAGCCTGTTTTTAAAGCAATGTAAGATAGTACATTTGATCCGTGGACTATAAGCTGCATATATAATTATAAGTACATTTTTAGATAAAAAAATTATGTCTAAATACAGTCAAAATTGCAGAGCTTTTGGCCTTTAACATTTAAACAATATTTCATAATGAAATAAGTTTAAAGTAGAAGTTATTTTTGTTTTGCTCTGTCGTGTTTCCAGTACTTCACATAAGCCCATAAATATTGCAGCTAGATGAATGTGGTATATGTCCCCTCATTAGCTGTTGATCATAACCAAGTTAAGGGCTATCCCTGAGTTCTTTGTGGAGAGTAATTCTTGGAGTATTGTGACACAGTGTCCTATTAGAAACTTTTAGACTGAAGTTAAAAAAGAAAATAAACCCCAGAGAAGGAAGCAGTGGTCTGGGGTATAACATAGTGGTGTGAAATGTTATCAAGAGAACATCTGTGCCTCTTGGAACATCCCTCAAACCAATGTTTACGGCTAAATATGGCAACTTGATTTAAGTGTTTGAAAAAAAAAAAACTTAAAGGAGAAAAAAAAATAAGTCTGGAAACAGAATGAGATAGCTTTGCCCCTTCATGATAGGTTTCTTCTACTAGTGAAAGATTAAAGCTTAAGGGATGTGAATAGCTGAGAACAGCACAGAGAAAGGTTGATTGCTTCCCCTCCAACAGTTCCAATTGATTGAAAAAAGCCTAATTTAAAGTTTCTGTTTGTTCTATGTCTTAAACCATCAGAATTCTCTTTTAGGAGCAGAGGAATGCTCTGGGGGGAAAAGAATCCAAGGATAAAAAGTCATTGCAAGCCAACAATTGTTCCTAATCCTCACAAAATGCTGGAGAAATTAAATTTATTCTTTATTGCTCAAAGTGTTACCTAGGTCACTGGGCGATGGGAAAATTGGACTGGAAGTCGAGTAGTCGCAAGCTTTGTTTTGTGTCTAGATGCTTAACCTTAGACACGACAAGGCATCTTAGAGTGTTGTGGGAACTTGGTTTAGAGCATTAACACCAAGACTTTTATTACCCTGGATTTATAATAGGCTGTGCTGTCAGGAGATGAAAATGTTGTGTTTACATTTCAATGTTAAATGATCATTTAATTAACACCTAAGAAAAAAAAAAACTTGTGAAATTCTTAGCAGCTTTTATTGTTGGTTTCCTGGGAGGTTTTAATATCCAAGTTTCATTGAGATTTCTTTTTGTATGTAGAGACACAAAAGACATTATAAACTTTTTAAGGAAGACAAACAGTTTAACCTTGACCCGTTTTTCCTAAAATATTCATTTAAATTACATTTTAAATCTTGTATGCTTATTTAAGAGGTTCTAGGCTAGTATATTAAAAACAATATCTTAATTGAATGCTTTAGTTTTGTGTAAACACTTAATAAAAATATTAGTTAATTTATATTCTGAAGTTTCTACTGTGAAACATTTGAACCTACCAATTAATTTATCTTAAGAAGTTTACTACATTGGGAATACTAATTATAAATATTTTATGTATTTTAAACATCGCTGCAGTTTCTGAATTTTAAGAATCTTAGTCTTTTCAAAATAAGTATTCTTGAGCAAGCAAATTCTGTAGGAAAGAAGCACATGGTTGCTTTATTATTTTCACCATTATTTAATTTGGAAATAATGACTATCATAATGCAAGAGGATTATTTACAGACAAAGGAAGAATGATGCCATTAATATGAAAATTCAAATTTGCTTTGGTTACTAAAAGATTAGATGTTACTAAATGTTTTACTTTACTCCTGGTCTTTTATGAGATAGCTCACTGAAAATTAATGTTCTTGAGACAAAGTGATAACAGGAAAGACATGTGAATTCTTAGCAGCATCTGCGTATCTAGCAACCCTTGAAAGATATTTTTCTAAAGGAATATTAACACGTCTGATGTCTTCCCTCTCAGTTTATCTGTATATGAAGCTTTTTAGCTGTTTACCAAGTTACTCGCTGTTGAAGTAAAATCCTTCTTAATTTTTCTAGAAATAAATATCCCATTATCATGGAGTTTTTCTAAATATGCTATTTTTATTTATACTGAAACAAAAACCTCTTATTGTGTTTTTTTTTTTTTTTAAGTTCAAATACCTCAGGATAAAACCTGGTTTCTGTATTATTTATGGTGAAAGAGTGCAAGGAGGATTGAATGTTATTAAAAATCTTTTAAAAGCTCTGCTATGAACCAAGAATTACATTGTCATTTGCCAAGTGTTATGCGGGCACTTTGTGTGGTGTTATATGCTTTCCTTCTATCAAGTTTCAGCTTTTCTACAAAACTTTCCTCATTTTTTTTTAACTCACAGCTATCTCATTATTCCCCAGTGACTTCTCTACCCAGCCTCTAGTCACAAAAACTCACAAGTAGGAATATTGCTTTACATTTTATCTCCTTTACATAAAAACTTACCTTTGGTGGAGGTATAGGCAAAGACACAAAATGCCCAGAAGTTGAAAAGCATGAAAGAGAGAGGAGTAGCAAGACCTGGTTATTTAGGGTTCTGGATAGACAGTACATTCCAAATAATATAGTTTATTATAGCAACATCTAGTCCAAGCCAACCAACCAAATGAGGAGGAAAGGGTTGGGAGATGGGCATAAGGAGAGCTAGAGAAACATAAACAGTTCATGAATATTCAAAATGCTTGAAGAATAAATACCTAAGGAAATTTAACTTAAAGTAGATAAACACATTGATTTTATACCAAGAAAGTCAGTGTATGCTTTTGTGCTGAGAAAGTCAACATTATAATTCCATACATTAGTGATTTTGAATCTCTCCCTTTAAATAAAAAAGGAAGATTCCCATATTTATTTTAGATAAAAATCCCAGGTTTGCCTCTTAAAAATAACTTTCTAGATACAATTATGCAATGATAAACACATATTATAACTTTCTGATTATAGCATTTCGTGTTTTGGAGCTGGAAGATAAGATACATAAAAACGCTCTGACGTCCACTCGACAGTCACTAGCTTGGCTTAGATTAACTTCACTTTTGAATCAGACACTGTCATGATGGGAAGACGCACGCGCATCTAGTTCTGCATTACCTCTTCAGCTTTCCTGTTGCTGTCGTAGCAGCATCGCGGGCAAGCTGATTTTCCTGTTATGGCTGGGGAATTCCCAGCACATCTCTGGACTGCTTCCTTGCCTGCTGTTCCAGAAGCAAAGCATCCTCTTAATAATCCTCACCTCCTCGATCAGTGACCTTTGCAGATTCTTTCATTATATACTGCTGTGGTTTCGCGTGCAGACTTGACTCAGTCTGCCTGGGCTCCAGTCACATCATGTGTCGCCCTGGGAATGGCACCCACCCCATGCCTCGGTTTCCCTTTGTATAAAATGAAGACACCAATAGAATATCCCTCCTAGGAAATTTGTGTGGAGTAATCTTCACTAAATGAATAGGGTATGATATATATATGGAGGTTGGCGTGTATTAAGTCCTACATTGTTTCTGTTTGTTTTTATTATTAAATCTGTTACTGTTTCCTGTCTCAGAAAATGTGCTGCCACATATTGTTATGTAATTGTAATGTGTGTTAACATTGCAATGACTGCTTGTTATGAACAAAGTTACTTGATTTCTTTGTGAGGATTGTTTTATGAGGTACAAGGGTACGTTGGAAAACTCATGAAAAAATGGAAATAAGTTTATTTTAGTGAAAAAAAATTGAAATCCATCTATAAGATTTTTATAATTCACACTTTTCATGAGGTTTTTGAAGATCCTTATATCCAGAATTTCAGTCTTTTTTTTTTTTTGCATTGGAAGAGACTTATCTTTTAATTCTATTTTCCACAAACATTGTAAAGTACCAGCAAATAGTACATCAGATAAAAGAGGGACAGTGTCTTTCTGTGTTTGCCATAATGTTACCAGAATTCCCCATAAAATCTCTGAGTCTGTTGAGATCTTCAAGAATAGTTGAGGGAAAGAGGAGATTGAAATATATCTAAGATTTGTTCTAGCTCCTTTTCAAAAATTTATAGGGAGCTTTTCACCGGACTTGCAAGAATTATAATGGTAGAATTATTTATGGTAATAAAGCAGGAATCAGATAATTAGGTTGTGGATGAGTGATTCTGAGATTTTCTCTCCCCATTAGCACTTAAAAATGAAGGCAGTTTCTTTGCTAGATAAATGTAGCCTGCTTGCATTTTGCATGGCTTTGCTATTAAATGTGGATTGTTTGAAGGCTTAGGTGGAAAAAAAAAAGATTAAAGGAGATTTGATGGTTACGCATTATTAAGTGGATATCTTGATACTTGGTAATCCCTCAATGTGAGGTAAGTGGTGTACAACTGAAATAGTTTCAGTAATCACTTGACTCCAGCACTGCTAATGGTAGCATTCAGAATTGAGTTAAAAATCAAACAAAGCAACTCACAAGAGAACAATGGAGTTGGTTGATGAAGGTTTGCATGTTTGTATTTCTGTTATCATCTTTATAGTAGCAGGCGTGAGAGCAGGGACCATCATTTTCTGTAATTTTCCCTAGGAAATGCATTGTGCACCCTGGACAATTAATTTTCCCGACCTTTTGAGGAGAACAGAATGTATGGAACCTGAATACCCTGAAGGCAAATGCAATCTGGCATCCATTTCTAAGAGGAGAGCTGCTTTCTGAGTTGGTGTCGTTTTCTTTCCCTCTCTTTAAGGGGAATGAATTCCACACCTAATGAATAGTTTCAAGGAAAGTTGTTCATCAGGTACTCCAAGTGACCACCCTGGATTCTTCTTTTGTTACACAGGAACGTGAGGGAATGAGAAAGTAACATAGTTACATTTGATAAAAGGAAATACCTTTTTTCCTCTTCCCACCCACCATGTAATCCTCTGGAATTTAGTTGACACTGGAAATTACTGCAGCAAATAATGTGTTTGAAAAAGCAAAGTTGTATGAGCAAGGATAACACTTGTAGCTGTAATAATTATGTTTAAAAAATCACAGAGTCTATCAATCATCATATTTTGGGGCAAGTATTTTTACCTAAAGGGATTGGGAAAGAATTTTTCCTCAATTCTTGTCAATCTCACCATGAAGCATGACACAAAAGAAATTATCACTATTTTCAGCATTATATATTTTTTTCTGAATACCAGATACCATTCTGTTGCAGTAAAGTGGAAATACCAGATCAAGTCAGATGAAGAAATTGAACTAATATGTCAGAAGGCCAAAATATATAAATATATAAGCTATAAATATAACTGACATATACTCCAGTGGACAAATGTCATTCTTCAGTCCCTTCCCATTTTGAAGGTGTTCTCTAATTTAAGGACAGAAGAGTGGGAGTGGACATTTGACCCAGCTGTTAAGCACGCTGTGGTGGGACACCCATGTCCTGTGCTGGAATGCCTGTCTGGGATCAGTTCTCGGCTGCCACTCTTTCTGACTCCAGCTTCCTTCTGTTGTGGACCTTGTAAGGCATCAGTGATGGCTGAAGTACCCGGGTTCCTGTCTCATAAGAGAAGACCTGGATTGAATTTCCACTTTCCAGTTTTCACTCTGGCAGGGGCTGGGCCAGCAAATGGCAGTGCGAGCTCTCTGTCTCTCCCTCCCTCTCAAAGTAATTTTTGAAGAATTAAGGAGAGAATGGTTTAATGCAACAACAACAGAATCCAAATTTTCTTTATTTTCTAAATTAAGTTACCTGCATTGAAAAGCACTGTTTACTTGTAGATGAATATGTTTTGATAGAGGGTTAGTTATTTTCAAGTAAGTGTTACACCCACACTTATCAGTGTGATAGCTATTACAAGATACTTCAGATGTATTTTTGTAAGATGATTCAATTTTAGAATTTGTAGTTCTTCTCTCCAGTTCTCAAGTATGTATTCTAATACCTTGCATTTGTTGTTATACTAATGTCATATTGTATTCTGTTTCAAACAACTGATTCCTAAAGTGTGCTCTCCAGTGATCCAAGAGAAAAGTGTTCTGTGATCAGATGTGTTATGAAATAATAAATTTCATATCCCCTGTGGTGACTAGAGTGTACACTCATGCATTGCTCTCCAAGGCACACTACAATAAAGAAATCTGTTTAACTTTTAAAAATATTTCTCAGTTATTTAACCATACAGATCCACTGTTTCTTTACTTCCCCAGTTTATTTCAGTTAATCCAGATAACAAGAACAGCTTTTAGTTGTGAAGAATAATGACTTTTTTATTATGATTAATATTTTAAAAATAAAGGCTATTTTAGACATAGGTGGTTAATATATATTGTCATGTTTTTGTACCAGTATGGTCAGACATATGACTTTTTCAGTGTATTCAGCTGATGATTCTGTTCCTCTCTGCCTACTTTTGAACATGGTCTTTTCATTCTGTTGTTACCTTCAAGGGTAGAGAAATTTAGATTCTTTCATAAGAATTTCATTACTCAGCACCAGTATTGCTTTAGGTATTTCTTTATATTTGTGTATATACACATACACACACATGTGTGTACTCACACACAAAGCCAGTCAGCTGGGCCTAAATGATGTTAACACAGTTTAAGTTTTTTTCCCTTCTCTGCATCTGCAGCTGGAGCTACTGAGGTCCTTGTGGCGTGCCTGCTGGGCAGGGTATTCTTTGCCACCCAATGTGATATTCATCCTCTGAATTGCAAGAATCTTTCTACAAAGAGGATGTTGGAGCCAAAAACATATTATGTGCAATTTGTAGATCATGGGTGGAATTGGAATCACGGCAAAGCTTATTTGTTCAATATTTTGTTCTAACCCTAGATGAGAAAGTCACTTATATATAAGGTGTTACTCAGAATTAAAAATAAATAAAAGAAAGAATATTGTAAATCTCCTAAGGCAACTTCTTAAATACACTCAATCTGTCCATCTCACTACAACATCAATACTGATCGTTCCTGAAAATTACTATCCTCTTTTAGTGCACCCAGCCTATTGCTTTGACTGCTAATTTTTATTTATATTAAATATCGAAGGGAAATATATCAAAGGAAGCAGAAACATAAAACCGAATTAAGGCTCAAACAAAACTACTTCAAAACCTGATAAGATTTAATATATTAGCCTCATTTAAGCTCAATATAAATAATTAACCTTAAATTCTACTCAATATTTACAAACACATTTATTCGTTGGGTTTTATTAAGTGACTAAAGATAGTCCATTTGGTAATAGTTTAGGTTGTCTCTGCGTAAAGAAACAGAGTCCCCTTTTTCTGACGTCGTTTTATTTTTCATCTCAGACTCCAATCGCATCGTCTCACCCTGTGTATTTTATTTATCTTGTTGTCTGTTTCTTCTGATTAAGATAGCATCATTGCAAACGTATAGAGTTTCAGATTTTACAGGACATGTTGGTTGAATGTGGGCTTTGCAGCAGAATGCCAGAGTTTGCTACTTCTGTGTTGTTACTAGAACGAAGTGCCTGGGGCAGTCCAACTTTGGAGGAAAGGTGTTGACTTTGTCTCCTGGCTGGATTTGCTGTACACCCTTTTGGTCTGGAATCTGGTGCTGGTGTTCATGCTGCAGATCCTGGGCAGGGCAGAGTATTATGTGGCAAAGGACAGAAGTATACCGCTGTTGGTGTCCATGTGGTTTCTTTTAAAACCACCAGGATTTAATCATGGAGCTCCAATCAAATGATTCAATCCAATCCAACCACCTCCCAGAGGCCCCACATTCAAATACTATAATTGGATTAAGTTCCTGCCCTCTTAACTTCCATTAACATAAGACTTTGGAGGTCAAACTTGAACTCATGGGCCTTTGGACAACATTCAGCATCCAAACTAATGTCCAAACCACGTGTGTCTTGGAGACTGTTACCTGTCTCCTCTGCATGTTGTCTTCTTTCAGATGAGAATAGAGATCCCACAGCATGACGGGGAAGACTGGGTGTTGTGACACATCTGCAGCAGAGTTCAGTCAATGCCAGCTGTTCTTCATCAGTCAAGTAACTCTTGAACTGGTTGAGGAAAAATAATGAAATATGTATCATCTAAAAATCATGTGATTCTGGTTTTTTTGGCCCGAGTTCTCTGGCATCCCACCTTCTGCCTACCACAAGCCTAACTGTGCAGAGTCACAATACTAGCTGTTGTTCTGCCTTCTTTTCCTTTTACTGCTGTTGGAGAGTTCTCCGTCATTCCATTCCTGTTCCTTGAATGTTGAAATATACCTTAGCATTGTACTAAGGAGGAACTGCTTTGCTTCCTTCAGCAAAGGCTGCTGCCTTTCAGAGGGTGCCACCAATCTGGGGACCTGGGACCCCTTCTCTGTGTTTCTGTGTGATGCCAACTAGACAGCTTCCAATATGCAGATGTAGCATGATTAATCCTTGAACTTCTAGCCTAGGAAATGAAAAGCACGTTGCCCTGTCTAAGGCTAGCATATTATAGAAATTGTTTAATTATTAGAATGTGATTATTAGTTTACTAATAAAATGCCCTACATAGGTTTGTTGCATGCTCCCTGAGGGCTTGGATGTGTTCATCTCTGTACACCAAAGAGCAGGATTCAGATCTTCTGGGCACTCAGGCATTCATAGACTAAAGCAACAATGCAGGGAGCACAAAGCAACCATTGGATCACGGCAGATGAACTACAGAAAGCAGTTGAAACTTTATCTTTCTGATATCTTTGTCTTTGTTCTTCCTTGATAATGTTTAAAGAAGACAGAAATCAGTAAATTATTCAATCAGTATTTCTAAGTGCGTGTACTTAGGTGTAGCTTTTTATACCAATTTCCTCACTCTGACATGGAATCTTCTATTTATGAGTGTCATTAATTCTTTCCTAGTATTCTTACACATTTGAGTGTGTGTGGGATGGGGGGAGAGAGAGAGTGATTGAGATTCTGTTTGGTTTTGTTTGTGTTACAAATAACAATTTTGCTGCAAAATTTCTACAAAATTAAAATTGCTGGAATGGTTGGAAGCAACTGAGGCAGATGTTTATTCTCCACATTTTGTGTTCCTACACCGGTTGCTAAGACCCAGCTTACATCATCTCACATGCTTCCACAGTCCTTTGCCATTCTAGAGCATGTACTTTGGACATTTTTATTAGGCTTTTGTGTTTGGTCACTGTATTAAATCCAGCAATTTATTCCTTTCCACTTAAATTGTCTTTCTTGTACAAGGGGTGGAGAAGAATTCACAGTGCCTGCACATAAAAGGCCATTATCTTATCTTAGCAAATCCAGCCATACAGAGACAGTGAATCATGACAGCTCAGCTGGGAAGTACAAAACTATATCATGGAGGGCCAGAGAGTGGGAGGGAGGCAGCGATGCGGCTTGGACATAGGAAGACCATGAGTTTATCAGATGCAGCAAAGGTTAGCAACCCTTCACTGAGCCTGATCTCGCAGAGCTTTTCCCAGGCAGACTGAAGTTTGCATCTAGGACGTGTTCTGCCTGTGATCTTGTCTGCTTGTAGCTGGTAGAAATAATCCAGGAGACTCTATTATTCTTTAGTGTGGCACACACACTGACAATTCGTATGTATTTGGGGGCAGCCTGGAGAGCAAATACGAACAAACTTGGGGGCTTTATTCTGAACACAGCCTCGTTCCATGAAGACAATCTTTGCTGATTGGAGGAATAGGCAGTACAGTGAGAAAGTCAGTGGGAGAGCGCTCTTGATTGGGCATGTGATCCAGGCGTTCATTCTTCCAAGTGCTTTGCTCATACTGACAGATTCTCATCTGATCTTCAGCAACATAAAGGAGAACCAAATTACGGATGAGATGACTAAGACCCAAATGGTGTCACGTGCCCAGTGGCTGGTGGTATTCAAATACAGTGCTGTTTGGTGTACTTGGGATGTTAACTGTTCTGGGGACAAGAGTGTCTGTTAAGAAGGTAAATAGACTACACAGGGCAGGATCCTAACATCTGTTTATAATCGTCACTTTGCTTTCTGCTTTGTTAACTGTGCATAAATGCCTGCACGGAGCGTGTTTTCCTCTCTCCCTCCATCGTGTTGCTGCACTTACCTAAAGTTCAGTGTCTTCTTTGGTCCTTTCCTCTTTCTAAACTTCTGCCTTGACCTTCAAGTTTCCCAAATGGCTCCAAGATACTGCTCTTATTTCCTCAAGTTTCTCACTCTATCCTGTGCGTGAGAAGTTATGCCAGGAAACTGTTTTCTCATGAGCTTCTAGAAATCTGCTGGTAACTTCTTCCACTGCCTTTACCAGGCAAATGTGCACCCGCCTTCTCTTCCATGCAGACCTAACTGTTTGCACCCAGGGAAACGTGACCCCATTTCATCAGCCACAGTGCTTTCCATTCGGAGGTCTTGCACACGAGGGAGCCCAGCTTAGAGTATCCTTCTTCCCTGGAGTGTTTCTTCCTGCTCTTTTTCTCTCTTAGAATACTTCCCATCCTCTTTTCTGCGGACTTTCTGCCTGAGAGACTGCTTTAGCTTATGGTCACCTTGTATCTCAGCCTTTAGGTGGACCTTCTTTCTTGACCAAGTGACTTTAAGCTTGTCTGGAATAAACTCCATTGCTTCCAATGAACTTCCACTGCGTCCAGTAAACTCTATCTACCAGGCTTGTTTGGAGGCCCTCATGGGAGCCTGATCGCTCTGCAGCTGTGATTCCTCATAGCAGTCTCCTCTGCATACCTTAGTCTTATGTAACCATTGTCTTATAATGAACTTGTCCTTTTTCCTCTCCTTTTAGAATTCAAGCTCTTGCTGGCAGGTTTGATGCCTTTTTCATTTTTATTGCTTTCCCCAGCTTTTATCCTAAGGATAAGGACATAAGAAAGGCAGGGTAAAAAATTGCTAAATAGACTTGATGCAGGCTTTATTTTTACTTTAACTGTTTTAAAAAGGCTTGTTTGTTTATTAAAAGTACTTGTCATTCTTTTCTACCTTATCACATTTCTATCATTGAAATAGGAAACTTCCTTCTGAAATAAAACAAAACTTCAGTGATACTGTGTTTGGTTCTTAAGCAGTTCCTGTTTGAAAATACCAGAGCAAATTGAAAAATTTGATACAGTTTCCAGGTAGATAATTTGTGCTGTTGTTGTATTCCATCATGTTTACCATGGGACCGTATTATTGTAGTTTATTTTGGAAGTAAGGAAAATGGTGTGTGAATCAGGAAGTGTACTGTGGCAGAGAGAGCCAGGTTTCTGTGGGCAGCAAGGAGGAGTTTGAGGTTGAATTTCAGCAATGTGGTGGGTGGTAAACACGTTCCAGACCTCCTTACCTGTTAAGTGAAGACACTATGAGGGGTCTTCAAAAAGTTCATGGGAATGCATATTATGAAAAACTGTTCATGTACTTAAAAATTCTTTTGGCACCAAAGTAATCTTATATATATATATTTTAAAACAAAATTGTTACTGGTTTGTTGATTTGAGTGGCAAAGTGACAGAGAGAGGGAAAACAGTGAGGGAGATTTTCCATCCATTGGTTAATTCCCCAAATGCCCACAACAGCTCCAGTTGGGCCAGACCAAAGCCAGGGTCCAAAAACTACATCTTAGTCTTGGGGAGGCAGGGACACAAGTACTTGGGCCCTCATCTGCTGCTTCCCAGGCACAATATCAGGGAGCTTGATGGGAGGCAGAGTAGCCAGGACTTGAACTGGTGTTCCAGTGTGGGATGCAGGTGTCACAAGCAATAGCTCAACCTCCTTTGCTACAACACTGACCCCTTACACTTACCTTTTTCTTCTATTTTCCCGTGAACTTTCTGAAGTACCCACATGCATCCTTGCTTTTTGAATACTTGCTGTTATGGTTTATTGGTCAGAACTTCTTTATCTTTGTCTCATCTATACTCCAGGTTTTCGTTTCCAAATTGTTAAATTACGAATCCACATGGATGCCTTATCACCTCATCAGAGAAAAAACTCAGAAGGGTTTTTCTTTTTAGCATAGCAGCTTGCATCTTATAAATTATACGGTCATGCAGTCTCATGTAGTCCTCAAAGAAACTCTGATGTCAATGCTCTTTATGCTATTTTTCAGATCTTTTGTCTGCTTTGTCCTCTAAAAATGTGAGCATTATGAGAACAGGGACTGTTTTGATGTTTCAGCATCCAAAAGAGTTGGTGTATCACAGGTGGTAGATGGGCGGATGGTCACTATTTACTGAGAAAGGAAGAGAGTGAGGGAGGAGTTCAACATGACTTAGGGAGTTTGAGGGTCTCTCTGAGTTTGTGACTTGTGGTTAAATATAAACCTAGGGGCCAAGTTAAGCTACTGCCTGCAACGTTGTCATCCCATATTGGAACACAGGTTTGAGTCCGAGCTGCTCCATTTATGAGCCCACTTCCTGCTAATGCACTGGGGAAAGCAGTGTTAGATGGCTTAAGTGCTTGGGCCCTTGCCACCAGGTGGGAGACCCGGATAGAATTCCAGGCTCCTGGCTTCCGCCTGGCCCACCCTGGACTTACAGAGTTCCCAAGTTTTGATTTGTTGTTCATATCCACAGGACCTCTGCACGGGTGGAGTCCTTGTTCCAGGGCCCAGAACTTTATAACTTCTTGCTCTCCTTACTCACATCCCCATTGTCGCTTCCTTCCACCCCATCATTGTCTCTCTTGTGTTCCTAGTTTACTGTTCAGATCATTCATATTCCTGTCCAAGCATCACTTCCCCAAGGGAGCCTTCCCTGGTCTTCCAGGTTAAACCACTGTCCTTTATGTGTCTGTGAGACTTCTTCTCTCAGCTGTTTGTAAGAACATGTGTGGTTGTGTTGTTATTTATGAATGCTTGCATATAGGGAATAGATTTTTACTCATTGCTATTGCCCTAATACTGGCTGATATCGGGCATATGCTGGTTACTCAGTAAATTGAATGAATACCATTTAATGTTATCTTGTTAGCTTAGCTTCAAGTTTTTTCATTAAGTTATACATGTGTTTTGTAGAAGATAAAATTTAGTATTTGTACTAGTTCCTTATTTTTTTTCATAATAACCTAAATATCAGAAAATTGTAATGTTTGTAGGGACAGACACTGTGTCCTGGCTCAGATATTGACCACATTTACTTACTTTAGGGCTCAGCTTGGAATCTACCTTCACTAGGATTCTCTTCACTTAGGGCTAGGGTGTGTGTCCCTGGTGTGGCCAGGCTCCCAGTTCATGTGGTCATCACTCATCTACATATTTTTCCACCACTCCTAAGAGATTTCTTTCAGAAATTTTTTTTCACAGAGTTTCCATTTCTAATAATGGGATCTTAGCTGTAGAAAGAAATGTTAGAGTCTTCTATTTAGATTTATTTTTTAAATTGCTTCTCAACTTGGAACAATTAGTTCCATTTGCCCATATTTTAAATATACCTCATATATTGTAACAATAATACTGATTCATAAATGCATGGTAGATTATAAATAATGGGGAAATATTCTCAAAAAGTTTTACTGATGCCGTGCTACATGATCCAAACAATTATGGAGAACTTTGATTTACTTTTCAGTTCCAATGCCATGGTGGTTTCCAAAAATTATTTGTAGCTTCCTCTTGATATCATTTTCAGATTCCTTAAGAAAGGGGTGAGTGAGCTGAGGTTAAACATCCCAATGTCCCAATCAGCGGTGTGTGTGTGTATGTTGTATATGCTTGTGTGAATCATGTGTGTATCTGCTGTTCATGTGTGTGTGTGCTGCAAAGGAGAATGCATGGATTACAGCTAGTGTGTGTATTCATATTTGGTTCACACTCACCCCAATGTAGTCCTTTTTGGGAAAACAGATACACTAATTTCAAGATTCATTAGCCAATTACCCATTCAGATGAGTAGTTTGTGATGAACAATTTCCCCCCATTGATTGGCATCCTCTAAATCTTTAGATATAAAACAGCCACTTCATTTATTCTCTGCCTCTGGGGTATGAAGAATGGATGGTCGGTTTCTCATCAGAAAACAGGCACAGATGCTCAGAGTCAGAACAGCCTAATTGGAGTCACCGTGTAGCCATTTTCTAAATGCGTGACTCTGGGCAAAATAACCACTGTGAGTTTCACTTATTTTTTTATCTGGAAACTGGAAATAATATTGATTAATTCACAGATATAAGAACTACATGAATATATGTGAAACATGATTGGCATAATATCAGTAGACGTTGTTTATAAAACTTATGGAGTTCTGAATTGCAGAATCCTTTTTCTTGTTTATTAGCAGTAATAAAGTCACAGTGGCTGTTTCAGGCCTCACATGGTGGTTATTTTTGTAAATGAGCTTATTGCTTCTCTATAGTAAACCAGTCCAAATGTGGCTATGTGGTTGGCCAGATGAATGGCTAATGGACTTAACTGTTTTTTGAGGGATGCCAGCCTATTAGATTTTTTTTTTTTAGTTACTCCAAAAATCATACATTATTAGATGACTGAGTAGTGTAACAAGGATAGTGCTTCCATTAGTTAATCGCTTGAATAATTTTGATTTATACGGGTACTATAGGGTTCTAGAGAACAAAAACTCTGAGAGATGTCATTTGAAGTGTATTTCTGTAGTCTACAAAACAATGGGAGGGCACATAGCATCCATTCAGAGATGTTAGCTGACATGGTTCAAAGCATGTTCCTTGATGAAGATAGAGTCCATTTATATGCAGTGATGGGTTAAGAGAACTCCTTTAAGAAACAGATTGGGAGCATTTTAAAGGCTCTAAAATGCCAGGCTAAGAACTTCACTCAGACTTTATTTGATAGACAGAGGTGATCTGATTAAGATAATGTCTGGAAAGATTATGACTGTGAATTGAAGTAAAGAGAGACTGAAAACCAGAAATCAGTTACAAAAATAATGTCAGGGTCCAAATCCTAAATTAGGGTGATAGTGTAAGGAAAAGAGAGGAAGAACATATGTACATAGATGTTTACAATCAAATTACATAGCTGCTTTATAGTACGGTGGTTTTAGGTAGAAAAGATTCCAAAATTTAAATAAACAAAATCTCTCTATATATAAGTGACAAAAAAGCCAGTTTCCTCAGCAGTTTGAAAAAGTTTTTCAAAAGGCAGAGTGACAGAAAAGGAGGGAGGGAGGCAGTGAGGGTTGGAAGGTGGGGGCAGGAGGAGGGAAAGAGAGAGGGAGATATGGAGATCGATGATCTTCCATTAGCTGATTCTCTCTCTGAATTCCAGCAACAGTTAAGTCTGCGCCAGACCAAAGCCAGGAATCAGGACTTCATCCTGGTCTCCCATATTAGTAGCCCAAGTTCTTGGGCCATCTTCCACTGCTTTCCCATTTGCACTAGCAGGAAGGCTGTATCAGAAGTGAAGTAGCCTGGACTCTAACTGGCACTTTGATGGGATGCTGGCGGAGCAGAGAGCAGCTTAAGCCCCTGTTCCACAATGCTGGCTCCTCCCTCAGCATTGTGATACCAGTGGCTGTTAGGTGACATTCATAATCTAGACTAGTATGAAGTAGGATCATAAAAAATATCATTAATCTTTGAGAATTAGCTTTATTCCCTTTATCGTGTTTCTCTTATTCACTGTGGGCAAGGATCTATTAATTTAGTAGATTCTATATCTCTTATTAGAATGAAAATGTGAATATTCGCTATGCTGGAAGGAATGTTAGAAACTTAGGTGAAGAAACAGGTGGTAGAGAGTCTGTGTGACTTGCCCAAGGTTGCCCAGACCATGGACGAGGAGTCTACTCAGGAGTCTGGGCTCGGGGTGGAAAATTTTTCCCTAAAGACCCCATGCTATTTCGTTCATACCTTCTTTGGGGATAATGATCACTTTTTAAAATGTATTTTTTTAACTAGTGCACACTGTTTACATTTGTTATGTAGAAAGATCTCCCTGAAACACACAGAACTATATACACTCTACATGTGGTTTATCATTTTGCCCTTGTTTGTATGTCTTTATGAAGTACCCACATGTTCAAGGTGCTGTGCTGGGGCCTGTGTCAATACAAGTAAATCCACAAAGGCCTTAGTCTCCCCTGAGTCTCATGTTTCATCCACTGAGCTTTATGTCCTCAATCACTGGAGTGAATGTTGAAGTATCAGTTTCCTCTTTGGATTTCCCAGTGCGCTTACAGGTTGTTGTTTTTTACCCCTGTTCTGTGCTCAGTTTTGGCTGTCATTAAAATGAGAAATGAGGGACCAGCATTGTGGTATAGCAGGTTAAGCCACCACCTTGCAGTGCCGGTATCCCATATAGGCTCAAGTTGAGTCCCTACAGCTCCAGGAAAGTAGCAGAGGATGACTTAAATCCTTGATCCCCTGCACCCATTCGAGAGACCCAGAGGAAGCTCCTGGCTCCTGCCTTAAAAGGCCCTGTAGATGTCTTGAGGCCATGCATTTTGCACTGCTCCACTGTGGGAGGATTGCATGAGAATTGTGCTTTAAATGATTCTGATTTTAATTATTCGGCCACTGAATTCCATTTAAGTGAATCTGATACAAAATAACAATATGTAATGTAGATTAAGCAGAATTTCTCCACTTGAAGTAAGGATGATAAGAAACTCTCTTCAAAGTCTCTGAGGCCCTCTCTGAACTACCATGTGTGCAATAATCTTAATTTGAATACCTGAGGGTCATGGATTTCCAATTTCCATTCCAGTGGAAGGATATTCATTTAGCTTTAATTTGAGCAAGGTCAATTTGTGCTATCGACTCTTGGTTGGCCCATGACTTTTGGAGGAAATCTACACTCAGATTTGAACGTGGACCAAAGACCATCAGCTATCTTGACAGCCAGTCAATCCAGCTCAACTCATTTTTTGCTAATTCAATCCAATCCTGGCCTCACCTCACTTGAAAGTTATTGGAGCTGCTGCAGAATCTGCTTAACTCAATTAAGTGAAATAAAACAAAATGTTGTACCTCATTGTTTTCTGGACTTTAAGGGTGTATCTTCAAAGATCCTCCTGTGCACAGTGATACTTTCTGAGAGTCTTAAGTCTATGTTCATTGAAGAAGGCTTATTTACAAGGACATCTCCTTATATTTACAAGCTTGATTTTATTTTTATTTTTATTTTTGACAGGCAGAGTGGACAGAGAGAGAGAGAGAGACAGAGAGAAAGGTCTTCCTTTTGCTGTTGGTTCACCCTCCAATGGCCGCCGCGGTAGGCGCGCTGCTGCCGGTGCACTGCGCTGATCCGATGGCAGGAGCCAGGTGCTTCTCCTGGTCTCCCATGGGGTGCAGGGCCCAAGGACTTGGGCCATCCTCCACTGCACTCCCTGGCCACAGCAGAGAGCTGGCCTGGAAGAGGGGCAACCGGGACAGGATCGGTGCCCTGACCGGGACTAGAACCCGGTGTGCCGGCGCCACAAGGCGGAGGATTAGCCTAGTGAGCCGCGGCGCCGGCCTACAAGCTTGATTATTTTTAATACATTGCTTTTGAAAAGAAAGTGAGAAGGGCAGAAAAGAAGGACAGGTATTAAATAAAGTGCTACTAGAGTTTCATGCTCGAATTATCATGCTCTTTGCCACAGTATGCTTTAGAGGAGAATATTTACATATTATTTGTGTGATGATCTATGTTATATTGTGAACTCTACTCAATCCAGATAAATACATGGGAGGCAGAAGTATGTCCAGACAAGTTTTGTACCAGTTGTTGTCCACTGATAGTTTGAACCCTGTAGATATTCTTGAAATACTAACAAATCAAACAAATGCCATTAATTACTCCTACATCCATCAGGATGAGAATAAACTGGTTAAAAGATTATAGTCTATATAACTATAGATAAATTAGTTAACTTATTGCTTATTATTTTATATAATTATAATATCAGTTATTGAAAAAATATGAAGAGTGGAATGTTACATTATACAAGGAGAGTAAAATAAAAAAAATAAATGATTTCAACTGGCAACATGAAAAAAATTGTAACTTTTCAGTTGCACAAGTTACCATGGCATCACCTTTCCTTTTATGTCTGCTGGTGATTTAATTTAGTAGTTTCAGAAATGTGTCTATTGCTGTGTTTAAAAATTCTAATTATAGCAATCGATAAAGAAGTTTCCAAGTACAAGGGTATTCGTTAGAGAACCTGTAAGATTGAGAAGTGATTGACAGCTAAACGGCCCGAGAGTGCCCTTAGAATCCATTCTGTGATGCTGGACCATGGCTACTACATCTGCCTCGGGAAGTAACCACCTTGCCGTTTTGTTAACTGCTTGGCTTCATGGATGTAAACAATCTTGTGCATTAGTTGACTAAGCATGTCACACTCTTGAGCTGCTACTCCACCTGATTCAGTGATGGGTTATCTGTGAAATGAACAAGTGTGAACTTTCTGTTAATGTCTTCAACTGAATGTAAACTCTGAAAAGCAAAGCAAGGTAGAGACTTCACTAAATATACTGAAACCATGTAGGAGTGAATGAAAGGCATGGCGTTTCCAGCTTGAAATGTTCTGTTTATGACGTCCCAATGCCAGTGTGAAATCGCCCCTTCTCTGCTAATACAGAGGCTCACAGCCCAGCATGTACACACACATTTTGTTGTGTGCAGTCAGAGGCTCTTGGAATTCTCCTTCAATGCGGTTTACTGTTAGTACATCTTGATTTTCAGAGTACCATTTTTTTCTCTCTTGAACCCAGGCTTTTTTTTTTTTTTACACATTTTTACAAGTAGTTTTAATACTCATATGCGTTTCTCACTGTACTTCTTGGTTCCCATTTCTTTTAAAACATCTTTATTATAGCCTGATTTAATAAAATGTTTTACATTGTTAATAAAAAGATATGAGCACTATCATAAACTGTAAATCTTTACAACATGCTTTTATATGTTCAGTAATTTACCTGATGATGTAAAATTGTATGTTTTCCAGAATTTTAAAATTTGAAAGTCTTCTGTGTAACCATTTTGTATTTCTGATATGTTCTAATAATTGCCTTAGAGTCTGGAAGCCAAATGTTCTTAGTGTTTTTCTCTTCCTTCTGCGATTTGAATGCTAAGAACTTGGATGTTTTGAATGAGCTATTTGCCAGCAGATGACGAGTCCTTCCAGATAAATGAGAAGCCAAGTACAGTAAAATATGTGTTTGCTAACCAGCGAAAGCTGGAAAATCACATTTTTGAGATTCCCTAAGCAAAATTTTCAGTCTCATAAATGTCAACAGGCTAATGGAAATAATGTAGGGTGAGAATGGTAGAATTAGATTAAGGTTAGGGATTTATTTTGTGTTCTTGTTGCTAATTTTTTTTAAAGATTTATTTATTTACTGAAGAGGCATAGTTACAGAGAGAGGGAGAGACAGAGAGAGAGGTCTTCCATCTGCTGGTTCACTTCCCAGATATGAAGCCAGGAGCTTCTTCCGGCTCTCCCACACTGGTGCAGGGGCCCAAGCACTTGGGTCATCTTTCACTGCTTTCCCAGGCCATCAGCAGGGACCTGGATTGGAGGTGGAGCAGTTTTGACTTGAACTGGCACCCGTATGGGATGCCAGTGATGTAGGCAGATGCTTAACCTTCTGCAATGCCACCGCACAGGCCCCACTTGTTGCTGATTTTTAAAAAAAGGATGCACAGAGTTTTTACAAATGAAAAGGATATACCTGTGTAAATCATGGCATTTTCATTCCTTGGCAGACTCTGAAGTAGAAAAGGGGACTAAAAGAGCGGTTAAGATGAATTAACTCTGAGTTGACTGTAACTGATATCCTGTTTTCATAATATACCTCATAACACATTTTTTTGTATCAGTGTATTCCAAAGGTTTGTGAGTTATTTAGATCTTGGAACATATTTCCCCATAGAAACAATGTTGTAAATATTGGTACAGTTCCCAGACCCTGCACACAGCTTCTTTAATCCATATGTATCTATGAGACAGTACCAGGGTTAGCTAAAGTGCTGGGTCCTAAAGACACATCTGCAGACAGGAGTACAGTGATGGGTATATTTTGTTCCTTTTCTGGAAAGAAAATGATTCAGTAGGAATTTTCTGTAAAAAACAAAAGACTTTTAGTATCTGCCACTTCCTTTTGCTTTTCTTACTCAGCAGTCCAGAGCCTCCTGTGGACCCTTGGGAAATACAGGACTCAAATGAACTAGCCTCTCACCTGCTCTTTTAAGTATGTGTCAGCAGACTTCTACGTGGTAGGGCGTTTTGACCACTTTTGTTGCCCTGAAAGGCTTATGATTTGCAGCATTCTAAGTGGCCAAATTTTAAGAAAGATTATGCAGTAAAGTTAAAAATATGTATGATGTATGAAAAAAGACAATTAGGGTGAGCCAAAAACTTCTTGATATGCTACTGGAGGGTTCAGAAGGTCTTGGGGCTCTGTTGTGATTTTTAATTATGTTCCCTTTAAAAATGTCTGATTCTATATAATATCTTTTGAGTTTTTCACAGTAGCAGTCATAGTAGTTATGGCAAGGTAGTTTGCCAAGGAGAGAAAACATCAGAGAGGTACAGAGTAAGCTCTTTGCAATTTGGGGATTGTAATTGACTATTACTTTTCCCATATCTGCAAAATTATTATTCATAGTTGTAATTTTATGTTTATCTCAGTGGTTTCATTACTTTTCATAATATGTTTCTCCCAGTACCCAAAATATATAAGTGAGTAGGGATTGGGTAATTTTCTTTGTTATTAATTCCCCTTTGGTTGTTCCCCTTTGATTGTTCAGAAGTGCTGAGACAAGTGGGTTAAAGGTATCCCACCCAATGACTGGATCATAAAATAGCTATTTCTTTCTTTAAAAGATTTATTTATTTATTTATTTGAAAGGCAGAGTCTCAGGGAGGGAGGGAGAGAGAGAGAGAAAGAGAAAGAGAGAAAGAGAGAGAGAGAGGTCTTTCATTCACTGGTTAGCTCCCCCGATGGCCATAATGGCCAGAGCTGCATCATTCTGAAGCCAGGGTCCACGAGTTTCTTATGGGCCTCCCAAGCCAGTGCAGGGGCCCAAGGACTTGGGCCATCTTCCACTGCTTTCCCAGGCCATAGCAGGATCAGAAGTGGAGCAGCTGGGACTTGAACTGATGTCCATAATGGATGCCGGCACCGCAGGTGGTGGCTTTACCAGCTATGCCACAGTGCTGGCCGCAGGAGCTGTTTCTTAATAGACAGAATGCTCTGTGTTTCTTTCAACAGAAAGTATATATTCTCTTTAGAAAATTCTTTCTCATGTTTATATATCCACAATTATGACAAATTTTATCACTAGTACATCATCTCCAACCATATTTCTAGTGGAGGGGTAACTGCTAACTTTTTTGTGCACTTGGTTCAAAGGATAACTTTCTTATGAGAGTAGCATTGTGAGATTATATCCCTCATATGAAAGTTGTATCTATTACAGAAAACTGAAAATGAATACCACTTTTCTTCACCATGTAGTGATTTTCATAACTTATTTTAATGTACAAAATATGAAGTAAAGCTAGACATAGATTTCCAGTGGCAGCTGTGGGTCTTTAATTTTGTTTATATCATTCATTTTGTGTGGGTTTTTTTTTTTTTTTTTTTTTTTTTTTTTTTTTTTTTTTTTAGATCTGTGATGTGATGGTCAGAAATGTGGACTTTCAGGTCCAACAGGGGGAGCCAGTTCCTTATTCTTTTGAGGTTGTTAGGCATTATTGCTGCTGCCCATTTATCAGTGCTAAAATACTTTCTCTGCCTTGATACTCTGCAGGGCTCCATAGCCGATGCCCTTCATTAAAAATGAGGCAATATTTCACACTAATTATCTTTTAGTCAATAATACTAAATTTATTAATCTATTATGATCATGCCTAGGAAACTGAAATAGGGATCATTATTTCTAATTGTGTGATATTTTTATGCAAGGTAAAGGTAATCATACATATAGCCTTTCACAATAAAAATCAATACAGAAGATGTAGAATATTTTAGTGCTCATATAAATCTTTTAGGTATAGTATATTGTGATTAGATTAATAAAGATGAGAAATCTGGTTTTTAAGCTAATGAAATTTATATAATAGTTTAAGTCACTTGACTATTATATGGATTTTTAAAAACTACATGGCTTGCTTTTTTAAAAAGAAAGATACTGAACTAAGGTCATGATCTGCCTCTTTGAGGACGGTATTGAATTACTGTGCTGTTTGGGTTTGTGTTCTATTCTCCGTGAAGCTGAGTGTTTTCACTTACTGGATTGTGTAGTGGGTATTTTGTCACAGGCTATTCCCAGAGATTATAACACATTTCAGTCAGATATTTATATTCATATTGAAAAGGGAGCCCTATTGTGAGGGACATTCACTTGTTTCTAGTTCAGAGTAGGCAAAATTTCGTAATTTCTCTGTTACCATTTTTAAGCCTTAGTTTTCTACCTAGCAATGTATTTATAAATTCTAGGTTATAACATGATGAATAATTTTGAAATGTGTCCCACACATGTGGACATGTGCGACACACACACACCCTTTTAAAAATTAATTAGAAAGGAGAAATGACAGATTTTCCACACAGTGGTTTGACCACAATAGTTGGATCTGAAGCAGGCTGCAGCTAGGAGCCAGGAGCTCCATGTTTGTCTCTCACGTGGGTGACAAGGGCTCAACTACTTGGGCTGTCTTCTGACTTGCCAGGCATATTAGAGTAGCTGTGTCTGCAAGACGCACTCCAATATGGAACGCCAGCAACACAAGCAGGGCTTAATTAACCTGCTGCACCACACTGCTGGCCACACCTGCTTCTTGTTCTCAATGGCAACACTTTGGTTTTTATTTCTTGAATATTTAGTGACTAACTTAGTAATCGACATAAATTGTGTCAACCAATGAATGATCAGTTACTTATGTGACATTTCAAGAGAAATAATCCTCTAGCTTACTGTTTGATTTTAGAAGAGGAAATTTATGAGTTCCTCTGGAACTCTTCTCTTAAAAAATTTTTACTACAGCTTCATTAGAATATCATTATGTTTTCAGGAGCTTAAAATACAAATGTGCTCAGTGAATTTGCAGTTTAATTTTTAAGCTTCAGTATGCTATAAACCTTTTTTTAAAAAATGTTGTCATTAATTTACGTATTCCCTCAATATATAGTGGTTCTTGCCATAGGGTAAGTACTTCATGAAAGTTGTTGAATGGGTGGTTTTTTACTAGTTGTGGAACCTATATATGTAGGCAGATAAGATGAAATATGGAAGAACTTAAAAAATTATAAATATTTTATAATTGTGAATTTATGGATAATTATTATACTGTATATTTATAATCTGGAATATTGACTGTTTTGTATACATCTTTATTATAACCTAAAAAAGAGATAAGCATATTATCTTTTTGAAAGTTTCTGTAGAAAAGGTCTTCTTTTTGTGAAGTTGCAAAAAGTGAATTATGCTTACAGGAATGGCAAAATAGATTCACGTTTACTATAATTAAATCTCTGTCAGAGCTAATTGCCCTTTTGTTCTTCTTGCCTCAGAATGTCTTTGTACAAGTGGCCAGGCATTAATGGGCGTGTTAACTGTGTTGGGTACTTCTTAATGTAGCTAGTTCTAGACTCCCAGCTTTTAATTGAAGTGCTAGATAGTTAAATTCTCATGTTGTGAATTCTAATTCTCTAGAAAAAGCTAAGGAAGAAAATTTCAGTGATATCTTTCCCAAATAACATTTCTTTTCAATTGTAACAGTATTTTGATTAATGAGATATTCATAAGGGATGATGTATTTCCATTTGTAAATAAGAATAGCGATCTTAAAAACTGTTACAGACCATTTTAGAATAATCCTATCTCTCATGAGAAAAGTTGTCTTGACAACAGTACCATTTATAATTAGAAATGATGAATATTTTATTTCTCGAAGGAAAATTCTCCCTAAGTATGCTAGACAGTGATCGGGCTAAATGTTCATTAGGCTCAATCATTTCTGGTGCAAAAATAACTATCAACTTTTTGGCTCAGGAATAATAAATTTTAGTTTATGAGGAAAGGATTTTCATATGTACTTCCCACTAATATTCTGTGAGATAAAAAATAGAGATAGTGTTGAGTCTATTTTTACTGAAAGAGTACATACTTAATAAGTGGCAAAAATAGAAATAGAGAAATGCAGGTTTCGTTTTCTTTTCATCATTTCGCCAAGGGATGGGGGAGCTGAAGCATGTGGCTAATTTCAGAGCTGTGCTTTCCACTCACAGTGTGATCTGTAGTTCATGTCCTGGAAATTGTTTGTTTCCAAATTTGTAGTGTATTTATTTATTTATTTTACTTAAAAATGGACAACTAGCTAACATTAAAATATCCAAGGGGCCAGCACTGTGGCTCACTTGGTTAATCCTCCGCCTGCAGTGCTGGGTTCTAGTCCCGGTTGCTCCTCTTCCAGTCCAGCTCTCTGCTGTGGCCCGGGAATGCAGTGGAGGATGGCCCAAGTCCTTGGGAGACCAGGAGGAAGCACCTGGCTCCTGGCTTCGGATCGGCGCAGTGCCAGCCATTGTGGCCATTGCGGGGTGAACCAACGGAAAAGGAAGACCTTTCTCTCTGTCTGTCTCTCTCACTGTCTATAACTCTATCTGTCAAATAAATAAAAAAAAAAAAGAAAAAGAAAGAAAAAAATCAAATCCAAATCTCTTTCTTGAGTGTTTGTGTTTTATGTAGATGACTATTCAAATCGAAAGGTAAGACCCAAAATTCTTTTTGTGTAATTATTTATTGTATTAGTCATAAAACATTTGCTCAGTGCCTACTGTGTGCCAGGCAATGTGGGATATTCAAGTCAGATAACTCAATTCTTATAGAGAGCATGGAAGGACACATCTGTACAAGTCAGTGACTAGCCTTCTGAGTATTGAAACAGAAATTGTACTGTTGTGTCAGAGTATAGAGCCTTTGCTTCTAGATCCTTCCTGAGAGCTCTGGGAGGAGGTGATACTAGAGGTGTACCAGAAAAAATAAAGGTGTCTTTGTGGAGGAAGGCTATGGTGGGAGTATACCATCCACCATAGGAAATGACATGTGCAATCCAGTGTGGTCAGGGAGCAGGAGGGGAGAGCAAGTGATTGGGGGATAAGATGGAATGTTAAATGGAGCCTGACTCTAGACAGTGTTAGTGTAATTTTGAAGCAAACATTTATCATCCAATAAGGTCTGTTGCTGCAAATTCAGTTGTTTAGTGAATTATAAAATCACTGGTGTCAGATTACATGTGATATGGAGTTTTCATGATATAAATGACATTCTGTCATCAACTATAGGACTCTTTTAAAATCCATTTACTTAATGGAATCTGATAACTACATTATAATTAAAGTTTAATATGAAGCATATTTTATCATTAATTCAAATATTAAACTTTTGAAAACTTCAATGACTATATCCTTGTGGTGATTTTAAAATTAATGTAATGTTACATGGGATACTTGCGTTTTACACTATGTAAGACTGGCTTTAAGACAAGCTCACTGTCTGGATTCTATAGAGTGTGTTTCAAGATTTACAGGGAGCTGGATCCAGAAGCCACTGTCAGTGCCCTTGCAAGTCAACCATTTTGCTTATTACAGTGTACTGAAACAAGAAAGGAATCAAAGTGTAGTGGCCCTTATATTTACATTTCATTTACTCATGTTCATTTCACTTAATAATCAATTCTTCATTAGCATCTGTTTCTTCCCAGAGAGCATTTGAGGTCTTAAATTCAATATGTAGTTACAGCTGTGGTGTTTTTATTTTGAAGACAGTGTCTGAAAAATGATACATTTCATAGAAATGAAAGATGCTTCTTCCTCTCTTTCATTTCCTCCTACATACTAAGCTATGTTAGTAGAAAATAACAAGTTTTATACCATGCACATGATTCCCTCAGCACACAGTCCACTGACAGAATAAACACTCAACAACCAGGAAGCAGCATCCATACTAAGTTAATGATGTGACCGTAGCCAGTGTAGGCATCTGTGTGTCCCTCTTTCTGCCTCTGGGGAAGGCCTGTAGAGAGGAATTTAGCGTGGATCTAAGGAGAAGCTCACATTCTGGGAGCTGAGGACTGAAGAGGAGCATTGCAGCTGGATGGAATGGCGGGAGTAAGATGAGGCCTACCAGGGAGAATGAGTGGTGTGTGGAGGGGAGTGGAAGGAGACGAAGCGAGAATGAAGTGATACAGAGTTGGGTCTCATAAAGTAGGCTGAAGAAAGCATGCAAAATATTTAAGTGGTGCTGTGCCATGTTGAAATCTGTAATTTTGAGAATGGGATTAAAGAAATGGGGCATGTGTTATTTTCCTCTGCAGAATTTTTGCTGTGATGGCACAGAAAGTGTTTTGTTCCATGTCTCCCTTCCACACACAGTATGCAACCATACACTAGAGTGTATTCCTTCATACTACCCAGTACAGTCTGATTCATGGAGTGTGTGACATTCTAAAGACCCAGGTAGAAGCTTTTTACACACGTACACACACGAAAGAATGAAAAGAAAGAGGATGAGGTAAAAAGAGAAGTAAAGATTGAACTGTTAAACAATGGGAAAAATAATGGGATGTACTTGAGGAACATTTCCAAGATGAACTAAAAGATACTTGACTGTCAAGGAATGAGAATTATGGTAGACTATTAGATTGGTTTCAGTAAACACACTTCCTAGTTTTCCTGCCCTGGAATAGTGACTTTCTTGAATCTGATCTAGGCTAAATGACTGGCATTGGTTACGGAGACATTAACAAGAGAGAAAGCAGAAGGTTCTTAGAAGCTTATTGGGATGTTTTTAGTTGGAATGTACCTTCTTAGGACAGCTACCAAGAAGTGATTTGCAAAGGTCCACAATAAAAGTGGAGAGCCACAGCCAACACCCACACACATCCCTATTCAAGACCAGTTCCAATGCCAGGCCATTGTGTAACCCCTAGCCATCCGAGCATCCCACCTGTACCGTGTGAAGTATAAAACCCACTCATTCACACTACAGAACTGTAAGATGTAATGAACAGTGGTTGTTTTTATTCATTTTCTAGGTCAGTAATGTTTTGAGTAGCTTTTCATGTAACAGTATATAATTCCAAATGGAATCAGGAATTATTTTAACAAATATATGCTGAGTTTTAGTTGGTGGATTGTGACACTTTCATTTATCTGTGACTAAAAATGTAAGAGACATAGCCATCTTGCTAGTGCACTAGGCAGTAAACTCCTAAAAAGAGAAATAAATACTTCTTATTGCACTTCAGACCTTAGCACATACCCAGAAATGTTTGCTGAATGAAGTATTATTGAAAACCAGGCATTTTCAGGATGATGATGTACCATTTGATCACTGCAAGGTGGAGAACTTTCCAAGTGGCTTTCTCTTTTTCCTTTTTCCTTTTGGTTGTTATCTACATTTGTTACCCAACATACCACACCCATAAGAAAGAAAAAAAGCTGGTTTGTTGAATTGGAATTAGTTAGATAACAACTTATAGATTAAGAAAAGTAAGGTCTGTATCACCTGTTAGAAATCTGTAATTAATGAACAAAATTCTATAACACAGGATAAGCCAGGTTTATTCTGTATGTTAAATTTAGTCTATCCTATCTAGAATTTCATGTATGAGAAATCTCTCTATACCTGGGTAAGAAAATCCAAGTTAATATTGGATAGGGAGGCGAGTGATATGTTTGGGCATTGGTTTTAACTTCCTGTTGTATGGATGTTGTTGAGCAGCCCTAAATAAGTTACAGTATTTACCTACGATTTCTTATGTGTATGCTGGGTTTTCAAGGCTGCAAATTCTTTCTTCTAAATTTTACACAATTCTTGGTTCTTTGTTGCTATTGAAATCTGGTTTGAGTAATAAACAAGTCCTTAGACTTGGCCATGCTGTAGTGAAAAAGAGAACAAAAATAAAACAGTGGAATCAGTTAAATACTGAGATTTGGAAACTTTTTTTTTAACCTTCTGATATTTAAAGCAGCAGGGGGCAGTAGAACATTTTGAGAGCAGAAGGAGGATGGTCCAGTAGAGAAGGACATTGGCATCTCTCAGGAAGTGTTTCTTGTTTTATTTTTTAATACACAGACTAAGTTTGATCATTACTCATATTTCCTATTCACACAGTGACAATCAATAGCCACAAAAAAAGCAACATAAATATTAAAACCTACTGATTTAGGAAAATAACTTTTGCTCCTTTCTCAACTAAATCAGTAAATAGAATTTGCTAAGTGACCCAAATTAGCAAGCTGGAAAATTATAAGCCAGGTAATAAATGAAATGTTGAATTTTTCAATAGATGTTCACATTTATTTTCCCTGCAATTTGAAGTCTTTATCCCACTGTACTTCCTGATACTTTTTATGTGTTAGCAAGTCAAGTCAAAGCAATCTTCATTCCTAGAGCATCTTTTGCTTCTGCCTGGTTCTTTGCTCATATTGTACCTTTTACCTAGGATTCTGTATTCTATACAACAGTATTTTCAAGTTGTAATCAGTTATTCAGAAATTTTGTGATTCCAGATGTTGGTGATCACTTCCTGTGTTCCCCCAACCAAAAGCTGTTGCAGCCGTCTTTGTATTCCCAAGAGGATCATGCAGGTGCTTTGTTTTAGTATTCAACATTCTACTTAAATCATCATTGAAATAAAATTTGTACTTTTCATATAACATTGTCAGCTCCTTAAGTGCAGAGGTTCATCTGTCAATACACTCAGTAGTGTCCTCCATAGTTTCTTATTTCTACTAGACATTTTATTAATATTTGTTCAGTCAGTAAGTACAATTTACGGTTGTTGAATCTTACCTATGCTTCATGAAGGCATTTAGGAGACAGGGGTGATCAACAAGAAACTTGGAGTGTATACCAAGAGCATTGGTTCTTTGTGTCAGTGCTCTTTAAATCCTCATAGCAGCTCTTTAAAGTAGGTACTGCTAATGCTTCCACAGTTGAGGATGTAGAGCTCACAGGCAGTAACCTGCCCAAGCTCTCTGGCGTAGTGTGAAGCAGAGCTGGGATTTAAGACCCGTACTCCTCCCCCACCACCTTGCTACAGAAAAAACATTTATTATCTACTATGTGCCACACATTGCTTTAGGAGCTATTGATTCTGCATTGAATAAAACACTATCCTGTCTTTGAAAGACTGGCATTCCAGCAGGGAAGAGATTAGAGTAATTATTATGATTTTGAACAATGAGTGCTTTAAAAATGTCCTGTGGGTACCAGGAGAGGGACCATTAGCTCTGCCTGGTGAGAGCTGTGAATCAGCTGTCAGCAGTGACGGGACCTTGGAGGGTTAGGAGTTCACCAGGTGGAGATGGTACAAAGGCCTCTAAGGCCAACGAAGGAGTCCAAGGCCTGACAACTGGATGGCAAAGCCCAGATTATCAGTTTCGTCATCCGAAGGTTGATTTTAGTTCATGTAAATGGTGGGAAGAGAGTGGGAAATGCCATTACCTGACCCTAGTGTTTCTGTAGTGTTCCAAGTTGTTAATAGATAACCCAGTGTGTTAAATCATAAGAACAGAGATTTGTAGTTTATGGATTAGATATCAAAGAAATGATTTATATGGATATGGTAAAGTCAGGAAATATGTATGAGGAAACGTATTGTAGAAAGCGTGAGTTGGAAGTGAAATAGATGGAAATTTGAATTCCGTGGACACTTTTTATCTGTAAGATCTTAGCTGGTAAGGCCACTCCTCTGAGTTTTGGTATTAGCCTTTATAAAATGGGGATGTTAACTGCCTCAGAGACTAATGGTGGAAATTAGAGAATTTCCACCTAAAGGAGAGTTGATATTTTGTAAACAAAGTATTTTCTATATGCTTCCGTTTTCTACAATTAAGTATGTTTATAAAAATGTCATAAAACAGTGTTGGAAAGCTGATCTCAATGAAGTAGAGAACAGAATAGTGGTTGCAGGACCTGAGAAGGGTGTGGGAGAGGAAGGGATGCAGAGAGGTGGTGAGTGATACCGAGCTGAAGTCAGATGGGAGGAAAGATTGCAGAAGCGCAGTAGGGTAGCTTCGACTGAGGACAATTAATTGGATATTTCCAAATAGCTTATAGAGAGCATTTTGAATGTCCTCCAGAGAAATTATAACTGAGGTGATAGCTCCACTAATTACAATCATCTGACTGTTATACATCGTATACAAGTATTGAGATGTTACATGTTCCCCTGTAAATAAGTACAACTCCTAGTATCAACTGAAAATAAGAATTTGTTAAAATAAGACTATGTTTTTCTGTATTCATATATGAAGTAGTGTCAAGTGTCTGGTTATATATACCTACGTACGTATAAACCTCTATGTGTGATTTATATAATTTGGAGAAATCTGATGCTATAAGGACATGGAAAGCTTACACAGCTTTTCATTTTCTTACATTTAATAGTATGAAATATAAATTATTTTTGGTTTTCTTCATTGCATCCAATTTTAGGAGGCTGGAGAATAAGTCTAAGTTTGTGCCTTTCTTAAGACGTTTTAAGATTGTCATCACATTCATCATTATCATTAATAAGTTATGTGTTTCCTGTGGTTTGCAGTTCAGTTTTCTTGGTTTTTGAATATGGACAATTAACAACAGTACTGTGCCTGTTCCTGAAATAATGCTTGCTAAAAATCATGTTCTAGATATTTTTAAATTAAAAGGGTAAGCGTTCTTATTCCAGGAATTTATCGTCATTATGTTTTAACCAGCTTTGTTGTTTTACTTGACGTTTTTAAGGTAGGTACATGAGTTAAACTATGAAGCTTTTCAATTTAGCCTTAGTGAGACAAAAACTTTGTATACATGCTCACATCCCTACTTTGTTTCCAAATAAGGCAGTCAAACCTCTTCTTGTTAATAACAAAACTTTGTATTTTTTTCTCTTGTTACCATCTGTTTTTGTTTTCTGCAGAGTTGTTTTCCATCAATTATTTCCGTTTCTCCTATTTTTTTAACATAACCTTTTATTGGCTTGTTCCTCTGTAAATATGGCTAGGATTCTCCTACCCTTTAAAAAAAAAAAAAAACCTAAGCAAAAACAAAAATCTAAGCAGGAAGCAACAACTAAAACCTCCTATCATGAAGTATTTCCCTGTTTAATACCTCATTTCTTTCTAATCTATAGTTAGACATGGAGGTTCAATTGTGGGTTTGCCAGAGCTTTTAATTCCTGAGTCTACTGTGATAAACTCTTCTCTTTGCCACACGTGGAGACCCCTTCTGCGGGCACTGGTAACCTTGTCTTTTTCCTGAATCTGGTGTTCTAGTCCTAGCCTTCATCTGCTGCTTTGGTCAGAATTTACCACCATCTTCCCCTACGTCAGTATTTCCCCCATTTTATTTTTCTTTCCTCTTTCCTCCTTACTCTATTCATGCTTACTGAACAAACCCACCAGTTTTTCAGTTTGTAACTATAGCAACAAACTGACCATGCTAAAATCTGAATCCCTACCACTGAACCGTCAACATGGATCTCTACAACTTGAATGAAGCAGTAGCAATTCAATTCAGACTTAGCCAGCACTGTTTTAATTGGGGATCTTTATGATGAGAGTGCTCCTTCAATGATTATGAGAAAAATATGGGAATAAAGATGTTGTTATTTATGGTCCTGTAAGGTACTGGGCATGTCCAGGGGAGAGGTAGAGGGAGGTAGGAAGAGAAAGAGAGAGAGGGGGTGGGGTGGGGAGAGACTGATGGGCCACAAATCCTTAATTGTCACACATTGAATCAGTCCAAATTGATGTCCTCATTATACAAGTTTTTTTTTTTTTTTCAGATTATTCATTTGAAAGGCAGAAAAGAGAGAGAGAGTGATAGCCATCTTCCATCTGCTGGTTTACTCCCCAGATGGCCATTGCTGGGGCTGCGCCAGGATGAAGCCAGGAGCTTGTTCCAGGTCTCTCAAATGGGTGCAGGACCCAAGCACTGGGGCCGTCTTCTCTACTTTCCCAGGCGCACTAGCAGGGAGCTGGAGCAGAAGTAGAGTAGCTGAAACTCAGACCCAGCCCCTGTGGGATGATGCTAGTGCCACAGATGGAGGCCTAACCTATGCCTCAGCACCGGCCCCCCTCCAAACAGTTTTAATTGGTGGGTTTACAACAAGTAGGTGTGAGTTTGAGAAGGTCACACTGGGAGGGTCTATGCTTACTGCACTGGTGGTCATCTTGGTCAGTCATGTGGGTTGAATCTAGTCCCAGATGTGTGTCCCAAAGGGCAGCAGTCGCTTGGAGACAGCCGTATGGGGCAGATTCCTGGATGGATCACACTGAGCAGCTGGGAGTAAGTGAAGAGCTGGTAACTCTGTGAAGTGTGATAAAGTCTTGCTTCTGATATGAGAAAGATAAACTTTTGTTTAGGATAGATACTGAGGCAAAATACAGTTGTAACCACTCACTACAATCACAAAGCAATTTTCTGTGCCCATGTTCTCCTTCATGTCAACCAGGAAGTTATGCCATTTCCTCTACTTTTCTCATAGTCTGTCATCATCTCCCATTACCTTGGACACAAATCTGGCTGTTAGATTTTTCTCTCACCCTGAGCCCAATGAGTCTTCATCCCCAACAGTTTTGCCTCCTAAGTTTTTCTTGAACCTTAGGTTTCCTTTCCTTGCCTGTTTACCCTTGCTCCTCACTGTCCCTTCCCTCGGTGATTATATTTGTCCAAAACGGTCTTGCTGTCTGGAGACATTCTTTCCTCCAGTGACTTTGCCCATCTGCTGCGAAGCGCTCTGTTGCAAACCCATGCTTGCCTATGTCAATATCTTGAAAGTTCCTCCATGCTTCTTCACTCATTTAATTTCTAGTTGGTTTCCATCTTCAAAGAAAGGGGATGATGAGTGTATTGTATTTTCAGAACCTATCACAGTGTATGTTAACCCATAAATCCTTATCCACTGAATTCAGTATTTTATACCAAAAATAATTTCTAAAATTGAGAGGCAGACACACACATACACACACACGTACACACACACATATAGAGAGAGAGAGATACAGAGAGAGAATGAGAGAGACCGAGCCTGAGAGCCAGCACTGTTATTTTCTGATTCACTCCCCACATGCCCCAACAACTGAGGCTGAAGCCAGGAGCCCAACACTCCATCCAGATCTCCCATATGGGTGGCAGGGATCCAACTCCTTGAGCTCTTGTGTGCTGTCTCCCATTGTCTGCAATGTTGGGAAGCAATGGCCAGGAAATGGAACCAGAACTTGAATCCAAGTACTCTGATATGAGATACAGGCATCTTAACTCTGCACTAAACTGCTGCTGTACCCAAAATACTTTTGATAAAAAAATGAATTTATAAGAAATGTTGGCTAGGTCTGGCATTGTAGCATAGTGGGTAAAGCCACCGCCTGCAATGTCAGCATCCCACAAGTCCCTGCTGCTACACTTCCAATCCAGCTCCTTGCTAATGGTGTGGGAGTAGCAGTGGAAGATGTCCCAAGTATTTGGGGCCCTGCCAGCCATGTGGGAGAACTGGAGGAAGCTTCTGGATCTTGGCTTCAGCCTGGCCATTATAGCCATCTGGGGAGTGAACCAGTGGGTAGAATATTCTCTCTTTCTGTTTTTCCCTCTCTCTATGTAACTCTTTCAAATAAATAAATACACAAATCTTAAAAAAATGTTGGAGACAATTAGGAAATGTTCGTGAACTTTAAACTCTATACCCTATTTTAAAACCGTTCTGTTAGAACAAGGTTGCCCCTCACTTATTTATATGTGTAGGTAAATATAGCAGTAAGTTTAAAAAATAGGGTAAAATAAGGTTAAATTTCCTTACATTGAATTTGATTCTCAGTGTTATAAATTAAAGATGATTTGATTTATGCAAAGATCTTGTGATTTGATGCCTTGTAGTTGGACATTCTGATTTTTTAAAAATTAAAAGTTAGGGGATGGGTGATGTAGGGCAGTGGTTTCAGCTGCCCCAGACCTGATGTGGCAGACATTTGGGGGCGTGAACCAGCAGTGATGGAAGGTTTCTCTCAAGGTCTCGCTTTTGCTCTCTTTCTCTATCTTGCTTTGTCCAAATACATTTAAAAAAATAAGATACAGGTTAGTTTGGAAACTTACAAAAATTTTACTACAAAAATATTTATTGATTTTTCTCAAACTTATATTGCATGTTGTTACTGGTAGTGAATAGTACAAGTTTGTTTTGCAAGTTGCTTTGTTATGAATAAGAACATTTTACAGTTGGAGAAAATAACCCAACCAGCGATAATAGTTGTATGTAACAACTCTAATTGCTAACAAACCATTCTTCATAGAATGTTTGGTAAATTATACAGAATATTGAGCCTTGACTTCTTGCTAAATTACTTTAATTTTGTTAGAAATATATTCTATTAAGCCACTGTAAATGTGTATCCAGTAAGTTATTTGAATTAGTATTCAGATGGAAACATATTGGGTTTCTCAGGGATTTCAATATCAGTTCTATTTCTGTGTACATCGTAGCTTTACAATACAGGGAATGCAATTTGAGTTGTTTGCTGCATTAAGCCATTGGTTATTTTCAGGCTTAATGGAAGAATGCTGTTTAGCCACAGTGTGGTGTTTTCTAAAAGCACATGAAATATTTCATGAGTAAGATTAGCTAAAGAATTTAGTCTCATTTTATGACCATGACAGTTTAGGTGTGCAACATGAGAAGTTTGTATTTTCAAGACAGTTTCTCAGAGTGTTATTTTAAAGAAAATGAAACTCTTTCTTTTAGGATCAGATATTGGGTTTCCACTAACTGTGTTAAATATCTGGTTTTAAATTGCAGTACGGACAATTTGGGCTACTCACCTATTTAAGCATTTTATTGTGAACCAGAAAGAGTTTAATAATTATAATCTTGTGAAGCTGCCATAAAATATGATGGTGTGATTATAAATGTTTGCTTTAGTGAAATATTCAGGACTTTATATTCTTCAAATGTGTTGGATGCTTGGTTTCTTGCCATACCCACCCCTCCACCCGCTGCACCCAGTTGTTGGATGGGCCTCCTGGGTTGGAGGGTTGGAGAAGGCCTGACCAGGGAAGGGGTTAGCTCAGTGATGACTGGATTAGGAGGGAGACTGGAGTGTTCGCCAGTGAGGCAGGAGGACATCAGCACCTTCTTTCATTCAAAAGGCAAGCTCAGGCCCAGAAGAGTGAAGTCTGATGTTTCCTGTCACTACTGGATTTTAGACGGCAAATTTGATTCCATATCAACCCTTGCAGCCTGGGAGATAAATGTCTCTTGTTTTCTTGTGATGATCTTTTAAAAGCACAAATAGAGAAACAAAGTACCTGGATAATAAGTACTTATGCTTCTAAAAATAGCTCCTGGGACTGTTACGGTGTTAGTCATTACAGTACTTGAGTGAATTTGTAATATTTTGTGAATATTCAAAATTTTGAGGCTGTATATTGTTTTCGTTGAGAATATGAAGGTTTTATCTCAAAGAAGTACAGGTTATTTTAAATTAGCATTTTAAATCTATGTTGACTAAATATTTTTGTATCACTTATGGATTCTTAGTAAATTGTATTTATAGTTGTAAATAAAACATATAACAGAAACAAACTATTTTTACAATAGAGCTTGTAGTTAATATTTTCATCTCTCCCTAAGTGGCAAATTTAAAATAGATTTTCTTGGTTTTATTAATTATTATTCTGTTCTAATGATGACTTCCATGGAGTTAATTCTATAAGAAATTAGTGATAGTTATTTGATGCTGATATTTCAGTAAAGGAATTATTATTATTTATCCATTTAAAATGCATTTGGCCAACAGTAGCCCTCATCAAAGCTTAATGGATCTCTAAGATTGTTTCTCACATGGAAGGTTCACAAGAAGCAATATAACTCCAACCTTAACCAAACAATATTGCCACAGGTTTTGAATCTCCATAGTAAACTAAACTATGTGGCGGTGGGGTAGAAGGAATTTCATTTCATAGTGTTGGCCAAGCGATTCCATTATAGAATTGCATTATAGTAGTAAATTGTGTCTGTCAGCCCCCAAGCATGATAACTATTGGTATTTTCTCTAGTAGTTCACTATTTATTTCTTTTCTTGTACTTATCAAAGTTTTAATTAAGTGATTTTTATTTTGATATAACAGTATACTGAAAACAGAATGTATTAGGTCTGATTATAGAAACATTTTTATTATTTTAATAAAAAATTTTTACTAATTTATTAATTAAAATTTTAAAAATTATTATTTTAATAGCAATTGTAATATTTTTATCTGTGGAAATTTTTTTTTTTACCACTTCTGCTAATTTTAAATATATTGCTAAACTTCTGTAAGCCAATCACTAACAACCTCGGCAATCATTGTGAGAAATGGCATTTAAAAATGAAATGAGAAAGCATTAATAACTGTGCTGCGTGAATGAAAACATTTTAGAGTTACGGAAATCAGGCCAGTCAGTGATAATCAAATTTTACTCAGGATAAATAAGTAAGTTAAGTCACTTAATATTTTGGATGTTTCATTTTGCAAATTCTTTTCCAAAGAGCAGAGTTAACTCTCACACGCATACACAGACACACCCACAAACTTGGTTAATAGCATTTATATTTTATTATTTTAGGTGCTATTAAACTTATTTTGACCTGATATGCTTTTTTATTTTATTATGAAAGACATGTCTTTGATACATTCTATATGACTGTGTTGGAATTTAACATGACTGAGAGATATTTCAGTTCTGTGACCAGGATGGTATTTCCAGATTACTTGTAGGTGTTCTGCCATAAACTGTATTATTAAATTAATTACATTTTCCTGTTTCTTGTTGCAATATTTGGCTCATTGTAAAAAAAAAAAAATCTTCTGATTGCTTTCTGTCATCTGTTTTTAAATTTACATTTATCTCCTTTATTGCCTAAGTGTCTTAGAGTTCATGTCTCTACAGCTATTTCTGGTGTTACAGAGATAAATATTTTATTTATTATGACTGAAAATAAAATATCATTTTTGAAGATCATAAGTTTGTTTCTTGGTACCAAGACAATGGAACTTGAAAGTTAGGTGATAAACATATTTCCGCCAAACCCAAGTCAGGTATATATGTAAATAAGGTTGACATAGCACAAAGTGTCTATCTGTAGTGTGAGAAGTACTTGAATTTACATCCCAGCTGTTGATTTATTGACTGTGTTACCTTGAAAAATTCTCTGAGTCTAGGTTTTCTTCTCTGTGAGGTGTTAAAAGCAAAATCTGTCTCTCAGGATTAAGTGGAATAATGTTAGAAAATGGTCAGAAGTAGAAACACTAAAGGGGAGCAAAGTTCAAATAACTTTCCTTCCTCTTAGATATTTTACGGTTTTAGAGGTCAGTTCAGCACATTTATGTGTCAATAAATGCTTTGCTAGATATTTATGGGACTCTTACTGTGTGCCAGGCTCTGTCTTAGATTTTAGAGATACATGGTAAAACCCAAGACCCTTGTCCATGGAGAGCCTAGTGTTTTTGAATGTGAGTATTGTCAGCATTGCTTCAGTGTCATTCATATGTGTTTTAAACCATTCCAGCAGTTTTGGCTGTCCTTTTCCTGGCTCACAGTGTGTTCGTATTCTCATGAACTGAAAGAAGACATGAGTAGAACAGGAGAAGAGTTGTTTATTTCTCAAATGCATAGAGATCTTATGAGTTGATTAAAAAAAGGAAAAAAAAGCAATATAAAGGAAATTGAGTAAATGATATTAACAGTTCACAAAAGAGGAATTGCAGATGGCCAATAAATTCATGGAAAGTTGCCCAAACTCACTAGTAATAAGGGAAATCCCAATAAAAACAAGGATATCCGGGTTTTTGCTCATAGAATTGGTGAAAAGGAAAACTGTTGACAGTACGCAGTGCTGCTGAAGTTTTTGGAAAAATGAGCACGGGACATTTATAAGTAAGGATGTGTATTGTAACTTAGTAAAATTTAAAATTAAAAAATATGATATCAGTCATAAAGAATTTTTACTTTTGTGATCTATCATGTAGAAATACAAGTATCAATATGTAAAATTGTGTCCTTAACGTATACTTACTACCTTAGTATTTGAAATAATAAAGAGGCGAGAAAAAAGAGACTTGGGAAGTTCTTATGTGAAGGGATATTTTCAAAACAAAAGCACCAGTACATGAAATTGTGTCTCTATGGCATAATGCCTTCATTCATGTCTGTGAGAGCATGTAACTGGAGAAATCATAAGTGCTTTTCAGTAATGAAGCATTTCTACACACATTGGGAATCTGAAGTACCCAGCATTTTGTATGTAAAGAAATGAGTTAGAGCTATTAGGATTGACCTAGATGTATACCCATTATAACTTGTAAAGTCAGAACGTTAAGTACACATGATGAAGTCATCATTATCAAATTTTTGTTTGAAATATTAGACATACATGATTATTTCAGATTTGAACTTTTCTTATTGAATGTATGAAGGGATTTCAAAAGTTCATAGAAAAATGTAGTTAAAAGATGTCTATTTTGGTCCAAATATTTTGAAATCCATGTAATTTTTCATAATATGTATTTCCCATGAACTTTTTGAAGTGTTTTGCACTTCAGTGTGGGAGTCGTTGATTACATAGGAAGACAAGGCACCTGACCTTGCTCTCTGTAACTTGAATTGTTAATGATTGTCATGTTTTACATTGTATTGAACCGAAACAGAAAATTAAAATTTCAAACTATTAAAAACGATCTCTTCTGGATTGCTTCGGTGTATTTCTTATCCCTGTGGGGCCAGTACAAAGATCTACTGTAGTGCTTTACATTATGGTGGGTGTTCAGTGAATATCTCAATCATTCATCTGTTGAAATATATTGAAAATTCTATATCCAAGAGCTCTGAACAAACATACCTGCAAACACAGAGCTGCACTTGTAATCTGTGATGCACTGGCTTGCATAACTGGAATAAGCTTTTTACTGGTGATACTTACAATACTTTAAGGGAAATTACATGCAAGGTACTTTTATCTGTGAAGGATGATCCTTTTTTGTTTGGACTTTTATTTTGGGAGTGGGTGTGGGCCAGCCAACAAGTCACCTCCCTCTGGCTTCTTCCTAATCTCCAAAAATGTGGGCTGGGCAAAGCATAGAGAACATTAGGCATTCGTTCATGTAGTTGCTCCAAGGTTTATTGCCTGCTAAGCCTTACAGGGGGAACAAAGATTTATTCACGGGTCTTTCACCTACAAGGAGTTTACAGTTCTGTAGGGTATAAACGTGTCGTCAATTCCATATCACTTAATTCTTTCTGTTTATAGATTAAGGTTTTATTACATACTCATCAACTTTTACACAAAAATCAAAACTTCTTCATTATTAACCTTTAAGTGCATCCTCAGGGAAGGACACAAGGGCGTGGTCCAACTGGGGAAAACAGATGTGTAAAAATATAATAGCCAAGATGTAGAAAACTCCTTGGATATAATATGAAAGTGGCTAGCTTGGACATTATACTTGTTGTATTCTGGTATGTTCTGATTTCTGATTCTAGGTCAGCAAGTTTCAGTTAAATTAACCTGCTGAAAACACTTCCATCCAGTAAAACCTTGATCTTTTTAGCCCAGAACTTAAGCAGGAAAAAGTATTCTGATTGATTCTTACTCTGAGTTTTCTCCTTGTAAACGAATTGAGTTTTCACAGGTTTAACTGTTTTTTCTATAGATGGCTTCCATTGGCATATTATGCATTTTTAATTTTTGTGAATATTATGGTAGCATTATTCTTTTATTTATGGTAAGACACAAGTCTTTGTTATCTCTCAGGATATTTGCTTTCTTGTAATTCATTGTTCTGGATTGATTGTGAGCTAGAAAAGCAGATAACTGAGCTTGTAGAATTATGTTTAGAACAAATTAAATAGATCGGGGAGGAAGGCCTGTGGCATTTTCTTATGTGTATAACACATAGGCTTGGTGGAAGAACTGTGTGAAACACTTTGACTTCTTGGAAGCCTTGTTTTTTCCTGTTGTTTTACTTGCTAGTTCTTAGCCATGTCCAAAGAGTCAAAGGTTTCACATGATTTGTTCCTGCATACCTGACATAAAATAGGAGAGTGTAATATCCTGTTGAGCTCATTAAGGCACTGTAGTTCTTAAGGTTATTTTTTTCCACTTAATGTATCACACTGTATTAATGATGACACAGTATATTTAGTTAATTTACTTATGCTGAAAAGATGCTTCATTATTGAACTGAAATTTAATTTTAAAATGATCTAAAAGGCTTTAATTTCATATTTTATGGGCAGTGTCAAAGAATCCAACCTCTAATTAAGAATTATAGTGAGAATCCTAACATAACAAAATTTGTAGGTAATTTATTAAAAGAACTTTGAATTAACATCTCTAGTTATTAGTACTGTGGGAACTGGAAGTGTATGAGCTACAATTTCAGTGAGACATGAGTTTGAATCATTTCTCCTTTATTAGGTTGCCAAAGCGAATATTCTGACCTCTGTGGCCTCAGTTTCTGCATTTGTAAAATGAGATATCAACACCACACTTCTATGTTTGTTGTGGGAAATATGAGATAATACTCATCAAGTGCTTCCATCATTGTCCTCAGGCCTATTCTTGTCAATAACCAGTAGTTTGACATTGGGTTATCACATACCAGAATGGTTCGTGATGAATTAGTCGGCAAAGGATAAACTAAGACACTGGTAGCAGGAATGTATATTTCAAAATCATTCGTTTTATTCTCAGTAGATGATAAAAAGAACGAATGGTGAGACAATTGTACAGAATCTCCATCTGTGTGTTGTGACTGATTCTTATCAAATGGGAAAGAAATTTAAATAAAGAATTCCCTTTGAATTTCTCGCAATATAGAAGAAGCATTTTCCAAAATTCCGGTATGTTTTAATTTAATGATGTGCCCTTTGGGGAAGTGGTTCATTTTTGGCGCATTCATCATGGCTCTAAAACTGTGAGTTTGGTTGAAAAGCATGTAGTGCTCGCCTTGTTCTTACATCAGAAGAATTTTTTCTTTTGTCCATTTTATGCTTGTTTCCAAAGGCTTAAAATGAAAGCTTTGTTTCTGCAATAATGGCTTAGTGTAGGCTTACATTGTTGATCTCCTCAGTAGATGGGATGTAATCCACTTTGGTAATGTGAATTTTTAAACAATCATAGGCCTTTGCCATTAACCCTTCTCTACTAATGATAATACTCTACAAAAACTACAAAGGAACTTGGGTCTAGCTTAACCTTAGACTTGGAGCGCACTTAGCTGAATTTGCATTTCTTATTTTAGCAGCAGTGAATTGCTGAGCATATGTTTAACTTCATCAATACCAAAAGTAGAATAGGTGATTGTGAAACTAATGTTCAAGTGCAAGCATTGAAACACAAACACGGGAAACCAGAAGAAAATAATGATGAAACGAATCGAAAGTGCTTTCCAGTCCAAAATTCCCCTTCAAGGGGCTTTGGCTGCTGTTGCTTTTTACAATATTTTTTAACTTGACCTGTTGCTTTGCTTAGTTCATTGTAGTGCAAATGTCTCAGATAAAGCTGTACATGAGTCATTTTTTCCCCCTCCTCAGTTCAGGCCACTTGGATAATAGCTCACTTTGAACACAAGCATGGGAACCTATTGAATGTTTCCTGCATAAAGACTGCAGAGCTTTGCTCTGCAGCCTGACATGTTTCTTTCGGACAGAGAAATGGTAAATTAGCTAAGAGTAATTTTATTCCATGACATATTTCCAAACTAGCTTTGAGAACACATTTCCACTTAGTATTTGGATTTCACTTTGGGGCCTTAGAAAAGGTTTCCTGCATTTGGTTAAGTAATATATATGGTGGTTGGCTAAGTTAAGATGTTCTTTAGGGATTTGTAGATTTTTAAAGCTTTACCTAAAGTAGAGAGGACTTTACCGCATTTCGTATTGAAGCTGCAGTACTGTATGCCTTCAGGGCTGTGGATTTAATAAACAAAAGATCTGTCACCAAGCTTGGTTCACAGTAGGGGGTAGATGTAATTATATACTTTAAAGGAGAGAAGACTGTTGTTATTATTTTACATTTATTGAGTGCCAACATTTTGCAATGTGCTGTACCTAACATAGAATTAGGCACAGTCCTTGCCCAGTGGACTATTTAAATTAGATACAATCTAAATATTTCTCTTAAGTAGTTCCTGTGTTTTCAAATTTGTTACACAATGCATTGTAAGAGTGCAGAAGTATTATTGTACTTGCAAATGTCTGAAACTATAAAGGCTTTCCAAGACAGGTGGTAAAATAAGATGTGATTATTAGACTATAAAATTGCTTGCATTTTTCAAGTCTTTTTAGCAGTTATTATAAATCTATCTTGAAATGAGAAAGTGATAGACAAATCATTTTGATTTTTACTTTGGAAAAAAATTGCAGTTCAGTAATGTTTTCCTTGTTAGCTTAACTAAGTTTGAACTTATATCTATTTTTGTGATTTTTAATTAATTCTAGTCTGTAATCTCATGAGAGTCAATATCGCATTGTCTAGCATTATGCATTGTACCTAATGGATACTCACTAAAAATTATTGAAAAACTGAATGAAGTGAGTTTGAAATGAATTTCTTCATTTTCTCAGAACTCTGTTGAGGACTTTAGAGTCTGAGGGGAAGAGTGCTCTGTTGGCTTTGGGCCAGCACTAAAGAAACAAACAAAAAACTCCCCAAATTCCCAAAGCCTACAACCTCCCTAGGAATACCTTTGAAGAGCCCTGATTTGCAGTGTCTCTTTCTGATGAAGATGTTTCTTGTCTCTCAGCAAGACCTAGGCATGGCGACCCAACAGATCTTCAAGAACTGTGATAGTCCTTAGAGCTGTGTCGATTCCCACCAGTGATCAAAGGCCCTTTTCACACCAGATGCCTAGTTTCAGGGGATATAGTCACTGAACACTGTGGTTAGCTTACTGGTCTGTTGCAGACACACATGAAATTCCTATCAGCTGTAATATGAGTCAGGCTGGTGTTGGGGAAATGTGCAGACAAATATAGAAGAATGCATATATTTATGTATTTCTCTTGTATATCGTGCCTACTTCCAGCATGTTTATTCAGTCCCTCTTGGAGATAATAGTTGTACTAAACATTTGCAATTTGTGTAAAAGTTAATCTAACCTATAGATAGTATTTTGAACATAATTTGTCATTACTATAGATAATAAACTTTTTTACAGTGATACAGGCAAATGCAAATATTAAAAACATCTTTTGCAGATGTACTTTTTTTTTTAAAGATTTATTTATTATTCAAAAGGCAGAGTTACAGAGAAGCAGAGGCAGAGGTAGAGAGAGAGGTCTTCCATACGCTAACTCACTGCCCAAATGGCCGCAACAGCCAGAGCTGGGCTGATCCGAAGCCAGGAGCCAGGAGCCTCTTCTGGGTCTCCCATGCAGGTGCAGCGGCCCAAGGATTTGGGCCATCCTCTACTGCTTTTCCAAGCCATAGCAGAGGGCTGGATCAGAAGAGGAGCAGCCGAGACTCAAACTGTCACCCATATGGGAAGCCGGCACTGCAGGCGGTGGCTTTACCTGCTACGATATTGTGCTGGCCCCCTTATTTTAATTTCAAACACAAAATATTGCTCTTTAAAAGCAGTTTGATAAGAAGTTATCATTTGGATCTGTCTGGAATGTAGATGTAAAACTTAGGGAGCAGTGATGGCAATTTTCTTTCCTCGCACACCAGCTACCTACTCCCACATGGCGGCCTTACCTGCTCTTAGTGCTCCCCATGGCACTGTCCTTCCGCTGCTGCCAGTCCCCTCCTGCCCCAAGCTCCCTCTGCTTCAGCTGAACCCTAGTTCTTGTCCACTGCAGCCTGAACTTTTTACTCTCAGCAGTGGTCTCACTTTCTGCTTTGGTGAGCATCTGGCCTAATTTCCTGAAATATTTCTTCTATTTCCCTCAAAATATTATGTTAAGCCAGTTCCTCCTCTTCCTGTCCCGTTTCAGAATACAATGAATTTTTACAACACTCTAAAAATCAGTGATTGCCTCTCGCCCACAGAGTTGTTACCCTTTCTCCTGTTTTCACGTCCTCAGTGTTTCTGTTTCTACTTTCTCTTCTCCCCTTTGCTCTTAAGATTCCCTTGATGCAGGAGGTCTTCCATTCACTCAGCACATCCTCACGGCCCCCCGCCCCTCGCCCTGCCTCTTGTCTGAGATCATGTTCCAGAAATTCCATGGTCATGTTAGTTTTTCCAGGTCTGATGATCCCTTAGACTACTTAGCCCTGCTCATCATCCCCACTCCCTTTCCTCATCCCTGGTTTGTAGGTAGATGGGAGGATTTCCCTTGACTCTGTGAGCTCCCTGCAGTCTCCTTTCCATCTTTGTGAATACCATGCAATCTTCAAAAGTCAGATAGTACCCATAGACACACAGCTCTGCCTCACTCTAGCACATATCGCGTACTGATAACTGTGTTAGAGGTGTCCGTATCCAACTGTATCCATACCCATCCGTGTCCATATCATCTGTGTCCATGTCCCTCTATGTCCATGTCTGTGGGTGTTCTTGCCCTCCCTTGGCCACATCTTTCTGTGTCCACATCCACCTGCTTCTATACCCATCTGTGTCTGTATCCGTGTGTCTGTATGTGTCTGGGTCCACATCCTCCCATGTCCATGTGTTTCCATTCACCTGTGTCCATGTCTGTCTGTTTCCATGTCCACTTGTGTGCGTTTTCACCTGTGTCCCTATCTTTTACCTCACTCAACCATAAAAAAGCCAAACATAACTAACCTCTCCTCCAAACCAACGTCGTCTCTTGGTTTGCTTGTTCCTGGTAATGGTCCTAAAATTCTCCCAAGAAGCCAAGGCTGAAAACCACTCCCTCATTGTCCAATGTCTGATTTTCCCACCACTTTTTCTTTCATATTTGTCACTCTCCTTGCTTATTCCATGCTTGGCTCTCACTGCCTCTTAACTTCTTGTAACGGCAGAAAACCCTTCGATGGCCACACTATTTATAGTCTTTGTAGAAAACGAGGAGCCATCAGTTCCAAAAAGGGACACTCGGTCCAGTGACCAGCTTCTGATCCCATGATCAGGAGGCGTGTTGTTCCCTGTCTTCAGATCCCAACTAGGCTGCACAGAGGAATGGCCTTTCTGAGAGAATTAAGGAGGGAAGATTCACGAAGCATGAAGTGTGCAGAAGGAAGGTGTTTCTGCTGGTGCCACCTTACCTCATACCCTGATTGTTCTATGAGTCTTGTTTGTTTTGTTTTTACTTTCCTCCTGGAAGTCATTACCAAATCAACCTTTCTGAAGTGTGATTTGATCATGGCACTCCTGTTAGAACTTGATCAAGTGGGTCCATCCTTCTGTAAGGACAATAATTCTCAAGCCTGGCCCCTGTATCAACCGTGTGAGCATCATCTGTGGCTTGTCAGAAATGCAAATTCTCAGGCTCCATCTCACCCCTGCTGAGTGGCGCTCTTGGGGATAGGGCCCTTCAGTCTGCGTTTTAGCAAGCCAGGTGATTCTGATGCATTCATTGTAGCTGAAAACCAGTGCTTGAGCCAGGAGAACACCAAATGTTAGCTGGGCTGTCAGCATCCCCTGTCGAATGGGCCAGCCAGATTCCAGACTTGCATTTCCCACTGTCTGCTCTCCCCCAAAACTCTGTTTCATAGTTTAGCCCTTTGTGATTACAGGGTCTATTGTGCCTACCATGTTGTCCATCCTTTTCAGTTACTCATTATCGTAATCCAAGTATTTCTTCGCAGTCTATGTCTCATTTCCATGCAACTCCTTTTAAATAAAATCATGTAGTGTTTGCATAACTGTGATACTACTTCTTTAAGCGTGGTCATGCATTATTCTGTTTAGTCATTGCCCCAAAATAAGCTCTAGGAAAAGAAAGTCAATGTCTAAGCTCCATTTAAGCCCCATTTCAATTCCCCACAGTGTCTGGCACAGGGCTTTTTCATAGTTTTTCATGATGAATTTTCAGGACTACACAGACTAATGGTATTGAACATTCGGGGCTCTTATTACCCCTTGTCAATATAGCTTCACCTTCTAACCACAGATCTTAGGGATACTGTAAAAGGATTCTTCTCCCTCACTGGGTAAGTGCTTTAAGGACTATTTTAAGGGTGCTTCAAAGTTTGCAAATGTACCTTTGTAGAAATGCATCATTAGATCCTCATTACAAAAACAAAACAAAACAAAACAAAAAAAACCTGTGATGTAAGTGATTTTGTTATTCCATTTTGCAGGTAAAAGAATTAAAAGTCATCAGTTTGAAATACTGTTCTCTAAGCAAGTGTGGAAAGACTATGGGGGTTAGGGTAGAACTCTCATATGCAGGCAGATACCACAGATTTAAGTTCTGCAGGTAGAAGATTTCAACTCAGAAATGCAATGTGACCTTGGATTTCCAGAGTACTTTTTCCATGTCAAGATCTTAATAGGTTACTTTCCAGGCAAGGCCAATCCAGCCTTTTCCAGTTAAAGGTAGTTTAAGACAATAATGTACATGGAGAAAGGAATGGGTCTTGGTTTTGGATGAAGAAGCTAACATTTAAAGGAATGGAAACGATTACCAGAATAAATGCTTGCATGTACATTCATGCAGACTTAAAATTAATAAAAAATGAGAGCTTCAGCCTTATAAATTGAATAATAAACTGGACTCAAAACACTTTTTTGTTTCAAATTAAGGCAAATATAGTACACATGGGTGCCAGCCTAAATCTTAGCTTTATTTCTGAGTTTTTTTGCAAGGGAAATGAGGAGAGATGAATCCAGCAAAATGCGAGTTTAACAAAATGGAGCTTGCTTTTAGTCTGTGATGGATATTCCACTCCAGTTTGTTTAGCTGTGGATTATAATTAGGAATGAAAGGCATATCTGGCTAGGCAGAATCTAAGAATATGTACCGAAAAAAATGGGTGGGTGGACGGAATCTTCTGTAGGCTAAATTAAGTTATAACATTTGAAGTCTTACCATAAGATAGTTTGATAAATAGTTTGCACTGTTTGTTGCTCATAGAATGTGTTAAATTTGTACATACTGAATCATTCGATTTATATCTAAAATAGTATCTTTAATTTTGGAAATTCTTAACATGGCCCTGAAAGCACTTAGGGAAACTCTAGTTAACAACTAAGCCTTTGCAAAGCAGAAGTAATAAACAAAGAGGGGAAGAAATAATAAGATTGTGAACAGTTGTGGGGGATAATGAAAAGCAAGTCAAGAGCATAAGGGCAATGAAACAGAACTTGCTAAAAATATCTAAGGTTGACTAGTCATCACAGCACAAGCAAAGACCAAACCATGTGTCACACTTGAGGTTCCTGAAAGAAAAACCTTTGGAATCACCTGGAATAGAATCTCTGGAGTTCCCTGGAGTTGAAACTCTGTAGTCACCATTAAGGCATCAGCACCCTGGCTTTTCAGTGTCTCAGACCCCTGTGCATTGAGGCAATGTAGATAAGTGAAAGTGTTGCATTAGGAGGTACTGCTTGCCTCCCCCAGGTCTTTTCCCTGTTCTCATTGCCACTGATGTTAAAGCAGAGCAAGTGGTTGTGGGGTTATGCTTTTTAGAAGTTCCCTTAAAATAACGGAATAATGTAACCAAAAGGTAGGGAACTGTAAGGCCTCAATAATCCTTGAAAAAAGGATCAGGAATTAAAAGCTGTAGGAAATTAGGCAGCTTTTTCCTCTCCTCTCTACTCTCCATCTCTCCCTCGTCTGTTCCCTCTAAGCTACTGTCCTCTCCCACTTCCCTCACCTCTCTGCCCCTTTCCTTTCTCTGCTCCTCATCATGCCCATCTCATCTTTAACCACATAGCAGAGCGGCAATTGTATTCTGTTCAAGAGAACAGCCCAAACTGAGGAAAAATGTCTCAGAATGATCCTCTTGGAAGAAGCATCTTGTAGGACAGCTGTCGTCAGATGGTGAATGCTGGTCCAATCCAGTGTGGCCAATGATGTGGGGCCGTGAAAGACAAATTACTCCTATATGTCTGAGAAGGAAGGGGTAAGGTGGGATAGATTGCAAACAAACAGGTGAAGGAAGGAAGGAAGGAAATAAAACAAATTGCCAATTTGGCCTCAGCCAGTGTCCTGAAGAGTATCTACTACACCATCCATTCTTCCTAATTTTTGCATCTGGTAAAAATGGAGCATATCTATATCCTGTGCATTCACATAAGTATAATCAGAAATTTTGTCCTCAGCTTTATCAAGGTTTGTATTGAAAAACAGCACTAAAGAAAACAAGTATTTCCATGATCTTTCCATAATGGATACAATTAATTCTTTTAGAATCTTTTTGTCATTACTAAAATGTACCATACCTACTTTATTTATCTTTTTTATTTTTAAAATATTTTTATTTATTTATTTGAGAGGGAGAGTCACAGAGAGTGATAGGAAGAGACAGAGAGAAAGGTCCTCCATCCACTGGTTCACTCCCCAAATGGCCAGGAGCTTCCTGCAGGTCTCCTACGCAGGTGCCATCTTCCACTGCTTTCCCAGGCCATAGCAGAGAGCTGGATCAGAAGAGGATCAGCCAGGACTAGAACCAGCGCCCATATGGGATAACCTGCACCCCAGCACTGGCCCCTAACTTATTTGTCTGAAAGTGCTGTCTTTACATAAGCGTGACCAAATATTTTGCCCTAAGCTTCAGCAAAATTTGTTTTAAGAAATATCCCTAGCTAGAATATTTGACTTTTGTAATTTTTGTATAGATGAGATTTCTGCTGCTGATTCTTTCATTTAAATATAAATGTAACAGATTCCTCTTTGAGTTCAAAAAGAGGAAAGAATGCTCTTGACAAACTAGTTTTTTTCCTTATATTTGACTATGATATTACATATAAATATTTGCTCCATGATATAATAAGGAAATGAAAGAAATCTATCTTGTTTAACTCTTCTTCTGATTGCCAGAAATGTATTGCTCAGTTTTGTGTTGAAAAGTAATGGCTTTTCTTAGTTATGTGTTCCTCATAGATTCTTGTGCCCTTTCATTAACCAATTATTGCTCTTTTTTTTTTTTTTTTCATTTTACTCTATCTCTTCCTACCAAGTTCTCTTTGGGAAATAATTAGACTGTAAACAGCATGAGGGTAAACTGCATATTTAGACATTTACAATTGCAAAGATAATTCTATTTTAAAGATGATTCAATCTGCCAGTGAAAGTATTAGATGTCTGTCTGTATACATTTAAGATTAATTTTGGTTTTCACGTAGCCCTTCTCAGTGTTGCTTGTTTGTTGCTGCTGTTGTTTTCCTTATCATCAAACCATTTCTCTCTGCCCCCCAATAATGGCTCACTTTGAATTAGTTTACCAAACTGATATTCTGAAGGATATTTAACTTTCCCAGCTCCTGTTGTAGAACCCTCATTTTCCCAACTGTGGCAGCTCCATGTATGGATTTCTGTACTCCAGAAAGCAAGCATAGCCACCCATCTTTCTTGTTTCAGCTTTGAGCTTTTATTCCTCTGGGCTGCTTTGCACATGCAAGCATTTTTTTTTTCTTTTACTTTTCAACTATTCTACTTTGTCTTGTCTTTCAAAACCTGGCTTAAGTCTAACCTCCTGGTAAGGCTTACTTAATGAACTCTAAGTGACTCTTAGTCTGTGTCTCCTTGGAACTATCTACTCAGTTTTTACTGTTAATTTGCCCTTATTTGTATGACATGTTGAAAGCATTCTGAAGCTTTTTTTTTTTTTTTGAGTATGTGAATGAGTTCTGGCTCTCTCATAGAAAATTTGATCATTGTGTCTTAGATTGTATCTCCTTTGTGTTTTATATTCTCCTCATGTCACACAGTTCAATGTTCTATGGAATGAAGGAATGCTTATTAAATGATGTTGGCTTCTAGACTCTCAGATTAAATCATAAAATGTTGATTATATTTGCCTTAAAAAACCATTTTATTAGGAAATAGCATGAGAACTGTTTCCAGAAAAATCTAAATTTTGTATTAAAATGGTGAAACAACTTCTGAGATAGTTATACATTCAACCACCCCACACAGCTAGTTTCTTTGTTTGGCCTCCTATTATTCATATTCTTTGCAGATCGATTGAAGCATATGGCTTTAATTATCAAGTATATGCTGAGGACCTGCAGAGCTGTAGCTTTTTCCTGACAGCAACATTTGCCAGATTATTTTATTGTATTATGACATTAAACATGGACCAGGAGAGGTCTGGCTAATTGGGAATGATACCTTTTCCCCTCTAACTGCTTGTTTATTTTCCAGGAAGCTAATTTAGTTTGGTATAAAATGAAACCTCATAATCCAGTATAAATGAGTATGGTCATATAATACCCAAAGCTAGGCTGAGGGGAAGTTTTATAAATAAATAATGAAAAATTCTGGAAAATATTTTAAAAATGAATAAATGCAACTTCATTGCCTTTATTCACTGCTTACTACTTACTGGAAATAACATTGGATGCTTGCTTTTTCTTTCTTTTTCTAATGAATTGGCAAACATTATTGTAATTAATGCATTAATTTTTCATAGATGAAGACTTGCTAAAGAGCTTTAAAATGAAAATCAATTTATTTTATTTCACTGGAAAATAGGCAAAACTCTTATGCTTAAATAATATAATAAAAATTTTTTATAACTCAAATTTAAATAATAAATACACCAAATGTAATTTAAACTTACTACATATTGAAACATTAGAACTATTTAAAATCATGCAGCATTGTCACCATTTAGCATCATCCAACTCATTTGAATTGTAGCATTCTGTTTTCTCTCAAAGCAAAACCTGTGTGGTCTGTTATGTGTATGTTGACGTTTTTAAATGAAAGATGTTTCCAAAATTGGACTTTGAGTTTTGATCTTATGGTCATATATTAGTTTTGTGAAAAATATGGAATATGATGCCTTTGGTTTTGAAATAGTCCACATCATGGAGTTATATAACTGGAGAGCCATGGGCATATCACAGAGTACAGTCGACAGCAGATGTGTTCCAAGGAAATGAAAAGTTTCATGGAACTACCCTGGGCATTTAAAAGAGGGATGTTGCCCAACTGGGACTGCCCATTTCAGTTATTTAAATTATTTCACTGGAAATAATTTGTAAACAAATTTGTAAACAAATGTTGAACGTCACTGAGTCCAATAACTTCTTCTGTGCATGAAATAATAAGGCAAGTGAAGTAAGTAATATGAAGAGCACATAAAAATATTTTGCCGGTGCTTGAATTTGAACCCAGTGGTTGTGGCCATCTGGGAAGTAAACCAACTGATGAAAGATCTATCTATTTCTTCTCTGTTTCTCCTTCTGTCTCTGTAACTCTTTCAAATAAATAAATAAATCTTAGAGGGAGAGATTATAGACAGAGGTGCTGATTGACTCATAATGCTGTTACCTAATCAAGTTACAGTAGGTGGAGGATAGGATAGAATGCAGGCTACCGGACATACTGAGTCCCAGAAATCTTCAGCCGTAGATGGCCAAGAAACAGAGTATATTAACATTCAGTGAGAAGATGAGACTGGAGATATTCACTGATTTTTTCACTCTGTAAATATTATTGAGTGTCAGCTGTGCCTCAGGCATGGTAATAGACACTACTTTGGGGAAGGAAATACAGAGATAGAAAGGCACGGACTATTTCTTCAATAAATTTACAGTCCATCAAGGGGACAGACATATAAATAAATCCTGTAATGATTAAGAATTATATAACAGTGGGGCCGGTGCTGTGGTGCAGCGGGTTAACACCCTGGCCTGGGGTGCCAGCATCCCATATGGGCGCCAGTTCGAGTCCCAGTTGCTCCTCTACCGATCCATCTCTCTGCTGTGGCTTGGAATAGCAGTAAAAGATGGCCAAACTCCTTGGGCCCCTGCATCCACATGGGAGACCCAGAAGAAGCTCCTGGCTCCTGGCCTCAGATCAGGGCAGCTCCGGCCATTGCGACCAGCTGGAGAGTAAACTTGCAGATGGAAGATATCTCTCTCTCTTTCTCTACCTCTCTCTGTAACTCTGTCTTTCAAATAAATAAAATAAATCTTTAAAAAAAAGAATTATATAACAAGCAATTATTTAATATAAGGTGTAATTAAAATCTACAATGTATAATGTTATAATAATTACAATTTTTCAATTTAAAAATACATTGCATTGTTAATAAAAAAAATGCCTTACAAACTGTTGAAATCTTTACCTAATATATACTAAACTGATCTTCTGTATATAAAGAGAATTGAAAATGAATCTTGATGTGAATGGAAGGGGAGAGGGAGCGGGAAAGGGGAGGGTTGCAGGTGGGAGAGAAGTTATGGGAGGGGGGAAGCCATTGTAACCCATAAGCTGTACTTTGGAAAATTATATTCATTAAATAAAAGTTTAATAAATGAAAAAAAAATGCCTTAATGAGGATATTTGCTAAGAATGTTTATTGTACAAGGGAAAGAGCAACTTCTTTATGCAGAAGGCTTCACAGAGGGGGTATGGATGACATTAGAACTCTGTTTAACATAATAAAATTGTAGAAGTAGTGTTGAAATACAGCAGTTAAGTGTGTATTTGGATTCAAAAATGTATTTTACTCCTGTCTGCAAAGTCATGCTTTTTTTTTTAAAAAAAAAAAAGATTTTATTTATTTGAGAGGTAGAATTACAGACAGTGAAAGGGAGAAAGAGAGAGAAAGTTCTTCCGACTGTTGGTTCACTCCCCAGTGGCTGCAGTGGTCGGAGCTGCGCTGATCCGAAGCCAGGAGCCAAGAGCTTCTTCCCAGTCTCCCACACGGGTGCAGGGGCTCAAGGATTTACACCATCTTCTACTGCTTTCCCAGGCCACAGCAGAGAGTTGGATTGGAAGAAGAGCAGCTGGGACTAGAACCGGCGCCCACATGGCATGCCAGCGCCACAGGCAGAGGATTAACCCACTGAGCCACAGCGCTGGCCTTTTGAATCCCCCACAGCAAATACCACTCTGGTTCCTGTAGCCGTGTAAGCAGACTTGTTCTGATATGCACACGGTGGCGTTTGAGGTTTTCATGGGTGCTGAAGATAATCAGACAAGTTCTAATGCTCATCTCTGAATACTAGGCTTTGGGTCATAACCTACTCCATTGGTTGATGATGCTCGTTTTCAGTAGATTCCAGCCATCCTGAGAAGTGACGTAGACAGCTTTTCTGAGGCACATGTTTTCAGTTACCTGCTTTCTTTATGGCTTTGTCAAGATTTTTGGCTTCTTTGGTTGTATCATTTTTTATTTTCTTGTTTTCTTCTTTGTCTCTTTCATTCCCTTTCTGATTTGGGTTTTTGGTCCCCCCCACACCCTATTTAAACATTACACTACAAACTTTCGCATCTTACACTTCTGTTACTATGACTTTAGCGTTACTGGCTGTGCAAATTTAGCTGAACAGCCCAGTTTATTCTGTGGTTCTTTTGTCTCCATCAGTTAATGTGTGTATTTTTCTTTTCAACTAGTTTAGGATATATCAATATTCTAGGAGACAGCACAACTCAAGCCAGATGGCTCTGCCAAACTCCTCTCTGCACAGAACTTGATGTTGGTTTGAGGGCTCCAAATATCACTGAAATCTTAAAAGTAATTGTGCAAAGCACAGGATTAAAATTATCTGTGGATAATGCTGTGGTTGGAGGTATACTGGCACTATTGTAAATTATTTCTCATAATGCAGCATCAGTTTTGAATTTTGAATATTTTTATGTGAGTCTTATTATAGAAGGTACTGAAAATAACTTGCTGATTCACAGTATATTTGCAAGGAAAAACTAATTAATAACTTTAAAACATTTAGAGAACATAAAGTATTATAATAGCTATATAGTCTCACAAGACATGTTTACTAGCACATACTTACTATAATTTCTCATCATTGGTTTTATGGCTTCTTTGATTTGGGACAGGGCATTTTCTTCCTTTCTCCAGTAGAAAATGATGATGTGGGAGGAATTTGTATCGTATTAGGCATTACTTTACACAAATATAAATCATTTAAGAGTTAAGACGTCAGGGTCTCCTGCTGTGGCTTAGCTGGAAAAGCCACCACCTGCAGTGCCGGCATCCCATTTGGATGCAGGTTCGAGTCCTGGCTGCTCCACTTCCAATCCAGCTCTCTGCTATGGCCTGGTAAAGCAGTAGAAGATGGCCCAAGTCCTTGGGCTCTTGCACCCACATGAGAGACCTGGAGGAAGCTCGTGGCTCCTGGCTTGGGATCTGCGCAGCTCTGGCCATTGCGACCAATTGGGGGATTAACCAGCGGATTGAACACCTCTCTCTCTCTTTCTGCCTCTCCTCCTCTCTTTATGTAACTCTGACTTTCAAATAAATAAGTAAATCTTAAAAAAAAAATAAAACTTAAGATGTCAAATAATGATCTCATGGAATTAAAGGAATGTTGCAAATCAATAGTTCAATACTTGGTAATGAAAAAGAAATTCTTAAAATAAAGGTAAATTTAGTAAGTGGTAAAGCCAAGACTGGTCCCTATGCTTATGTTAAAATTTTGCTTTTGGCACAGTGGTTAAGATACCACTTGGGATGCCTACAACCCACATCTGAGTACCTGAGTTCAAGTCCTGGATACACTTCCTATTATAACTTTCTGCTGTGTGCATCCTGGGAGATGTGGTGATGCCCCAGGTAGTTGGATCCTTGTCACCTGTGTGGTATACCTGGAATGAGTTCTGTGATCTTGCTTTGACGTGGTCTAGTTTCAGCTGTTGCAGGCATTTGAGGAGTGAGCCAGCAGGTTGCTGATCCCTCTCTGCCTGTGTCTCTTTGTCCATCTCCCTGCCTTTCAAACAAAAACAAAAACTATCACTAAATTAAATTTTTTTTCCCAAATGTAGTGTCTTTTAAAAAGCCATTGAGAAAGAGAGCAAAATAAATTTCCCTACATACTCAAAAAAAAAAAGACCTAGAAAACTTGCTGTAGACAGCTGAACTATCTATATGAAAACTCAGGTTTTTATTGAGGATGAATAAATGACACTGTGTTAAAATATGATTCTGTCTTTTCACCAATAGTATGGTTAGAAGAAATATTTGCTTAGTTGTTATGCAGTCTTTTTTATAACACTCTGCATGCTTTTTGAATGTGTGATTATCAATACATTTGCATGCGGGTTTCTGTCTATTTACACGGGAAACACTAGCCCAAGAACATTATAATGGTGCCAAGGAAAAATAGACTATATTTGGAAGTAAAAGAAAATTGTGTCAGATGATAACACTTTCCAGAAATAAGGCTAATGAAATATACTCACAACCATTATGTGTGTTATTTATTTACAGGATTTTCAGGATTAAATTACTGTAAAGAATATTGCATTCATCCTGAAAAGGAGAATTTTTTTATTTCTATACTTTAAATATTGATAAAACATATTAAAATTTAAAAATTTATATTGCTATAATTTAAATCTATATTTGTGTTAGTGTAGCTAACATTCCTCAGGGACTAGTACACTGGTCACTGTACTTAGAGTTTGTAATGAATTTATTAGTTCCTTATATCAATTTTTGGAACTAGGTTTTTTTAAAAAAATTTTATTGTCATAAAATTCACATGCCGTACAATTCAGCTTTTTACAGTTTACTAGTAAGTGGCTTTAATATATTCATAGAGTATGCAACCATCATCCTTAATTTTAGAACATTTGATCATCCCCCAATAGAAACTGCACACACTGGCTGTCACCCCTTGCTCCTAGAAACCATCATGTGTTTGTTGTTTCTGAATACTTCATATTAATGGATTCCTACAATATGTGACCCGATATTATTGACTTCTTTCACTTGACATGTATTTTCTTGTTTTCTTCATGATGTAGCAGGCACAAGAATGTGACCCCTTTTGCTGCAGAAAAACATTCCATGATGTAGATATGCCATATTTTGTTTAGATATTCATCAGTTGATAAGTGTTTGAGTTGTTCTCACTTTTTGGCTGTTATGAATTATGCTGCTATGAACATTCACATACAAGTTTTGTGCAGAAGAGATTGTTTTCAGTTCTCGTGTATATATCCCTAGGAATGGGATTGCTGAGTCATGGAGTAACCATATGTTTGACATTATGAGGAACTGTCAAACTGTTTTCCAAAAAGACTGTACCATTTTACAATCCCACTATGAGGTAGATAAATTGAAGACTTTAGTTCATCTATATTGTTTTATTTTCTTTTTTAATCTTTATTTATTTATTTATTTATTTATTTGAAAGCGTTATAGAGAGGCGGAGAGATAGAGAGGGAGACAGAGAGAGAGAGAAGGAGAGACAGAGAGACAGAGAGAGAGAGAGAGGTCTTCAATCCACTGGTTCACTTTCACAATGGCCAGAGCCATGCCTATCTGAAGCCAAGAGCCAGGAACTGCTTCTGGGTCTCCCACGTGGGTGCAGGGGCCCAAGGATGTGGGCCATCTTTTACTGCTTTCCCAGGCCATAGCAGAGAGCTGGATTGGAAGTGGAGCAGCTGGGACTTGAACTGGTGCCCATATGGGATGCCAACACTATAGGCAGTGGCTTTACCCACTACGCCACAGTGCTGGCCCTGATCCACATCATTTTCAACATTTATTATTGTCTGTATTTTTGATTTTAGCTATCCTATTAGTATGAAGTTGTATGTATATCATGATTCTGATTTGTATTTTCTTAGTAACTAATAATATTGAAACTTCCATGTTTTTATTGGCCCGTTGCTTATCTGATTTGGAAAAATTTGTATTCAAAGGTTTCACTCATTTTCAGTTGAAGTTTTTTCCTTTATATTGTTAAGTTGTGGGAGGTCTTCTGTATTGTGGATATGAGTTATATATCAGATATATAATTTACAAGTATTTTCTCTCATTTTGTGTGATTTCACTTTTCATTCTATACTTGTGGCCTAAGTGTTTTTAATTTTTTTTTAAATTAAAAACTTTATTTATTTGAAAGGCAGAGTGAGAAAGAGATTATCTGATTCCATCCACTGGTTCACTCCTCAAATGACTGTAACAGCCAGGGCTGGGCCAGCTGAAGCCAGGAGCCAGAAACTTCATCTGGGTAGCAGGGGCCCAAGTACTCAGGCCTTCACTTCACTGCTTTTCCATTTGGATGAGCTAGATGTATGAAGTGGAGCAGCTGTGCTGTACCACCATGTCCACCCAACAAGAGTGTTTAACTTAGATTAGTTCCAAATTGTCTTTAATTAACTTATTTGAAAGGCAGAGCATCAGAGAGAGAGGGAGAGACATCTTCCATCTTCTGATTCATCCCCAAACAGCTGCAACAGCCGGGGCTGGGCCGACTGAACCAGGAGTCAGGAATTTCATCTGTGTTTCTCATATGGGTGGCAGGGGTACATGTACTAGTATATAAAAATACAATTGATGTTTCTGTATCCCAGAGCTTTGCGGAACTAATTTATCCATTCTACTTGTGTGCGTACCTCTGTGTGAAACGTTTTGGGTTTTCCTATATGAAAGATTGTTTCATAGAAATAGATGTGATATTGCTTCTTCCTTTCTCCTATGTGGATGCTTTTATATGATAATAGGTATACTTGTCCTGTTCCAGACTTTTCTGGGGATTGCTGTTTCTGAAGCTATTGATTTCCAAGCGTACCGTGGAGCTGGGGAGAGGGAGATAATAATAATAGTAATAATATTACTAGTAGCACTAGTAATAGGCAAATTAAAATACAGCAGACCTTATGGTCTTATTGACATTTAACTGTCTTGAATTAATTCTTCTCAGAATGTGCTAGCCTTTGCTAAGTTCTTCAGTTTCAAAAACTTTGATGTTTTTTATTGCTTTTCTTGCTTTTTTGGATTTGTGGAGTTTCAGAGGATTTTTCTCTACAATTCTGAAAATGGCCCTAGGTTTTACGTAATATATATTTAAGGATAAGAAATGGAAAATACAGTGTAAAGCAAGGTCTTGGACAAGCACACTTTTCTTATTTTAAAAGATAAAGAGTGGGAAACAGAAAATAAATAAAATATAGTGGCTCTAAATTTTCTTGACTATTTCAATTTATGAAATTTTCTCTTTAGAGTTACAAAATGATATAGTATTATTTTATGCTATTATCACTTTACTTGAAATAAATCGAAGAGCATATTTAGTAGAAACTATCCTTATAAAAATTAATGTAAAACATAAGATGCTAAGTTTTATAGTGTGCTGTTAATTTTTTTTAGGATTTATTTGTTTATTTGAAAGGCAGAGTTACCAAGAGAGAGGGGAAGGGAGAGAGAGAGAGAGATCTTCCGTCTGCTGGTTCACTCCCCAAATGGCCACAATGACTGGGGCTGGGCCAGGCTGAAGCCAAGATGCAGCAACTCCATCTGAGTCTCCCACGTGGGTGGCAGGGACCCAAGCACTTGGGCCATCTTTGACTGTATTCCCATGTGTATTAGAGGGAGCTGGATCAGAAGTGAAGCAGCCAGGTGTTGAACCAGCACCCACATGGATCCAGGCATATCAGACAGAGGCTTAATCTGCTACGCCTCAACGCCGGCCCCTCCTGAAACACTTTTTATAGTACTCCTTATCAGATATATGGCTTGCAGATATTTTCCCCCATTCTGTGTGTTTTCTCTTCCCTTTCTTAATTGTTTCATCTGCTATGCAGAAGCTTTATAATTTGTGATTTCATTTCTCTACTTTGTAATGATGAGGGTTTTAAAGACAGTTTTATAAGGAGAGGATATAGATCATGCATATGTAATAGCAGCAATGTCACTCCCAAGGGGGCATTTGGTTCTAGGGTATGCGAAAGTCCTCTTTATTACCACGGTTGGATATCCTCCAAAATTCAACCCAATGCCACATAATCTTTTGTCTTAGAATTTAATTTCTTTAGTAATGGAGAATGATATTTAATACAGTTTTTCTCTCCGGGGTGGTATGATAATGGAGAAACATGCCAAAAGCAGACATATGAAAAACATACAATAATCAAAGTACTAAATTCTCTCACTTTTAAATATTAAGCCAATCACAATGAACTTAAGAAAACAGTTAAATAATTATTTTAAAAACTACAACTAATTAGATCATTTGGCACCAACCTTTGGAGCAGATACCCATTTTTTTTTTTTTTTAAGATTTACTTTAGGCCGGCGCCGCGGCTCAGTAGGCTAATCCTCCGCCTTGCGGCGCCGGCACACGGGGTTCTAGTCCCGGTCGGGGCACCGATCCTGTCCCGGTTGCCCCTCTTCCAGGCCAGCTCTCTGCTGTGGCCAGGGAGTGCAGTGGAGGATGGCCCAAGTGCTTGGGCCCTGCACCCCATGGGAGACCAGGAGAAGCACCTGGCTCCTGCCATCGGATCAGCGCGGTGCGCCGGCCGCAGCGCGCCTACCGCGGCAGCCATTGGAGGGTGAACCAAAGGCAAAAGGAAGACCTTTCTCTCTGTCTCTCTCTCACTGTCCACTCTGCCTGTCAAAAAAAAAAAAAGAAAAAAAAATCAAAAAAAAAAAAAAAGATTTACTTTACTTATTTGAAAGGTAGGGTGATAAAGAGAGGCAGAGACAGAGAGAAACGGATCCTCCAACCATTTTTTCACTCCCTAAATGGTTGTAATTGTTATGGCTGGACCAGGCAAAAGCCAGGAGCCAGGAACTCCATCTGGGTCTCCCACTTAGGCCAATCTCCAGTGTTTTACCAGGTGCATCAGTAGGAGCTGGATGGGAAGTGAACCAGTGCTTGGATATGGATATGGCATTGCAGATGGCAGCTTTACTCATTGTACCACAATGCTGGCCCTGGAACCTATTTTTCGTTATCTATTCCAGAGTAAATATAGAGTAAATATAAAATGTTTCCAAGGAGTTTCTCATAAAAGTTAATTCTTCATAATGTTTTCTATGCAAAGATTGTGATGTATACACATGAAATAAGAATAAAATGCAGCATTGGATACCCAGATTGCATTTTTAAGATCTAATTAACAAAGGAACTGTGTCTCAATTCTTGAGCAAAATGCTGAAAAATCTATTTCTTTGAAAACTGAATTGGCCAAAGCATCTTTTCTCTTTGTCCGACCCTGTTAAGCAGAGACTATAGAGTAACATCTATTAGGTTACAATTTTAAGAACAAGCTAAACCAGTGATTCAGAGGTATTCCAGGCAAAGTAAATAAGTGCGATTCTCAGCTGTAACAGTGTTCTTTTTTCATACTATTTGTTAACCTTATGAGTATAAAGTAAACTGAATATAGATCTATGTAAAAATTAAGAGTGGGAATAGGAGAGGGAGGAGGAAGAAGAGTGGGAGCATGGGTGGGAGGGAGGGTACGGTGGAAAGTATCACTATGTTCCTAAATCTGAATATATGAAATGCGTGAAATTTGTACACCTTAGATAAATTTTTTTTTAAAAAGAGTGAATCTCAGCTGTTAAAATATGTCTGGCAAAGCAAATTTCCAAGTATTCCAAAGTCAATCTGTTCTCAATGAAGGGAGAGGAAGAGAGAGAGAGAGGTGAAAGATCTGTAGCCACACAATGATTTTAGGGCGCCTATGTAACAACTCAGGGGCATCTGTTGGAACAGAGCAAGAAACTCAGTTTTATCTTCAGGCTTATTACACCCAAAGAAATGAATTTAAAAAAATATATAGAATGTTCTGACAGAAAGCAAGTGCATATCAGAATTCTCAACTCCTAATAAAATATGAAAGATGTCTCTGTCAATAAGCTGTACAACAAAAGTTTCCCCTGAAGAATTTAGCAGCAGGACCTGCCTTGAGGTTCAAGAGGTTAAGCCGCAGCTGTGACACTGGCACCCTGGTTTGAGTCCTAGCTGCTCAAGACTGAGAATTTACAGGAAGAAAGGCATAGTCTGCATTTCTGCTGAAAATTTCTAACAATTTTTAATATATTTAGCTGATAGTGCTACTGTATCAGAGACTTTGGAGTTTATTTATTCAACCTCCAAAAGGTATTTATTAATTGCTTTGTATGAAGTTTCCTCAAAAAGCTTATTAGAAAGCCAAATTAAAAGTTATATCTATCTTGGTGGAAAATGTTTTGAAATCCACACATAGTTTTTTCATATTGTATCTTTTTTTTTTTTTTTTTTGACAGGCAGAGTGGACAGTGAGAGAAAGAGAGACAGAGAGAGAAAGGTCTTCCTTTTCCTTTGGTTCACCCCCCAACGGCCGCTGGGGCCGGCGCACTGCGCTGATCCGAAGCCAGGAGCCAGGTGCTTCTCCTGGTCTCCCATGTGGGTGTAGGGCCCAAGGACTTGGGCCATCCTCCTCTGCATCTTTTCAATGATCATTTTGAAGGCCTCTTGTTAAAAAAAGCGTTTCTTTAAAATGTACTGGATTCTGTGCCAAGATTTTACATATATTATCTCACTTAATCTTCCCAAATAGTCTATGCTGTTTTATTATCCTAATTTCACACATGAGGAAATCAGGGTTACTGGAGATTTAATTGATTTCCCAGGGCCATCACTGTGGTGTAGTGGGTTAAGCCGCTGCCTGCGACACTGGCATCCCATGTGGGTGCCTATTTGAGTACTGGCTGCTCCACTTCCAATCCAGCTGCCTGCTGATGCACCTGGGAAATCTGCAGAAGATGGTACAAATGCTTGGGCCCCTTCACCCATGTGGGAAACCTGGATGAAATTCCTGACTCCTGGCTTCAGCCTGACCAAGCCCTGGCCATTGTGGCCATTTAGGGAGTGAAACAGAAACAGCAGATGAAAGATTTCTCTCTCTCTTTATAACTCTTTCTTTCAAATAAATAAAACCTTACAAATAAAAGAAAAAGATTTCCCATATTGCTAGCACTTAGTGGAACTAGGATTTATACCCAAGTAGTCTAGTAGCTGGGATTTACACTGACCCCCAAAAATATGGGAACACATTGTGCAAATAAGAACCAGTGGGGATATAAAGATGAAATCAACATGGATCCTTCCTTATACTGAATTCCAGCTGGTGATATTTGGTAGATGAAAAGAAGTGATTTAATTCGAGGAAGGGTTATATGCTTTCTCTTAGCTCTCAGTTCATACACGAGACCAACAGCAACTTAGTAAAGAGCAAATACATTTCTTAAACAATTTAAAAAATAGTTTTATTTTGCACTTGATTCCCAGTTGGCCAAAGTACCTTTTGAGATGGAAGAGTGAGAAGAAGGAATTAAGGCATGAAATATCAGAAGTGTTCTGTGCTCTCTTGTCCAGGTAGACAGCCATGTGTATTTTGAGAAAGAAGCAAACACAGCACCATAGGAGTTGAGAAGGATTTGGGTGTAAGGGAAGATTTTATGAAGAAGTTGGTATTGAAGTGGTGCTTGAATGTGGATAGGTATTAGACTTTTGGAGATTGGTGGTAGGGCTTGAAGTAGAAGGGAGAGACGGAGCAAATGCATAGGAATAGGAGGAAAATTAATGTGTGTAAAGTAGTAGTTTACATTTGCTTGAACCTGGAGTCCTAAACTAAATCATAGGGATTAGGAATAGACCGTTTCATTAGACTAATTCAGTGAAATTCCTTGAATAGAAGATTGGAGGGTTTAAACATTATTATAAGACAAATGGGAACCACTGAAAATTTTTAATTTGCCAGTTCAGGAAGATGTAACAGGTAGCAGTGTACAAAATAGAATAGGGAAGTAAAAATTGGAAAAATTGTTTTAGGTTATTGTAATAGTCCTGGTGAGAGTCCTAGTTTATGGCACTGGTGGTAAAAATAGAGAAATAGGAATGCATGCAGAAAGTGAGATGGAAAAATCTGTAAGGAGTTGCTTATAATTATGTGTGGGGTCAAGAAAGAGAGTATTTAGTCACTGAGGGCAACTGCTAGGTTTCTATTGTGAGTATCCAGGAGAATTCAGGTTCAATTAACATCAGTAAGAAACCATATTTAGGATGGGAAATGTTAAGATCAAGGTGTTTTTTTTTTTTTAAGTTAACCCATTATTAATGCTTAGACATTCACTTTTTTTAGTATCCAGTAGTAGTTCTGAATAAAAGTAATGATAAAAACGCAGAGAGCGAGGCTGGAGTAACACCACAAGTATTGTTTATATAGAGGAAATATTAACATCAAGCCACAAATTATGATGACAGTTATAATGGAATGACCAATGAGGATTATCTTAATTTTATACTTATAGGGATTATGTACATTCAAAGAGAAAAAAACAGAGAAACATATAGTTGGGAGAAAAAAAAAAAAAGGATCCTGGAGCACTGTGACCCAGAAAATGGTGTTAAGAAGGGTAAACACTGGAGAAATTTCACTGACAATCATATCCAATAAAATTACTTCCGTGCTACATGTTCTATTTATAATTGTTATGCGTGGGAGAATGCCTTTAACAACAGTTTTTAGAAGACTAGGAGTTGAGGGGCTGGTGCTGTGATGTAGTGGGCTAAGCCTCCACCTGTGGACAAGCATCCCATATGGGTGCTGGTTCATGTCCCAGCTGCTCCTCTTCTGATCCAGCTCTCTGCTATGGCCTAGGAAAGCAGTGGAAGATGGCCCACATGTTTGGACCCCTACACCCACGTGGGAGACCCGGAAAAAGCTCCTGGCTCCTGACTTCAGAATGGCTCAGCTCCAGCCGTTGAGGCCATCTGGGGAGTGAACCAGTGGATGGAAGATTTCTCTCTCTCTGTGTCTCTGCCTCTCTCTGTAACTCTACCTTGCAAAGAAATAAAAAATCTTTTTTTTTTTTTTTAAAAGAAGACTAGGACTTGAAGAAATCAATGTAAGAGACTGAAGAATCACTACAACTGAATATGTGAACAGGTTATTTTAACTTTTGTGTGAAATACACATCCATGTTTTGTATATTATATAGAATATATATTGATCAGGGTTGCAGCAGTTATCAGATGGTACATTTTAACATTGAATTAGATAGGGATAAGAAACAACAAGGGATGGTGACACTCTCAGGGACCAGCAATAGCAAAATGCCCTTCACTAAACTGGGCTGTGGAGCCTTTTTTCTGCCAAGTGCCATTTGGATGTTTATAATATGATTTGCTGCCCATACCAAATTAGCAACTTAAAAATTAGTCTGCTATAGATTTATTGAATTTCACATCCCATGTGTGGTTGCCTTGGCATGACCAGACCAAATGATTTTGCTGGCCTTTTTACAGCTCCAGGGCCAGATGTTTCCTACCCTTGGAAGAGTGCTCAGAGTATTGCCAAAGCCCAGTGAGCATAGGGCCATGAAAAGGAGGCTAGCAATGCCAGAAAGGATCCAAGACAAAGAAGCAATCGATGATGTCCTACCAGGGCCTCCCACTGTCCTACTAGTGCCTTGGAAATGGAGGATTAAGTAGTTTGACTCATCGGCAGAGTTAGACCCGTGGTGTATAAAAGAGAATACAGAATGGAAACTGTATCTAAGAATAATAACTACAGAAGTCCCATCAATATAAACCTAAGGAGAAATATATACTTTATATAATGGATGTATGAATTTTGGCAATACTATATTGATTACTTTTCTGATAATCTGTTTGAGAGAGTATTGCAATTGTTGTTGAGCTTGTCTTATTTAAATGAGTTAAGAAATACATAAAAGTTAAGATGTTGAAGCTGTGCATCCTCTGTCCCCTAAAAGTTGTTTTCAGCTTGGAGCACAAGACAATTGAAGAGGCAAAGAATCAGCATTGAGTCACCCAATCTTGGGTCAGGATAATATTGCAGGTTATTTGTAGCTAAATCCATGAGAGAGGGAAAGAATGACTCAAGGACTTCTAAAATTGACTTGAATATTCCAACTGAACTAAACCAACAGATGGAAAAATCAAAGAAATATCACTGTCTTAGGACTAATAGTCCCATAATAGTAATACTGTTAATAAAAGCTATCAATTATGAAGAACAGAATATATGCCACACAGGATGCTAGGCATTTTATAATTTTAGGCCTGTAATTTAGACTTGTAATTATAGGTCCCATTGCCCATGTAACATAGAAAATAAAATATATTATTTAATCTATTTCACAGTTTAGACATCTGATGCTCAGATACAGTAATGAGTTGATGGAGCTACATCAGTCACTATAAGCTTTGTAAACTGCATTTTCCCTAATTTGTTCTGCTCCTTCCATCTCCTGCAGTACAGTGAACTACGAGCTTCCTTCCTCTCCCAGTTGACTCACCTCACTTTTAATGTCAGTTCGTGCCTGTCAACTTAACACCGCTGCTGTCACTGATGCATTGGGAGCTATGTCATGCTATAACATACATGTTATATTGTTCTTACACTATTGAGACACTGTGTTGCCTATTCTTGTAATTTTGGCATTCATTCAATGATACCAGTATCGAGTCATCTTCTGTTATCTGTTAAGAACTGGCTATGGATTCCACTGGACATTTTATGTTAATAGTGTACCAAATACACAGACTTCCTGCCATCATGTAGAGGAATCATACAGTAAAGTGGAAGCAGATATACAATGTCATGGAGTAAATAAGTGATGTGAAGAAAAATAAAGCAAGGGAGAAGACAAAGAATCATTGGAAAAGCTGTCCAGATAGAGTAGGGGCTGGCGCTGTGGCTCGCTTGGTTAATCCTGTGCCTGAGGCGCCAGCATCCCATATGGGCACCGGTTCTAGTCCCGGTTGCTCCTCTTCCAGTCCAGCTCTCTGCTGTGGCCTGGGAGGACAGTGGAGGGTGGCCCAAGTGCTTGGGCCCTGCACCCACATGGGAGACCAGGAGGAAGCACCTGGCTTCTGGCTTTGGATCAGCGCAGCACCGGCTGTGGCAGCCATTTGGGGAGTGAACCAACGGAAGGAAGACCTTTCTCTCTCTCTCTCTCACCGTCTATAACTCCAGCTGTCAAATAAATTTAAAAAAAAAAAAAGTTTTTTTTTTTTTGGTTGTTTTTTTTTTAGTTAGAGTAGAAGTGACATTTGAGAAGAGAAAGTCTGTGAATATCAGGGGAAGGAGCATTTGAGACAGGACCAAAAGAAAGTGAGAAGACTTCAGTGAATGCAGGAGTTGCTTCATTCCTCTGCTCAGATCCTGCAAATGAGGCTGGCATTGTTGTGCTGCAAAGCTTGCTCCCAGTTATTAGTGATAGATAGGGAAAGAGATAAACACCAGAGTCTGCCTGTCCAACATGCCATTCTTGATGTATCTAAGAGAAAGACTTTAATGAATTAGTGAAAGAACTCCATCCAGTTACATTCCATGTATATGACGTGATAATGTGTAACTCCCAGACTAGTGGGAACCGTTAGGCACCTCAAAATGTGTGTATCTCCAAGCACTTTCTTCAGCATAACGTGATTTGTCTCCCCAGTCCATGCTCCTCCCAGGATGAGCTTCTTAAAATCTCTTTCAATGAGTGAAATTAGTTTCTCCATTAAAATATGAAGATGCAGACATACGTAGATGCATAAACACCGCTGAGGAATAATTTTCAGGTATCTTGAGTATGAAAGGGCTGCCTGTAGTGCATTACCTTAAACTACTTATTTTCTCTCATCATTACTCTGGTCATTTGATGAGCAGCCAGGATTCTTGAACTTTAGGTGCCTGATAAAATATTTTTGTTTGGAGTTGGCTTCTGAGAAAGTAATTAAGAATTTTTTTTTTCTTTTTCAGAGGCCTGGTAGCTTCCTATTTTTCCATGAGAGTTTTCAAATTATTTTATTAGAATTCTTTCAATAAACTACTACACTAGGAAGTGATAGCCATGTCACTTATTTGTTTTTAGAAAAGGGTAGATTAAGTACAAGAGAGTTTAAGCTGTAGACACTGCATGAACTGGGTGGTTAGTTGTAGAGTTGGGACTAAACCTTAGATAATGTGACATTTAAATTCAGTTGTCTCTCCAGAGCTCAATGCCAGAAGACAATGATGTCTCCACATAGACATAAACCGAGCCAGAATGGATTTATAAACATTTCTAGACTTACAGGAGTTGCCCGAGTGAGTAAAAAGCAAAGAGGCTGATTTCAACAGGCAGCAAGCAGCTTCCATATTCTTTTCCCCACTGATCCAAGCTTCACCTTTTCCTTTTTGCTTCTTTTGTGTTAAGAGAAATAAAAAAAAAACCTTAGAAGTGCCAGTCGATTTATATTTTAAAAGGACAGAAAAAGATACCACTAACTATGCCACATTTTTCAGTGGAACAAAACCCTACATTCGCTGCAATTGCTTGAAAGCTGCTTAATAAATGAATTGTAAATCCAAGAGAAAAGGAAGAAAACCTTCCAAATGTCACTCATTTGAAAACGGATGCTCATTTTGGATAAATTATTAGGTAATTTTTCAAGGATATCACTCACAAGTAAAGATTTTTTATGTATTTAAATGATTCATTTTCAGTTTCTCATACATTTTTAAATTGCTCTCATTCAGATTGTCACATCTTGACAGGATTGCTCATAAGGCTTTTTCTTCCCTTGTGTTAGAATTACAGAGGATGAAAGTATTTTTAAATATCTGTCGCTGAAAAGGGGCAGGTGCTATTCAGCCTACAATTGTCAGTTGTACTCCAAAGATGCATTATTGGTCACAGTGACTCCCTTTTTGATGGCAAAATTATTTCCATAATACTATTAGAGTGAATTAAGCTGGTGCTGCAGTCTGTCCCTAAAAGATTCTGAAATGTGATTCTTTGATGTCAGCTTTGGGGCAGGGTATTCCCAGCATCACACGTAGTCAGAAGGATGGAGGATGGACGAGTCTGTTGGTATGATTTACATATCCCGCCCTGGTGGAGTTTGCTGGTAAATAATAGGCATGGGCAAGGAGCCCTGCATCAAGGCAGAGTCACTTTATTTCTTGACACATACAGTGAGGCTTATTTTGGGGATAATGGCTACATATGTTCAGGAAAATTGGGCTCATGAGCCCGCTGTCTGAACATTTTCCAGGAAAAAAAAAAAATGATTGCATTGTTTGAAGACAGCAGGGAGGAGTTCTTCTATTATTTATACAATGTCTTTTTATGAGAACAAATACCAACAATCTATTGTTCCCTTGATCAATAAATGGACTGTTATGCTTAATTGAATATTTTGAGAAAATGACATATACCATGTATTCTGTATGGATTGTACATGTTTCTAATATTGGAAAGATAATAACCAACTCCTTAGCATGATAATGCAGCTGAATCTGATTTATTTATTTTTTGGCAATGGGGATTATAATTTCTCAGGGGTCAACTTTCTCATATAGTCAACAAATACTTACTATTAAAAGCTATTGTATGACTGAAAGAATCTGAGTGCCAGGGGTATAAACAGGAACTCACCACATTCCCTGCTTTCCAAAGGCTTAGAATTTAAAATCAAGACAGACACACAAAGAGCAAAAAGGCATATTCCTAATTGTGCTTGGGCTGTTTGGAGGAATCTTCAGAGGAAGTGGCTAGCGTCTTAGCAAATCAATTCATATCTTGTTTTCATAGGTACTCTGGTGGAAAGGGCATTCTGGGAAGGTATAGTAAGAAGTAGAGCATTAAAGTACATGAAAAGACATTGCCTTTTCTAGGTGCCACAGAGGAATTAGGTGGGGTCAGAGCATTGATCGCTTTGACAGTGACAAAACCTGAGCTTGTAATCTAAAGACAGAACCATGATATGATTTGGGAATGGCCTGTAAACCTTTCCAGGATGTGGGCTTTCTATGCTGTAAACTCTGAATCGTTGAAAAAAAGTGGAAAACAGTGAAAAATTCGAATTGAAGTTTAGAAATGTCATTCTGGGTCTTATCACATTGTTGATCAGTATTATGATTTTCTAGGGCCCCAGTTTCTTAGTGTGGTGCCTAACACATTGTCAAATTAGTCTAAGAATTGTCTAATTCTCTTTAAGCAGTAGTAATTTGTTCAGAGCTCATCGCTAATCCTCTCTCTGTTGTCTCTCTGAATGCCTTGCCCACCAATCTTGCCTTCTTTAAAACCTTGTTTTCTCCTTTATCCTCTCCTTCTCTCTCTTTTCTTTTTTACTTTGTTTTTTTAAGATTTTATTTATTCATTTGAGGTAGAATTAGAGACAGTGAGAGGGGAAGACAGAGAGAAAGGTCTCCCATCTGCTGGTTCACTTCCCAAATGGCCACAATGGCAGATCCAAAGCCAGGAGCCAGAAGCCAGGAGCCTCTTCCCGGTCTCCCATTCATGTGCAGGTGCTCAAGCACTTGGGGCATCTTCCACTGCTTTCCCAGGCCTTAGCAAAGACCTGGATCGGAAGAGGAGCAGCTGGGACTAGATCCAGCACCCATATGGGATTAACCTTCTATACTACAGTGCTGCCCCCTCTCTTTCTCTTAAGTATCTACCTCCCTTCTTTGTTCTTTCTTTCATATTGCTCTCACCTTGGGAGGAGACAGGGAGGGGAATGACAACCACAAAAAACAAAAACAATATATCCTTGGATTCAGTATTTTGTTTTAATTCTTATCCACATATTATACTCTTTTTAAAAAGATTTGTTTATTTGAGAGGTAGAGTTACAGAGAGAAGAAGGTGAGACAGAAAGAAAGATCTTCCATCCACTGGTTCACTCTCCAAATGGCCCCAACAGCTGGAGCTGGGCTGATCCAAAGCCAGGAGCCAGGGATTTCTTCCTGGTCTCTCATATGGGTGCAGGGGCACAAGCATTGGGCCATCTTCCACTGCTTTCCCAGGCCATAAGCAGAGAGCTGGATCAGAAGAATAGCAGACGGGATACGAACAGGGGACCATATGGGATGCCAGCACTGCAGGCGGAGGCTTAGCCCACTAAGCCACAGTGCCAGCTCATATTATACTCTTTTTAAACCAAGGGAATATCTGTATCTTGTTCATTCAGCAAATATTTCTTGAAAACCTTTTACGCTACTTCTCTTCTGGGTGCTTAGGATATTTTAATGAACAAAATAACCAAAGATGCCTGTCTTCATGCAATTTAATGTATGGTCAGATACAAAATGAAGAATGCAGTAAAGGGGCTAGCACTGTGGTGTAGTGGGTAAAACTGCCACCTGCAGTGCTGGCATCCCATATGGGCGCCGATTTGAGTCCTGGCTGCTCTACTTCTGATCTAGCTCTCTGCTGTGGCCTGGGAAAGCAGTAGAAGATGGCCCAGGTCCTTGGGTCCCTGCACCCACGTGGCACACCTGGAAGAGGCTCCTGACTCCTGGCTTCAGATTGGCGCAGCTCCAGCTGTTGTGGGCAATTAGGAAGTAAACCAGAGGATGGAAGACCATTCTCTCCTTCTGTTTCTCCTTTTCTCTCTGTGTAACTCTGACTTTCAAATAAATACATAAATCTTTTTTAAAAAAAGAATGCAGTCAATACGTACATTTTATGAGAGCACGATGCATTCTATGGGGGGGATAAAGAAGGAGAAATGAGGATTGGGATGATTGGTTTCAGTTCCAAACAGATTGGTTAGATAAAGGATACTAGGAAGGTGAGACATGAACAAAAACTTTAAGATAACTGGTTACAGATGCGTGGTTCAGACAAAGAAGACAGCCAATACAGGGGCCTTAAAGAGAGGTGGTCATAGGTTCCCAAAGAGTGAGTCTTCCACTTTGTAGATGAGTTCTCAAATATTGAAACAAAGAGCAAGGCTGGCATTGGTTTCTTGCTCAGAAGCATAGAAGTTGGCAGAAGGAAGATAAAGGAATTGATTTCCCCGTGATACCTATGGATCTGCGTTGCTTAAGAAAGAATTGGATGGGCTAATATGCTGAGTCAGTGTTTGAATCACAAAAATGTCTTTTTCCTCACAGACAGTAAACTACCCAATAACACAGTCCCACCTACTGTTTTGTGTACCGAACTGTTGATGTTTCCTAAACACCTTTTCACCTGCATTTTAATAGACTTGTTTTCAAATAGAGTGAAAGAAAATTTCCTGGAGGCATTTGTCATTCCTTATTTCCACACAAACCTGGAGCAGTCAGGAGTAAGTGAGGAAATCCATCTGCAAGTTAATCTAGTGGAACACCATTGAGTGCCATCATTTGACGGGAGAAGTAATTGGATCAAGGGGAAGTTTTCAGACCTCCACTTTACAGTAAACATTCTGCCTTTCTATAATTGTGTGAGAGTGAAGGATAATAATATCAACAAAAAATTCAATTAACTCTTTACTGAAAGATCCACTTGTTTAGAAGTTACTTACTCTTGATTAATTGTATTACGTGTCCACACTAAGTACGTGAAATAGTTGCAACTTATTTCAGTGTGAGTCTCTAATTTGTGCCCTTTCCTCCTAATTCTTTAATCTTTTATGAATATACTGATTTCACATTATGGTTTTGTTAGCAGATATCAAACAAGATGTTATAATTTTTCTATGAAATTGCATTTTTGTCCAGATGATTTACTCCTTAGAGTTCATTTCTTGGAGTCAAAATTTATGAATTTATTAATAATTAAATCAGGAATCCTATGGAATGAATACATTTTGTTTATTTCAGTGAGTTAGATGAAATTGCTAGATTTCTTAATATAAATCTGCAGTTTAGAACATGATTTTCAGGAATGTGTATAATTTACTACTAATGATAAATCACGTTTTTAGCAAATTAGTGTTTACATTTTCAGCCCACTGTTCTTTAAGTTTTATGAATATCTGCTTAGCATCATGTAACAAAATCTGTGGTTGACTATGTAGATTCATAGGCCCCTTTTCTGGTTAATAGATATCTATTAAAAATAACAATAAGAATCATTCAATTTTCCAGTGTTTTTTGACATTATGATGAACAATTTAATACTAAAATAGCAAAATGAGTTACAGTGTTGTTTATTTCAGTCTTGATATAAGGAATTATTCAGACCTATCATGTATGCTGAAAGGGTTGTACCACGTCATTTTTCTAACATAGATTCTCCACATAGTTTTAGAATTGCAAAGAGATGGGCTTAGGATTTGACCCATGCTATATCTACATCTAGGGTGTATGTCATAACAAAGTTTAAGATTTACTTATTTATTTAAAAGGCAGAGTGACAGGAAGAGAGGGGGAAGGAGGGAGAGAGAGAGAGAGAGAGACAATGAATATGAATGAAAACATTCTCCATCTATTGATTCACTCTTCAGATGGCTGTAACAGCAAGGGTTGGGCCAGGCTGATGCCACAGACCCCATCTGGGTCTCCCACATCGGGGCAGGAACCCAAGCATTTGGGCTGTTCTGTGTTGCCTTTCCTGGTGTGTTAGCAGGAAGCTGGATTGGAAGCAGAGTAGCCAAAACTCAGACAAGCACTCTGTTATGGGATGGTGGAGTCACAAGCAGTGGTCTAACTTAGTATACCACAGTGCTATCCCCAACAAAGTTTTCTGAGGCTAGATTTTCAGGCAAGCTTTTTCTGCACTTTTAAATTGACATTCATTCAGGTATCCTTCTTTGTTTAGGATTTAGTCTGTGAAAAATATCTTTAAAAATATAGTTGAAACCACTAAGATGGAAACACAGTCTTTTTGCTGTCATGGCTTATCCTTGAGGCTAGGCAGACATGGAGACACCTTTCTGATAAAAGTGATAATGATAGGAGTACTAAAGAGAGAAAAAACCAGATTCCTATGAGATTGGGGAAATGGAAAATCCATTTTGATTATGACAGTCTAGGAAAAAATCCTAGCGAAATTTCCTTTTCATGGTCTTCAACATTCTGATGCTGTTTCCCCACCCCCACCCCCACCCCCACCCCCTTTCTCCCTCCCTCTCTCTCTCTCTCTGTCTGTGTGTGTGGGGGGGGGGGGAGCTGTTGTCTCTCACTCTCTTCCTGCCTGCATTGAAGCACTGCTAGCAAAAAGTTTGACAGTGCCTGGACATCTGATGGTTTACACTGAAGGGGTGAACAGTCCTCAGTTTCTACCACTGAGGCAGGGAGAGTGGATACGCAGTTCCAACTTCTTTCCTTTCAGTGCCAAGCTCCTCACAAATGCTTTGCATCCTCTCCTGACATCCTGTAATCTTCTCCCATCCTCTCATCTCACTTTTGGAAACTATTTTCTGAATGGTTACCCTTGACTTCCACTTAGGCAAATCTAGGAACCTCTCATCATCCTAATCCTTAACCTTTGTGAGTTGATTCACTGTTGATAAACATGGCTCCTTAAAACCTGTCTTCCTCTTAGGATGATATTTTTCATTTATCTTTTCTTTTGTTTAAACATGAAAGACAATTTTCTCTTCTACTATAATATGTTTGTGGAAGGCAAGGAAACATGGTTAATTTTCATTTTCTACAATTCCTACTCCACAGTAGGCAAGAATTTGCAGGTTAATTTGAGGAGGAATTAATACTGGTAGTGATCATCAGTGGTGATTGATTATAGAATGGATAAGTCATGTTGTAAGAAATATCACATGCGTGTCTATCATTTAAGTCTAATTAAGTTTTATTTTAAGTCCACATCCTACAATGTAGATTAGAAATTAATCTCATTATGATATTTTCCTAGTTCTCATAAGAATGGAAAGTATTGAGTACTACCCAAAAAATGTCAGTGCTTCTTTTTCAGTTTAGTCTTTCTTGGTCACTACTCATTTATTTTTGTCCAAATCACCATGGGTCTTTGAAAATGTGTGACCCTTTGGCTCTGTGCCTCAATTAGGCCACAGGAATTTTTGCCAAGGCTGAGAATTGAAGTATCCAGTGCCAGTGCACTATTGCAGACTGACTTCTTTACCCTGGGGAGGTCCTGCTGCTTCAAGGGTTGCTTTAAGGTCCTTTGGCATTTTTTTCTGATGTGGAGAAAAAAATCTTATATCTATGTGACTGTTCTTTTTTTATTTATCTTTTTTTATTTGACTGGTAGAGTTTACAGACATTGAGAGAGAAAGAGACAGAGAGAAAGGTTTTCCTTCCATTGGTTCACTCCCCCCCCCCCCCCAAATGGCCACTACGGCCGGCGCGCTACACAGATCCAAAGTCAGGAGCCAGGAATTTCTTCCTGGTCTCCCATGTGGTACAGGGGCCCAAGCACTTGGGCCATCCTCCACTGCTATCCCAGGCCACAGCAGAGAGCTGGATTGTAAGAGGAGCAACCGGGACTAGAACCCTGTGGGATGCCGGCACCGCAGGCGGAGGATTAACCTAGTGAGCCAGGGTGCCGTCCCTATGTGACTCTTCTTGATCCTCCTGGCTACATGAAGTCAGCATTCTGAAAAGAAACACTTTAAGAGAAAGATGTTTGTTGGCAAATTCTGCATTTGCCTTTACAATGCAAGAAATCTTAGCCTAGGCTCTGTTGACATTTTGGACCAGATAATTCTTTGCTATGGTGGGGGCTATTCTGTTTCTTGTGGGATGGCTAGTAACATCCTTTGCTGTACTAGCTGTAAACCAGAAGCATCTTCAAATTGTGACAAAAATGCCTCCAGACATTACCAAATATCCACTTAGGGGCCAAACTGTCGCTGGTTGTGTACCACTGTTATAATCTAAATTCCATGAGATATGAAAGGTTCACAATAAATAGTGTGGAAATAAATATATATTTGAATGATATCATTTCTTCTGAAAAAAATCAAATTCCATTTGTATGGTATAGTAGAAGGGGATGGGTACTAATGTGTCGGGAAGATGTATTTGCCATTGTGCAGAACACTAAGAGAGGATTTCCTGTGGGGGTTTTTATTGGTTATTCAAAGAGGGTGGGTTTCAAGCCCACATTTATCTAACCTCAGAATTCAGGTACTTTGTCTGATACCATAACATTATATTGTTGGATCTGACGTTGCTAAATATTTTAGTGCATCATTATAAAGACTACTTTCTTTGATTTAGTTTGTATTGTGATATTTTGTAGTGGACACCAGGTAACAGGGAAGAATTTTCTTCACTAACTGTAAGTAAGTCAAAATGTGAAATGTCCATAAGATCAGTTCATACAAATTTCAATAGGAAAAATGTCAGAAATTCCACCTGCGTAGAAATATCAGGCTTACCTCAAAGCCCGTGCAGCTTACTGTTTTGTTAGATTCTAATTCTTTTAGGGCAAGTAAGCCACTGACAAAGGATGTCAAAGAGTTGTGAGGAACAGTGGAGAATGCCAAGAGTTTCTGAAAGAAAAATAGTCTATAGCAAGGAATAAACACCTCAAACTACAACTAAGCAGCTCAAAACTGCAGATGGTGGACATGCAGCCAGGGTGAGGGATGAGGTAAGGGAAATGACGCTGGGGATGGTCAGAGGCCTACCTGCGGGCTCTGGTGTGCTATACTAATGATGACATTTGACTGTATTTGCTAAGCCACTGGAGAGTCATGGCATGATCTGAAGCAGTAGCATCACTTCATGAGCACATTTTTGTTTAGAAAATGATACAAAACTAGAGAACTATCTCAATGTGAAGACTGACTTTGAGTTAGCACAGATTTGCAGTGAAGAAAGAAGATGTGGCTGCTGTAACCCAATCGAAACAGGTGAGGTCCTGTACCCAGCAGTGCCAGGGGTGGCTTTTTAGTCACTTACTAATTTTTCTCTAGTTCAGAACTTCTGAAACCATAATATACACCGAAATCTCCTGTTGAAACGCAAATTCTGATATGGTAACTTTGGATGCCCAAGACTCAGTATTTGTGACAAGCTTCCAGATAATGACAAAGTTTTAATTCATGGACAATGCTGTGAGTAGCCAGGTTCCAAACGCCAGTGTTGGATTCTGGGAGAATCAGTTAGTTGTCTGTAATGTTGAATCTGTGGTCCCAGTGGACTGGGGAACAGGTGCTCCATGGTTGAATGCAGCCCATTTGCCTTCTTCTCTATTAACTACCTTCTTATGTGGCCTGACAGAGTGATCTCTGCACTTCCAGGAGCTCATCCTCTCAGTTGTATAGAAGTAAATCACTCGCCATTTTCCAGAAGTCCCAGTGGACATAACCATTGTATGCATTGGTTCCAAAAATCCCTCTGTCTGCTTCTAAATAATCACTGTGGCCAAAGACTGTGAGTTCCAATAGTTCAGTCTGGGTTTACCCATTCCGAGAATCACTGGTTGAGTCAGTTATTTCTGAAGTGCTTGGTCTGATGATAATGGGAGAAATATGCCATTTCCAAGGAGGAAAATTAGGGTGCTGAGCTGAAAATGTGATGGGATTCATACTGTATATAGAATGTGACCAGAGTTTTCTAAATGGTCTTGATTCCTTAGAAATTATTTCCATGGCGTCCAGTTTTTTGTTTTTTGGTAGTTAAGTCCATACAACTAAGATTTATGACCTGGGGCTCATGTTTGATACAATGGTTAATAGGTCAGTTAGGACACCTGCATCCCGTATCCAAATGCCCTGAGTCCTAGTCCTGGCTTTGTTTCCAATTTCAGCTTCCTGTCAGTGCACACCATGGAGGCAGCTGATGAGGGCTCAAGTATTTGTGTGCCTACCACCCCAGTGGGATATGTTATTGAGTTACGGGCTGTTTGGGGAATTTGAGGAGTGAACCAGCAGATAGAATATTTCTGTCCATTTCTATTTCTCTGTTTATCTTTCAAATGATGATATAAATTGTGTCATTACCATTTTGATAAAATAATACATGTACATCGAAAGAAAGTAGTATTTTTGTTTTATTCTTAAATAGCTGTCATCACTTCCTAATGGGGTTATGTGCATCTATTGGGCCCTGTACAAATTCTTGACCTCAAATTATGATTGGATATGACCAGTCTCATTTCCTGTTCTAAATATTTTATGTAATAGGTCCACTTTTTCCTAAGAGAACACACTAAAAACTAAGCTTTACAAAGATGTATCATCAAAAGGACTGTTGTGTAAGCATTAGATTTCTTGGAACTTCAGTTCCAAGTTGTTGATATGGCCTCCAGTACATATTGAGATGACTGTGTTTCTTTAGAAATTTTAAAATAACTTGAGTCCATGTGAATTCCTAGAGTTGCCTTTGTGCACAAACTGGGAATCATAGTCTTTGTATTTGAATTCTGTGTAGAGATGGAGGATGCACCACTGAGTCTATGAATCAAGTTCAGGTGCATCTGGGCTGCTGGGGAAGCTAATAAGCATGATTATTATTCCTACTGCAGTGTGGCCAAAGTGCTCTTCAGGATGTTGTACATCTTTCCCATCTCTTTAAGAGAAGAATAACATATGTTTACTCAGGTACTGCACAGCTTCACAGTGTACTATTTCACTTTTTAAAAAAATGTTAAAATGGAAAGAGAGAGTGCACATGCCCCCATCTGATGGTTCAGTTTTAAAATCCCTGCCATGACTGGGGCTAGACCATTAACAAGGAACTCAAACTATAGCTCTTAGGTGGTTGGCAGAGATCCAAGCACTTGAGCCATCACTTGCTCATTCTCAGTATCTATATTATCAGGAAGCTGGAGTCGGGAGCCAGAATTGTGAATTAAACCCAGGAACTCTGTTGTGGGATGCAGGTGTCTTAACTATTAGGTCAAATGCTGACTCCCTATTTTACTCTTTGATCTTGTGAGTCCTGAATCCTTATAATTGATGCCCTCTGTTGAATAGATTATCTAATGTTTGTACTTTGTACATGACTTTGCATTTAAATTGCAACAGGACTGATACTTTGTTTTCTAAATTTGAGATCATTCATGTATTGGCATAAAAGATTGAGAGATAGGCATCAGGTATTCATTAAAATTGCAAAGTCTCTGAAGCTTAAGTCCCTGCTCCTCTAAACTTAAATATTTATAACTTAGTTTAAAGTAAGGACAGAGTGGAGAATGTTTTTTTCTCCAAAAGTTATTTTTTTTCTTAAAACAATTGATATATTTTCTCATTGATTATGGTTTTCTTTTTGCTGGTTGTTTATTTAATGCTCTAGTGTCAATATCCTCCAGCCCAATTTTAAAGTAACTTACATGTGCTCTTGAGCCTTTAGATTTTCCAAATCATGCACAAGTTTTACTTTACTGTAGACAATAATATTTCTATCTCCCTGGAGATAAGGAGATATATTTCAGGTATTATACAATATCATTATAACATCATTATATCACTGGGGCTCATCTCATAAGATCCCTCATCCTCTGTTGGAGTTATCATTCTTACTTGTTATGCAGAATAATCTATGCTACACTGTCTTCACAAAGTCCAGAAAATCAAATGGATAGAGAAGATTAGGTATGCCATTCTTATGTGGCTATTTAACACTTTTTTTTGTATTTTTTTTAACTTTTATTTAATGAATATAAATTTCCAGTGTACAGCTTATGGATTACAATGGCTTCCCCCTCCCATAACTTCCCTCCCACCTGCAACCCTCCCCTCTCCCGCTCCCTCTCCCCTTCCATTTGCATCAAGATTCATTTTCAATTCTCTTTATATACAGAAGATCACTTTAGTATAAAGATTTCAACAGTTTGCACCCACATAGAAACACGAAGTGAAACATACTGTTTGAGTACTAGTTATAGCATTAAATCACAATGTACAGCACATTAAGGACAGAGATCCCACATGAGGAGCAAGTGCACAGTGGCTCCTGTTGTTGACCCAACAAATTGACACTCTAGTTTATGGCGCCAGTAACCATCCTAGGCTGTCGTCATGAGTTGCCAAGGCTATGGAAGCCTTCCAAGTTTGCCGACTCTGATCATATTTAGACAAGGTCATAAAAGACAGAGTGAGGATAGTAACCAATGATCCTAAGAGTGGCATTTACCAGGTTTGAACAATTATACAGCATTAAGTGGGGAAGAGGACCATCAGTACACACATGTTGGGAGTAGAGCCATTGGTGGTAGAGTAGAGGTTATGATTACAAAGGAATGAGGCCTAAGTGCACTAGACAGGGCCTAGAACAAAGGACAGAGTCATTATTAGAGGAGCTAAGAAAGGTGCTGTCTAAGCTACAAGTAATTTTTCTGATTGAGAGGCAAATAGAACCTGATAGAAGGGGCTTGATAATAATCTGGTGGGCTTTAGGCCTTGTAAATTCAGAGGCCCAGACCTATCTATCTCTTCACATGGGGTATATCCTAAGGGAGGTGTGAACCTCCTAGGGGAAGGCACTCTGTTGACTTTCATTACTTGGCTGGCCTGGGAGGAGAGCTGGCCAGGTAAAGGCAGGTGGCATCTCTAACAAGAAATTTACAGTTCTGCCTGCAATGTTGCTGACCCTACTTGACCATCCCCTCAGCTGCAGTGGTCACTTTGGAAGTTGGGCTGAGTGAAGGGCTTTTCAGCTTAGAGCCAATAAGATCTGTGGCTCTGACCTGGGCATCCTTCGACTCCAGGGCAGGTCCATTTCCAGTGATCCAACTCTTGGCTGGCAGAGCTGCCAGGGCTCTTCACAAGCTGACTTCTGCTGAAGCTCAGGCTTACCACATTGAAAGCCACTGCAGTGGACTGGCCTGTTGGGTCTCCTTGAGGGCGGATCACTGTACAGATCAGCCATTAATAGGCCTGCCACCCATTGCTTCTGATGCCGAGCTTTCTTTTCCTCCTGGTTTGTGTTAAAGCAGACCAGAGGATGCAAGTCAAGGGAGTGCCCAAGTCCCATCTCTAATCTTCGGTGGCCTGAACTACAAGTCTATAGTCACAGGCATGTTCTGTAGTAGTTTTTCTAAGGTAGACAATGCCCATGAGGAAAATTATATTCTCACTTTAAAACTTTCTTTCCCTTTGGTCTGAAAGGGAGGTTTTTTCTACTTACTGTATACTTCGCTGATGGCGATGTGAATCTAGCTATGAGATTATTATTTAAGTTCTTATTTTGGCTATGCTATTGCAGAAAAATGTTAGCCATCTCTTTTATAAGGTCTAAAGATTAAATTGTGCATCCTACAGATTCCTTCATAATAGAATTAGTTTCCTACCTTGAAGAGAATAGAGAAATGAAAGAACAAGTTGGGCTTAGAATAGAGAAATGAGGGGGCAAGTCCTAGATCGCTTGCTGACAATAGCAATATCACATGAATACTTAGCAAACCGTTTCAACCATTAGATAACAACTTAAGAAAACATTTACCAGAAGGTCCAATGCCTTCTATAAATTTTAAGAATCATGTATTTGAAAACACCTCTTAAATATCTAACATGGTGTAGTTTGTTTAGCCAGTAAACTTAAGCACAACCATCTAAAATGTTTTTAGTTTCTTTCTACCAACAAGTCTAAAACATATGATACACAGATTCAGGTCCCACAAATTAAAATGTATCTTTGATTGATTTTAGCAACTTAAATTTATGGACAATCTTATCTATAAACCATTTAAAATAAAACTCTTAATAAAATTTCCCCATGTGGACATACAATATGTACACACATATAATATATATTTAACACTTTTTTAATGTTAAAAATGGGAAGCTCCTAAGAATTACTCAGTTGCTATAGAAATATGGAAGGTTTTCTCCTTGAATATTCAAATAATTCCAAATTTATTTATAAAAAAGTAATTTTAGAATGCTTATTTTTAAGCAACATTAATTTCTAATAAAATTTAATATTGCAAAAGATGATTTGAGAAGTATTAACATTTGCAGTTGTTTACAGTAGACCCTGAGCACACAGCCCCACTGGGTGTTTGTGAGACTTCACATAGTCTTTTTCTTAAATGGCATAAACATTGCTTGGCTATAACATGCAGTTTTGACATTATGATATTTTAGGACATGTGTTAGTAATACATGTCTGTGAAGCCCTATCGTGTCACATAAACAATAGTATTTTAATGAGGTGTTGAAAAATACTCCAGCTTAAGCAGCGGAGTTTATGATATCAGTGTCAGCCGAGCTGCACAAGTGGTAGTGCAGTTTGTTTTGATGGTTGCCTTTCCGATGGGGACTCATCTCGGCATTTGTTCTTGATTGGCATATGACAGTCAGGCCTGGGTTCTGTTGGGATTTTGTTTTTTTAATCCTGCAGAAATTTGAGTTTCCCTTGTAGAGTGAGAATGGCATTGCATCTGGTACTTGTTGAATGCATTCTCATTTATGCTGGCAAAATGTCAGTTCTGTACGCCTCTATGTATGTGATTTTCCTTTTGTAGAGTCATTTTTCTCTTAGCATTCTAATGATTGATTGAACTACTGTGGTATAGCAGTACTTAATGTGTCACTTGTTGAACTGAAAATCAGCACTCTCGCTCATCACACAATGCTAGTCATCACCAGTTGAACCTGTCACTCTCGCTGATTGTGCAGAATAAAGCCACTTCTCACATTTAATTTTCTGTAGAATAAAAGGTATAGTTCATGTATTTATATTGATATTTTAAGACATTTTTACATCAACATAGTGTTTATCAAGAGTTAAAATGCATTTCACCCAGATTTATAGAAGCAAAAAGAGAAGTTTGTTAATGATATTAATCACCAAAGCTAGAAATTTTGTACATATAAATACATCAATTTGGGTAAACAATATTTACAGCTTTGACTGTGGATAGGAAGCATTAACTTCTTTAAATTTACTAGTTCTCAAGGCATATTAAACTTCATGGTAGATATTGGATATTTTGTGAAATATTCAAGAAATATTTAATTCAATAAAGCAACTTAAAATAATATAGGAAAATAAACACACCTGCAAAATCTGTTGTTGTATGGTTAAGAGATGCCTTTGAAAATGGCAACATAATAGAGAGAAGCATCAGTTACGTTTTCAGAGTGTATCTCTGAGTCTATTACATCTTGCCTTTGTTCTAGATTAGAGGCTGGTTTAAATTTGAGGTGTATAGTAGGAAAGATAGGATTGCATTGATTTCAATTTGGGATGCATTCTTAGACGTTGTAGAATTTCATGTTTCTTGCAGGGAATTAACATTTGGGAAATGCAAAGCATTAGGCTTTCATGAAAGCTAATTGTTAAACTTGGTAGGAAAAAAGACTTTTGTTGTAAAGTGTGACTGAAGTTGTACAACTTAACCATAATTAAATTATTTTGTTGTGAACTTAAAGGGATATAATGACAATGGTGTGAAACTTCATTATGATATAATAAAGATTTCTACTGTATCCAGGTATGTTAAAAAAAAAAACTCTGTGAATTGCATAACTATAAAACCCAGACACAAGGTAAATAATGCAGGAATATTTGGGGGGGAGCATTTTTCTGAGGCACAGGCATCCTTTACTAAGCTGTATTATTTATCAGGAGTTTTCCTTGCACTTTGAGAGTGCAGGTAAGGATGTCAGAACCTTTTGGATCCTACATTCAGCTGCATCTGCAGCTGCAGATAGTGTCCTGTCTCAGAAAGAGGTTTCTTAGTCTTTTCTTGTGCCAGATAAGAAACCCTTAGAGAAGAGAATTATTGTCATATCTTTACATCAGAAAACTAGAACAGCATTCCTTTTTTAATATTTTTAGTATGGATTCTAAAGAAATGTTGTAGTGAGATTTAGCTTGTGCTAAACTGAAGTTACTAAGATTTTGGTAATACTGAACATTTAACTTTGGAAAAAATGAGAATCAGAATAATATGTACTTTCCATAACTTAAAAATAATCATGCTCATCGCAAAGTATAAAATGATCAGTTGTGCTAAAACCATAAGAAATTACAAAGACAAATGGGCATTGTGTTAGCAATGACTCAAATATCCTCTCAATGGTGGCTAACATTTATAATGAGTTTTTTGCATTTGTCCTCCAATTAAATGCCAGGCAAACCTTGTTTTATTATTTTTGTGTATAAAATCATTCAGTGCAACATTAAAATGGAAAAGTACGATTTTTTTTTTAACCTTCGCTTTCTGGAAAAAAAAATCAAATATTTATTAACCGCTTTCTATTGTTGTCTCCCTCTATGGAAAGTAATTTGTGGTCAGTGGAGCCCAGCAGGGAAGCTCCTTCTCCTCCAGATGGCTGTGACATTTGAGAAAACCTTAGAGGATTAAAGGCACTCTCCTCTAGTGAGCACTCAGTGCAAAGCCCTGACACAGTCTGACAGTCCTAATCTGGGTCCTCAGCTGATTGGATGACCAAGGGCACAAAATTCTCATCCAACTGTGCAGTTACCACGCTCATTGTGAGGGGTACTAAAAAGGTTCCAAAGTTTTGGTGAACATTTTAAATGAAGATATGTAAAGGTTTTCAGAATGCAATGTGTTTAGAAAGCATACATAGACAACATAGAGGTACCTTGTATGGCCCAGAAAAAAAAATGCCTTGGCAATAATTTTATATGAATAAGCAGAGCATCCTATATATGTCTTTACTCTTTATGAAGTAAGGCTTGCAAGCAATCTGAATGAGTAAATGATAAACTATAGAAATTGATCTCAGTGGGCAAAGCCTAGCAAATCTGAGTATGTATTGTAAACATCTGAGATACGATGTCAGAATTAATACAGTGACTTTCTGAATTTTGAAGAAAAACCATGTTTGAAAAAATTGGAAATGTGGGACAAGTGTAAAAGAAGAAATAGTTCTTTATTTTTAGACTTGTTTTTATTTTGTCAATTATTGTTGAAAATAATTAAAAAGATACCTTTTCCTAATTTTTTTAGCTGGTTGAAATTATCAAGTTTGAGTAAGGTGATTTTATTGATCTGGAATTTTAATTATATCCATGGTAGCTTCCAAAATCACCATGGCAACAGGTGTGTAATTATGAACTGTGCACATAGCTTCAATGTGTAGTGCATTTCTTCTGGCTGAATGAATATTAAATCATACTGTTTAACACCTCCTTTACCAGTAAACAGATAAGGCTTTGGCCCTGGGCTGTCAATTGATCCTGCTTCTATAGAATCCTTTTAGTGAAGAGCCACTGAATGAGATAATTTATGTCTTTGAGGACTTTCTGATTTTATTGGCTCTTGACAGAATATCTAGTTTTATTTTAATTAATGAAAAAAAGATATACTTAATTGCTATGAACATTTCCTTTTGTAGAATTTTCTCCAAGAGAATATGTCGCTTATTGTTTCTGTTTGCAAGGTATGTGTTTGGACAGATGTTATTGTATGAAGAAGATATTTTCTGAAGAACAGCTTGTGTTTTAAATATTGCTTTTCCTGACAAATGCAGGTGGCCTTTGTATGAAGCCTATGTGGAATTAAATCTTTTAATTAAAACATGAATATAGTATCTTAATACCAACTGAAAAGATAATACAGTCCATGATTTTTAAGTGAAGACCAAACTTTACATCGTTTCTGATATTCCAGGTAGTCTTTTCAGACAAGTCTCTACTTGCACATAAGCAAGATATGATTATCTGGATAGCAGATTATCTTTTACCTATCTATATATCTTATTGATGTAAAACTCAAATTTTTACTTAAATATCTAATGAAACAGATAACAGTCTGCTCACTGCTGCTGCTACTATTGTTAATTGAATACTATTTAATCACTAAATCTGAGATATACATTGGATTGCTAGAGTAAGGCTTTTAAGGAGCTAGCATTCTAACAAATACATTTAAGATACTCATTTTAAGTAGAGCTGTTAATAATGTTAAATAAGAAATAAACTAAATTATTACAAATCTGTGTGTATCTTTTCATTGTTTAGTTTCTGTCTTTAGAGGATATGTTCTGGAATGCTGCACAGTAACTTGAAATCATTCAATGATTTCAATGTTATAACAAAAGCCAGCATGGGAATGGAAGGGGAGAGGGAGTGGGAAAGGGGAGGATTGCGGGTGGGAGGGAAGTTATGGGGGGGAAGCCATTGTAATCCATAAGCTGTACTTTGGAAATTTATATTCATTAGATAAAAGTTAAAAAAAAAAATTTGAGTTTTCCAGGTGGCCCTACCTTCAGAAGAGCTGATGTGCCTGTATGTGATTTATTTCATGCTGTTTGACTACAAATTCTAATGCAGCATATAATTCTATTTCCATCTCAGGCGTAATGAGTCAGATTACCTACAATGCATTATGTTAAAACCATCTGGGACCCAACCCAAGTATGTAAGATGGTCAGAACTGTGGAAGGGCTCTCCAAGGCGTCTGAGTGGACTATCCCTGGAGATTAGATGATGCCATATTTATGAAGTCTAGTCTGTAAAAAAGTGTTTATCAGGGGCCAGCGTTGTGGGCAGTGGGTTAAAGCCCCAGCCTGCAGTGCTGGCATCCTGTATGCACACCGGTTCAAGTCCCAGCTGCTCCACTTTTAATCCAGCTCCCTGCTAATGCATCTGGGAAAGCAGTGGAAGATGGCCCAAGTCCTTGGGTCCCTATACCCCTGTGGGAGACCTGGCTGTAGCTCCTGGCTCCTGGCTTTGGATTGGCTCAGCTCTGGACACTGTGGCCATTTGGAGAGTGAACCAGTGGATAGAAGACCTCTCTCTGTCTTCACCTCTCTCTGTAACTCTATTTTTCAAATAATTAAAATAAATTTAAAAAAAAAAAGCCAGCATGGGAAGATATACTCATATTTAAAACTTGGAGTCTAGTCACTTGAATTTCCATTATAGATGAATTGTGTGTGATAACATCCTCTATTCCTCCTCTCCACCTAGTTGAAATATCCCAGAATGTGATAGCATGTCAATGCCAGTTTGAATTTGGTATGTTTCCATTTTCAAGCTGAGGCAGGTGCTAAAGGTGAGGTTACCAGTGATACAAGTTCAGCTCACCAAGTTATATACTGCTGTGTAGTAAACTGTAGCCTATTATGTAGATAGGCAACTAGTAAAAAGGTGGATGTTGTATTCATATAACCAGGTTAACATTCCTGAAAGTGTCCAATTCATTGAAAAGTTTTAAAAAACGTGGAAAATCTACTGATATTGTTTGGGCTTGTTTCTCCACTTTCTTTCTTTCTGGAAGTCACTCTAGTTCATATTTAAACTTTTTTTCAAAATTTATTTTAAAGAAAGGATAAGCACACACGCTCTCGGTGTGTTTCTGCAGACTCCCCGCCAATGGATCTCTGCCAGTGTCAGCCATTGTTTCATTTGCTTGTGGCTGCTCAACTGTGCAAGGTTGCTTGGAAACGCTGCTTCCTCAGTGCGAGCTCTCCAGCCACTTCCCAAACCTCCTGGTCAAGGACTTAAAGATTCAGAGACTCCAGCCACTGGTGTTCCTTTTTAAAATCTCCTTAGTTAATGAGTGATCTTGTAAATGAAGAGAATAGAAAAACAGCTTCCCAGTTTACAGGGGCATGCCAGCTTAAAATGAACCAAAACAGAAACTTTTAAAAACAACTTTTAAATTGTTGTTAAAGTTAAAACACATTAAAAATGTTCTTCACAAATAAACTTGATTTAAAATTTTGTTAAATTAGCCTTTGCCCATGAGCGGTGTAAATTTGGAAATATTTTAAATTAACATCTTACCACAGTCCTTGGCCTGGAAATTTGGTGCTATTCCCATCAAAGTTATATTAGATTCTCATTATCTCTCTAAATTAAGAAAGGTTGAAAGTCAGATACATTGATTTGGGATTTTAATGCTTTTATTAAGTTTTTAAAATAATTATTATTAGGTATATATATTAACTTTTTCCCATCGTTAAACTTATTTGAGTTAGTCTTGAGGGGGTTTAGGATTAAAAAATGGTGTTTAATAATACTGGATCAAATGATCAGCTAGCTGCTGTGTCATTTTCTCTTTTAAAGTATAACTCAATCACTTTAATGGAAAAGGAACTGAAAATGTCTGTGAAATAGGCAGGGTTTTTTGTTTTTGTTTTTGTTTTTTTTTCTCTCACTATTAGTCCAAATACTTAATGCTGAAATCTTAAAATGGGATTATTATATCATTGTGCACAAGTTAAATATATGCCATAGATAATACCTCGATACTATAACATTGAAGGAAAGATATTTTGAGAAGTAATCGTAGGAAGTTTTCAGCCTTTTCTTTTGTTATTAATGCTTTCAAATTATTGGCTTGTGATATAGGGCATGAAAAGAAAGATGTGCTCTGTAGCCTTTGGAAGGCTTATTATCATCAGCTGTGGATTACCTGACCTTAAAGTAGTTAGGCTTTGGTCCCTCAACAGTTCTCTTCCCGCAATGTACTTCAAGCTTTGACCGTTAGAAATGTTAGCTATACAAATTGTTACTGCCTCAGACATACTCTATTGGTAGATTACACAGACTAAATGGTTATTAGATACTGAAACTTCTCTAGGAAAGTAAGTACTTTCAAATTCAAATTCATTCAAATGCTTCCCCCTAATTTACTTATTTAAAGAATTAACTGATGTGTGTATTTTAATTGTTACAGAGAAGGGTTTTAAGTTTATTTACAATAATAATTTTTAAGTTACTGTGTGAGCTGTGGTTGGTTTAATGGTTTGGATTTCTGTTGTTTCTGAAGTTAAGAATTAAAACCATTTGTCAAGAAAATCTGTTATATTTCTTCAGTTTCCCTTTTCTTCTTTTCCTTATAAGCCCATGTTTACCTTAGCATAAATCACTGGATTTACTGGTCGATTACTGGTAAAATTTTTTCAGCTAAATCTCAGATATAACAAGTGGTTGGACTGGTTTTATTACTTAGTTCTTGGGGGCAAAGGAGAAAAATAGGTAAAGTAGAGGCATATCTCTTATCATTGGGCATTTACTATATTATTAATGCAAAGCAACCTAATGAATAGAAACTAGGTGTTTTCATTGATACCAAGGTGGAAAACTGATTTTCATGTGAATTTAAATTGGTAAGGCAGGTAGAATATCAAAATAAGCTTATAATGATTTTGAAGAAATTGCCCCCCCCCCAAAAAAAAAAGTGAGAGAGAAAAGCTTAAGTATCCACTCTGTGTGAGACAGGCTGTCTCCAAGGTGCTTTACATATTTTACCTCACTTAATCCTAGGAACAGCCCTAGGACTTAGCTAGCATTGTTCCCATTTTACAAATTGAGAAACTCATGCTCGCTGAGGTTTAATTAAACTCAGCTTTCTCCAAATCGTTTCTAATTCCAGAGGATATATTTTTTTTCCATAGGACCTCTACCTTGCTACTTAATACAGGAACCAGTGATATTGCCAGTGGCCTGTAGAGTGATCACCTTAAGGCCAAATACAAAATGCCAGGGTTTTGGATTGCTCAAATAAGCAATGCATTGAAGAATAATGTACTCAATTTGTGAAACAACAACATCTAAAGCACCATTAATGTTTCTGTAAAATTATAATCCACTGTGGTAATTGTGAAAGCATAGTATAATGTACTATGGGAGCACAGATGGCCACTAAGGAGGTGCCATTGGGTAGTGTCTGAAGGATGTGTTCACCAAGGAAGAGAACTTCCGGTAGGTGCAAAGACGCAGATGGGGTGGTGAGGGGCTCCATGCTGCATACAAAGAATCAGAATGTGTTTTGCTGAGTTAGCAACAGTGTCTGGTTGGGTTCCAAGATCCAGTATCACAGAGGACTTTGCATGACATGCTGAGTTATTTGGATTTCACCTTGAAGTGATATACAAAGAGAAAAAGGAGCAGAGTCCCTTTAAGAGAGGGCAAAGTGCTTGCTTCCTCCCAGAGGCTGCCTGTGGCAACATTGAGCTTTTTTTATCATGAGCATGGGCTAGACAGGATTACCAATCCCCACTCTTCTATGGATTTTTATTTTATCTTGAACAGGCTAGACAGGGTTACAATTCCAGCCCTCTGATGGGTTTTGTTCTTGCCTTTGATTGGTTGTTACTCCAGCCTCCTGATTGGTTGTTATTCTAGCCCTGTAATTGGTTGTTAGCAGTTATTCTGCTTCTCCCCTGATTGGCTAATCTTGGTAGGGACTTTTGTGTATAAAAGATCCAGCACTGGCAAGTTTCCCAGGCAGCTCCTCCCTTGGAGTCCCCCTATTGATGTCTGGGGCAGGAGGTTTCTCACTATCGATTGCTTCCCTTGCTCTACAGAAACTTCTGAGTTGTTATAATCTCATCTGTCAAATTTTGCTTTTGCTGCCTGTGCTTTTGGGGTCTTATCCAACAAAAAGATCATTCTATACAGCAGTTTCTTTAAGTGTTTTCCCCATGTTTCCCTCTAGTAATTTCATAGTTTCATGTCTTACATTTAGGCTTTTGATCCATCTTGAGTTAATTTTTTTTTTTAATTTGGGCTTTCAGCATATCTGTGTATGGTTTTTGAGTTTTAGAAAATATATGAATATGAGGCAGCTGTTGAGAAAAAAGAGTGTTTAGTAGCAACACAGTGGATAAAGGTGTGGCACCTAGGTTTGAATGTGAAGAATGAAGGATTCTTCATGTTCTCTCTCAGCTATGACCACTTGACAGGACTCTCTTTCCTCCCTCTTGGCTTTATGCAAGCCCCGTTGAAGGATAGGTAATGACAGGAAAACTTCAAATCTACTTCTCTTACCCTCTGCATTAAGTCCTCACATTAATAAAAATGTCCGACAAATACCAAATGTCTATCATCTGTCCCTTTTAATTTTATTCCTCCTTTGTAGAAAGCTGAACAAAGGATTGCTTACATGTTACTGGGAGTTTTACTAGTGACTGAAAGTAAGAGATAGGGCATTTGCCATTGTAGCTAGCTTTTCCTCTTGGGACTTCTGAAGATTCAGCATCACATTTCATTCCAGAAACATCCACAAGTAAATATAGACTAATCATTGTATTAAAACAAGAAAAATAATTTTTGTGTTATTTTCTTTATTTGAAACATATGGATAATCTTTAACATACGTAGTAAAAAAAATGCTTTAGCCAGAGTGCCATTTTGTAAACAAAATAAAAGATAGACTTCAAGAACATTCAGAGAAAATTTCAATTATCCTAGTATTTCTGCCATATCATAATTATTTCTGCAGACAAGAGGAATAAGTTGGAGAGAATTTACATCTATGTTTGCTTAATTTTTTTTTCTGTCATTAGGTTTCACTTCTCTCCCATGTTAATATGTGGAAGTAGAGCCACCTGTTTTCCATTGGGCTTTCAGTTTAGGTAAATTTGTACAACACAGCCATGTATTCCTAATCAGAATGTTCTGGAAATCTGAAGTAAGTTAATGATGACAATAATTAAAAAAAACCTACAGTCTGTAAAATAAATTCCAGGAAGACATCTCTATCCCCCTAAAAAAGAAGAAATCTAGGAACAGACACACAGACCTCCTGTGCAGACTTAAAAAGCTTTGTGAATCAGGTTTATGGATAAAGAAATCAGTTGACATTCATATGAGTGTGGAAGGAGAATATTTAAATGTAAACATAGACATATGTAACAGAGACAATATGTATTTTCTTACAACAAATCAGAATAGATCAGTATAGAGAGATGTTTTTAACAGGCTGCATTCAAAACGACTGTTGTGAATTGTGGAAGGTGGAAGAAAAGTGTTCTTGCTCATAATATAGCAAAGCTGTTTTGAAGCAATATTTCCTGGTTTCTATTTTAAGTTACCAGTAGGGAAAGTTATTTTCTTGTATATGTGTCAAAAAAATCAGATCAGAAAGGCCATCTACAATTGATTTTCCTTCTTGAAAGGAACAAGGAAGGGAAAGATTATCTTTGCTGTCCTCCATCAGGGTATTATGCCTGTCGGCTGTGTGCAAATGATTTATTCTGAAAAGAAAACTTTCTACTTAGAGACATTCTGGGATGGAATGTGTGCAAATGGAATGATATATCCAGAAAGCCAGTTTTGTGCAACCTGTCTCCCTGTGCATAAATACACATAAGCATCAGTTTTCAACAATGGTTCCAATAATTGAAAATAAATGTCTGCTTTTTAGGCTAGCGAGACAGCCACCCACTAGTTCTCTCCTACAGAAGGGAAAAGAAAGCTGGATTTCTCAGTTCATCATTTTTCTTGTAATTAAGGGTAATATGTAAAACTTAAGAAAAACTTAAGTCAAATAAAACTGTCTAATTAAAAATGAGGCAATGACCATAATAACTCAGTAGCTCTTAGCTTACCTGATTTCCTATTAGTCCTCCACATGCATTTATAAAATCTTTGTCAAAGGCGATGATTAGCTTTCAGTGGCCACGTTTCCTCTCCTGAGCAACTGCTGCTGAGGGAAATAGACTATTCAGATAGGATAGGCCTAGATCATCGAATCATTCCTATGGCCCAGGCGTAGATGAAGGGCAGTCAGTAGTTGATAACTTACCAGAGCCACATGGTATTAGGGGAGAATGCCAGGAAAGCAAAATGGTACGTATTTTTGCCAGATCTTCTTTCTCCTGTCATGAGTCATTGCAAGGATGATGCTGTGACATGATTCCCTGATGAAGTAAGAATAACCTTAATGGGTGTTTGCAGCAGAGAGTAGATTAATAGGATAGGAGAGGTACTGAGCTACAAGCAAATGAGAAAGGTAGCATTTCAGTGTTCCGTGAGCTGTGCTTAGAGCGTGTCATGACATTTTATGTTTTGAATTTATATAAATCCCCAATAGATTCAAATTTTAAAAATAAGAAAATGCCTTAGGATAGAGTAGGCATGCACTAGATATTTGTTTATTAGAACAATGGCAAACATGATACATATTTTTGGTTGTGATTTTGGGTGGTATTTCTTTTTTTTCTTTCAAATTAAAATATTCTTAGTAAATATATAAATATCTAATATCAAAAGAATGAAACACTTGATTCTAATATTGATAAGAATGTCTTAACTTGATAGGAAAATTAACAGGTGAGAGATAGTTTGTAAGTATATTCTAGGAACTCTTTTTCCTCCTTAAAGCTTTTGTAAAACTACATAATATTGTGTTCAACTCCACATGTAGAAATATAAGGATACTCCAAAAAGTTTGTGGAACAATAAAGTCAAGTGATAAGTATATTTTTATGTGAAATTTTGAACTTTATGTGTAGTTCTTATGTAATATTCATTGTTCATAAACTTTTTGAAGATTCTTCAAAGGAAGTTTAAGAAAATGGATACACCTATTTAACCTTGTTTATGTTTCATCAATTGAAGGGATATGTGATACATTTTTTAGATGGCTCAGGAAACATCCCAAGCATAAGAATGTAACTCTATTTAAAATAACTGAATCCTTGTACACATTTCTCTGCTGTCCCACGATCCATAAACATTCTTAAGTGCAATATTGTAGCATTTATGTCTTCAGAATTTCTTCCCTTTGCTGCAAATAACTCAGTTCATTAAAAAGCGCTGATAAGCTTCCATCCTTGCTCCCTAATCTTTGCCATCAGTGTTGGGATGACCAAAGGACAGACATTGAGCCTGGTTGCTTCTTTGTCACCGTAGTCATTATCTCTGTGGAAAGCAGGCTTGATTCTTGCCAGCAAAGCTCCCAGAGGTGAGATCCATTCAGTTCATTCTTACTGGGGTAATAAGGCTGGGTTCCTATTTCAGTGGCCTTCCAGGAAGAGAGGTCCCTTTTCTTTTCTTTTGAAGATCGATTGGCTTGCAAAGACGGATAGCACTACTCTTTTTTTTTTTTTATCTGTTTCTCTCTTTTTTCATTTCTTGGAAACTTTATAGTTGTGTACCATAAGAGGTCTTCCTAGACAAATTGTTTGTCAGTGCTTTATGCAGTGCTATAAACATGATTCTGGAAGCCAAAGAACTTTTAATGGGATTCTTTGGCAAAGCTGAAGTCATTTCTGTAATCCAGCTCTGTACTGATAGTTTTGTTGATTTTTGAAATAGCATGATGCGATAGAGAGAGAGAGAGAGAGAGAGGAAATGCAAAAAGGATTTCTAAGATTAGTCACTTGAGCATTCTGTGAGCCCTCTGGAAAGACAACCAGTTACAACCTTTTTGCCATTTTTTTAAAAAAAGGTAATTGAAAATAATTATATGTGTGTGTGGTAAACCACAACAATCTTTCTGCATTGTAGTGCTTAAAATGGATGCTTCTAGAACAAGTTAATGAGGGGGTTTCACAGCAACAACTTTAATTTCAGTCAAGTGGAAATCAAATAAATTCCACATAAAATTTGAACATCTACTCTGTGACCTTGGCCTTCACTGGGATCTGAAAACAAACAAACATAAATAATAGTTTTAAGTAATTCATATAATTGAGACTTTCACTCCAGTAGTGAGTTTAAAAAGGGAAAGAAAGCTCGTGATAAAATTTGACAGGTGCTCTGAGAGTAGTAAATATGAGGAATTAAGGGAATCTATGCTTTTGACATCATAATCTCTAAGGAAGTGTTTTATATCTGACTCATTTTAGGAGAGAATCTGTGAACTTGTAAGAAGACATGATATGTATTTTTTTTTTTTGCAGTGAATTTGATATTTACAAATCACACTCAAGACATTCAAAAAACATTTTTGTGTGTTATTTATCAATAATTGAACACTGAACTCAAGGATAGTGAGAGAACTCTTTTCTAAATAAAGTCACTCCAGTCACTTTTTGCTTATATTGGCCTCTTTGGGAGGAATTCAATTGCAGTTGACTAAATCCTCAGTCAATTTAAAGTTCATGTTTCAGATCAGGAATGTTTCTTTGAATGAGTCCACTTTACTTTCTCCTTCCTTCGTAAGATGGCCTTGGGAACAGGGTTAAATCTCTGGGTCCTTGTGTTGGGAGAAAGAGATACTTCCGGTCTCTGCTGTCTACCCTCATTGCTCTCTAGGATATGGTTGCCTGATACCTTGTCGTCATGTCCAAAGAAGCTCAGACATGCTGCTGAAGGTGGAGGCCCCTCAGACTCTGGTTTTGACTGCCCATGGTTTTTAGCAGAGCTGGAAAACCATAGCATGCAAGTAAGATCCAGCAGCTGTAGGCTGGATTCAGCCACACTCACTCATTTGTGCATTGTCTAAGGCTGAATGTTGTAGTTCTACAACAGCAGAAGTGAGAACTTGTGACAAATACCATTTGACCTGTGAACCTAAGATATGTACTCTGACCCTTTCCAAAATTGTTTGCTGATCTCTGAACGCTCTGGATGTCCTTGGGCTGTACACTCTTTCTATTCTTCTGCTTGACATGTTTCATTTTTAAGTGCGCACTGGAATTTTTGGACCTCCAGCACTTAAACCCAGGCCAAGTGGGATCAGAGCTATGTTAGGTGCATCTGTCTTGAGGTGTCTTTCCTTGTTGGCCCTAACCCTCTCCTGCTTTGCTACTGTGGCATCATGTTGGATGTGGACTGGAAGCAGAGCACTAGCCCTAGCTCAGCCTCTCTCCATCAGTCGTCCCATCAATATTTCATGTCTACACTATTGGCTGCAAGACTTTGGTATGTTCTTAGGGACTCACGTATCATTTTCAACCTAATTATGCCTCTTGGAAATCTGCCTTTCTTCTTCTATGCAAAGCTTTCTGCATAGTGTCTGGAGGGAACTTTCCTTGTAAGAATGAGTCTCCTCTTTGCTAGAAATAGTCTATCATATGAGAATTATTTGTTAGAAACGAAAATTCTCAGGCCCTACCCTAACCTCCTGAATATTGGGGAGGGATCCAGAAAGCTTTGTTTTACTAGGTCCTACAAGTGATGGTGATGTCTAGTGTGGAATACTGAGAACCTCTGCCTTGTATCCTTGTCTGGCACTAAAACTAGATGATCTGTGTTAGTCAGGTTCTGTTCTTGATGTGTACAGGAGAGATTTAAAAAAATAGGACACTCTTTCCCTTTGCTGCAAAGGTTGCCTGGAGTAGACTCAAAAAACGTATTTTGAAAATTAAGTATTTTGATCTAGACTTTTGTCCTTGCATTTATCTACTATTTTTAATCCTTCCTGAGACAATCAATGCCAATAGTTATATAGGGGTAAACACACAAAAAAGTGTTCTTAAAGAGAAACATCCAGGGTTTCTGAACAAACACTCCACATGTACTCATGATACAAATTTATGTAAATGGTGAAGTGCATGTCTGAAATCATGATACTAATTGCTGACTTGGGAATTTCAACCTTAGCCTGCAGCTGTGACAGTGACTTCAATATTAGAATCTCCTTAGGCCTTCTGTGGGCATCTCAGACTTAGCAGGTGTAGAAAGGTGACTCATGCACTCTTTCTCTTTCCCCTCAAACTAGCTTCTGTTTCTTAAATTCTCAACCTTGGTGGACAGCTACGGGTAGTGATTATAAGCATTGATTTTGGCGTTGGGCTGATCTTAATTCAACTACCAATTTCATTATTTATTAACTTCATAATCTTATACAACCAACCTTTTAAATAGTACATTTTTCTGTAAAACAGGTAAAACAGAGTAAGTCCCAACTACCATGGATCTTTTTAGACATTTGGAGAAAACATACGCCTGGTAAATGATAGTTATTATCCTGCGCTTGCGTATTCTCAGCATCCGCTTCGTGAACATTGCTGTATCATTGAACAGTTTCTTTCAGAAATTTTCACTGGACAGTATCATATTCCTTTCAACAAGTTGCCACTAATAAAATCCACGTACAGTTATTTAGAGGAATAACATGTTTTCTTATTGCTTCTTCCTCTCTCTAATTGACTCACCCCTTCAAGAGGCCATGAGTGGTTTTGCAGTTTTGTGAATGCACAAGAGTGCCATATCTAAGACTCACCATTTGTGTATCACCTGAACCTTGTAAAATTCTGTCTGCACACTTGCAACGTTACATAGCACTCTCTTATTCACACAAGCACACATACACAATCAGTTGTACAAGTAAACACATTGACGTTACTCTCATACAAACTCACATGTATGTGTACTCACACAAACTCGGAGACCACCTAGCCACACACACACACACTCGTACTATCATTCACACACATTTGAATATTTTCATATTTTTTATGAAAAAGCCAGGGCTTGCATTGTGATGCAGTATGTTAAGTTGCTGCTTGTGATGCTGGCATCCCATATCAGAGTGCCAGTTGGAATTCCGGCCTCTCTGCTTCCAATTCAGATTCCTGCTCACGCACCTGGGAAGGCAGCAGAAGATGGCCCAAATACTTGCCGCTTGTTCCAGACTGCTGGCTTGACCAGGCCTGGCTGTTGTAGCCATTTGGAGAGTGAACTGGTTGATGGAAGACATTCTCATTCTCTCTCCCTCTCTCCCTCCCTCCCTCCCTCCCTCCCTCTCCCCCAAGCTCCCTACCTCTCTCCTTCTCCCTCTGGCTCTCCTTCTTCCTGTCTCATTCCCTCACTCTGTTTCTCTATCACTCTGACTTTCAAATAAATAAATCTCTTTTTAAAAGCAGCAATGTGTTTTTCTCTAACAGAGGCAATGCATTACCACATGTTTCCATAAAACTATTGAGGAACAAATGCCTTTCTTTAATGTGCTTATGGACTCTGTAGGGGGAGCTCTGCTGTCCCGTCCCAGCTTTGCCTCAGCAGTTCCCAGAGTTCCCACTCCTTCAGGGATTCTGTGCCCGTGTCTCCTTAGCCACGTGTGCACACTGCGTTCAGCACCCTCTCACACAATTACCTGTTATCCTGAACTCACTTGAGATTGAAAAATCTACTTGGGATTATTTCTGGCAACTGCCATTGTACCTGATGAGAAAGATATGTGTAAAAAATTATTTTTCTTCAACTGAATGGGTAGGTAATGAATTTTTTGTCTGCATTATGTGTAGTTAAGATGTATATGGGCTCAGTCAAAAATATTATGTTCTACTAAGGATTTTTAAATCTGGTAATTGCATACTTACCTATTTTAATCATAAGCAAAGACTCCAGAGAAGTAGTAAATCATCTTTTAGGAAAAACTGGGTAAAACAGAATTAACTACTTCTTAGGATAAATTATTCACTATTCTATATTTTTATTAGAGACTTTAACTGTTGTACCATTGTTTTCATTGTTCTGTTCCATCAAGTGCAATAGAAAGTTCTGGCTTTTTTTTTTTTCTTTACCTACTTTTTGGAGTCATAATATCTAACATTCCTTGAACATTCTTTGCGTTTATCATAAATTATTCCAGATGGTTTTGAAAGCTGATTTCATTTAGTCTTGAAATCTTTCCTAGGGATAGGAGTGATTTTTATTCCCATTCGGCAAATGAGAAAGCAATTATTTTTAATTTTTATTTTGCATGTAATATGTTGTACTTATTTGAGATGGAAAGGAGAAGGGGGGTGGGGCAGAGTCAGAAAACTCCTATGTGCTGGCTCATTCCTCAGATGTCCACAATGGCCAAGGCTGAAGCCAGGAGTCAGGAACTCAATCCAGTTTTCCCATGTGGTTGCAGGAACCCAGCTACTTGAGTATCAGCACTGTCTCCTAGGGTGTGCATTAGCAATAAGCCAGAGTCAGGTGACAGAGCCAGGAATTGAACCCAGGTACTTTGATGTGGAACTTGGGCTTCTTCAGTGCTAGATGTAAGACCTGCCCCAGTAACAGTGATTTTGCCAAGAATTTACTTGATGCTAAATGGTATGTGAAAGGCAGAACTGGTCTTCGCAGCTGTGTTTGTTGGCCTTCAGAGTTTGTGATAGCTATGGTCACAGTTGTTGGACATTCATTCTTTTTTGTCTCATTAACTTCTATAAAATCTAAAGTGGAAAGAACTCAAAGAGAAAAGGTAAAATACTGTTTGATTAAATCTTCCTATGAACTTTTAAGGAAGACATGATTTCATATTATCAATTATCTAACTTCCATTATTAGCTTTGTTCTCTATGTTAATGCTCTTTGATAATTTATATCATTTACTCTATTGTACAACATTGATCCTGATAAATTCTGACTTGCACACTTGGAAAGATCCTTATTTCATGTGTGTATGATCGCTATTTGTATATTTTTTCTATTTTCCCCACTTGGCATGTTACTTCTACAAATAGCAGCTAGAAACCAGTGCATAAACAAACATATGTTAAAGCCCACACACACCTTCAAGCCTTGTGATGGCCAAAATTATAGGAAAGAATATCGATGTTGAGTAGTATTTACCTGTGGTTTGAATAAGATCTGATAGATTACATTTCCTTGATTATGAAATACTATGTTTTGTAAATATGATGGTGAGGGATGCAGATCTTATTTCATAAGCTTAATAGAGGGTAGGGGTTGATTCTCAAGGAGCATCAGAGAGGAACGTACTGAGAGAATATGTTCATATAGACAAATGTCTTATTTTACATTGTCTCCTTAGTTCATTGTAAACAAGAGGTGTCAAATGGCAAGTGTTGTATATTTGTTTGTGAAGCAGAATTTTGCATCTCACATCACTTCTCTCAACTACACATCTGTTGTTGACCTCTCATTTTTTTCCATGGCATTTCAGATTTGTAAGGAATTTATAGTTAAGATTAGTGTGGTGAATTTCTGAAAGACAGCAGCAACTATCCCTTATTGGAAGAAAAACATCAACTCATTCTGCTTCTGTTACCATCCTCAATGAAACCACTTTTTCACTGTGTTTAACTGTCTTGTTGACCTCTAATAGATCATGCCCTCTGTATTTAAATTTGCGATGATATGTAACAAAAATACCAGTTTTCAAAATGCTTAATTCATTAATTATGAAATGGTTTATAAATATTCTGTTCCATTTCTTTTGAAAGAAAATTGTAAAGAAATTAAAGTGCTTCTATTTTCATATATATCAAATTCATACTCCTATATAAGTTTAATAAGTAGAGTTAGTATTAGGCATTAGGTTAGGTATTAGTTAGGCATTAGGTATTAGTTCTACTACATTTTTGTCTGCACACACACATACACATGTTGTATGTATTAAATACTCATGTGTGTGCATAACAAAATTAGCTTCTACAAAATTCCTTTGAGCTTACTTTAGCATTGATTACTCACTTGACAAGTATGTATCTAGTCTGCTTGATGTGCTAGGCTTTCTTTCTAGGAGACACAGATGTAAAAAGGACCAAGTGAGACCCAATTTTTCCTCTGCCTGGAGTTCAGAACCTATCGGGAGAAACACACAATTAAAGAGAGTTATGAATACCACGTGATACATGTTTTTCTAGTGCAACATATGGGAGAAGTGCCACCCATTTCAGAAAAGCCTATGAAAGAAGTAGGAGTTAGCTTGGAAACAGATGGGGAAAGAGGGTTTTTGGTGAAAGGAATCTATCCCCTTTTTATGTAAAAGGGAGTTTTAAATAATAACCTCCATTATGAAGGGGTAGCTGGCATTATAAAGTGTGATATAGCAGGGTGCTTAGAGGAATGAGCAGCAGGTAGAGAGATAATACTTGTGTTTGTCTACTAGGGTTGCTATACCAAAATACCACAAGAGTGGGTCGCCTGTACAGCAGCAGTGTCTGGTGTCAGAGTTCTGGAGGCTGATGGTTGGCAGTCCGCTTGTCTGAAGGGTTGGTTCCTCCCGAGGACTGCGAGGGAAGGATCTGCTGCAGGCCACTCTCCTTGGATTGTAGAAGGCGGTCTTCTCCCTCTCGTCTTCACATGCTTCCCCTGAGCTTGTCTCTGTGTGCAGATTTCATCTTCTCCTAAGGGTATCAGCCCACTCTAGCGACTTCCTCTTGACTTCCTTTCGTATGCAACAATTCTGGTCCCAAATAGCGTCACATTCTGAGGTCCTGGAGGTTAGAACTTTGGTGGTGGTGGAGGTTAGACTTTGGTGGTGGTTGGGGTGAGGAGATGACCACTTTTCAGCCCATAGAAGTGACCAGTATAAAGAATGCACTTTTTACTGCATAACAGATAAATGCTTTGGACAAGGCAGGTTGGAAGAATGAAAAACATTAAATGTACTCAGTTGTATCTTTGGAAGGTAAAAATCATAGTGCAATGCTGTGAAAGGTCTATTTTCCACCTATTTTCAGTATTCACGGTTTTCTAGTGCCTAATCAATTTTTTCACATTGTACTTTTTTTTTTTCATTTCACAAATTGGAGATAAATGTCTATACTTTCAGTTACCTCTTAGTAAGGAGTCATGGCTGCAGGTTTCTGAGCTGTGTTGGAGCTTGGAGATCAGCAATTGCAGTGAAACCACTTGGAGAGGTGATAGTAGATTGACAGCCATCAAGGAAAATGGCAGCTGTGGCTTTGGTTTCAATCTTCACAGCCACACTCAGTGTCCCTCTAGAGGGTTCAGTGGCCTCAGTGGACCTGGCTTGGTACTCAGCCAATGTGAGCCCACAGCTGCCTTCTTGGTTTCGCTTTCCTAATCTGCTTATTACTTTGTGAAGAGAAAGATTTCTTAAGGAATAAAGGAAGTAACATTGCACTTTAATCAGTTGCGTCCAGCTTGGGGATGCCTGCTCTGTGTGCTTTGCCTTGTGATCTAGACAGCCATTTCTCTGTTCTCAGGTATTAAATGGTCTGTTCTTAGCAGTTCCATCCTTTTTGTTGCCTAGCGGTCAATCGCTTCCTGCCAATCATGGATCTGATAGATTGAGTCTTTCTCTGGTACCTCACTTCCCACCTCCGTTGCTCCGTTCTTGTCTTTCCTCCCAGTTTCCTGTTTTCATTTTTTTTCCTCCCCTGGCCTTTTCTTCCCTCTTGCCTCCCTTTGTCCTTCTTTCCTTCTTCAGCCCTTGTCCTCCTGTTCGTGTAGACAGCAAGTAGGAAACACGGCTTCAATTTGTTACTGAAAGTTGTGTGCTTAGTACTTTGAGGAAATTCTTGTGTGGCTTCTTAGCTGTAACTACACAGAATAAGAGTTTCTTTTCTTTTTTTTTTTTTTTCATATAGAAAGCTAATTTATTTTTGAGAAACTCCCAAGTTTTTTTTTTTTAGACTTTTATTTAGTAAATATAAATTTCCAAAGTACAATTTATGGATTACAGTGGCTTTTTCCCGCTCCCGCTCCCATTCCATTCACATCAAGATTCATTTTCAATTATCTTTATATACAGAAGATCGATTTAGTATATATTAAGTAACGATTCATCAGTTTGCACCCACACAGAAACACAAAGTGTAAAATACTGTTCCAGTACTAGTTATAGCATTACTTCACATTGGACAACATATTAAGGACAGAGATCCCACATGAGGAATAAGTACACAGTGACTCCTGTTGTTGACTTAACGATTTGACACTCTTGTTTTTGGCATCAGTAATCTCCCTAGGCTCTAGTCATGAGTTGCCAAGGCTATGGAAGCCTTTTGAGTTCACCAATTTCGATCTTATTCAGACAATGTCATAGTCAAAGTGGAAGTTCTTTCCTCCCTTCAGAGAAAGGTACCTCCTTCTTTGATGGCCCTATTCTTTCTACTGGGATCTCACTCACAGAGATCTTTCATTTAGGTTTTGTTTTTTTGTTTTTTTTTTTTTTGCCAGAGTGTCTTGGCTTTCCATGCCTACAATACTCTCATGGGCTCTTCAGCCAGATCCGAATGCCTTAAGGGCTGTTTAGGACATCTGCCATTCTGAGTCTGTTGTGTATCCTGCTTCCCATTCTCTCCCTTTTTGATTCTATCAGTTAGTATTAGCAGACACTAGTCTTGTTTGGTGATCCCTTTGACTCTTAGACCTATCAGTGTGATCAATTGTGACCTGAAATTGATCACTTGGACTAGTGAGATGGCATTGGTACATGCCACCTTGATGGGATTGTATTGGAACCCCCTGGCACATTTCTAACTCCACCATTTGGGGCAAGTCCGATTGAACATGTCCCAAATTGTACAATTTGAGACAAGAGTTTATTTTCATTCAATACATTGATCACTTTTCTGCCAGTTCCAAAAATCATAGGTATCAATAAACCAAAGAGTTGAAACCTGTTAACCTCTCAGATACTAATCTACTTTTTTCAAATTTGGAATTTAATCTTTTTTCTCTTTCTTTTCTTCTTATTGTAGCACTGAAATCCTTGTTGGTAAAAATGAATTAATAAATATGTAAAAATATCAATTGTCACATAGCAAATGTGTATGTGTACAGGTGGCTATTAGACAATTAATCAAAATTAGTAGGGTTTCTAACATTTGTAACTTGGTGAACTAGGCACTGTTTCTTTATTATTGAATTTTCATGTTTAGATCTTGTTTTTAAGAGACTTATTTATTTGAAAGAAAGAGTTACAGAGAAAGGTAGAGACAGAGAGAGAGAGAGTCTTCCTTCCACTGATTCACTCCCCAAATGGCCACAATGGCCAGAGATGAGCTGATCCAAAGGGCTTCTTCAAGTCTCCCACATGAGTGCAGGGGCCCAAGCACTTGCGCCATCTTATACTGCTTTCCCAGGCACATCAGCAAGAAGGTGGATCAGAAGAGGAGCATCCAGGACTCGAACTAGCCTCAGTATAGGATGCCAGCACTGCAGGTTGAGGTTTTAGCCTGCTGTGCCACAGCGCCAGCCTCTTAGACCTTTTTTTTCCCCAGTCCATTACCAGAGAGCTGGATTGGAAGTGGAGCAACTAGAACCCATATGGGATGCCAGTGTCAGAGGTAGCAGCTTTACCCTTTATGCAACAATGCCAGCCCCTGTGTTTTTAGATCCTAAGCAGATTAATAGTAACACACAGCTATCTGTTGCATAATTGTTGAAGGAAGAACAGCATTATTGGTCTTCATGAGGCATTTTGTTTTACAGGTTCTATTGTCTCACTTGTTGGCAAAAATATGCAAAGGAAGACTGACGAATGAATCAAATATGCAGATTCTATAACTGATCAAGTGTAGCATTGCTTGAGAGTTTTCATTTTTCCTGGTTTATAAATAAAGGCCTGAAATAATGTTTGTGCTTAAAAGTTTTAATATGATAATACTTGCTTTGAGTAAGATGTTAATTCATGTGAGTCATAACAGGTGAATAATGAGGGATAGTAGAAGTAGTCTTGAGATTTAGTATTGCACTAGCTAGGTGTTTGAGTTATAGCAAGTCATATAATTCATGTTGGACTTGGTGTCCACATTGGTAAATTCAAAGGGTACACCTCCAAGATCCCTTAGGGTTCTTTAAATTTAGTAACTTTATATTTCTATAATTGTCATTATAGTTACAAAAACATCTGTATATTAAGCCAGGAAAGAATGTCATTTTAGTGGTTACTTTGAATGTTGTAGATATCTGAGGAAGAAAAGTGACAATGGCAAAGTTTTAAAAAATCCTAATGTTGTCATTTTTATATTTGACATCACTGTTCCTTAAGTACTTAGGTCTCAGGATTCCTTCACATTCTTAGACCATTTGTTAGTGTTTATAATTTTATAAATTAAAGCAGAAAATTTTAAGATATATATTTAATAAATGAAAAAACCTTCATGGGTTAACATAAATAATATATGTTAATGAGGGGGTGGGAGTGAGGTGCAGCAGTTACGTTGCTGCTTGGGATCCCAGTATCCCATATCAGAACGCCTGCTTGAGCCCCAGCTACTGTTTGCTTCTGATCCAGCTTTCTGCTGATGTGCTGGGAGCCAGCAAATGATGGCTCAAGTGCTTGGGCTCCTGCTGCACTCAGAGAAGACCCAAATGGAGTTTCTGCATACTGAATTCAGCCTGACCCAGCCCTGGCTGTTGTGGGCATTTGGGGAAGTGAACCATTTGATAGATGATCTCGTTCTTTGTCTCCCCTATCACTGTGCCTTTAAAATAAATAAATTTTTAAAAAATGAGAATATATTTATGCAAAAACACATTTTCCCCACACAAAATAGTTTGGAGAAGAGTATCACTGTTTTGTGCTTTTCCAAGTTTTGGTAGTGTCTGGTTTATTAGACGAATGTGCATTCTTCCACCTATTTCCACGTTCAAACAGTTGTGGTATCACCTAGACAGCCTCTCCGGAGAGACTGAAAATGAAAAAGACAAATGACATCTTATGTTCTTATAATTGTAGTTCTGACCTCTCAGGACCCACTGAAAAGCAACTCAGTGACCCCCATAGGACTTTGTGCTTTGAGAATGATTGTCCTGCAATTAAAAAAAATATATGTTTCTGCCATAGAAAGCATGATTTTAAAACTTGGCGTTTTGATGTATCATTTAGTTATTCAAAGGTTACACTTGACTTTTCATACCAAAATAATGTGCAAATCCTCCTGCATATGCATAAATTTTCTTTACCACCTATTTGTGATGAGTGAGCCTAGAGAGGAGGGAGGGCTGGGGAAATGTTGGCCAATGGGAACTTAGTGACAGTGAGATGACAGAAATAAGTTCTGGTGTCCTGTGGTGTGGTAGGGTGACTAGAAAAAAGATGAATGTACTTTATATTTCAAAAAACCTAGAAGAAAGGATTTTGAATGTTTTCCTCACAATAAAATGAAAAATGTTTGAGAAAATAGCTCTGCTGAAATTGGTGTGTACGTTACACCACTTAAGTATGTGTGATTTTATGTGTCAAATTTTTTTTTTTTTTTGGACAGGCAGAGTGGATAGTGAGAGAGAGAGACAGGGAGAGAGAAAGGTCTTCCTTTTTGCCGTTGGTTCACCCTCCAATGGCCGCCGCGGCCGGCACATCTCACTGATCGGAAGCCAGGAGCCAGGTGCTTCTCCTGGTCTCCCATGCGGGTGCAGGGCCCAAGCACTTGGGCCATCCTCCACTGCCTTCCCGGGCCATAGCAGAGAGCTGGCCTGGAAGAGGGGCAACCGGGATAGAATCTGGTGCCCCAACCGGGACTAGAACCCGGTGTGCCGGCGCCGCAAGGCGGAGGATTAGCCTATTGAGCCACGGCGCCGGCCATTATATGTCAATTTAAAAAATGAGAAATCTCCCAAACAATTTTCTTCTTTTTTAACCTCTTTTAAGAAACTTTATCTATTCTTCACTTGACTGTAAATGCAATAAAGGGACAGAGTATTCAATTGTATCCTGTGTACTTAATTTCTAAAAAATATGTATTAAATGGACAAATAAATGAAAAATACAGGAAAGAATAAGTGACCATATTAACAAAGTTTAAATAAATTGCTAACTGTTTTGCTTGGAGAACTGAGTTCTTAAATGTCTGAATCATTCTCACATAGGCAAAACTGGTTAAAACTACATGAATACTTTATCATGTCTCAGGTGCAATTTGAGGAAGCCCCCTGAAAGAGCATGTGTCCATTAAGAACACTGAAAGTGTACGAGCTGTAGCAATGTAGACATGTACATACCTGCTGATGGAAGTTTGCGTTTGTATGTTAAGCAGGAATAATTTTTATGATGCTGCACTAATAACCATGACCGCTGTTCTGCACTGCCAGAGTTGTCACTAGAGATCCATGAAAGGCAGATACGCAGCCCACACTCCATTTGGAGTCAGACCACTTACATTGTTGTGCTAATTGCATGCAGCAGATAAAAACTCCTTACTCAGCCCCTGTGAACTTCCATGTCCTCTCAAGAGCTTTCTTTCTCTCTCTTTTTTTTTTAAGATTTATTTTATTTATTTGAAAGACAGAGTTACAGAGAGAGGTAGAGACAGAGAGAGGTCTTGCATCTGCTGGTTCACTCCCAAGATGGCCACAACGGCCAGAGCTGCGCCAATCCAAAGCCAGGAGCCAGGAGCTTCTTCCGGGTCTCCCACGCAGGTGCAGGGGCCCAAGCACTTGGGCCATCCTCCACTGCTTTCCCAGGCCATAGCAGAGAGCTGGATTGGAAGAGGAGCAGTTGGGACTAGAACTGGCACCCATATGGGATGCTGGCGCTTCAGGCCAGGGCTTTATCCACTGTGCCACAGCACTGGCCCCAAGACCTTTCTTTAAAAAAAAATCCATCAACTTTCTAATGCGTCTTTAATTTTTCCTCATGGTTCTCTGTTAACCTTTCTGCAGGTTAGTGCCTCAGGCTCATCATTTACCTGGTTTGTAGTCTGTCTTTTATATATGAATCTTTTCACAAGTTGTACCAAAAGTAAACTGGAAGATATTTTTCTTCTTCTGTGGTTTGAGAGCTTCATAGATAATTTATAAAGGCCATCTGATGCCAAGTATGTCCACCTCAGAACTGGACCCAGCGAAAGTCTCCTCTCTTGTAGTTCATCCTGAGATGTTCTGCAGTCAGATTTTTCTAAACAGCAGTGCGTAGCTTTGAAAGTAAATCTTCCCATGCAGCGCAGTGAGTGTGGAAGGCCTCTGCTCCAGCCAAGCAGACATCTGATATTGTGCAGTCTCTGAAGAAATCAGAAGAGCTTTTAATCTTCGGTTTTCTTGTGTTCTGTCACAATCGTCACCAGCAAATATTCACGTGCATTTGTTTCCTCTGGGCATTTACTATGCTTAATGTTTTTAGAAAGACAAATTTCTCAATACCCAATTCAGTCATCCAACTCATGATAATCATACATTGGACTTCGTATTAGATTATTTGGTTGCTTCTTTTTATGGGAGCCAAACTTGAGTACAGAACAAACTGACTCATTGAAAAGGATTCCAGGGATGTCTGATCATCAAATAGTCTTGTAATGCTTCTCTTTCTATACAGAACTCCATTTGTATTTCTCAGTGCCTACACATTTCTGAGTACTTGTGTCAGTATTGCATTTTCATTTCCTCCTTTAATCAGCATGGCATTTTTAATACTTTCATTAATTTTCATGTCTCTCAAGGAATCTCTTGGATTTTTTCGTTTTGTAACATATCTCTGCAAAGTGTCCATCATTACTGACACCAAGCCATGTGAACACACAGAATAAATTTCTGGCGATGTGAGCAGTCTAAAATGTAACAACTGCTTGTAAGGTACTGTGTTATTCACAGCAGAAAGGGTCCAAGTCCAACTGGATGGGACAGATTTCCAGGATGTTGTTGAGAGCATTTAGGGGTTGGTGCAAGTCATTGAGCTTCAGGGTCTTTCGACAGCTGTTCTCTCTGGGGACAATAGCTAAGGTACCCATGTTCGGTAACAGAGAATGAATTAACCAAGAGCAGAAACCAATCCATGGTCACCAAAAGTTCTTAGATTGAGAAAAAGGGAAAAACTGTCAAACCAGTGAAGTCAGTGCATACTTTTAAATGCTGATCTTGAAGTGTGGGATGAGGTAGCACTGAACTCTCAGAGGCTGTAAGTAGTCACCTTGGATGCTTCTACTGCTTAGTGAAGGGGTTTCTGTAGCAATGTAACCCATATCTCCCATGTGCCACTGTTTTAATCACAAACTTTGTGAAGATCTATTTTCTAGATATTGAATCTTATTACCTTTGTCCAAGCACAGAATGTTGAAGGATTACAGATATAACTTCTCTAAAAATTTAGAAACATTTTTGTTTAAATTTACTAATTTGTCACTTTTCTCTATTTTACACTCTTCTGTAATATTGTAGCCAAATATAATACACACATACACACACAGAAGCATAACATTATTAAAGCACAGGTTATATAGTTTTAACCCATACCCTCGTATTAAAGCTCCATTTCCCCGGCTTTTTCGCTTGTTCCTTGGTTCATTCATCTATCACAATTTTGAGTAGTTGGCATGCCAGAACTGAAAAAATAGGTGGGTATTGGAAGAATAGAAATGTATAGAATTACATTTTATATAGAAATGCATAGAATTAGGAAACCCAAAGCAGAGAAAGAGAGAAAGAGATGAATAATTCCATGATAAGTAACAAGCATCAGAATATAGTTGGTTTATTAGGCTTTTTCTCCAAGGACTGTGCCTACCTGATGGGGGTGGCATCTGTAGTGCTATGAATAGATATGTCAAGTCTGAAACGCTGCACCTAAAATTTATATACATAGTTTTACATTTTTAATATTAAAAATAAAGAAAAAATATACTGAAAACAATAGTCATGATCATGATTTTTTTTTATTTATTTGACAGATAGAGTTAGACAGTGAGAGTGAGAGACAGAGATAAAGATCTTCCTTCTGTTGGTTCACCCCCCAGATGGCTGCTATGGCCACATGATGGGTTTTTGATCCAGTTGTGGTAAAGAAATTTTGTTGAGCTCCTCACATCCAGACTGCATATATTTAATGTCACTATGATCACTGTGATGCTTATTATTATTCTACGATGCAGATATCCATTTCTTGTTTATAGATGAATTAGTTTTATTTGGAAAAGATGAATAATTTACAATATTTTTTAAAATAAATATCTTTCTACCTATCTATCTACTAGTTGTTTTGAAAGGCTGAGAGACGGATAAAGTTCTTTCATCTAGTCCTTGTCCCAAATATGCAAAGAAGCCAGGATTGGGCCAGGCCAATGCTGGAGCTAGGAACTTATTCCAGTTCTCCCACGTGGGTGGCAGTGACCCAGGTACTTGAGCTATCACCTGCTGCCTCCTAAGATGTGCATTAGCAGGAATCTGGAATTGGGACTGCAGCAAGCACTCAAACCCAAGGAGTCTGATATGGGGTGTGGTTGTTCAAAGTGGCCAATGACTATCCAGAATCTTCTATATGCTAAAAGCAGTCATGAAAATCAGTTTTGCAGAAGTGGCAGTGTTTACTAAAATTTGTTTTCATGTTTTGCAAAATTGAAAAGACAGTACATACTTTGAGGAGATAGGTTATCTATCAGCACGTAAGCAGGATATGTCATTGATGATAAGTTCACGATGGGATTGCAATTTACATCCCTCTTCAGAGCCCATTGCATTATTAAGAAGTGATTGTTAGATTTCTGATACGCTTATGAAGGTTCTTTAAAAAGCTCATTGGAAAATGTGCATTAGAATTTTAGAAATCTTATTTTAAAAAGCTTATTTATTTGAAAGGCCTAGGGTGAGAGAAAGCAAGAAAGCAAGCAAGAATGTTTCCTACTTCCTGGTTCAGACCTTAAATGACTGCAATGGCTGGAACTGAGCCACATCAAGCCAGGAGCCTGGGGTTCAATACACGCCCCACACATGGGTGGCCTGGAACCAACAGTTGAAACTTCACTTGCTGCCTTTTAGGATATATATCACTGGGAAGCTGGAATCAAGAGTGGATCCAGGACTAGAACCCATGCACTCCAATATGGGATGCAGGCCTCTCAAGTAGCATCTCATTCACAGCAGTAAATGTCTGACCTGCACAGTCTCAGTTAGTTCTGTTTCACACGAAATTTTGAAGTACAGCAATATGGGGTCTGCTTTTATATGCTGAATGGCATAGAGACTGTTAGATATTTCAGAGACTTTGTGCTATTTTTATTGTGGAAATATTCAGATGCAATAAAATTTGAAAGAATATTTCAGTGATCATCTTGCACCTACCATATAACTCAAGAGTTGCTAATATTTTTCCACATTTGCTATATCTACATTTATCTCATGAACAATGTAGAAAAAGCTATGTTATTTTATCACTTGTATTTTCCATGATTGGAAATTTCATCTAAAAATACGATTTATAAGAACTTTGGAAGACAGTTTGGCAGTTTCTTATAAAATTAAATATAGTCCTATCACAGAATCCAGTCATCATTCTCCTCGGTATTTATCTTGTTCCTTGGTATTTTAACTATGTACACATAAATGTTTAAAGCAGCTTTATTCACATCATCAAAACGTGGCAGGAGCCAGAGTGCCCTTTATTAGATAAGCAGATACAGTTTGATATATGCAGGCAGCAAAATATTATTCAACACTAAAAAAAATGAGCTTTCAAGTCATGAAAAGATGTGACTGACCCTTAAATTCATGTTACTAACTGAAAGAAGTCAAACTGAGAATGCCGTATATTCTGTGATTCTAACTATGTAGCATCCTGGAAAAGGCAAAAGTATGGAGACACTAAAAAGGTCAGAGGTGCCAAAGGTTAGTGGGGAGGAGGATGGATAGACAGAGTGTAGAGGACTTTTAGGACAGTAAAACTATTCTATATTTTGCTGAAACGGTGGGGACACATCACACTTTGTACAAATCTGTAGAATATATACCATCAAGAATGAATCTTCCTGTAAACTATAGATGTAGAGTACCGATGATGTGCAGATCCAGGTTCATCAGTGGTGATGGATGTGCCTCTCTTTCATAGGATATTGATAGGGGGAGAGGCTATGGCTATGTAAACTCAGGGGATATTTGCGAACTCTATTTTCTACTCTGTTTTGGTATGAACCTAAACTGCTCTCATAAGTAAAATTTAGTTTAAAAATTTTATTACATTTTTGTTAAATACTTTTGAGAATAACATATAGATGTTATTCTGTACTTTATTTTGTATCTCATCAGAAGGTACTTGATGTCACCTTTTTCAGTCATTAGGGATATTAAGTGTAATCACTAGATGGATCATCTTGAGTCAGAATATAAATATTTATGCTGATTTCAATTCCATTTGTAGAAATTTCAATATATAATGTTCCAGTCATGATTTCCATAAGCAATAGAAACTAACCCAAATGAGTATTCCTTATGGAAATAGACTTGCCTTTCAGTACTTTAAGTGGTTGATATCTAGTAGACTTCCAGCAGTGATAGAATAACAGGGATGGGATTTACTCTCCTACTTCAAACAACTAGGAAATTAATAAAAAAATATATGACACAATAGTTTCAGGCATTGGGAAGTGCAGAGAGGAATTTTGAGACAAGTGGAACAAGGTTGACCTCTGAGATTCCTCAAGCTTACTGCCTAGAGGGGATTTCAAAACTTGGTGCAACCAAGGGAAGCCCAAACAGAGTTACAGTATTTCTCAATAGAAAATAAAGGTGCCATAGTTCAGGGAGGACAAGACAACTAAAACCTGAATCGAAACGGGCATAGACGAAGAAAATATATAAAAACCTCTGCAGAACTATGGAAGGACTCACTCAGGTCTTTGGAAGATCATCAACCATGACTGTGAGGGAAACAGGTCAGACTGGAAAATGAATCAATGGAAATGAGGAATGTATAAGAGAATCCCAACATTCACATGAGGAAAAGAATAACTGTGTTCCCACAAGCAGGAGTAGAAAAATCCTGTTATAGAGAGCATTGAGTAGAATCATCAGAAATGTATTATCTTAGCAGGAAGGCCAAATTAGCCCTAGATCAAAAGCTTTCCTGAACTTCGCCTAGCAGAGTGATCAAACTAAATCAAAATGAAATACCTGCATCCCAGAATATAGCCCTACAATATTTAAAGGGATAAACCAGAAATTTCCATACCAGCACTGTACAACTTATAACACCTTAAATGCCATGCAAGGAAAAAGGAAAGTATGATGCTTACATTAAAGAAACAGCAATCAATAGAAACAGACCTAGTCAAGGAATGAGAGATGTGGATGGCATACACGTCACATATCCAAAAACATATAGAGACGTTTAAACATGATGAGTAGAAAGTGGGAAGATATAAGAAAAGATGCAAGTTTGATTCTATAGATGAAAAGTGCAAAGTGAAAAAGGCACAAATATGATAAAAATGGTTACTAAAGAATAGGTGTTGAATTAAGGATATTTTACTAGAAAATACATGAAAATCAAGCAGAGTATGAGAAAATGTCATTGAACTTTGAGAAGGTTTCAAGTGATATGACATACATATAATTGGAATTCCAGAAAGTGGGAGTAGGCAGAAAGAGTATTTCACAAAATACTGGTAGACTTTTTCCTAAGATACTGGTAGATTTTTCCTCAAATTTAGTTAGAACTTTAAAACCAAAGAACTAACAACATACAAATGAATACAAAATGGAACCTGAAGAAAAACACACATCAGGGTACATGCAGAAAAACTGCTGAATAACAACAATGAAGAAAAATTTTTTAAAAGGCAGAGAAAACAAGGCACATCATGTACAGAATGAGTAAGATAAGGATCACAGATGTCTTGTAGAAGACGCTGGAGTGACATCTTTGAAGGAGGTTTCTCTCCAACACTGCTTGATACGTATTCCACAACTATGAAGCTGGTTTCCATTTCAATTCAGTTGAAAAATTTCTGATTTTCTTTTTTCATGTCTTCTTTGGCATGGATTACTTAGACATGCATTATTTACATTTATTGTTATCTTTCTTTCACGAGAAATCCTCATTCTCACCTTATAGATGTTTAAACTGTATTAATTAAATTGAATAGTTTAAAAGCTTTCCATAAAAACAAACTAGCAAAGTGAACTCCAAGGCCAGGTGTCATCCCTGATGGATCTACCAATCTTTGAAAATGAAAGAATGTTGAAACTACAAACCTTTCCAGAAAACAGAGAAAAATAACACTTCTTAAGCATATCTTGATACTAAAATCAGATAAACTCATCATAAAAAGAAAACTGCCTACCAATTCTGATCTTGTATGTATGTATCTATCAATCTAGATATAAAATTGTTTTTAAAATTTAGCGAATCATTATAGCAATAAATAAAAAGAATATTGCATCATCATCAAGTGGTATTTATCTCAGGAATGCAAAGTTGCTTTAACATTTCAAAAATCATATTGCAATTCCACATGTTAACAGATTTTTTAAAAAGAAGTAGTACTGGACAAGATTTGCCAAGTAGCAATAAAAACTCATCGGACTAGAAAGGAACTTCTGCAGACTGACAAAGGGCATCATTAAAAATACAGAGTTAACAGACTCCAATATGGTGACTGCTTTTCCTATAAATTCATAAACAAGACAAGAATTTCCATTCCCACTAATTCTATTCAACATTGTTCTGGATATCCTAGACTGTCTAATAAGCCTAAGGAACTAATTATATAGCTTGGAAAGGAAGCCAAGAAACTCTCTAACATAATGGTTTTGTAGAAATCTTTAGGCATTATAAAAAAATGTACTCAAACTAACAAGTGGATCTGCCAAGATTATAATATGCAAGGCCAATGTCTAAAAAATAGTATTTGTATGTGAGAGCAAAGAACGATTGGTAGGTGAAAATTTTAAAATCATTTACAGTAGGATCAGAAAATATGAAGCATGAAAATAAATTTAACAGAATATGTGTAAAATCTAAACACTAAAACAAAAAAATATTACTGAGCAAAATTAGAAAAATCCTAAATAGAAAAATATGGCATGCTTTGAAGACTCAATATTATTACTGTGACTACATTCCACCAATTAATTGGTAGAGTCAATGAAATTCCTTTTAAAATTCACATAGGCCTTTCTGTGGAAATTGATACACTGTTTATGATATTTATATGAAAATGTAAAAAAAATGCCTCACACTCTGCATAGCCAAAGCAATTGGGCAGAAGCAGAGCAAAGTTGGAGAATGTACACAACTTGATTTTGAAATTTAGTGTAAAGTTGCAATACTGTACACAATGTGGTTTTGCAGCAAAGGCATTCATTTATATCTGTTGAACAGACAAAGAGTCTAGGAAAAGACCTCCAAACATGTACTTATTTTTATGGCAACTACTAAGGTAACTGAATGAAGAAATGATAATCTTTTTAAGAGATGACAATTTAAATATTAATATTTATATACAAAAAAGAACCTGACTCTAACTTCACATCATCTGGAAACATTTAACCCATAAGGCTAACCATACAACTCTAGAAGAAATCATGGGAGAATATCTTGATTTTGGCTTTGGAGGTGATTTCTTAAATATTGCACAAAATGAAGAAGCATTAAATAAATTTTTCTTCTCCAAAAGACTTAGTGAACAAAAAAGAAAACCATAGAGTATGAGAGAGTATTTATATAGCCTATGTGATAAAGGCTTTTATTTGGAAAATCTGAAGAATGCTTACAATTCACTAATACAATAAGCGACTGAGTAAAAACAGTGGGCAAAATATTTGGACAGATATTCCACCAAAGATGTTAAAAGGATGTCATACATCTGAAGATATGTCTAACCTAGTGACTCAGTAGGGGAATGAGAATTGAGAATGTGAGGAGATACCACTAAACCACACTTGAATGGCAAAAACTAAGAATACATCCCATCTTGTTCATGAACAACCAACTGAAGCAAAGGAACTCTCGTTATTATTGGCAAGAATGCAAAAAGGACTAATTAGTATTGGAAAACAATTATGAGGTGTCTTATAAAAATGAAGATATTCCTCCTACCTAACTAAGAGTTACTACTCTTGGGTGTTTACACAAGAGAAATGGAGTTTTTGGTAACCAAAAGGCTTAAATGCAAACATTGTAGCTTTTTAATTTTTATTTTATTTAAAGCATACAAATTTCATGTATTTCATATATACATATTTAGAAACATGGTGATTTACCCCACCCTCCCCCTCCCTCCCATGCACCCACCCTTCCTCCTCCTTCTCTTCTATTCCATTTTTTTTTTTAAGATTTATTTATTTACTTGAGAGTTAGAGTTACACAGAGAGAGGAGAGGCATAAAGAGAGAGAGAGAGGTATTCCATCCAATGATTCACTCCCCAATTAGCCACAACAGCCGGAGCTGCGCTGATCCGAAGTCAGGAGCCAGGAGCTTCTTCCGGGTCTCCCACGCGGGTGCAGGGGCCCAAGGACCTGGGCCATCCTCCACTGCTTTCCCAGGCCATAGCAGAGAGCTGGATTGGAAGTGGAGCAGCCAGGTTTTGAACCGGCGCCCATATGGGATGCCATTACTTTAGGCCAGGGCGTTAACCCACTGCACCACAGAGCCAGCCCCTCTCCTATTCCATTTCTTACAATACCTACTTTAAGTTTACTTTTTACTCATAAGGTTAACCCTACACTTACTAGAGAGTTCAGCAGATAGTAAGAAGAAAAAAAAAATACACTGTTCCTCAATAGTAGAGACAAGGATTATAAGCCATCATTGAATCTCAAAATGTTAATTTTACTCCTATATATTATATTTCTCATACTCTACTAGTTACCACAGGTCAAGAAAACATATGGTACTTGTCTTTTGTGGATGTGGCTTTAATCACTAAATATAATGGTTTCCAGTTGCATCCATTTTGTTGCCAAAGAGAGGATTTCATTATTTTTTATAGCTAAGTAGTATTCCATAGTATATATGTACCATAATTTCTTTGTCCAGCAATTAGTTTATGGACATCTGGGTTGATTCCATATCTTAGCTATTGTAAATTGAGCTGCAGTAAATATGGGGCTACATATAGCTCCTTCATATGCTTATTTCATTTCCCTTAGGTAAATTCCCAGAAATGGCATTGCTGGGTCATATGGTATATTTTTTTTCAGCTTTCTGAGGTATCTGCATAGTGTTTTCCACAATGGCTCTCCCAGTTTACATTCCCACAAACAGTGGATTAGGGTACCTTTCCCCACACATCCTCATCAGCATTTATTGTTGATTCCTATATGAAAGCCATTCTGACTGGGGTGAAAGGAAATCTTACTGTGGTTTTGATTTGCATTTCCCTGATGGCTAGTGGTGCTGTGTTGGTTGGCCATTTGGATTTCCGCGTTTGAAAAATGCCTGTTGAAGTCCATTGTTCATTTCTTCACTGGATTGTTTGTTTTGTTGTTGAATTTCTTGAGCTCTATGTATTAATCCTGTATCAGTTTCTTAGTTTGCAAATATTTTCTCCCATTCTGTTGGTTGCCACTTCATTTTGCTGTTTCTTTTGCAATGCAGAAACTTGTCTCGATTTGTTGAGGTTTTCATCATTAATGGATGTTGTAATTTATTGAAAGTTTTCTCTCCATGTATTGAGATAATCATATAGTTTTTATTCTTCAGTTTGTTAATGTGATTTGTGAATGTTGAACCATCCCTGCATCAGGGATAAATACCCCTTGGTCTGGGTGAATGATCTTTCTGATGTGTTGTTGGATTCAATTAGCTAGTATTTTGTTGAAGATGTTGTATGTATGTTCATCAGGGATATTGGTCTATAGTTCCCTTTCACTATTGTATCTCTTTCTTGTTTAAGAATTAAGGTGATACTGGCCACATAGAAGGAGTTTTGAAGGATTCTTTCCCTTTTAATTGTTTTTGAATAGCTTGAGAAGAACTGGAATTAGTTCTTTAAATGTCTGATAGAATTAAGCCGTGAAACCATCCAGTCCTGGGCTATTTTTTTTTTGGGAGGATCTTTATTACTCATTCAATCTCTGTCTTGGTTATTGGTCTCTTTAGATTTTCCATGTCTTCATGACTCAATTTTGGTAGATTGTAAGTGTCTAGGAATCCAAACATTTATTTTAGATTTTCCAATTAGTTGGCTTATAGCTCTGTGTAGTAAATCCTAGTGATTTTTTTTATTTCTGTGGTATTTGTTGTTATGTCTCCTTTTTCCCCTCTACTTTTGTTAATTTGAGTCTTGTTCCTTTTTTTAATTAATTGGGCCAATGATGTATCAATTTTGTTTATTTTTTCAGGAAAGCAGGTCTTTGCTTCACTGATTTTGGTTTCAATTTTGTTTATTCTCTACTTTTAATTATTTTTTTCTCCTACTAATTTTGGGTTTGATTTTTTTTGTTGTTTTCCTAGGTCCCTGAGATGCATTGATAGTTCTTTTTAAAAATACTTTCCAATTTCTTTATCTAGGCAACAATAGCTATAAGCTTCCCTCATAACACTCTTTTTTCTGTGTCCCATAAGTTTTATATGTTGTGTTATCTGAATTTGTTTCCAGATTTTTTTTTTCTCTTTTGATTTCTTCTGTGACCCTTGTTCATTTGGGAGCATGTCGAACAATCTCTGTATTTGCATATGTTCTAGAGATTCTTGAGTTGTTCATTTCTAACTTCATTCCATTATTGTCAGAATAGATGCATGATATGATCAATTTTTTTAAAATTTATTTTGGTTAGTGTTGATTGTGGCCTAGCATATAGCCTATGCTGGAGAACATTCCATGCAGTGATTAAAAGGATGTGTATTCTGCAACTGTAGGATGCGAAGTTCTGTAGATATCAGTTAGGTCCATTTGGTCCATAGTATCAATTAACTGTTTCTTTTTTATGTTCTGTCTGGTTGATCCATCCATTGAACAAAGTGGGGTGTTGAAGTCTTCCATTACTATTGTATTGGAGTCCATGTCACTCTTTAGATCCATTAACATTGTTTTATTTTTTATGATTTTATTTATTTATATGAGAAGTAAAGTTACAGACAGAGAGAGAGGAAGAGATAGAGAGGAAGGTCTTCTACCCTCCAGTTTACTCGCCAAATTTGCCACAGAGGCTTGAGCTGAGCTCATCTGAAGCCAGGAGCTTCTTCAGGCTATCCCATGTTGGTGCAGGGGCCCAGGCACTTGGGCCATCTTCCACTGCTTTCCCAGGCCGTAGCTGCTGGAAGAAAAGCAACTGGGACACAAATCAGCACACATATGTGATGTCAGTGCTGCAGGCAAATGCCTAGCCTACTATACCATAGTACCAGCCTCCAACTTTTTTTTTGAAGATTTAGCTAATTTTTTTGAAAGGCAGAGTTACAGAGGACAGAGGCAGAGAGACAGAGAGAGGGAAGTCTTCCATCCTCTGGTGCACTCCCCAAATGGATGTAATGGCTTGAGCTGGGCCAATTTGAAGCCAGGAGCCAGGAACTTATTCTTGGTCTACCACATGGGTGCAGGGGCCCAAGGACTTGAGCCATATTCTACTGCTTTCTCAGGCCATAGCAGAGAGCTGGATTGGAAGTAGAGCAGCTAGTACTTGAACCAGCAATTATATGGGATGCTGGCACTATAGGTGGTGACCTTACCTGCTATGCCACAGCACCAGCCCCTCCAACGTTGTTTGACATAACCAGGCACCCTGGCATTGAGTGCATGTACATTTATTATAATCACATCTCCATATTGAAATGGTCCCTTAATCATTACATAGTGCCTTTCTTTTTTTTTTTTTTCTTTTAAGAATTTTTGTGTTAAAGCCTATTTTGTCTGATATTAGGGTGGCTACATATGCTCATTTTTGCTTTCCATTAGCATGAAACATTTCTTCCATCCTTTCACTTTCAGTCTGCATGTATCTCTGTTGATGAGGTGTGTTTCTTGTATTGCCAGGCTGCATTTTTTTTTTTTTTTTGGTAGAATTTAGGTCATTTGCATTCACGGTTACTGTTACTAAGTAATGACTTGGCCCTAACATTTTTCCATAAATATTCCTATTGGTTTTTCTGGATTTCCTTTGTACTTTTACTAGGAGATTTTCTGCCTTCATATTCTTTTGTAATGATGACAATCTTTCTGTGTTTCTGGGTGTAGAACATCCTTAAACATCATTTTTAAGGCTGGACAAGCAGACAAATTCTTTCAATTTCTATTTGTTATGGGAGATATTTGTTTCAATTTCATTCATAAGTGAGAACTTTACAGTTTATCGTTGACAGTTTTTTTCTCTTAGGACTTGGACTGTGTTTCTCCATTCTCATCTAGGCTCTAGGGTTTCTGATGAGAAGTCAGCTGTGAGTTTAATTGGAGATTCTCTGAAAGTAATCAGGCATTTCTCTCCTGCTCATTCTTTATGCTTAACTGTTGAAACTTTGACTGCAATGTGTCATGGTTAACATGTTTCCTGGTCATATCTGTAAGGAGTTCAGTGTGCCCTGTTTACTTGGATGTCCTTTTTTCCCCCAAATTATGGAAGATTTCTGTTATTACTTCACTGAATAGGCATTCTAATCCATTCTCTGTGTCCACACCTTCATGAACTCCTAAGTCCTGTGTATTGGGTTGTTTGAACATATCCCATAAATCTTCTCTTTTTATGATCTGAGAAATTTCCAAAGATTTGTTTTCTAGCTTGGATATTTCTTCTGCCTCACCAAATCTGTTGTTAAGCATCTCCACTGTATTTCTGTTGAACATACTAAATTTGTTGTTAATATTTCAGTTTGATTTCTCTTTACATCTCAACCTCATGGGAAAACTTTTCTTCCATATCATGTATAGATTTGTTTAACTCCTGTATTTACTTCTCATTGCTTCTGAGTAATACTGTGATTAATTTTTTAATTCCATCAGGCATTTCATTGGTCTCTTCATCTACACATTCTAATACTGAAGTTTTGTTTTGTTCCTTTGGGGGAGTCACAGTGTCTACATTATTCTTGTTGAATTTCTGAGTATATTTTTATTCATTTGTGGAAATATTTGTTGGTTTTCTTCACTTACGGCTTTTATCTTGAACTATTTCTCTGTGACTTAGTGGAGTGTCTGCTCTTTTAGTGAATATTCAGAGGCATGTGCTGGGTGTTGCCAGGGAGCTCTGGTCAGGGTGGGAAAGGTATCCAGGGTGACACCCAAGTGGGGCATGGTAGATCTCCTCTATTGTCAACAGGTTTTAGGGTACGATCACCTCCTTTGGCATAATCACCCTCACCTCCTCTCTTCCAAGGTGATCAGTGCCTTTGGTCAGCCCACAATGGGTTCATGAACTCCATAGAGGATCTATGCATTTTTTGTGTGAGTGCAGATCCTAGTACAATGGCCCACCCCAGGATCCAGCTACACCCTGCACCCTACTGGGCAGTCACAGAGTTCCTACAGTCTCAGCACACAAGGCTCCCATCGTCATGGTGTGCAGAGGATCCACTCTGACCCGGTCTCGTCCACAGAGAGGCAGAGATTGTTCCCAGAGTCAGCTGCCTGTGGGTGCTTTATCTTAGTGTTTTGAGTCCCAGGGCTTGAGATATTTTGGGAGGCTAGGGGCACCTCACAGCCCTATGTGGGTGCTTGGCCCCCTGTCAATTCTCCCTGCCAGACTCAAAGTCAGTGGGGAGCATGGATGTTTCCCTTGGTAAAATCCTTGGATCACACGCATGCATACATAAGAGCCGCTACAGCTGCTACTAATGTCACAATGGTGCCTTGCCCCACCAGTTGCTGTGCACAGGCACAAGAACCACCAGAGCTCCTATTGATGTTAAAATGTCACCCTATCACAGCCCATTGCTGGGAGCCAGTGTGGGGAAATAGGGAGAGTGAAACATGCCTGCTTATTTTCACCGGGTTAGAAGGGTAACATGTCCCCCTTAGGACTCCAGGCAGGGCTCAAAGACAGTGTCCTCTGCCGAACATACCCTCAGGCTCTGCTGCCAGTGGCACGGGCCACGACAGTCTACTCTCAGCTCAATCTCCAAAACTGGTGACTCCTCTGCCTCTCAGCTGCGGGGTTTGTGTGTTGAATTGGCACTCGTTGTGGCACGTCCACACCTTTGTGCTTATCTGCAGTGTCCCTCTTCCTTCTGTAGAATTCCCACTGCAGAGTTCTCGCCAACTGTCCCTGGGAATGCAGCTCCTCCACTGTTTTGCTACTGTTTTCCACTAGCCTACAGTAGTAGGTCCTTTCCCTATTCTGCCATCTTAGAATCTCCCTGAGCAACATTTTTTTTAATAGATAAAACCTAGCAGAGAACCCAGTTTATCAGCGTTTGGCCATGGCCTACAAACGTGTTGCAGATACATAGTTGGATAACCCTGCTCAGCAATGAAAAGAACTAAACTAGCAATACTGATAACTCTCAAGAGTTATTGTGTGAAAGAATCTGACCGCAGAAGGCCTTCTCAGCAAATATTTTTATGACGTTACAGGAAAGGCAAAATCAGGATGATAGAAAACATATCAGTGTTTCCAGTGGTTAAGGGTCAGTAGAGAGAAAACAGCCAATTGGCGTGAGTGGACTTAGGGGTGAGGGAAGTATTCTGCATCATGACATTTTTAGTGCTTACATGATTGCTTATGCTTCATCAAAACTCTTTGAATTGTATATTTAAAATGGGTTAATTTATTGCTCATAAATTATACCTCAGTAAAGCTGACTAAAAATAAGATAGAAGAATCTATCTTCGGAGAAATCTTAACAATTACTCTGACAGTCGTGTCACTAAGGATATTTCTCAGTAATGTGGTTCAATGTTGTGGGCTGCTAAATGGATTAAAGCAAACCAAGAAAAGAGCTTAATGTTATTTTAGAAAGGAGCTGTTGAAAGATAATCCTGGAATATAACCACATAAGGAGATCAGTACATCCTAGCCAAGTTTAAACTTCTGCTATTTAATGAAATCAGGCCAAGCAGCAGCACTTGTTAGTAATTGTAACGGTGGTAACAAATTTCATAAGTATATGGATTACAGTTTAGAAAGTGAGTTAAAATATGTATCATTCTATGATTTGAAAGGTCCAAGGGCCTGAGAAATATTCTAGCCATGGGAACAAGAAAACAAGCAAAACATATTTTTGGGTGCAAGGTAGACATCATCAGATACTGGAATGCCATGCAGAATGCAGAGCCCTCACAGTCATTTTTCTACCCTTTCTGCTTATCCTGTTCCTTCCTTCTTTCTGAGGTTCACTCTTTGGAGACTCCTCAATTTAGACTAAAGGATGGATTTGATTGACTAGGAGAGACTCTCCAATGTGGAGGATCACACTGTGGAGACTTTCTGGATGAGATCAGCTTTGCCAGGGAAAGGAGTTCTTGTGGGGTCAGTAGTCATTCCCAGTTTATAATGGCACAAGCACAAAGGAGTTCTTGTGGGATCAGTAGTCATTCCCGGTTCATAATGGCAGAAGCACAATCATAGTAATATATCTTGGCAATTCTTATCTGAAGTATTGTATGTGTAGACTGGCATTTTAGACTATAAAACCTTTTTTGTACATTATCTCACCTAATTCCTGTAACAGATATTTCTAACTTTTCTTTTTTGCAGGTGAGTATTTTCAGCACTTTATACAGTGAGTTATCCAAAGTAGATATGCAGAAAATATTTGTTGATGTTGAACTAAGTCATGGAGAAATTAATGAGTGGATTTATGAGAGACTTGTATACAATTCAGTGACTTCCCCAGAAGTCAAAGAACTTTGCCAATGGTAGCAGCCTGACACATGTAAAAGGGAAGATAGTAGAGTACAGGGAGCAACGAATTGTTCCAGCTTTGCAGTGATATCTATACCTTCACTTGCTAAGCCTCATTTTTTTTTTCCTTCTGTGAAATGAAGATAATTGCAACTTTAGGAACTTGTGAAGTATTGAGTGAGAAAAGATTTGCTGTTTGCAAACATAAGAGCACATGCTAGACATTTAGGAGTTATTCAATTCAATTAAAATTTAAGATTCCTGATTATAACTTCTGTGGTTCTTGTCATTACACTGTGCTTGTGAAATGTGTTCATTTGTAGATCAAAAGAAGAAAATGCAATTTCCCTTTTATTTAATGTTCCTGCTGCTTATTATTATGTACCTATTTGTGTGTGCTTCTGTAATTCTCTTCTTTCACAACTGAGTAACATATTTTCCAAGACTAAGTAAAATCCCTTTTGTCTGCAATCTAATTTCAACATTTATAACATAGCCAAAATCCAGGAAGAAAAGAATTAAGCAAAAAATGTGCTTTTTATCCCGCTACACAGACATAAATGCCGTAATCTGTGTGTGTATGCGGAAGTGTACGAAAGCTCCCACCTCTGCCTCCTAGAAGAATGATCTGAGCTGCACTTGAAGCTTGGTGACTCTTTTTTAAAAAATATAATCACTTTAAGCCAAAGCATCTGATTTTTTTACACAGAGCAGATTAAAATTTTTCAATTAAATGGTGACAAGAAAACTGACAACAGTGGAATTAACAAAAATTGTTCACAAGCTGTACTCTCCTATAACCTTAATAATGCAGTGTTTCTGGTTTCATCAGACACACAAAATACTTATGCTAAAAACATCTCTTTGACAAAATTTGTGTTGGTGTTAAATGACATGTTTTATCATTAAAAGTCATCCCAAACATTACAAATGTATAAAATATTTCTTGATTAAGCAATATCTGAAGCCCAGCAAGATAAATCTGACATGCGAAAATATGATCTTACAGCAACATCACCTAAAAGTACAATGTGCAAACCTTGCATTTTGATTTTTTTAAAACATAACACTAAATATTTTTGAGTTCTCAGCCACTGATTCATAGATAGCTTTGAGGGTGCTTCAAAAAGTTCACGGAAAATGTGTATTGTGAGAAAAGCTTTGCACGTATTTTTTAAAAATGGAACGCCTCTGAAAAACTAAGTGTGTATTACTTAGCAAGAGAATGATAGTGCAAAAGGAAAATGCTAGGTGCAGAAGAAGAGGCAAGGGGAGATGCGATAGCGTGGGAAGAACTCGGTGGGCGTTGCTGGTCCCCAGATGCAGACCTGCATGCACTGACCAAGACAGGGCTCTTGGAAGTCAAAGGCAGCCCCTAGCTGACACCAGCAGGGCATGAAGACTCCTGCCGACACATGGCTGAGACAGGAAGCAGATTCTCCTCTGAAGCCTCCAGAAGGCAATGCAGCTCTGCTGACACCTTGATTTCAACCCCCCAGGCTCTAAGACAAGTAATAGTGTTGTTTTAAGCCATCCTTACCCCATCCCCCAATGCAGCAGGTGTAAGAGAAGCTACATATTCAGTCTCCATACAGGTAGAAAAAGCATTTCACGATCTACATCCATCTTCATAAAAATGTTCGTGAATCCAGAAAGTGAAGGCATTTCCCAAAACTGATGAATAGCATCTATGAAAAAAACCTACCTACGACATCATACTTAGCAGTGAAAGTCGGAATGTAAGTTTCTTGCAAAGAAAATCAAAACTACATTTCTAGCAGATCAAATTGAAGCATGGAACCTAATTAAAATTTAGAACTACCCTTTTTGAATAACACAGTTAAGAGAATAAAAGGTTAAGCCACTCACTAGAAGGTATTTGTAAATCTTATATCAGACAAAACATTTGTAAGCAGAATATATAATTTTCAAGATTCACATATAAGTAAGAGCAAACAACCCAGTGATAGGCTAAGACAATTGAGCTAAATTTTTAAGTATTATTTAGGTCATTGCAGAAAAACCAGGGTAAAAAAGTGGAATTTAATTCTCAAAAAGAAGAGCAGTACCTGAAGTATTATGGAGGAGTGGCCATTTTGCCTAGTGGTTAATTCACTCTTGCCCCATATTGGAGTGCCGGAGTTTGCTTTGGCTCCTATCTGCCACCAATGCAGGTGGTGGGAGTCAGCAATGATGGCTCAAGTACTTTGGTCTGTCATCCATTTAAGAGACACGATTGCAAACCCAGCTCCCAGCTTTGACCTAGCTCTGGCCCTGGCCCTGCCCCAGATATTGCAGGATTTGGGAAGTGAACTACAAGATGAGAACTCCCTTTCTGTATATCTGTCTCTGGAGACCTGAGCAACATCAAATTTTAAAGAAGCATAAAGTGTATAGTTAGTGTACCATGGCTTAAAAAATATTTATTATTTATATAGTATCTGTCAAATTGTTTTCCTTGGTGTGTGTGAGTGTGTGTGTGTGTGTGTGTGGTGGGTAGCTATTAATACTTACTTTTAAAGAATATGATAATTAGATGAGAATATTTCTGTGAATGTAATTTCCAACTAAATTGCCATATAAGTATTATTATTATCACTAATATATTACTGTAATTATAATTATGGGGGTTAATATCATGAATGTTTTATGTATATCTTATTATGTATTTTAAAATAAAAAAATAATTTATTTTATTTCGAAGACAGAGAGACAGACAAACAGCTATCTCCCAAAACCCTGCAACAGCTGTATCTGAGTGAGGCTGAATCCAGGAGCCAAGAACTCAGTCCAAGTCTCCCACATGGATGGCAGAGGCCCAACTACTTGTGCTGTCACCTGCTGCATTCCAGGGTGTGTAGGAGCATGAAGCTATAATTGAGAATGGAGCCAGGACTCAAACAGACACTCCAAAATGGGGTGTGAGTTCCCCAAGTGGTTCTTTAAACACTACATCAAATAATCACCCCTGTAATTATTATTAATGATGTGTTATTATGTTGTCATCAAAATAAAACAAAAACAAATGACAATATTATTATCAGAATAGTTTTATTCTGCAAAGATCCAGTATTCCATAGATTCCCCTTTGAATAACCCTGTTTGTGACTTTTCAGCGTGACAACTAAGTAAAGTGGCTGCCTCCGTTAGAATGAACACAGCTTGGAGCTGTTTTCCTAGGAGATGTTTAGCCAGAGTAGCAAGTACAATTGTTGTTGCTGTTGTTGTTAACAAGTATATTTTGAGCACTTTTTGTTGTTATAGTATGATCTAGCCCTTAACTGCTATACTTTTCAAAACAGAAATGAAAAGGTCCAGACTCCCAGTTTTGAAACTTGACCAAACAGAAGTGAGGTGAGACTGTTTGCAGCCAGTTAGGAATTCCTGTGTGGTATTTTTGAAGCAGGAGCAGGGGCTGAGCAGGAGGAGCTGGTAGGAGCGCATTCTAGTGTTGTAGCTGTAGAGACACACTGGTGTCCAAGCAGCAAAGCCAGTTGTCAGTGTTCAGCAGGTGAGGCTTCACTGCCAGACACCTATCTATGACTGACTTTCAGCAGAACTTGAATGTCTTCTCTTGTTTCCTACCTGCTTGTGAGCATGGTTCTCCATTCTCCCTGTTTATGTAAGAAGTTAGTATTCAGAACTCTCCAGTGGTCTCCAAACTTCTATGATCATATTTCCCATCAGAAAAGAATGTGAACACATAAATTCCAATGTCTTTCCTTGCCAGAATCTTAGGTCACTTTTTATAGATCAGGTAAGTCTTACTTGATAAGATATTCTGTTTTTTAAAAGATTTATTTATTTATTTATTTAGTTGCAAGTCAGAGTTACACAGAGAGAGGGGAGGCAGAGAGTGAGAGAGAGAGAGAGAGAGATCTTCCAACCACTGGTTCACTCCTTAGTTGGCCACAATGGCCGGAACTGCACCGAGCCGAAGCCAGGAGCCAGGAGCTTCCTCCAGGTCTCCCACATGGGTGTAGGAGCCCAAGGACTTGGGCCGTGTTCTGCTGTTTACAGGCCATAGCAGAGAGCTGGACTGGAAGAGGAGCAGCTGGGACTAGAACCGGTGCCCATATGGGATGCTGGCGCTTCAGGCCAGGGTGTTAACCCACTGCTGGCCGCAGAATACATTGTTCTACAATGTGACCTTCCAATTCTAGTTAAATACAAAGTCAGTTGTATGATACTATCAGACAAGTAGTATTCTAGGCAAGTAGTGTTTGAAGAGAAAACTACGAAGCATTGAGTAATTGACACTATTAATGTTGCCTTCACCAATAAGCATCTTCAATATGAATGGCTAGCACAGCCAAGCAAGTACTATGGCAGAAGTTTCAAGACTGTTGAGTGGGCTATAGGAAAGACTATGTGGAGGTAGTGTTAAGATGCAAGTTGAGAGGCCAGCGTTGTGGCCCAACAGGTAAAGTGGCTGCCTGCTATGCCAGCATCCTATATAGGTGCCAGTTTGAGTCCCACCTGTTCCATTTCCAATCCCACTCTCTGCTGAAGGCCTGAGAAAGCAGGCCTAAGTCCTTGGGCCCCAGCACTCATGTGAGAGACCCTGGCTCCTGGCTTTGGACTGGACCAGCTCCAGGCATTGTGGCCATTTGGGGAGTGAACCACTAGATGGAAGTTCTCTCTCTCTCTCTCTGCCTTTCAAATAAATAAATAAATCTAAAAAAAAAGAAGGATGGAAGTTGAATAGGCTTTGTAGTCTTCTGAGAGTGGTCCCAGGGCATGAATTGAGTTCATACAACCACCATAGAAGGTTGAATTGAAAAGTGTTTTTAAAAATATATCACAGAGTTACTATTCCATTGCAGGTGTATATCCACATTGAAGAATAATTAGTATGCAGTTTTGTTTTAGAACAAATCTAGAAGTAGTGCTGTCTTAATTGGCATTTTAAAATTAAAATTTATTGAAAGGAAGTAAGATTAAAGCTTAACTCTGTAAATATTATAAATATTATTTTTGAAATATAATTTTTAAACATTTTGGAAAAAGTCTGTGTTTGTTTTAATTTACTATGATAATTATGCTACTCCTAAAATCTTAAAACAGTGACTTTTTTGCTGTTTCATTTTAAATTATAGAAATTCATTATTTAATTACATTACAATTCTTTAAAACATCACATATTTGCTCTCAAATTTAACTTCAATTAACTGACGAAAAAAAGAAATTCCCTGAATTGAGAACAATGTCTGTAATGTAGTGTCAGAATAATGACTGAACAATGTAAGTAAATGTATATTCAAGGAAAATCCACTGTGCCTCAGGAAGTGTTCAGTCAAGTTGCTTTTACCATGAATATCTGGTTCTAAAGACCAAAACTAATAGCTTTGAGTTGGGAGTACAATATTTTTTTAAATATAAATTAAACTAAATAACTTTTTGCAGAATACATGTGATTCCACAGGCTTCTCTTGTTTGATAACATAGTAGCTTTTAAATCTGTATCAGTCACAATGCATGTAGCCCATCTCAGAAGTATCTTGGTGTTCCTGAGGCATGAAATAACTCTTTGAAACAGTAAGCAAAGTGTATGAGTTGGAGATATGACAGTCATGGAAATACATGTCAACAGAGACTACCAAGAGAAATGCCAGTGGTTTCATTGCACCAAGTGTTTATTTAACTGTGAAAAGATCATGTTTGGCATAGAAAATACATTCTTTACAGAAGCTGGCTGCATTGTTCAGCAGACAAATTGCTTTTATAACTGATGCATTAGACATAAACTGGAATTTTTATGATGCAATTCATTTATTGAAACCATATTGTTTAAAATCTTAATACTTTAAAGTGAATATTAGAAGCATGTTTGAACATGAATTATGATTCATTAACTATACAGAACTGATGATAGAATATTTGGAGAAGTGGTTGTCTCTAAACATGGAGGGTTCTGTTAGTTTCCAGACTGACTCATGTTGTCAGGAAAGATTTTTTTTTTTTATGAACAAAAAGCACGGAGTTATTAAGGATTGCTTGTTATCTGTGACCTTCTTTCCTTTATTTGTTAAGAGGAAAAAAAACTTAGTCTTAAAACATGTTCAAAGTAGGCAGAATTGGCAACAAAAGTGTGCTGACCCCTAGAGTAAGAAACAGGGATCTGCATAAGGGACAGGTACCCAAATTGTAAGGGTGTTTTAAGGGATACCTCGTACTGCTTAATTCAGAGTACATTGCCTGAGATTTTCAAGTGAAATTGGTAGCATGCCAGTTGTCAGCATTGGAAATACTTAAATGCTGTCTAGCTTGATACTATGTGAATTCTGAGAGACCGTGGGAGCATATAGAACCTTGATTAGGTTTATCTGCTTCTGATCCCTACCCATCCCCCTCAGAATCCTGACCCTTGAAAATGTTTTATTGTATCAGTGGGAAACATTGACTAGATCTGGTGATATGTTTCTTTTCTGAAAACTATTGACCTGCCATTTGCAAGCATTTTTTCATAGGTTAATCTTGCTCTTGAATCTTGAGAACATTATTTTTGTTCTTGAATCTGGAAAAACTTGATGATTTGGTTGATTTAAAAAAGATACATGGGGCCAGCATTGTGGCTCAGTGAGTTAAGCTGCTGCCTGCAGTGCTGACATCCCATATGGGCACCAGTTTGAGTTTTGGCTGCTCCACTTCCAATCTAGCTCCCTGATTATGCACCTGGGAAAGCAGTGGAAGATGGCCCAAGTATTTGGGACGCTGCAACCCATGTGGGAGACCCTGATGAAGCTCCTGGCTCTTCTCTTCAGCCTGATTCAGCCCTGGCTGTTGTGGCCATTGGGGGAGTAAACTAGTAAATGGAAGATCTGTCTCCCTCTCTCTGTCTCTCTTTGTCTCTCTCTCTCTGTAAATCTGCTTTTAAAATAAATAAGCAAAGGTTTTAAAAATATAAAAAGAGACTCATACTAATTTGATGGCCCACCTCACTGTCTCTGTGAATGAAGAATACATGACTAAGCTATATGAGTTATGATTTTCCAGGACATTGCAGTTCAAAGTCACATGCTGTTAATCATGCTGCTCTTCCTCTCATAATTTTCTCCCTGAAAGAAGTTCATATGTAAGAGGAGATTTTCCAAAGAAAGCACATGTTTGTTACTGACAGTTCATGGCTTGTCAACCTGAACCAGGGTTAACGTTTTGCCTTGGACATCAGGTGCATTCACACTAGCTATACAAGTGATCACAAGGACCAAGGACAGCACTCGTTATTGGCACAGTCAGTAGTACAAAGTAAATCATATCCTGTTGCCCTTGGATCTGTATGCAGATTGCCATTGCACAGCACGATTTAATGAAAGATGGTTGTGGAGGTATTATTTTATTATAATTGTGATGGCTTTCTTGGTTGCATTAGCATCAGCCTCAATCACACAAGAAAAGCATTTTTGGTGTCTGCAGTAGAAAGTATGAGAGCTTGCTGAGTGAAATAAGCCAGTCCCAAAGGGACAAATATCATATGTCCTCCCTGATTGGTGACAACTAACTGTGTACCTGAAAGGAAACCTGTTGAAGTGAAATGGACACTGTGAGAAACAATGACTTGATCAGCTCTTGTCTTGATTGTAGAGGAACAACTTACTACTTTTTTCCTTATAGTATTTTTTTTGTTTGTTTTACTTAATACCATTGGTTGAGCTCTTTAATTAACACACAGTTATTCTTAGGTGTTTAAATTTAACTGAAAAGTGATCACTGTTAAATATAAGAGTGGGAATAAGAGAGGGAGGAGATGTACAGTTTGGCACATGCTCAATCTGATTTACCCCTAATGGTAGAGTTAGAAACATGCTAGGGGATTCCATTTTAGTCCCATCAAGGTGGCATGTACAAATGTCATCTCACTAGTCAAAGTGATCAGTTTCAATTCATAATTGATCATAATGATAGGATTAAGTGTCAAAGGGATCACATAAACAAGACTAGTGTCTGCTAATACTAACTGATAGAATTAAAAAGTAGAAAACAATCAAACATGAAAAGTGGGATACACAGCAGACTCATAGAATGGCAGATGTCCTAAAGAGCACTCTGGCCTCAGAATCAGCCCTTAAGGCATTCGGATCTGGCTTAAAAGCCCATGAGAGTATTTCAGGCATGGAAAGCCAAGACACTCTGGCAAAAAAACAAAACAAAACAAAAAACAACAACAACAAAAAAAACAAACCACCAACCTAAATGAGAGATCTCTGTGAGTGAGATCCCAGCAGAAAGTATGGGATCTCTGAAGGGAGGAGAGAACTTCCACTTTGACTATGGCCTTGTCTAAATAAGATCAGAGTTGGCGAACTCAAGAGGCTTCCATAGCCTTGGCAGCTCATGACAAGAGCCTCAGGTGATTACTGATGTCATAAATAAGAGTGTCAATTGTTGAATCAACAACAGGAGTCACTGGGCCTTTACTCCCTATGTAGGATCTCTGTCCTTAATGTGTTGTACTCTGTGAATGAACAGTATAACTAGTACTCAAACAGTACTTTATACTTTGTGTTTTTGTGTGGGTGCAAACTGTTGAAGTCTTTACTTAGTATATACCAAGTTGATCTTCTGTATATAAAAATAATTGAAAATGAATCTTGAAGGATGAGATGGAGAGGGAGAAGAAGAGGGGATGGTTGTGGGTGGGAGAGTGGTTATGGGGGAAAAACTGCTATAATCTAAAAGTTGTACTTTGGAAATTTATATTTATTAAATAAAAGTTAAAAAAAGAAGCTCACACACACAAAAAAATTAAAAATAATTTATGAACACCTATATCTTTGCCTTTTAACACAGAGATTTATTGAACATATAACATATGTTCTGTGCAGTTTTATAAATGTTGGTATACTGAAACATGATACTCACAAAAATCCTGTAGGATTTAACATCTCCAAGATAAGACCCAAAATCTAAGTGCATTCTCTTAGCCAGTATTCTGAATTCATCTCAAAGGTTTTGGCTGAAGTGTAGTAAGTTTTTAAATGCTTTCTGTATGTCATCTTCTTGTCTATTCCTAACAATAATGTACTAAGGGATAATATTCCCATAGTTTTGCATGGAACATGATGGTCTAGTCACATATTTTAAATGGCTCAGGTTGGAACTCATTTCCTAATAAAGATTTATTTATTTAAAAAAAATAAAAAGAAAAAGAAAGTATGAGAGCTGCCATCACTTGATTTGTTCAGATGCTTGTATTCATGATCTTTGCATTAAAATCAGGCAGGTAAAAAATCAGTGAAAAAGACATGTAAAAGCAATTTGTGAATTTGTAAGTATTAAAAAAACCTTTAAAAATATTTAGGGTGTAAACTCCATTTCAAGACAGAATTTTATTATTTTTAAAAATATGTGCTTCTTAGTCCTAATGTGTATACAACTTTATTAAAATGTTTCCCTTAAGAAATGTGAAATTGTGTAAATCTCTGTCCAGGGTCTTTGTTAGGTTACTATTTCCAAATAATAAGGTTTACCCCTGGAGTGTGTTTTGCAGCATTACACCTCTCCAAGCAACGTACTAATCTTGTCTATTCAAATGGGAATTTCTGAAAGCAATTTGGTCTCTTATAAATAGAAGACTACTGTACACATATCCTGCTATTCTTCAAACTGTAGGAACACATGGTGAGAAAGATCCAAGCCTTCCTAAAGTACTTTAGCTTCCACCTTTTTCATGCTACTCGGGATTGAATCCATTAGAAGCCAACAAAGCCCTTCTGTGTTACTGTCCCTCCTGACTGTCAGCACACTGTGCATTTAGATAATTCAGCCAGAAGGCATTTTTATAAAAACAGCTTTCACGATCTGTTCTTAAAAAGGCATTTGTGTGCTCATTATGCAATTCTATCATTTATGTGTAGAGAGTGCTGTACATAAAACACTGAAGTCTAATGCTATAGTAGCCGATGTCAGTAATCTTGGGCAGAGTAATTTCCTTTTCTTTTTGTATCTTGATCGGACAGAGGCAGTCATGAACAAAATAATTTCTAGGCTTTATTGTTAGTGGTGGTTGGCTTTTGAGGATAGTAAACCACAATGAGACTCTGGTAGAACTGTTGCTTTTATTTGAATATGCACCTGTCTACCCATCCTGAATACATTTTCTTTCAAAATAAACAATTTTGAAATCTATATTTTTTAAGTCTTTGGCCATTCACATGTTGTCATTTTAATTGTGTAATTATAATTTCTGTAAATCCTGTAAGCATGTTTGAGAGAGTATTTTGCTAGATGGTATAATTAGAAGGTAATTTCTGAGCTGAGGCTTGAAGGATGAGCAGAGCTTTGTTGCTCCATCCCAGCATAAAGAGAAACACACATGCACGGGGTGTATGGGGAGAACGTGTCTTTAGGGAAATCCAGCTTTCTTGGCATGACTGTTTTGTCAAGTGCTTTCAGGGAGCAGAGTTCTAGGGAAAGGATAGCAGGAGACTCGTCAGAGGCATGGGACAAAGAAGTTTGTGTTCTGTGATATGAGTCAATATTGAGGGATTTCTTCCAGAACAGTTATGATGTGATCCAGTTTACCTATTTGGAAGAGTATTCTAGCAACAGAGTGGGAGTGAACAATTATTTTTTGCTCTTTCATGGTCAGTTTAAAGAACTATAGTATTATTGTCTAGGTTGCGTAAAAATATTCACATTACCTTTGTAAATACCTGAATGCCAACTCTTAGGACAGATCATTAAACTAAAAAGTTGAACCACAAAACTGGTATCATATAGAAAAAAAAAAGACTAATCTTTGTTGAATATGCAACTCCTAACTTAAACCTTTACCTACACCATCATGAAACTCCAATAGCAAATATTTCCCTAATGGATACTTAGGCTTTATTCTTTTTATATTGTGGCTGGATTAGAAAAGAATAGGCATTAAGTACCATTATAAAGGTATTCAATAATATACTATTTGGTATTTGAAAGATATTCTGTTAAGCTATGGAAAACTAATAATCTGGAAAGTATTATAAGGGAGGTGTTTCCATCCCAGTCTTCAATCTGGAACAAGAGAGTTAAAGTTTGAATTCCAGCTTTGTCATTTTGGAGCCCTGTGATCCAGGGCAAATCAGAGCTCATAAAAGAGGGGAATGGTAGTGGCACCTGCCTCACTGGTGGCTGTGAGCTTTAATTTGGTTAATATATGTAAAGTAATCAAAAACAATAATTGAATATATTAAATGCCCTATGATTATTTACTGCTGTCATAATTCCTATGCTTCTATAGCTGGCTCTTACTAGTTTGGATGTTAGTATATGTTTATCATTGGAATCACATTTTGTTCTTGCATAATGTTATCCTCATGACATGTATCAAAGACTTAGATATAGAAGACTGAACTGGGCCGGCGCCGTGGCTCAACAGGCTAATCCTCCGCCTTGCGGCGCCGGCACACCAGGTTCTAGTCCCGGTCGGGGCACCGGATTCTGTCCCGGTTGCCCCTCTTCCAGGCCAGCCCTCTGCTGTGGCCCGGGAGTGCAGTGGAGGATGGCCCAAGTGCTTGGGCCCTGTACCCCATGGGAGACCAGGAGAAGCACCTGGCTCCTGCCTTCGAATCAGTGCGGTGCGCCGGCCGCAGCGTGCTGGCCACGGCGGCCATTGGAGGGTGAACCAACAGCAAAAGGAAGACCTTTCTCTCTCTCTCTCTCTCTCTCTCTCTCTCACTCTCTCACTGTCCACTCTGCCTGTCAAAAATAAAAAAATATATATATTAATTAAAAAAATAAGATTGAACTGAGTGTCAAATGAAATGGTAAACCTGATGGTAGAGTTCAGGACAGATTAGATATGCTACTAAAGCCTGCAAAAGTGTGTCTCACATTGTGTATTGAAACTCCTCTCCTAGTACAAAGTCACAGAATCTGCCCTTAGTGAAATGCTAAATTAAGCTGAGATTAAAGCATGCAAGATTTAACCACCTGAGGAGAAAATGTTCCTTGGAGTGTTCCTTTGTAGCGAATTGTGGCATATAGGAGTTTATATGAGGTATGTCTTGACTGTAGAGAAATATAGGTGTGACACGAGCTAGAGATAGAAGAGAGCCTGGTTTCATAGAACTCAAAGTTCCTCTCCAGAGTAATGACTTGATGCATCTTTTTGGTTGTTATTGATTTCTTACTAGTATAAAATGAGGTCATCAGATTTGTATCTTTTAATGAGAGGGACTTTTCAATTTAATGTTCCATCACCTTGAACTATGTGAATATTGTGTAATGAGCATACATATAAATCTCATAATTTTTATTTTGATGACTACTAGATACATGGTTCTGGAGGGGAGAAGGAAGCTCTGAACTGTCAATGTAAATGTAGAAGTCATAAACATGGAATTGGGTATTGAAGACATGAAACTGGATTGGATTTTGTAGGAGAAAAGTGTGTGGAGTTGCAAAGAAGTTTTAGGATCACTTAGTGACTCAAGAATGCCAACATTTAATGATCAATTTAAAAAAGAGGAATTAATAAACCTTAGATGTCTAGGAAAGAGGGTTTTAAAACAGTAGGAAATGGACCCACTCAGTGGAATACTGCTGATAAGCCAAATAAAATCAGGACTAAATTGCAAGATTAGTCAAAAGGATATTGAAGCCAAATTAACTGTAGTGAGAACATGTTACGAAAAGCAGTGGGAGTAGAACAAAGATTGAGCAGAAAGTGAGGAAGTAAAATAGCAGACCAATTAACTCTAGTATGATATGTAACTTCTGAGAACATGAGCAAAATTAACTCTGAAAGAGAAGAGGGTTTTGAAGGAAATTGGTATTTTTTTTTCATTACTATCATTTTAAGATGGGGAATAATATTTTATTTGCTGATTGAAATAGCCAAAGATAGAAATGTTGTGATAGACATGTCAAGACTCCCAGGAGCCTAACAAGATTATAGAACACACAAGGGGAGGCGAAAAATGTGATGTTCAGGAACAGATAGGTTTATAGATTTAGATGTTACATATCTGAAGAGATTTTTCCATGTAAAATCTCTGTCTGCTGGTGAATAAGACACAATAGCTTCTACAGAATATGAGGAAAGGCTGGGAGAGTGGAGATCAGAAGTTTGAGAAGAGTAGAGATTTTCAGATCAGTATGTGAATTGCCATGCGTTCGTAGATCCTGCTGGAGGGTAGTTCACTGTAAATGGTAGACATTAGTTCATTCTGAGATTTTACTGCATATTTAGCAGGTAGTAAACCTGTACAGAGATGATTGGATCCATTCAGGGTCCAGGATTTTAGGACATTTGCAATTAAGGGCCAAGAGAAGGTGAGTTTATGTTACCGGTAGTGATATGGCTTTAGCGAACCACTGAATCCAAGGTGGATCATTGTCAGCTTTGTGATCAATAGCCTCACTGAGGTTCTGATAGAACTGAAGAAAACCCAACTTGTTGGTAAACACTGAGTGAATCTCTCATCTCATCATGCCTTGGTCACAACAAGGAAACTATTGAAAGAACACCAACTCTCTGTCTTTTATGACCTTGTCTAAATATGATCAGAGTCGGCAAACTTAGAAGGATTCCATAGCCTTGGCAACTCATGACGACAGCCTAGGGTGGTTACTGGCACCATAAACTAGAGTGTCAATTTGTTGGGTCAACAACAGGAGCCACTGTGCACTTGCTCCTCATGTGGGATCTCTGTCCTTAATGTGCTGTACATTGTGATTTAATGCTATAACTAGTACTCAAACAGTATGTTTCACTTTGTGTTTCTATGTTGGTGCAAACTGTTGAAATCTTTATACTAAATTGATCTTCTGTATATAAAGAGAATTGAAAATGAATCTTGATGTGAATGGAAGGGGAGAGGGAGTGGGAGAGGGGAGGGTTGTGGGTGGGAGGGAAGTTATGGGAGGGGGAAGCCATTGTAATCCATAAGCTGTACACTGGAAATTTATATTCATTAAATAAAAGTTAAAAAAAATTTAAAAAAAAAAAAGAAAGTACTGTCTCTCAATCCATCTGAATATGGGCTAGACACAGTCCCATGTCACAGGAATAAATTTGAGTAAAGTAGACTATATGGAAACAATATTGTAGCTTATCATGGTGGTCATAGTTAGACATTTGTTGATATAAATTTTGCTTATAAGCCAGAATATTGTACCTTAGAAGCAAGAACCAGTCTGGCTTCTTCCTTAGTGCCTGCCTCCTGGATTCTTGCCTTGCCCTTTATCTGCCTGTACTCCTGTTTAGTGATGCTCTCCTACGCCCTGTTTCTGGGTGAGAGAAGGTGAGGAGCATGCTTCAGCAGCAAAGGACTGACTCTGAGCTACTTTGAGCAGACTTGAATCTTCATCCATGGAGCTAGGTGGGTAGGTTCATATGCAGTCAGCTTTGTGATAACTCCGAACGGATACCTGGGTGAGCAGTAGCAAGACATAGATTCAGTGTGGATGTTAAGAGGTCAGTCCTTTATGAGCCTCCCATGTGATACAATAAAGAAATTATGAAGGGACCTTATGCCCAAGTTCGATTCCTAATTATGAGGTGTTAGCCAAGTTGTTTAATTTCTCAATATTTTATCCAAAATTGGGATAAAATTAATACCTGTCACATAGGTTGATTATGTAGTTTCAACAAGTTATTACATGTGGAATATTAACCCAGTTTCTAGAGCACCATATTTATTAAATATTAGATTTTTTTTACAGATTTTACTTATTTATTTGAGAGATAGTATTACAGACAGAGAGAAGGAGAGATAGAGAACAAAGTCTTCCATTCACTTGTTCACTACTCAAATGTCCACAAGGGCCGGAGCTTGGCCAATCTGAAGCCAGGAGCTTCCACCAGGTCTCCTTCATGGATGCAGGGGCCCAAGGAGTTGGGCCATCTTCTACTGCTTTCTTGGACCATTAGCAGGGAGCTAGATGGAAACAGGAGGAACTGGCACACATATGTAATGCTGGTACACAGCGGGGGGTGGGGTGGCGTTAACCTGCTACACCACAGTGTCTGCCCCTAAGCATTTTTTTTTTTTTAGATTTATTTTATTTATTTGAAAGACAGAGTTACAGAGAGAGGTAGAGACAGAGAGAGAGGTCTTCCATCTGCTGGAGAGGTCTTCCATCCGCTGGTTCACTCCTCAAATGGATGCAATGGCCACAGCTGGGCCAGGCTGAAGCCAGGAGCCAGGAGCTTCCTCTGGGCCTTCCACGTGGGTGCAGGGGCCCAAGGACCTGGGCCATCCTGTGCTGCATTCCCAGGTACATCAGCAGGGACCTGCAGCAGAAGCCGAGCAGCTAGGACTCAAACCGGTGCCCATATGGAATGCTGGTGCTGCAGGCCAGGGCTTAACCTGCTGTGCCACAGTGCTGGCCCCCAGTATTTGGTTTTTTAAAAACTGTCACTTTAGAGGCTGACATTGTTGCACAGTGGGCTAAGCGTCTGCTTCTGGTGGAAGCACCCTGTATCAGAGGGCCAGTTCAAGTCTTGGCTGCTCTTTTCTAATCCAGCTTTATGCTAATGTGCCTGGAAAGGCAGCAGGAAATGGCCCAAGTATTTGAATCCCTACTGCCCACGTAGGAGACCAGATGGAGTTTCTGGCTCCTGGCTGGAATTCCTGCCTTCTGGCTTCAGCATGGCACACCTGGTTGCTGCAACCACTTAGGGAGTGAACCAGTGAATCTAAGATCCCGTTCTCTGCATCTCTTCCTCTCTCTCTCTCTTCTGCCTATCAAGTAAATAAATAAATCATTTTTTAAAAAAAATGTTACCTTATGATAGAGCTTCCAGTGGTGTTTTAGAAAATGCTGATATTTTAAAATTATTATTTATTTGAAAGGTCAAGGTCCTGGGGAAGGAATGTTTCCATCTGCTGGCTTACTCCCAAATACTTACAATGGCTGGGTCTGGGTCTGGGCTGAGACTGAAGGTGGGAGCCAGGAGCTCAATCCTGGTCTCTGACACGGGTGAAATGAGCCAACTGCTTATATCATCACCTGCTGCCTCCCAGGGTCTGCATTAGAAGGAAGCTGGAATCAGATTCAGAGACAAGTATCAAATGCAGACATTCCAGTGTGGAATGTGGTCATCTTAACCTCTAGGCTAACTGCCTGCCTCTCCCCGCTTTTAAATTTTTAAGCGTTTTATTTAAAAATATTTTATTGTTTGTTTCCATTTGATTGGTGGTCCCTGAATATGTACTTTTTTACTCTAGGAGAAAAAGAATGAGGAAAGTGAAGTCCCTCTGAGCCCCTGTAGGCAGTGGAAGAACAAATATCATGCAGATAACTGAGCAGATAAAATGGGGAGCCAGGAAAATGAATTCTAAAAGATGAGCACAGTGAATAGTATTGTGGTAGAATGTGGCTGGGAAGAGGTGGAACTCAAAATGTTAATCAAAGACTCAAAATGTGCCCAAGTCTTAATCTTCCCCAAACACAATTATTGTTTTCCTTGTAATTGATTAAATCAGAATAGAAAAACCAGGGTTCAATTATCTAGGTAAAACTTGAATCATTGTAACCACTTCTGTTTGTTGAAATAAGAGTAAAGGTGTGAATGCAATAATTCTGTTTCTTACTTTTACATGGTTACACCTAAAAATTTTGTGTTTACTAATCAGTTTTTGTTGTTATTATAGTGATACATTTTCAGTTATCTGTATTCAATTTTAAAACTGACTATATATTGCTTGTTCTAATTAAAGAGATACAAATAGTACAGCATTATTTTTATACTAAAGAAAAACAATTTAGGTACAGTGAATAGCATGGCATGTTAGTTTTAGCATATGCATTGCTCAACAAAGTTATTTTTCCTTCAGCACATTCTTATCTACACAGTTCCCCTTGAGTACCTAGGACAATTCATATGCTGATTTCTCATCACTGAGGTAATACCTGAAAAGTGCAGGTAGACCAGAACTGAGAGTCCACAGATTAACTCAAGCTTTGTCAGTCTTCATTAGGTGCCTCTTCTCACCATAGATCCTCAGTTCCAGTTAGTAAAGTGAGAACAGTAGCAGTGACCCCTTTTCATAGTCATAGTTTTTTTGCTTTTTTTTTTTTTTAAAAAAGTGAAATGCCTACATGAGCTGATGTTAGAATGTGTTTTAAACTCTTGAAGATTTAAATTTGGAAAAAATAGCAAAGGAACATAGTTTTAAGTTAACACGTGATAGGGATTAGATTTGTAGTTTAAATACATTTTGAAAGACTGAAAAAGGTGATATAAGTAGAAGTAACTTGTAAGCTGTAAATAGTACATAAATATAAGATGGCCTTAGTATTATAAAAATGTTCATATAAAATTCTCACTTCTAAAAATGTTATGTCTAAGATATTTTCATTATAATGTATTTAAGAATTGTTATAGGGATGTACATTGTATATGTTGTGGTGTAATGGGTTAAGGTGCCACTTGCAGTGCCTGGATCCCCTACTGGCACTAAAACGAGGCCCGAGTCCCGGCTGCTTCACTTCTGATCCAGCTCCCTGGTCATGAACCTGGGAAATTAGCAGAGGTTCGCTGATGTCCTTGGGCTCATTGCAGCCATTTGGGGAGTGAACCAGTGATGCAAATTCTTGCTATCTCACCTTCTCTCTCTGTGTGTAACTCTGCCTTTCAGATAAAAGCTTAAAAAAATTGTTCACACAAAATTATATTTGGATCTAAAATGTTGTTTTAAACACATAGTCATATTTAAAATAGTTGAACTTGTTAAAATTAAGACCATATTTTATTCTGGGGGGCTGAGCCAGATGCAATTAGAGAACTTGAAAGAAGTCATATTAATTTAAAATATTGCTATTTTATACCATTTTTGTCTTAGCTGGTTCAGAAAATGAAAGTAAGTGCCATTAAATGAAAAAACTTTTCTAGATGGTAAGTATATTAATCTAGATATGCAATAATGCTCTTATTCTGATTTATCATAAATTCATGGTCAGTGCTATATATTCAAATATAACATTGGCAAAACACAGCAGTTTCCAGCCGTTTTTGCTGGAGACGGTGTTACACGAGGCCTTTGGACTTCATTCTTCTGAATCCCAGTTGCTGGGGCATTGGTTTCTGGATTGCTATTCTGTTAGCATGATGAACTAATTGACCTAGCAGGACTCCCCATAGAACAGCAGCTCTGCTTAGTTCATCAGGAGTACAAATTGTTGTTTCATTTCCTCTTCCAGTCCCATTGGGGAAATTGAATTGTGAGAAGACTACCTACTGGGAGCAGTCAGGGCTCATGACTGAATAAGTAATTTTATGTATTTACTTATTTATTTATGTATTTGGTACTGTCTTAATTAGCAAAGAAGGAACAACTTTATTAAGCAAGAGTCTGCTGTGTTTTTGCTACACATGAATAAGTGCTGTAAGCAAAGCACTTCATTCAGAGAGACTTGTCAGAGTCAGGGTCCCTTACAGGTGCAAAGCTTACATAAAATTTTAATTTGCTATGGTAGAGTGGTTTGCTGGTGCTTGTATTTGTTAGTCATCCAATGCAGACATAGAAGACAAGTCAGACTGTTAACTGGGCTTGAAAAGCAAAACAAAATGCCCATAGTTTGGAGTTTAGAAGATTTATTCTTTGGGCACAGACAAATTTGAAGTTTTAATTTTCCTTCAATAAAGATAAATTACTTGTCCATAGCAATGTCCTCATGTGGACTTGAACAATTTGTTTTTAAGTTTTGAACCTTCACAGATTCCTTATTAGAGCATTTCTTCATTAGTGCATGTACTCTTAGGCAACAGAGGAGATCATGAGTTATAAATACGATGATGAAAGAAGTCTGATAATATCTTTGTCTTTTTTAAAGTTTTGTATTAGTTTCTACTGTATGTTAGAAAAATTTAAAGAATATTTTTAAGATATGATTAAAATATTCCCGAAATTAAAATCTCACATTTTTCTAGAGCACCAATTCAATCAACCGTTTATCCTTAGAGGTAGAATAGTAGAATAACGTAGTGATAATGAGCCCTGTTTCTGCAGCAGGGTTGTCTTGATTCAAATATTTGCTCTACCCATCATTTTTATTTTGCTCCTGGACAAGCAATCTTTCTCTAATTTCAAAAGGTTAAGTTAAGGATGATGTGTGTTAATACAAGGAAAGCCTATGGAAAAATGTCTAGTACATAGGAATTTTTCAGTGTTTGTTAGTAGCTTTACATAAATGTCTCAATTATCTGGCACAAAACCTGGTGCAAGGTATATGCTCAATAAAAACTTCATAAACGAATGAAAGTGCTATTTGGAAAATACAGAATTATTGTAAATCCATTTCTGTCCTGTTTATTTAAAGAAAAATACATAAAACTATAGCCAAATGTTGGAAAAATTCTAAAGAGGTTACAATCTATATTTAGATAGGAGAAACTTATTGTCACCTGAATTGTTACTGTGTTTCATCAAGATTTTGAAAGTTAGCTTGAAATGCTCAATAAGTCTAGATGACTGGAGAGAGAGTTGACAGGATTCATCATTAATACAGTATCGTGAAAAGCTTACTATTTAAAAAAAAATATGTCTGGGGCCGGCAGGCGACCTACTGCTTGTGACACTCAGCATCCCATATGTATGTGCACTGGTTTGTGCTCCCTGTTAGTGGCCTGTGAAAGTAGCTAGATGACCCAAGTGTTGGGCTCCTGCCACCAGTGTGGGAGATCCAAATGAAGCTTCTGGCTCCTGGCTTCAGCCTGGCCCAACCCTGGACATTGTAGCCATTTGGGGAGTGAACCAGTGGATGGAAGATACTCATTCTCCCTCCCTCCTTCCATCACTTCCTCCGCCCTCCCCCTCTCCCTAATACCAACTTTCAAAATAAGTAAGCAAATATTTTAAAAGTGTATGTCTAACATCTTTTTGACCTTCTGTAAAAGACCTTATTTGCATGCAAGCCTATGATATGAGGGAGAAATCAAAGTATGAAGTTTATGCTGTTGTCTGAGTCAAATGCTATGCATATGAAAACAACCTAAGGTATACTTATATATATATTTTCTATATATATATTATATATTTCCTCCAAGAAATATATAATCAATCCACTTGAATAGGAAATTTTAATACTTAATAATTAAGATTTAATATATACATTTCCAATTACATGTATTATCACATATTTAATAATACAGTACATACTCTAGATCTATGCTCTAGGAACTTAGGAAAATAAGAAAAAAATTCTTTTGACTACTGAGAATGTTTCCCTTTGAAGAAAATCCATGTGAAATGCTGAAGTAAGAGAATTTCTTATTTAATTTAAAAATTGTTTTTATTTATTTATTTGAAAAAAAGAGAGAGAGAAGCATACACAGTGACAGAGGCTGTCATCCACTGGCCCATTCCCCAAATGTCCACAATAGCGGGGGCTGTGCCAGATCCGTGCTGGGAGCTGGGAGCTCAATCTAGTTCTCCCACCTCTCTGGCAACAACTCAGCTACCCAAACCATCACCACTGTCATCCAGGGGCTGCATTAGCAGGGAGCTGGAGCCAGGGGCTGGAGCTGAATGTGGAACCCAGGCACTCCAGTGTTGGAGGCAACTATCCTAACCAGCAGCCTAACCACTAGGCTAAATGCCTATCCAAGTCGTTTTAAAACACCTAGAACATTCCAAAATCTAGGAAAGGGGGGAAACACAGAATTTCTGTGAAGGGAGTTGGTTATTTTTGTATTAGGCTAAGAAATGGGAGAAGGAATCCTCATTGCTAACAACATGAGCTTTCATCTTCAGTCATGATAATTTATGGTAGTTTTGGAGTTTTTTTTTTTTTCTATTTTCATGATTATTATTTAAGTGATATATATGAGAATGCAGTTCATAGTGTCTGATTCATATAGCGTGCTGTTGGTATTTCTGGGATTCCTTCACTCTTTTATTGATTCATGATTATCAATAGGAAAACTTTGAGGAAATTATAATTAAACTTAACACAAATGGAAGATGGTACTTTTATACCTTGTACATAAGGGATACAATGAAACTTTCATAAGAGATGGTACATGGAAGCCTACAAATGTAGCAAATTAAACACTTGACTTATTTTATTTATTTTATTTGATAGGGAGAGCGACAGTGAGTTCCCATTCATTAGCTCAGTCCAGGTCTCCCATGTGCTGGAGTGACACCATCACCTGCTGCCTGCTGTGGTGTGCTCTCACACAAAGGTGGCAAGTTATCATGTGGCTGACTTTGAAGTGAGTTCCCCTGGAGATTCGTTCTTATAGAAGAATATGATTTTTTTTCAATCTCCCTAATGTATAAGTAGTAAGATGACTAGAAAGTACATTTTCATGTGATTGAAGAGTAATTATCTTGTCAAATATAACAAAAGCAATACTATTCACAAGCATTTCCATTGTTGTTCTTGGCCCTTTTCCAATTAATTGGGTCATGTGAGTAGATCTGTGCCAACATTTGATACATATCACTTCTGGGTGTCAGTCCTTGAGTGACATTGCATTCTTTCTCCCATGCCTTAGAGAAATGATAGTCTTCTCATTCTGTCTCTTATATCAGACACACATAAAAATTAATTTTTAGGTTGATTGAAGACTAAAACATGAAAGACCAAACAACAATATTTCTTGAATATATAAAATATTTTTCAAAACTTTGGTTAGGCACAGGCACATAAAATGCTCACTGTAAAGGAAGAGATTGAGAAATTAAACTTTATTAAAATTAAACATTATTTTTAGCCAAGATACTATTTCATGAATGGAAGTGGGATAATGTATGAGTAAAATGTGTAATCACTGAAGGATTCATATGTAGATTTTATGTTTTAACAAAACTTCTACAAGTCAATAAGAAAAAGCAGATAACCCAATACAACAAAAGCAGGAGAGAGGGAAAAAAATCTTGAATAGGCACTTAAAAATATGAATATACAAATGGCAAAAAAAAATGTTGTATGTTCAGCATTGTTATTCTTTAGGAAAATTAAAATTAAAGCCACACTGAGATACTATCACTTATCCATTAATATGGCTATTAAAAATTACTCTGAAAATACCAAGTGTTAGAAAAGACTTCAGAAACTCTCCATATCTATCAGGGGTGTGAATTAGTAAAATTAGTATGAAAAACCACTTTATAGTATCCACTAAAGCTAAACTCACTCATTTCTCATGGTCTAGCAATTTCACTTCTACATATACACTCAACAGAAGTAGGTAAATTTAGGTATCAAAAATGTATAGCAGAATTTTCATAACAATGGTATTTTTAAAACCCCAAATGGAACCAAGTAGCAGCAGTAAAAGTTATAAAAATATTCAAAATATCACTGCACACAAGATGGCATCTTATAAACACAATGTTGACCAAAAAAAAAAAAAGAGCCTTGACCAAAATAAAGCACGTTGCATGATTTTTCAATATAAATTTTATCCCTATAAAATCCAAAAATAGATAAAATTAATCTTTAAAAATTAAATTGTATTTTGCTTTAGGTGGTAAATGACGAGTTATTTGGGAAAGGGTTACTGGTGATTTTTTTTTTCTCTTGTACTAACACAGATGCATTCACTTTGTGAAATTTCATTGAACTGTACACTTAAGATTTGGCCACCTTTGTTGCAACACTAAAAAAAAATTCAACACTAAGCCTACAAAGCAGCTTTTATGAAAAGAATATTTTGATACTTAAACTAGAACTATAGGATCCCCAGTCAGCAGAATCTGAGCTAGTTACTTTTCAGGAAGTAAAGAACAAAACTAAATTAAGAACATTCTAGATACATCTGTCTTTTGCTGCTTCTTTGGTTTAAGTGATTTCTTCCCCCTCACTGACCCTGCCATCTCCTGGACTACCCTAATTCAGCATTGCCACTTGGCACGTCTGAGTGGGGACTCGACTTTGGAATCTCAGCGGCTTAGTCCCATGCAAGCCAGCACAACATCAGGACACCCAGCTGGCAGAAACATAAAGTATCTTCACAAGGCCAAGTGATATAATGTGAAATCCCTGTTTGTCCACAGTTTCTGTTTGGTTAAAGCTAAATGGACAGCAACTTGAATAAAATATGAGTGTCCCATATTTTTACATTTTTGGTTGAGTTCTTGAACTAACTGGGGAAAACGTAAAAATCAAAGTTCAAGATTCTACATAACCAATGAAAAATTAGCACAGTGGAGGAGAGCCAAAGACAAAAGATTATATGTACTGCACTGTGAAAGGTCTGTTTTATGATCAAAAGCAAAAGTAAAACACTTGAATTGACAGTGCTAATGATTGCCAAGTCTTTTCAGGCACATGCTGAGCTAGGGCTAAGAAAGGCTAAGAAAAGCAGAACAATGACGATCAGCAACTGTTGTTATTTCCACCTGCATCAAAATAGTAGGAGGTAAATGTCAGTAACTTAGAAAGTTCATATGAAGTATAGTTCGTTTTATGCTTGGTGGTATTTTCTTTTATTTTTTTTTTACATATTTGTTCAACACAAGCTTATTAAATGACTTTTTACTCTGAGTGATTAGCTGGGGCTATGAAATTCATATGATGTGGCACCTAACTCCGAGGAGAAAGATGTTGGATACATTACACTGTGTCATACAAAAGAATGAAATAGGGTCTGGTGCTGTGGCTCAGCTGATTAAAGCCCTCGACCTGCAGTGCTGGCATCCTATATCTGTGTGAGTTCAAGTCCTGGCAGTTCCACTTCTGATCCAGCTCCCTGCTAATGCTCCTGGGAATACAGGGGACCATGGCATAAGTGCTTGGGCCCCTGCACCTACCTGGGAGAACCAGAAGTAGCTCCTGGATCCTGGCTCAGTCCTGGCTCTTGTGGCCATTTGGGGAGTGAACCAGAGGATGAAAGATCTCTCTCTGTGTTTCTCTCCTTCTATTTATAACTTTCAAATTAATTAATTTTTTAAAAAAAATTATATTATTTATTCGAAGCACAGAGTTGCAGAAGAGGTAGAGAGAGAGAGAGAGGTCTTCCATCCGCTGGTTCACTCCCCAAATGGCCACAACGGCTGGAACTGGGCCAATCCGAAGCCAAGAGCCTGGAGCTTCTTCCAGGGCTTCTACTTCTACACTATGAGCTTTTGGCACTTCTTCTCCCACCCCACCTTCCAATGCACTTGTGCTGCTACTCATTTGCCTATAATTGCCTGTAGTTTCTAGAGAATCAGGAACCTGCTGAAACCCATCAGACACTTAATTTCAAAAGTCCAACGGAGCGCTGGCTTCCTCAGTTCTGAATGTCCATACACAGCTTGTGCAGTCAGGTTCTACATTAATTAGTAACATTAGCCGATAACACTTGCTATACACACAATATATTGCTTTATTTTATTTAATCGTGAAAACCAATTTGTGAGATAGGTCCATTTATCTTCCCAGTGTATTGATGAGGACACTGCATTAGAGAAGTTAGGTAACTAACTTCTAAGAAGCTTCACAACTTGTAAGGTGTGCATCAGGAATTCAAAGCCAGGCATTATGGCTCCTGGGCCCTGCTTCCATCCAGTGCTCTACTGACACTCTGGAATCTTGGTGTGTTCAACAGTGGGAACCCAGCTGGATCTTACTACATCCAGAAGGCATAGCTTTCACACTCCATCAGACTTCAAGCACGTGGTACCTTGTGGACACCTATCTCCAAAAGACAGAGAAGGGAAAAGGCCAATGTAGATGCATTAGGACATTTGGTTTTTAATGCACTGCTTCAAAGCAAAGAATTAGCATGCCCTAGAAGGGGAACACTTCCTTGCTTGTGCAGCAAAGTGGGGAGGAGAGGACAGAGGATAAGAGGAGACCATGAGAGAACAAACTGCCCGACTTCAAGCTGAGAATTGGGACAAGTCATCATTAGTGAACTCTGGTTTTATTACTTTTTGATGTGGGCTTAGAAAGACAGTATTTTCGGGGTTATTTTGACTTAGACACAACCCTTTGTCCCATGGTAAAGCTTGTGCATACACAAACAGCTAGATGTGTGCCTTTGTATTTAACTTTTGAAAGACGGACATTTTTCATTTTAGATTCCTTGGTGAATAAAAAAATTTAAATGGGCAATGTTTTAGTTTTAGAATGTTTTAATCATGGGAGACTGGGAGAAGCACCTGGCTCCTGGCTTCGGATCAGCGAGATGCACCGGCCACAGTGGCCATTGGAGGGTGAACCAACGGCAAAAGGAAGACCTTTCTCTCTGTCTCTCTCTCTCTCTCTCTCACTATCCACTCTGCCTGTCAAAAAAAAAAAAAAGAATGTTTTAATGTATAATAATGTTACTGATGCTTTTGAGTCTCACCTGTGTTATATATTAGATTTATTCTATAAATGAATAAAATATAATTATGTGATATGATTAATCTATTGACCTAGTTCACTGGCATAATTTAGTATAAATTAATCATCTTCTAAGAAAAATGTTCTTTTCAAAAATATGGCCCTATGTGTTATTATTTTGCCATAAAATTTTATAAGAACTGATGATTTAAAATGAAAGAAAATTCAAGTTAATTCTACCATACGTTGTGATGAAATCTTCATTTTTACACAGTATACTAGCAGAAAAGACAAGCAAATACTTATTGACACTTCAGAGGTTTGGAATCTAAGTTACTGTTACTGATAATTTTTTAAATGAAAGATTTATTGAGATGGAATTCATATAATACAAAATTCATGCATTAAATATGTAAACCTCAGTGTTTGTTAGTTTGTTAAGAGTTGTGCAGTCATCAACACTATCTAATTTTAGAACATTTTCCATCACCCCCCCAAAGAAATTTTGAGGCCATTAAGAAAACATTGTTGAGAGGCAATCATTTTACTATGAAATTATCTTGGAACATTGTTAAAAATCCGTTGACCCTGATTGCTGTGGCTGATTCCCATCCTATCTATTCAGTTTCTTTAATCCATATAGATAGATAGATGACAATATCACGCTCTGATCACTGGAGTTGGGTAGCACTTTTTTTTAAAAAATGTATTTATTTATTTGAAAGTCAGAGTTACACAGAGAGAGAAGGAAAGGCAGAGAGAGAGAGGTCTTCCATCCGCTCCGCTCCTTCACTCCCCAATTGGCTTCAGTGGCTGCAGCTGTGCAGATCCAAAGGCAGGAGCCAGGAGCTTTTCTGGGTCTTCCCATGAAGCTGCAGGGGCCAAAGGACTTGGGCCATCTTCTACTGTTCCCTGGCCATAGCAGAGAGCTGGAACAGAAGTGGAGTAGCTGGGACTAGAACCGACGCCCATTTGGGATGCTGGTACTGCAGGCCTCTGCTTTACCCACTATTTTATTTTATAACTTACCCAGTGTTCTTTTTTTGCACCACTTAGGGGGAATATGTTGTTTAGCTTCCACGTATTTGAATTTTCCAAAATTTCTTTTGTTATTTATTTCTAATTTCATTGCATTGTGTTAAGAGAAGATACTTTTATAATTTTAGCACTTTTAAAATTATTGAGACTTCTTTAAAGTCTAAGATACATTCTATTCTGGAAAATATTCCAAATGTTCATGAAATGCTTGTATGTTTTCTGTTATTGAGTAAAATATTCTGTAGATGTTAGTTCTGGTGTTGTTTGAGTTTCTGTTTCTTTATTGAACTTTTCACCAGGTGTTTTGTCTATACTTGAAAAATGGCTATTGTAATTTCCAGTTATTACTTGTGAATTGTCAGAGTTTGCTTTGTAGAATTTGGAGCTCTTTTTTTAGATAATACTCATGTTTATAATTATTATTCCTGCCAGATGGATTGAGCACTTTAGCATTAAAAACATCTTTTTTTTTTGCAAGTAACAGATTTTGTCTGTTACTAGTATGGCCACTCCAGATTTCAAATGGAGATTATGTATATGGTTCAAATTTGCTCATCCTTTTATTTTAAATTTATCTGTGTTTTTGAATTTGAAGTCTGTGTCTTTACATAGATATATCATATTCTTGTTATTACATTTTTGGAATCTCTGCCTTTTGATCTGGATTTTAGTAATTTACTTTAATGTAAATAATTGCCATTAAATTAGGATTCATATTTGTCCTTTTAACAATGAATTTATCATTATTTGCAATTTGTATTTGTTTTACATATTTTAAACTCCGTTTTCTCTCTTATGGCCTTGTTTTATATAAAATAATCTTTTTTCTAGTATATAGTTTTAATTCTCCTATTGTGACTTGTAAGTATTTATGTTTCCTTGTTTTGTTATTTTCTTCATTTCTGGCATACAGATTACAATAACATCTGGTTCTGATAAATATCAACTTAATTTCATTAGTTTACAAAAAATCTTCCAATATAGCTTTCCTTCTATTTAATGCTTTTTTCGTCATACAAGTTACATCTTTAGATATTTTAAGTCCATAGAGACAACTTATAGCTATGGTTTTACACAGTTGTTTTTAAAATTATAAAGAAAAAAAGATTTACGAAGATTCATTTCTATTTAACTGTTTTATATTTATTTTCCTATCCATACAATTACCTTAGGATGCTCCTAATTTCTTCAGATGGATTTGAGTTAGTCTAGTGTTTTTTTTTTTTTATATCAATCTGAATGGTTCCTTATAGTATTTCTTGTAGAGCATATCTGCTAGCAACAAATTATCTTACACTTTTTGTTTTAATGTGGGAATGTGTGAATGTCTACCTCAACTTTTGAAGAGGTTTTGCTGCATGTGGAATTCCTCGATGACATGTATTTTTTCAGCACCTTGGATACATCATCCTGTTCCCTTCTGGCCTCCAGTGTTTTTTCTGAGAAGTCAGTTGCAACCTTATTGATGAGACACCTTTTTCTTGCTGTTTTCGAGATTCTTGTGCCTCTGTCTTTCAGCAATTGACTTGCTGTGTCTCCTAGTGAACTCTGGTTTTATCCTAGTTGTAGTTTATTGCACTTACAGATGCATAGATTGATGGCTTTCATTGAACTTTAGAAGTTCTTAGCTATTACTTTTTAAAGCTTCTTTCATCCACTCTACTAGTTGAAGTTGTGTTATACGTGTTTTGATGCGGAAAGTGTTCAGAATCTCTGGAAGCTCTTGATTACCCAGAATTAGATGTAACCTTCCCTTTACTTGTTGAATTAATGGCATTTTTTTGGTGATTATGATAATATAGATATATATATAGATATATAATAATGTTTGCGTATGTTCAGGGACTTAATATCTACAAATATGCAGTTGGAAAAATAAATATAATTTGCGATATTAAAATCATTATAAATATGTATAGTGCTGAGAAGTGTAACTGGGAAAAGGGAATATTTAATGTTAATAAATGTTTCCATTCATTATAATAATAACAGAATTTTTTCTATCACGTACTGAGTTTTAATATTTTTAAAATATCACCACATTTAATTGTATACATGGAATAATTAGAGACACTTTGCAAATAGGTTAAGATTTACAGGCAGGGCCAGATGTGAGGCTTGCTGGTTATGATGCTGACTAAGGTGCCTGTGTACCGTACCAGAGTGCCATGTAGACCCTGGGCGGCAGCAGTGATGGATCAAGTAACTGGATTGCTGCCATGAACACCATAGACCTCGATTGCATTCCTGACTCCCTGCTTTGTCCCAGCCCATTCACTGTCTGTGTAGGCATTTGGGAATAAATGAGCATATCAAACACTCTTTGTCTCTCTCTGGTAAATTAATTCACTAATTAATTTTAAAAGATCCATAAAGAAATGTATAAATGAGCCTATTTGTCTGAAAATCTCACCTTCCCTTATTACGGTTACAACTCTTAGGGAAGCAGGGTCAGTGCAGTCTTCTCCTGCACGATGTAAGCTTCAACCTGGCAGTTCATGTGTAGCAGTTCTGTGTCTCCGTCTTACATATGGGAAAAACTCAGCTCAAAGAGATGAGCTATTTTGTCTGAAACAAGTGTTGTTATGAGTGTAAGTCAAAGAGATTTGAAATTATATTCAACAAGAGTGGATTATGAATATTTTAGGGACAGGAGATTTTGTTTATTAAATTACTCAGTTCCAGGAACATATTAGACACTCAGGTAATTCTGTGAAGATATGGAATTAGCATTAATCAATTTTATCTTCTATGCTGATCTGTTGTTCATGCATTTGTTTCTTTGTATATTTAATTAGTTTGCTTATTTGAAGACAGAATGACAGAGAAATAGAAATAGAGTTGGATAAATGGAGATCTTCTATCCATTGGTTCACTCTCAAGAGTTCTACAACAGCCAGGACTGGGCCAAGTTAAGCCAGAATTCAGCAGCTCCATCCTGCTCTGCCATGTGGTAACAGAAACTCAAGTACCTGATCTCAACAGAAACTCAAGTACCTGCTGATTACCAGGCACATTACCAGGGAGCTAGTTTGGAAGCAGAACAGCTGGGACTCAAACCAGTAATCCCAAAATGGGATGTGTGCATGGCAGGCAGCACCCTGTGTGCCACAATGCCTACTCCAATATATTTGTTTTTTGTTTGTTTGTTTGTTTCTTAAGCTCTAACTTTATAGGTCTAAGTCTTTGGAAAGAGAAGAACTGTGATGTTTAGGTATTGAACACCTAACTCTTGAATATGCTAATATCATTCCTTTTGTATTAGTTTCCTAGTTCTGCAATCACAAAATGCCAAAGAGAGAACTCTATTTTCTCACAGTTCTGAAGGCTGGGAGTCCAAGATCCGGGTTCCAGTAGTTATTTTCAGGGGAGGCCCCTCTCCTGGGTTCAAGATGGCTGCACATTCCCCATGTCTTCACATGGCCTTTTCTCGGTAAGAGTGACTTCTGGTCTCTCTTCTTACAGGGACACTAGTCTTATTGGTTCTGTCTGCAGCTGCAGTGATATGGAGGGTGACAGCTTCAAATATGAATTCTGTGTGTCCATAAAGCCTTCTCTTACATAATGATGTTGAGATACTGAGAAACATACTCCTTTTCAAATATTTACAAATGAAGAAAAGAGCATATCCCTTTAATTTTTAAAATTAAAACTAGTATTAATTATTATTGGCACTAACGATGCTTACTGTCGTGTATTTTTTAAAGACTATAAATCCCATTAAACAAACTGAATGTGAGCTTTAACAAAATTTAACCTGAGAATCAGCTACATTGTTCTGAAAGCAAGAGGAAAAAATACCACTTCTGCTTGTTTAAAGGTCTTTCATTCATTCAGTTCACATAAGACTCATCTGGAAGATTTTCCCTGATCCGTTTGTCAAGTTGAGTTTGATTCTGAATGAATTTGACTTCTGTTCTATATTCTTCCCACCACAAGAAGTTTCTCCATGCTGTCAAGCATTGAAAATTGTGTAGCATTTTTTTTCTCAAGTGTGACAAGTTTAAATATGACTATATGAACACAAAGAAATTAGAACCTGAACTTAAATCTAAGCTTGCTTCTCTTAGTTAAGGATGCATTGAAGGCATTACTCACCTCACTTTTCCTCCATCTCCACATCCTCGGAGTTGGATAGCAATATCCAGCACATACAGAGACCTTGGAGATGAAATAGAATTGTATGCATGAGTCTTTTTGCAATGTCCACTCAGTGTACTTCCCTTTCTACTTATTTGCTATTTCTGTATTGTTTGATTCATTTATTTTTTTATTTAGTAAATATAAATTTCCAAAGTACAGCTTATGAATTACAATGGCTTCCTCCCCCGCCATAACTTCCCTCCCACTCGCACCCCTCCCATCTCCCGCTCCCTCTCCCATTCCATTCACATCAAGATTCATTTTCAATTATCTTTATATACAGAAGATCGATTTACTATATATTAAGTAAAGATTTCATCAGTTTGCACCCACACAGAAACACAAAGTGTAAAATACTGTTCCAGTACTAGTTATAGCATTACTTCACATTGGACAACACATTAAGGACAGATCTCATATGAGAAGTAAGTACACAGTGACTCCTGTTGTTTACTTAACAATTTGACACTCTTGTTTATGACATCAGTAATCTCCCTAGGCTCTAATCATGAGTTGCCAAGGCCATGGACACCTTTTGAGTTCACCGACTTTGATCTTATTCCGACAGGGTCATAGTCAAAGTGGAAGTTCTCTCCTCCCTTCAGAGAAAGTTACCTCCTTCTTTGATGGCCCTGTTCTTTCCACTGGGATCTCACTCGCAGAGATCTTTCATTTAGGTCTTCTTCTTCTTCTTCTTCTTCTTCTGCTTCTGCTTCTGCTTCTGCTTCTGCTTCTGCTTCTGCTTCTGCTTCTGCTTCTTCTGCTTCTTCTGCTTCTTCTGCTTCTTCTGCTTCTTCTTCTTCTTCTGCTTCTTCTTCTTCTTCTTCTGCTTCTTCTTCTGCTTCTGCTTCTTCTGCTTCTGCTTCTTCTTCTTCTGCTTCTGCTTCTGCTTCTTCTGCTTCTGCTTCTGCTTCTGCTTCTTCTTCTGCTTCTTCTTCTTCTTCTTCTTTCTTCTTTTTTTTTTTTGCCAGAGTGTCTTGGCTTTCCATGCCTAAAATACTCTCATGGGCTCTTCAGCCAGATCCAAATGCCTTAAGGGCTGATTCTGAGGCCAGAGTGCTCTTTAGGACATCTGCCATTCTATGAGTCTGCTGTGTCTTCTGCTTCCCATGTTGGATCGTTCTCTCCCTTTTTGATTCTATCAGTTAGTATTCGCAGACACTAGTCTTGTTTGTGTGATCCCTTTGACTCTTAGACCTATCAGTGTGATCAATTGTGACCCAAAATTGATCACTTGGACTAGTGAGATGGCATTGGTACATGCCACCTTGATGGGATTGTATTGGAATCCCCTGGCACATTTCTAACTCCACCATTTGGGGCAAGTCCAATTGAGCATGTCCCAAATTGTACATCTCCTCCCTCTCTTATTCCCACTCTTATATTTAACAGGGATCATTTTTCAGTTAAAATTTAAACACCTAAGAATAATTGTGTGTTAATTACAGAAGTCAACTAATAGTACTAGACAAAACAAAACAAAAAAATACTAAAGTGGATAAAGTATTACATTGTACATCAACAGTCAGCACCATAGCTGATCAAGACATTGTTTCTCATAGTGTCCATTTCATTTCAACAGGATTCCCCTTTGGTGCTCAGTTAGTTGTAGCTGATCAGGGAGAACATATGATATTTGTCCCTTTGGGACTGGCTTAATTCACTCAGCATAATGTTTTCCAGATTCCTCCATCTTGTTCCAAATGACCGGATTTCATTGTTTTTGACCGCTGTATAGTATTCTATAGAGTACATGTCCCATAATTTCTTTATCCAGTCTACTGTTGATGGGCATTTGGGTTGGTTCCAGGTCTTAGCTATTGTGAATTGAGCTGCAATAAACATTAATGTGCAGACAGCTTTTTTGTTTGCCCATTTAATTTCCTTTGGGTAAATTCCAAGGAGTGGTATGGCTGGGTTGTGTGGTAGGGTTATATTCAGGTTTCTGAGGAATCTCCAGACTGACTTCCCTAGTGGCTTGACCAGTTTACATTCCCACCAACAGTGGGTTAGTGTCCCTTTTTCCCCACATCCTCGCCAGCATCTATTGTTGGTAGATTTCTGAATGTGAGTCATTCTCACCGGGGTGAGGTGAAACCTCATTGTGGTTTTGATTTGCATTTCCCTGATGGCGAGTGATCTTGAACATTTTTTCATGTGTCTGTTGGCCATTTGGATTTCCTCTTTGGAAAAATGTCTATTGAGGTCCTTGGCCCATCTCTTAAGTGGGTTGTTTGTTTTGTTGTTGTGGAGTTTCTTGATTTCTTTGTAGATTCTGGTTATCAACCCTTTATCTGTTGCATAATTTGCAAATATTTTTTTCCCATTCTGTCGGTTTCCTCTTCACTCTCCTGACTGTTTCTTTTGCAGTACAGAAACTTCTCAATTTGATGAATCCCAATAGTTAATTTTGGCTTTGACTGCCTGTGCCTCTGGGGTCTTTTTCAAGAAGTCTTTGCCTGTACCTATATCTTGCAGGGTTTCTCTAATGCTCTCTAATAATTTGATGGTGTCAGGTTGTAGATTTAAGTCTTTAATCCATGTTGAGTGAAATTTTGTGTATGGTGAAAGGTAGGGGTCTTTCTTCATGATTCTGTACATGGAAATCCAATTTTCCCAGCACATTTATTGAATAGACTGTCCTTACTCCAGGGGTTGGTTTTGGATCTTTGATCAAATATAAGTTGGCTGTAGATGTTTGGATTGATTTCTGGTGTTTCTATTCTATTCCATTGGTCTATCCATCTGTTTCTGTACCAGTACCATGCTGTTTTGATAACAACTGCCCTGTCGTATGTCCTGAAATCTGGTATTGTGATGCCTCCGGCTTTGTTTTTGTTGTACAAGATTGCTTTAGCTATTCGAGGTCTCCTGTGTCTCCATATGAATTTCAGCACTTTTTCCAGATCTGAGAAGAATGTCTTTGGTATCTTTTTATTTTATTTTATTTTATTTTTTTTTTATTTTTGACAGGCAGAGTGGACAGTGAGAGAGAGACAGAGAGAAAGGTCTTCCTTTTGCCGTTGGTTCACCCTCCAATGGCCGCCGCGGTAGCGTGCTGCGGCCGGCGCACCGCGCTGTTCCGATGGCAGGAGCCAGGTGCTTATCCTGGTCTCCCATGGGGTGCAGAGCCCAAGCACTTGGGCCATCCTCCACTGCACTCCCTGGCCACAGCAGAGAGCTGGCCTGGAAGAGGGGCAACTGGGACAGGATCGGTGCCCCGACCGGGACTAGAACCCGGTGTGCCGGCGCCGCAAGGTGGAGGATTAGCCTGTTGAGCCACGGCGCCGGCCTGGTATCTTGATTGGTATTGCATTGAATGTATAAATTGCTTTTGGGAGAATGGACATGTTGATGATATTGATTCTTCCAATCCATGAGCATGGAAGATTTTTCCATTTTTTGGTATCCTCTTCTATTTCTTTCTTTAAGGTTTTGTAGTTTTCATCGTAGAGATCTTTAACGTCCTTGGTTAAGTTTATTCCAAGGTATTTGATTGTTTTTGTAGCTATTGTAAATGGGATTGATCTTAGAAGTTCTTCCTCAGCTGTGGCACCGCATGTTTGATTTATTTTTCTCCCTGATATCATGCTTTGGAGATAAGCCTACAGCTTCCTCTTCTAATATATTTCCTACCCTCTCTTCCTTCATCAATTACATGAGAGCCATCTTCTGATATACCTGTGCACTCCACTTCAGGAATCTGTATGTTTTCCTTCTATTCTGAGTAGACTTGGTTTGCATCTTCATGGAGCCCTCTGCTTGTCATCTCTTTATATGTGTAAGAACCACCCCCACCAAGTGGCCTTTCTAGTCACCTTTGTCCTAAAGGGCACATAACTTCCTCCCAAGGTGGAGCTCCACACCCTACAAGGCTTTACCCTTTTCCTTGTCAAATTTTCAGCACTTTGCCCTGTTTGAAATGATCTTGAGTCTCTCCAATACCAGAATATACCACTAGTAGGGGAAGAGACTTTTTTTTCTTAATTCAAAGCTTGGCGTATAGTTGGATTTGACCATAAATATTAGTTGAATGAGAATATGAATGGATGACTGTGCACATGTGGTACTAAACAAATAGCAAAGTCTTGAGGTGGGCTTCTAACCAGTGGCCAAGATGCCACTTGGGACACCTGCATACCATATTGGAATGCCTGGTTTGAGTCCTATCTCTGCTCCAACTTCCTGCCAGTGTGACAGCTCCTGCCATCCATGTGGGGGATCTGAATTGTGTTCCTGATTCTTTGCTCTGAGCTTCAGCCTGACCCACTCTAGCTGTTGGCAGGCATTTGTGGCATGGAATGGCAGGCGGGGGCATACACACACTCTCTCTCTCCCTCCCTCCCTCTTCGCCTCAAATAAATAGCAATTTTTATAATCAATTATATGTCTTAGGAACATATTTTTCCCCTTGGGCTATTGTTAGCTTTAATTCTCTGCATTTACATACAACAGATAAAGTGTCCAGAAGATTTTGAATGATGATATGAGTAGAGACAAAGATTCATAATGTTTATAGTAAATGTCCAAGTAGGTAATAGCATGACATAATTCATTAAGATTTGCTGTCTGTCACCCTATTGATATATCCACATAAGGAGCTATTTTTCTCCATTATACATAGCTGAAAAATGAAACATACAACTATCATTCTCATTCAGAAAACTTAGTTATACTGAAGTCAGCCATTAGACCAGCTGTGGAGTATGCTGAATATTTTATTTCCTTTCCATCAAAGGTGTCATACAGTTTGTGACACCAACAGTGAAACCCTGAGGATAGATGGTTTCTTGCGCTCAATCCTGGTAGCTTATATTGTTCAAACTAAGACATCAAGAACTTTTTAAGTATTAGTGACTATCTTGGAGGAAGTAACTGCATATCAGGCTCAGAACTCCTTCTGTAAGGTATAATACATTGACATTTGTTGTTAGTTACTGAAAGTAAATAGGAGGAAAGACAACACTTTGCACAACCCTAATGCCAAATTAAAATGGAGAAAACAATTCTGATGCGACTGTGGGGTAATTGTCCCAGAACACAGACTGTACACATCAGCACCCTTTGACTTCCTCAATGAGCTAATGAATGGGATGTTTTCAGAAACAGATAGCAGAATATATTACTTTCCCTTTCCCTTGAATGTTTATCGTGTTATTGTCTACACTCCTGTAGTTCATCAGCTTCCCAGAAGATGGCACCATTGTGACTTGCAATGTTCCACCTGGAGAAAGAAGTGTTACTGAAATTTTCAAAATTGTAAATAGTGCAGTATATTAACACTTACAGTGTTTCCTTGTAAAACAGGTATTCCTACAATATCTAGAAAACAAACCCACTGTTCATAAAATATATAAGAATCTGCAAAATTTGTTTGTGTATATATTTCATATCTGAGTTTGTGAATCTTAAATTATTTTAAAAGTGTGTATATACACATGCCTGTATATATTTTTGTCTTTATGTCTACACTTATATATATATATACATGTGTGTATGTATATTTCAATGTGGGTATATTTGAGTATGTGTGTATATCTCTGTATTTCATTTCTCCTTCCTCTTATAAATTCTGAAAGCTTTTAAGCTATTTCTGTTATCCTTTTACCTCTTCACATGCTCACACACTTTCCAAACATACTATAGCCCTACATGGGGTGAGAGTATGAGGAACATGGAATGTAGCACTTTTCTACCTAAACAAGTGAATTTCCCTCCATTCTAATTTCCTAGTTTAATGCACATGAATTTCCTAGACACAGGAAACTTCTAGATATACATATCTATAAATAAAAGCTATAAGATGTTGTGTTTGATTTTCTATGCTTTCATAGAAAATAGTATCCAAAGTAATAGTCGTAAGATTCTTCAAGCAATTTAAAAATAATTCCTACATTTTGTGTCTTAAAATTTATTTGCAAGTTCAAAATACAATTGAGAACACATTTTTAAGGTATTTTAACAATTGTAGCCTTGTCTTAGAGCAAAGAGATTGTTGTCAAAGAAACATCAATGGATTCCAGTACCTACCCAGTTAATTATTTACTTACTATATTTTAATTATTTATATTATTACCTTGCCAGTTTTACTAAGTATTTCCACTTGAATTAATTTTAGCAAGTCATTCAGAGAAACTAAAATTTGCATGAGCTACAGGGAACTTTTGCCCTAGCAGTTGTTGGAAGAGAAGGGTGTAGGATATGATTCCAGGTCCAGAATGCACAAGACACTGTTCTCACATCATCGCCTCCATGTGCTCTGTGGTACCTAACGTGGTTGATGTAACCTCTTAGATACTCACTTTCCTTACCTTCAAAATGGAGAAGATTAAGCAAGAAGAAGGATTAAGCAAGGGGTGAGTGTGTATGTGTGTATTATAAACCATACACACAGTGCCTGTCATAGAGCAGAAATTCAGAAGTGATGGCTGTGCCACTAGGACTAGTGACGTTGAAGTTGAGTGTTAAAAACAGAAGATTTGTTAATGGTGTGTTTTTGACCTTCCCACAATTTTTACGTCTTAGAATAAATCCCAGGTTTCAGAGGTTTCCTCTGGCTTATGAATAACTTTTATGTTTGGTCCTGGGAAGCTCCACAGCTTTAATGTAACTACGTGCAGTACTCCGGCATGACCCGTGAAGGTCTGGTACAGCTCTCCATATGTGGGTCCTTAGAATAAAATGGGGCCAGACCAGGCACTTTTTGGTAAATTCAAGAAGTAAGTGATAGGCACTGCCTCTTCTATCCAGGTCAGTCTGATCTCAGCCTCCCCCACTCCACTGAACTGGCTTCCTAAATAACTGCTCAGGGCACAGCCCTGTGCCTTTAGGCTGGTTTAGCCACAAGCTTTGGTTAGAGTCTTCTCTATCCATTTAATGCAACTAGTATGGGGGCTTGGCTGTCCCTGATTCTAACATAACTCTTTAAAGAAAATGTATAGTTCTGAGGGGCCTTGGGAGCTACACTGTGCTTATGGAAGTTGTCCCTATGTTACCCTCTCCGAGTGCTTGGTCTTTCTTGATTACCTCATTCAACAAGTGTCGATGCAGCAGTTTGCCTGCCAGAAGCTATGCCAGGCACTGCGTTGTGCCCTCGTGATCCTTCAACTTTGCCTAAAAGCACATTCTGTTGAATCGGACAGTGAGTGTCAAGTGTCTTATGAATGTTGCCTAATTTAATTTTTAGACAAACTCTTTGAACTAGACGCTATAGATTTTCAATGTGGAAACTAAGGTACACAGAATACAAATTTTATTTAAAAAATACCAGGGAATGAGGGGAGGATGGGAAAGAGGGAAATAATGTTACACAAAGAATGGCTGCCCTTCCAGGGGGAATTTATCTGACTGCCAAACTCATGCTGTCACCCCCCATTGAATGCTTTGGTGGAACAGTCTAGGTGCTGGCATGGGGAGAGTCCTTCCGATGTTATGTAGCAAACATGTCATGTTAAATGAACTGTCACGGATAGGTGTTTGGAAAAGTGGTTGGGATGCTGCGTGGGGCTCCGACTTCCCATGTCATATTGCCTGGGTTTGAGTCCCAGCTCCATTCCTACTTCCAGCTGCCTGCCCCTGTGCACTGTGGGAGGCAGCAGGTGATGGCTCTAGTGATTTGGTTCTTGCCACTTATATGAGTGAGTTTCTGGAGTTTTATGAATGAGTTTCTAGAGTGAGTTTCTGGCTCCTGGCTTCAGCTTGGTACTGGTGTCCAGCTCTGGATATTGTGAGAATTTAGGAACTCTCTCTCTCTCTCTCTCTGTCTCTGTGTCTCTCTCTCTCTCTCAATCTCTCTCTCCCTGCCTTTTAAATAAATAAATAAATTTTTAATGAGTCAGTGGAAATCATGACATATTCACAAAAAATTGGCACCAGCACATGATTACATTTATTAAATATATAGGTTCACGTATGGTTGGGAAAATTATAAAAGCTTTAGAAAATAATTTTTGACCCTTGGCATTAGTCTGAAATGGTAAAGAGCAATCAATAAAAATAAATAAATAAAGACAAACTATTCTGAAATTTCTTTGAACTTACTGATGAAAGCTTTAACCTATTGAAAATATGTGTCATTTTTAATTAGCCAAACTAATTCCCAACATTTTCAAGTTGAAATTTTTGTCTTGGAAGAGAAACCTTAAGTAAGACTTGAAACTCGGAAACTCCCAAAGCTTCAGAATTTTCTGCTTAGTTGAATTCCTTGTAGTTATTAGATAAATACCTTAATGAAAACGTTGGCTCCATATGCTGTTCTGATGAACATTTGAAGATCAAAGACATTTTTGACTAACTTTTAAGGGAAGAAAATCACTTTGTATCTGCAAATAATCATTATTTTTAATATGTATACTTAAAATTCCAATGGGATATTAGGAAGTTATGGGACAGTGATCAAGAAACTGATAAAGTTCACACACCATGAAATGTCTTGATTTCCTGCTGACATCTGACACTCAGGAGGTCTTAGCAGCCCAATTTAAACCTGAGTTTTGATTCCCATCTGTAACCATGCTCTCTTCACCTACTCCAGGGCATTAACACCACTGAACTGGGAGCTCTACCACAGGGCTTCTCCCGTAGTACTGTAGACTGTCCTTGCCATATGTTTCTGCCTTACAGCTCTTCAACAACTGCTCCCACCAGCTTCCCACCCACTGCCTTCCCCATGAGACTTCCCAGGCACTCAGGAACAAGAGAAATGAATATTCCCGTTTGATGGTAAAGGACCTTTTAGACATGTGGAGGTGTGTTTTTGGCAGTTGCTGCCCAATTCCTTGTTGGCTGAATTACAGATTACATATTTTACTTAATTTATTTGATTTCACACAAATCTTAATCACACAAGACCTTAGGTTTTTCATCTGGAAAATGGGGGAAAATAATAGTTTTTCTTCATAGAATCTTTTGAAGTTTAAATGGAATCATGCAGGTAAAGGTTTAACATATTTCCCGGACAATGGTCAATGCTCAGTAGGAAACTTTATTATTATTTTTCTTACTATTATTTCTGTTGATGCAAATAAATTGAAGACCTTGCCCTACATTATTTCTGTGCTCTGAAATTCTAAGTTTTTAAAGCTTTCACAGATGAATAGATCTGTCTAGTTAGATAAGTAAATAAATTTGCATGAGCTATGCAAATACTAATTATGTGAGAAACAAACATTGAAAATCAGAAATTTAGGGAGAGCCTTCTCTCTTCTGAGTTGAATTATCTTAATTCTTCTTTTGCAGAATCTACACTACAGAGTGCTTTAGGGCACAGGTTCTGTTTCCTGAGCTGGAAAATATATTAGAGAAAATGTTAGTATATCTCTGAAGTTTGTGGTGAGCTAAAAATAATACAAGCAGATTGCCTAGAACACAAATAACCAGGATTATAAGAATTTTGATCCTTGTCATCATTTTACCCTTCTGTATAATTTTCTGTATCTCTAATTCTTATTCATAAATACATTCAGACATTTCAAAGTATTATCATACATGATAGCTATTATATCAGTGCCATTGTAGAAGTTATTGTAAGTATGTACAAGTCATCTTTTTTAAAATATTTATTTATTTATTTAAAAGGCAGAGTTACAGAGAGGCAGAGAGAGAGAGAGAGAAAGAGAGAGAGAGAGGTCTTCCATCCACTGGTTCAACTCCCCAAATGACTGCAATGACTGGAGCTAGGCTAATACGAAGGCAGGAGCCAAGATCTTCTGTATCTTTCACGTGGGTGCAGGGGCACAAGGGCTTGGGCCATATTGTACTGTTTTCCAAGGCCGTATCAGAGAGCTGGATCTGAAGTGAAGCAGCAACTTTCTCGCATGTGTGATGCTGGCACTGCAGGTGGTGGCTACATCACAGCACTATCCCCTCCAAGTCATCTTTTTAAAATATACTTGACTAGTAGACATAAAGTGAACAGGACCCCCAGCTAGAATAAGCATTAGCACAAGGAATTATTTTTAGCCCTTGCAGTGCTTAGAAACATGGCTCCTCTCTAGACAAGGTCAAAAAGGAAATAACAATTATTTGAGGTAAAGCATAAAATCAGGCCGAGCAGAGAGCCATTGAGCAGATGACAATGTGGTGTTGGGTCAGTGTTGAGAAGAAACTTTTGCCAGTGTGAAGAAGAGCCGGCTGCAGGGACTGGTCCGTGGGCAGGGTGGTGAGTTCTGCAGGCTGCAGAGATGACGCGGAATGAGCTCTTCCGGAGCAGACTCTGGCACAGATAATTCATAGCAAGAGGAGACCATGGGAACAGGAAGGGGAGCCATGCAGTATGCTTTAACAGAGGGTCACGTTGACTGAGTAGCACAGGTGCGCCCTGGACCATCATAGGTCAAACCAAAGGCTTGTTCTGATCAGGAAGGACCTGCAGTTTGGAGTTAGTCGTTAGGTAAGGGCCAAGTATGAGGTCTAAGGGGATATCAGTGATGAAGATGAAGTTTGGGGGAGCTAATTAGGATTAGGATCATGAGGATGGGGGCCCCATGGTGAAATTAGTGTCATTAAGAAAAGGTAAGAAGCTTATCCTGCTTTTCTCTCTCTGCTGGGAAGAGATCTGAAAGTTCTCCTGTCCCTCCCTTCAGCACCTGTCTCTACCTTGGTGGTGATTTCTTGTTGATGTTTTATAAAAGGAGCAGTACATATAAAGGAATAAGAAGGAAACCTTTGAGCTTCCTGATGAACACTGTTTAAAGCGTGGGTGGTTATATTGTCATATAAAGCCATGTAAAGTGTGTACTAAAGCATTTCTTTCCTATTTTGTAGAATCCTGATTTGGAAGCATGGACATTCCTTTCCCCCAGCACCCAAAAAGTTAAGGAAAAGGTGGTAATTAGACATATTTCTACAGTGTAGTGAGAGGAGAGGGTTCTCATAGGAAGCTGGTGAGGGGCTTGAGATTCGGTAACCACTGAGCCAATGTAGTTCTGCTGCCAGGAGGCTCTAAGCCTTCTACAGCTCCTGGTGCAATGCTCTCTGTATTCCTGTTTGCCAGTACTTACAAGTGCACACACCAGATCCACTGGCACATCTATGCTTTGCTTTGTTCTTCAGTTTTGTTAGAGACTTCAGCCTATGCTTCAGAGATCTGTAGGAATTGTTTGAGAGTGGTGGCAATGGATGTATGGTGGGCATAGGGCCACAAGGCTACAGCCACAGTTAGGAGGTCTTGTCGCAGCTCCTCTCGCTCTCCCTAACCTAACACCCTGTAATACATGAATTACCATAGCATGAAATGGCTCAAATATAGATATGCCAATAAAGCTGGCTCAGAAAAAATTATAAATTGGATGCTTTTCCAGTCTGAATAATCTGCTGTAAGAATAAGATTTTCTAATATGTTCAACCTTTTGAAATCTTGTTTTAAAAAATTATGTTAGAGGCAGGGAAACAGAGAGAAAGAAGAGAGGAGACAGAGAACTCCTATCTGCTTGTTCAATTTCCAAATGCTTGTCCAAGGGCCAGGGCAGGGTGTGGGGACAGAGACAGGAGCCCAGAACTCAATCTGAGCCTACCATGTGGGTGACACGAACTCAGTAACTGGACCCAGCACTGCTGTCTCCTGGGATCTGTGTTAGCAAGGGACTGGAAGCAGGAACAGAGCTGGGAATTGAATCCTGGCCCTACAATAAGGGCGGAAGGTTTCTCAGCTGACATTCTAACTTCTAGGCCAAATGCACAAACCTGTTCCAGTTTTATTAGTGGTCAGTATGAAATCAGTGATTTATCCAGTCGTGAATTAATGTGATTTGGATATTTAACAGTACTATAGATCTTTGTCTGTCTTTTCCCATTTTGGGAAAAGGAATACATGCTAAGGTTAAAATTAATGAACTTCTTATTAGTAATACATTTTTACTATATTTTACTATATTTTATATACAGGGATATTAAACTATAGTAAGCTTCCAGTAATCGATTATTCCAACCTTCACAAACCCTGGCACTATCAAAGAGCTCAGTTTACTAGTATGACATGATTTTAAATGTAATTGTGGCTGAGACTACCAAGCGGTTCAGACTTCGATATAGAGCATTTTTCTTCACTTTAGGCTTTGGAGTTTGTAAATTTCCAATTCGAGGAGAGTGCATAATTGTAGATTCTAAGACTTTGGTGAAGGAGAATGTTATCTACAATGAAAATCCTATTCAGTTAAAAAAGTGCCACACTGAACAGTACCAGTATTAATGACACGTTTGCATCTCAAGTTAGAAACACTAGGTCCTGAGCTGAGTGTTGTGGTCTACAGGTTAAACTGCTGTTTGGCATATCCAAACATACCCATACATGCCCATACTCACCTAGGTGTGTGGGATGGAGTTCCACCATCGTTTCCAGTGCAGCTTCCTACACAGCAGCAGATGATGGCTCAAATACTTAGTTCCTGACACTCACACGGAAGACTTGGATGTAGTTCCTGGCTCCTAGTTTTGGCCTGGCCCAGCCCTGACTTCTGCGGGCATCTGGGGACTGAACCATGGGTGGAAATTTCTCTGTCTCTCCCTCTTTATTTGTCCTTCTGTCTGTTAAATAAATGATTAATTAAAAAAAGAAATAATGAGCCAGCCCCGCTGTAGCTCAATAGGCTAATCCTCCACCTGCGGCGCTGGCACACCGGGTTCTAGTCCCGGTTGGGGTGCTGGATTCTGTCCCGGTTGCCCCTCTTCCAGGCCAGCCCTCTGCTATGGCCCGGGAGTGCAGTGGAGGATGGCCCAAGTGCTTGGGCCCTGCACCCGCATGGGAGACCAGGAGAAGCACCTGGCTCCTGCCTTCAGATCAGCGCGATGTGCCAGCCGTAGCACGCCGGCTGCAGCGGCCATTAGGGGGTGAACCAATGGAAAAGGAAGACCTTTCTCTCTGTCTCTCTCTCACTGTCCACTCTGCCTGTCAAAAAATAAAAAGATGAATAAAAAAATAAAAAAAAATTTAAAAAAATGAAAAAAAAGAAATAATGGATCCTACTAGCAGTTTCTCTGTCATCATTGCTTTTTTTTTTTTAAAGATTTATTTATTTGAAGGCAGAGTGAGAGAGAAAGAGAGAGAGAGAGAGAGAGAGAGAGAGAGAGAGAGAGATTCTATCTGTTGGTTCACTCCTCAAATGGCTGTAAGGGCCAGGGTTTGCCAGGCCAAATCCAGGAGCCTGTAACTCCATCTGGCTCTCCCATGTGGGTGGCAGGGGCCTAAGTACTTAGGCCATCCTCTGTGTTTTCTCAGGCCCATTAGCAGGGAGCTGTATTGAAAGTAGAGTAGCTAGGACTTCAGCTGGAGCTCTGATATGGGCTTCCAGCATCAGTGCCCCAGGCTTGGGAGCTTAACTCACCTGTGCCACAATACCAGCCACCCCCTTCCCTGGCCATACACACTTTAATTCTCCTTCCCAATACAATTGTGAAAGCATTTATTTTCTTTCTATAAATGAGGGTCAAATTTTTGTGCTTTTAGTTCATTTCCTTTCATTCTTTTGTGCTAGGAACTATTCCAACTTCTAGGGCCATCTGTGTGGACAAATCAGACAGGAATTCTGCTCCTAGGAATCTTACAGTCTATTGTGAACAAATTAGATGGCTTCAGTGTAATGAGAGGCAGTAACCTGAAGGGGGCATAAGAGGTTCTTCCAGATGAGCGGCTCAGGGCAGGGCCAGCCTCTCTGGGACATTGGCACAGTGGCCTGAGTGAGAAGGAGCCACACTGCTGTAGAGCAGACCTCTAAGGGATCTGAGGTGGCAACAACATATGGCTTTTGAGCATCCATGAAGGAGAGGAAGGTAGAAAGAGAATGGAATTAGGATGCTGTAGGGAAGTAGGTGTGCAGAATGTTCAATACCCTTCTGGTTTTTATTTTTCAGTACTTGGAGCTGTTAACTCCAGCCACTCTATTTAATATTATTCAGGGGAATATTTAACCTATTTTTCTCATTTTGTTTCCTTTCCCTCAAATATCTTTATGCTTTCAAAGACATCATTACCCAAATCTCTATTACCCTGTTACCTGATGTACGCCTGCGTTCCTTTTGTGTTTCCCACCGTAGGAGTGATTTAGAGTTTACATAAGCCAGAACCGAACTTTTAGAGTGCACTTAAATGAACAGCACAGGCACACATAAAGGGAAACATTGAGATGGGGAGCATATTTTATTGAATTTCTAGAAAAAGAAATTAATTGGGACGGAGGAGTGGAATTTAGAATCCAGAAATTGGCAATGGAAAGATCTAAAAGAGATACCCTTAGTGGACATAAAACAATTACTCATTTTGTTTTGTCTTGTTATTTGTTTTGAGTTTATTTATCTACTCAAAAGGCAGAGCAATGGAGAGGGGAGAATGGGAGAATTCCATCCTCAATTGCCCACAATGGCCAGGGACTGTACCAGTCTGAAACCAAGAACCAGAAACTCCATCTGTGTCTCCCATGAGGGCAGCAGGGACCTAAGTAGTTGACCCATTGTCTGCTACCTCCTAGAGTGCACATTAGCAGGAAGCTGGATTGGAAATTGAAGTAGAACCCTACCCCAGGAACCCTAATATGGGATGCATCTGTAGCAGCAGTTTAACCTGCTGTATCATAACACCTGCCACTCATTCTTTATGTTTTTTATAGCTTTTACAGCATTCTTGAATACTTACTGAAGTAAAGAACCTGTTAGTTATAATTTATTGTTTTAGTGTCACTAAATCAGAACTTGAGAAAACAATCTTTAAATAAATGTGTCATTTAGAATTTAAATCTTAAGATTCTGTACTGTGATTGTCACTTAAGAACTGTGTATGTATGTGTATATATATATACACACACATATATATATACATATATACACACTATATAAATGAAATAGTAAAGCTATAACTTAAAAATACATGTAAATATAAATGCTATGTGTTAAAAATCATCCTTATGAATAAGGAAAACTTTAAGCTTCATGTATATTTGTACCAATAACAAGTAATGATTATGGCTTTATTTAAATATTTGGGTTTTAAGCATAGCTTTCCATAGCACGTGTTTTATTATAGTAATATAATCTTGGCTCATGTGGTCAATTTGATATACCACCTGTAGGGTTAAAGAATCTATTAGAAATATCTGTTTTTCTCTTTATTGGCTTACGTTTTTAGATTGATTTTTCAGGCAAAGGTAATATTTTGCGTTGCCTCATAGAATTTGTAAATTAAACATATAAATGAAACCATTTGTTCGTTGTCGAGTTACCTGAAGTTGGCATAGAAGTAAGATACATGGGGCTAATGTTTTTATTGGCACACTTTCCATCGACTGCTGCCACTTTCCAGGAATGTTAAATTGAATCAAGCGAGTACAAACTAACCATAAAACATTTTTATCTGCTTATCAATTTTAGAGCACTTTAACTTCATGAAAATGACAGAGTTTCATTGTTCTCTCACAGTTTTTTCCCTTCTGAATTAGATTACTTACACATCAGAATATCTGGAATTTCAGAATAAAATTCTAGCATAGAAACATTTTTAAAATAATTTGAAAAAATCAGTCATAATTAAAAAGATTCAAAAATCCATGAAATTATTTTCCTTCAAAAATACCAACTATGTTATAGCATATTATATAATGTCATATACATTTTTATCAAATATTGTAAGTATTTACAAATAAAGTTTTGAAAGCCTGATTATTATCTACTGCTAAATTGTATGTGATGCTGTTAAATCATTAGTGGCATTGTTTGTTCTTCTTGAAGTTCTGTGCATATTATATATTTCAAATCATACAGTAGACATCAGTATCTAAAGCATCCAGATAATAAAATAAGTGTTCAATATTACATCAAAATTTCCTACTTCATATAGTATTTTGTCTATTAGCTAAGTTTATTAAAATAATTAGAATTAACAACCAAAGTAGAGAAGTCCAACATGATTCTGCATAATATTTTCTAGTAGAATTTGTGTTGTTGCAATGTGTCTCACTAAGAAACAATTTAATTTGTACATCCTTTTTCTGGGAATTTGTGTGTTCTCAAAACTAGTCACAGAAGCATTGGAGAAGATTCCATGACATTCTTTTTTGCTTCCAGGGAGTTACCAGATGTTCACTACCTTTTGGTTTCCCATCTGTAGAGATCCCTTAACAGTTATCCCCATTTCCATCAATACTCATTTGTCCCAGTCGCACAATAACTCATATCTTAAAGTAATAGTGAATGAGACTTAAATAACATCAGAATTGCAAGTCCAAATTAGGTCTGCAGATTTTCCTTATTCACATACTTATTTAATCTTTCTCAATATCTCAGTCAACTAATAAGGCATAATTTGTTTCATGAAAAACTCTTGTCCTTTTCCCAAGTGGTTGTATTTGCTTATTTTCCCTGAACTTTCTGAACATTTTGAACACTATTTGGAGTTCATTATAAATGATCCATGAACTTTTATATTAGTTCTTTCATAATCTTAGATCTTTAATAATTTCTAAGTGATCTTTGACATTCAGACACTGAAGATGAAGGGAAAATTCATATTTTAATAAATTTCTTTTTCTTATAAAAGGGAATTTTTGTGTGTTTTTTTGCATTTTTTGCAGGCTTTTATTTTGCTTGAGGTTTTTCATTTTTTTTTAACTTGTGATCCATTTTTTTCTGTGCTTTCAAGTATTTTTTTTTTTTTGTTTAATACCTCCCAAACTTCTGATGGGTTTTACTTATATAGTGAAATGCTCTCAGGGAAAATAAAGGCCATACATATGTATGTTATATATCCACTGTAGAGAACAAAGGGCACATTTATAAAAATGACATATTGATTAGGTACAGTTATATCTTGTCAGAAATTATGTTCTAAAGATACGTTTATAATCCTCTCTGTCTATAAATCAATTTGTAAGGAACTAAAAAGCCCCCTTCAACAAACAGAAATTTCTTTTAGTCATATCAATTCTGAATGCCTAGTGAAGGCTTCTGCGTACTTATAAAAATCAGAAAATACTTTACATCAAAAAGCAGCACTTTTAGTGGAAAGCTTGAAGTAGTAGATGGAAAAAAATCGTTTGATTTTATTCCCAGAGACATAGAACACCTGTACTGGCCTGTTGGATCCCACACGTGACGTAGTCCCCCTGGACCTGCAGCTCCCTCAGTCCCCCATCATTTGCCTGACGTGTGTTTTCCAGGGCACTTTTCTGGACTACCCCTGGCCTCTCAGTGTGGGCCTTGCTGTTATCTTGAGTACTTCTCTGGAAACCTGTGTTTTTCCTGACCATAACAATGTGTGGAAGAGTGTGTTTGCTCCCTGCTCCTTTTACACTGCGATATTATGGTGAACAGGGCTGCTGCCTTCTTCATCCTTGCATGTGCAGTGCCTGAACATGGCAACTGACTGTGGCCCAACAGACCCCTGCTTTAGATGCAGGAGCTACAAGCCTGGAATGTGGAGGTGGTGGGAAAGAAAGGCCTGTTGGCAGCTGAGCATAGCATTGACTAAAACATTCCCTGAGTGGGGGGCAAAGAAAGGAGGAAGACTTATAGCATGACACGTACAAAGACAAAGTTAAAGCTAGTAAAAGAATGACTGTGGAAACTGGAGAATTGGATTCTTCAGAAAATAGGGAGTTCAGTATAAAGGAAGGTGATAGAACAAAAATAGTCTTGCAAAATAATTATATTTCACTTGATTTGGCGGCGTGTTATCTGGTGAAAGTTGACCTGGAAAAATTCACTGTGTGATACAATTGATGGGAAAGACTCCAGAGTTTGAAAAGTAGGGTCATCTATATGCTGGTGATAACTAAAATTGTAAACAGCAGATAGAGAATTTCAGGTTTTGGAAGTTTATCCAGGAGAAAAGTGAAAGAAGGAGCCTTATTTTCTAAAGATTTAGTTTATCCTCCAAATACAAGTATCATGTTTTCTCTGATATATGAGAATCATTATAGAATACAGAAAATGTGTAGGAATGAAACGGACATCTTGTGTTTTGATTGTTGTTTTTAGCCCTTGTTTATACTCATGTGGAGCTGTGGTCTGTCTACTTTTTCCTGGTTGAATATTATGGTTGGTGCTACTTTAAGAGAGTGGATTGAAATTATGTTTTTGTAGAAATTAAAGAGAAAGAAGGAAGGAGATTGAGGGCAGGGGGTATTGTTATCTTCTTCGAATTGTACCTATTAAATACATGAAGTCATTCTCTTTATATTAGTAAACATTACAATTAATTTTAAAAAGGATTGAGTTTATTTATTTGGAAGGCAGACTTAGAGAGAAGGAGCGATCTTCCATCTGCTGTTTTTTTTTTCAAAATGACTGCAAAAGCTGGGGCTGGGTCAGGCCAAAGTCAGGAACCTAGGACTTCCAGGTAGGTCACTGAGGCTCAATCCCTTGAACCTTCTTCTGCTACCTTCCCAGGTGCATTAGTAGGGAGCAGGATCGGAAGCGGAGCAGCTGGACTCAGACTGGCACTCATATTGGATGCTGGCATCTCAGGCAGTGCTATGCCACAGCACCAACCCACGAAAGAGCCTTAAACTCTAACTTAAAAAAGACCTGGAACCTAAATAAAAAGAAATACACTTTGCTGGAAAGCTAGGAATGCAGAATAAAAAGATCACCCGAGGTTTAACAGTGGTGAGAATGATGATTACAAATACTATGCTAAGCAGTGGATAATAGAGGCCAGGCATGTAGGATTTGATTGACTCCTCAGAACAGCCCTGTGGCCAAGATTTTTGTTCTCCTTTGGGAATTCACCTGACAGAGGGACAGGTGTCTTCCCTGGGCTCCGAGGACTCGTGAATTTTGCAGTTGGGACCGAAGCTCAGGAAGAGGATCTCTAAAGTGTGACTCTTCCCCACCACCTCTAATCTTAGTTTAACGAAACACCGTGATGCTCATGCTGTAGCAGACCTGATTATGAGGCATGTCTATTTTGTGTCATTTGATCCTCAGAAAATCTGAGATCCACAAGAAAGTGTTCACCATCCTTGACTTAAAGGGAAAGAAACAGGCTTAGAAGAAATATTTTCCCTAAGGATCCACGCATGTAAATGATAGTGATCTGGATTGAAGCAGTAGCTTGTCATCTAATAGCATACTGACTGCGATTGCTCCAACAGCGCTGTCTGCACAGAGGGTGGTCCCCCAGGGGAAGGGTAGGAATGTCAGTTTCCTTATCATGAAATACAGAGTGTTCCTGTGTCAGTCTATGCTTCCACAGCCCGCTAGGCACCATCTTAGCATACTGAAGATCACAGAAACAATTATATTCTTAGAAAATGCTTCTGTCCATCTGGAGAAGCAAAAGGTATCTTGTGAATAGTTTATGAATTCTAAAAGTAGAAAGCATATGGCTGCATTTTTAAAACTTCTGTACATGAGGTGCTCATGAATATCAACTTTTGTGTACACAGTTAATGACTGTCAGCCACTGGGGGGCAGCGTTGTGGCACAGAGGATTAAGTCATTGTCTGTGATGCAGTCACCCTACACAGGTGCTGATTTGAATCCCAGCTGCTCCACTTCCAATCCGGTGCCCTGCTGATATGCCTGGGAAAGGAGCAGAAGAAGGTGCAGCTACCTGGACCTGGGCTCCTGCCATCCGTATTGGTGACCTTGATGGAATTTTAGCCACCTGGTTTCAGTCTGACACAACCCTGGTCATTGTGATTTGCAGAATGAACCAGCAGATGGAAGATCTCTCTCTCTCTCTCTCTCTCTCTCTCTCTCTCTGTGTGTGTGTGTGTGTTGCTGTCACTGTAACTGTACCTTATAAATAAACAAAATATAATAATAATAATAGCTGCGGGTCAGCGTTCTTGTAAAAACTGTTGTTTGGTTCCAGTAATCGCACGTGTCTTTGAAAAAATGAGTGCAACCCCAGGGGAAGACTGCTAGTTTGCTTTCTTCTTTTTAAGAGAAGCCTTCTAACAATAGCAGACACTCACAACAGCCTCTAAAAATGTACCAGTAATGATTCGATATGATTAGCAAATTATTACTTTTTCTCTTCAGGTGTTTTCTTTTCCTTCTTAACTGATAATGTTATCTAAAATCACCTCCCTTAAGCATATCTGCTGTTACCACTGCTAACAGTGTTTCTGCTCATTTCTAAAGCTTCTGACCTAAATTATCAACTTGAAGGAATTAAAGCAAGGGGGACAGTGTGAAAGAATTAAGAAAGAAAGCCCCTGTTGAATCATCATTGCAGGACTCAGTCTATGCCTATAGCCTGCCCAGTACCCCTAACACACACATCTGCCCTGAAAAGTCAGTATTTTTCTCTCCATTTATACCACAGGAAACTGGGGCTGTCAAAATGAAATAACTTCTGCAAAGTCTCCCAGAGAGTAATGGAGATAGCTTAAAATAGTGTTTCTTTTTCTTTCTTTCTTTTTTTTTTTACTTAAAATAGTGTTTCTTTTTTTTTTTTACTTTTAAAAATTTGAATAATTGGAACAAATTTCATCTATTTTATAAGTACAATTTCTAGAACATAATGATACTTCCCACCGTAGCCTCCTTCCCTCCCTCCATCACTCCCACATTCCCTCCTCTACCTTTTCTTATTTTTCTTTGAATTTTTACAATGACATACTGTAAATTTACTTTACAATCACAAGGTTAATCCACAGCCGAAAGAACAATTCGATAAGTAGTAAACAGAAAAACCACTGTTCTTTAAGAGTCTAGAAAGGGGCTGTGAAGAATATTCAAATCCCAAAATGTCAACTGCACTCATATATATTACATTTTTTGGACTCTGTGTATTAGTTACCTGAAATCAAGGGAAACATATGATATTTGATTTTTTGGGACTGGCTTATTTCAGTAAGCATGCTGGTCTCCAGTTGCAAAAGACATGATTTCATTCTTTTTTATGGCTGAGTAGTATTCCATCATGTATATGTTCCACGACTTGTTTATCCAGTCATCAGTTGATGGACACCTGGGTTGATATCTGTCTTATCTATTATGAATTGAGCTATTATAAACATGGGGGTGATGGTAAATCTTTCATACACTCATTTAATTTCCTTTGGGTGAATTCCCAAGAGTGCATTAGCTGAGTCATTTGGTAGATTTATTTTCAGATTTTTGAGGAATTTCTAGACTGTCTTTCATAATGGTTATTCTAGTTTATATTCCCATCAACAGTGAATTGAAGTACCTTTTTCCCTATATCCACACTAACCTTTATTATTTTTTGACTTTTGAATGATAGTCTTTCTAACTGGGGTGATATATACCCTTGTTGTGGTTTTTATTTACACTTCCTGATGGCTAGTGATCCTTAGCTTTTTTTCATGTGTCTGTTGGCCATTTGTATTTCAGCCTTTGAAATATATTCATATCCTTAGCCCATTTCTTAACTGGATTGCTTTTTTTGTTGTTGAGTTTCTTTTTTTTTAAAGCTTTTCTAGAAGATTCTTGCTCCTAGAGAATTCTTTTTTTTTTTTTTTTTTGACAGGCAGAGTGGATAGTGAGGGAGAGGCAGAGAGAAAGGTCTTCCTTTTTGCTGTTGGTTCACCCTCCAATGGCCGCTGCAGCTGGCGCATCGTGCTGATCCAAAGCCAGGAGCCAGCACTTCTCCCGGTCTCCCATGCAGGTGCAGGGCCCAAGCACTTGGGCCATCCTCCACTGCCTTCCCGGGCCTTAGCAGAGGGCTGGCCTGGAAGAGGGCAACCAGGATAGAACCCGGCGCCCCACCGGCACCAGAACCCGGTGTGCCGGAGGATTAGCCTGTTAAGCCACGGTGCCGGCCTTGTTGTTGAGTTTCTGAGGTCTCTATGTATCCTAGATATTATTCCTTTATCAGTTTATAATTTATAAGTATTTTCTCCTTTTCTGTCCATTGCCTCTTTACTTTGCTGAATGCTTCCTTTGCTGTGCAGAAGCTTCTTAGCTTGATGTAATCCCATGTGTCTATTTTTACCTTTATTGCCTGTGGTTCTGGGGTCTGATACAGTAAGTCTCTGTCTGTGCCAATGTCCTGCAGTGTTTCCCCTTTATTTTCCTCTAGTAATTTTTTGGCTTCACATCTTAGATTTAGATATCTGATCCATTGTGAGTTGACTTTTGTATAGGTGTAAGGAAGGGGTGTTTGGGACTTCAGCATGAGGAGATCCAATGTTTGACACTTAATGCCATTCTTTTTTTTAAAGATTTATTTATTTGCTTGAATGTTAGAGTCACAGAGAGAGATCTTCCGTCTGCTGTTTTTCTCCTCAGATGGATGCAATGACCAGGACTTATTCAGGCTAAAGCCAGGAGCTTCATTTGGTTCTCCCAAGGAGGTAGAAGGGGTCCAAAGACTTAAGCCATCTTCCTCTGCTTTTCCCTGGGCATTAACAGGGAGTTGGATCAGAAGTGGATCAGCTAGGAAACTCATATTGGATGCTAGTGTCACAGGAGGTGGCCTTATCTGCTATGCCACAACATCAGTCCTCCTGGCAATGCCATTCTCTCTTTTTCTCAATTTAGATATTCATGTATTGAAACTCATTTTTAGTATGAACTATAAAAATTGAGGGTGGAAATGGGACAGGGAGTAGGAAGAAAGTTTGGAGCATGGATGAGAGGGAGGGAAATATCACTATGTTTCTAAATCTGTATATATGAAATACATTAAACTTGTATAATTTAAATAAAAATTTTAAAAAGTCTCTATTCTGAAATGTAACATGATTAAAAGTAATTGATATTTTGTGAAGTAGATGAAAAAAATATATATAGATGTACAGAGTGATTTAAAGTGCACATCTGCATACCTGCCATTCAAGCCAAGATGGTTCATGTTCTACTCACCTCTTAATTACATAAAGGAAAATAACATCCTGATGGATAGTAATCCTTCCTTGCATCTCCCTTAGAACACGTTTGTAGAGTATTTTATTATTGCTAACGAAGAAAACTTGGTTGTAATCGTGTGAGGGGAATGGACACTCACTAGGAAGTACACACTGTACCAGGAAGGTATATGCTTCCTATTTACCGTGCACTGTTCTCATGCTGAAAATCACAGACCATTAAATTTGGACTCAAATGACCATTTCTAGGTATTTGAGTGCCCCTAAGTGGTCATACTAGAAAATACAGCCTTTTGCAACTACTTCCACCTAACAGCTAGACAGACTTTCCTTTGGGCTCCTGGCCTTGCTTCTACAATGTATGCATCTTTTCCCCCTTTAAACAAAGGCTCCTAGAAATTTAATTTGACTCTGCTACAAAGGCATATTTGTGTGGTCTTAATGTTAAATGGGGAATCACCAGCATGCTAAAGGGCGTGTTTATGCTTCTCCTCATTGAAACTCTACTTGAGCCCTTCTCTCTGCAATTGTGGATGTCAGTCGGGGATTAGCAGGGCCGGGTCCGAGAGCTACTGGTCTGCGAATTGGCCTCACTTTTGCTCCATGTTCACAAAGCTTTGTGTCTTAGAAAACAAGTCCATTGACTGTGCCTGTGTTATGAGCTGTTGGGAACAGATGGGTGTTTTGATTTTTAAGCTTTTGAAGTCACTGTGTGCAGCTCAGGATGCCAGTGAATACATGCCATTTGTAGGCATGTACTCGGAACACTAAGGTGCTCCTAGCAAAGGACAGAAAGTAATTTAATATCACATTCAAGATTTCTCCTTGGTGAGAGCTTAATGGTTCCTTTGCCTGTGTCATCATCAAGGCAGAGATTGTTCTTTCGTATGTCTTCATGGAATCCCATTACAGGTCTAGTTTTTCTAAAGTTTGTAAAAGTAGATTGGATTTTAAACTACACCCCTATATTTATAATGTTGGCAGTTCCAAATGAAGCAGGCACGGGCCAGGCAGGTGGGGAAGTGCAATGGAGAAATTACCATTTTTAGGCCAGTTTGTGTTTTCTCACAGTTCTTTTTTTTCCCTTATTTTCTTCATGCATTCCTTGTTGCTGCGTTCTCAGGTTTTGACTGTTAGATGGTATTTCACAAGCCAGATCTTGGGAGGGGTGCAGGCTTGGGTTCAGCCTGAGATTTTGGTCTAATGTAATCACAAGCTGTTATGCCCTTGGCTTTCGTGAGGGATATTATGGGGAGCCGCTGTGATCCTTGTCACTCTCATATTTATGTCGAGATGCTTCTGAGAGCCTTACGCATTGTGGCTTCACAGGCAGACTTGTTTTCTGCTGCAGCATTAGAGAAAAACAGTTTTTCCTGGATGTCTGGTGTGGCTTTAATCTTAAAGACAAGACATCACTTCTCTTTGCTAAGAACACAGAACTCTGTTTTTAGTCTACCTGTTACCTGAGACAGGAGATTCTGTGAACCAATGACACTTAATCTTCCCCACAATTCATCTACTTACTTCGACATCTGATTGTACCAAGTGCATGTCTTTAAACTGCCTAGAATCCTTACTGCATCAAACAACTGAGTATATAAATAGAATAAAACTCACTTACCACCATGACCAGGTCTATACACGTTTCTACTACTACAAACAAGTGCTTAATGCTTTCCCCTTTAGGCCTGTACTGCGAGCAGCAAGCCACGTGTATCCAGGGGGTGCATGGTCCTCGCCTTTCACCACACTCCTATGTGCTGACATTGCTATCCACAGCATTAACTCACAGGTCACACAAGCTGCCTTCTTGCAAGCAAGAGGTTGTCCAAGGGAAACCAGCCTTCTAGGTCTTAAGCAGACTCTGTGAGTTACTGAAGATGATGATACATCACAATATAAACACTTAGTACTTGACTGCATTAACTTGGAAATCTTACATCCTTATCCAAGGAATCTGCAGTACCCTGTAGGCAACATTTTTTCTCAGTCCCCAGAACTATTTGAAAGAAGGGGTTCTTCTAACCCAGACCATATGTTCTTCGTGATGATTCTAGGAACAATACCTTATGGTGCCGTTAGGTTAACAAAAAATAATGTGCGAGGGAGACACTTTTACTAATGTAAACACGTTGACTTTGTATGGCAAGAACATAGACATTGTTCCTAGGTGGAGAAGGGTGGGCAGGAAAGATAGGCTCTTAGGTGCTAGCTTCATGCATCTGTATTTAAGCAAATATTTGTTTTCTTCAAAGGCAGAGCAGCCATCTCTAAAGCAGCCCCCTTGGTCAGAGCAAGAAGGGCAGCGCACGTCCGTTATGGACGTCAGACAGATTTCATGCTCTTTAACAGCACAGGGACCCAGCCCTCGCCTTGCAGTCTGGCTTCTTCCCCAGTGGGAATAAAAAAAGGAAAAGTGATTAAAGTTCCCTCAGTAACAGACAGCGGGAGGCCCTGGTGTCAGATTCTTCTATAGAGTGAGGAAAAGAGAGAGAGACAGAGAGAGACCTTTAGCAAGACTCGTGAGTTCTTTGAAGAAGAGACTGGAAGAGCTGGCCGAGATCTGTTGTAATATTCGTCCATTTCCTTCACATGGTAGGGCTTCTTTGACTTCTGGGAATCACATCAGCCTCTTCATTAAAATGTTACCAATGAAAGGAGGAACGTAAGGTTAAAATGAGCTCTTGGCTGGAGCCGGGGTTTACCACGCTCAACTGTGAACAGGAGTGTTTAGAAACTTGACTTGTATAAGGTACCGCACATGACACCAGTAATAACCGAATCTGTGTGCGGTGTGTGTGTGTGTGTGTGTGTGTAACACACACATGGAACATGAATGAATGTACAAAAAAAACCACGAATGAATACCAGAGAGAACTTTACTGTGTGCCAGGTCCCCTGGGATTTGGGATGGCAGGAGTTGCTTTTGCCTCATTCTGATGAACTGGATGAAGTCCCCCACCCCCACTCCCTGAAATCGACCTAGGACCAAACCACTGGACCTTTCTCCCTCTCTCTAAAAAGGAAAAAAAAAAGTTTGCAATCAGTATTCAGACATTCTTATTACTAATAGGATTAGGGGCGTTACAAAGGGATTTGAACAAGATAATTAGTTTACTGCTTAGTCCACAGTGGAGCAAGTAAAATCCTTCTGAGAAAAGGCAGACAAAACAGGTCAGAAAATGTGTGGGAAATGAGGTAAGACCTCTCCGGCTGGAATAGTCTGAAAGCCTGGAGCCTTCATTCATCGCCATGGGCTGGAGGCTGTTTGCCTTTCTTCTTCCTGTTTTTTAACTTGGCCACCAGAGGTGAGAAGAAAAGTGACTTACTTCATTTCAGAGTTAATGGGTGTTGTTCCTGGATCCTCAGTCTTCTGTTCCAACTGCATAAACGCTGCCTTCAGACTCTTTCTCACAATGCTGTAGGAAGGGAATGATTTGGAAAATCTGAGGAGCTCTTATCAAGCAATTTTTAAGCTGGAAAAACATTATACAATTAGGAGAACTCTTTTAAAATCCCTCATTTTCTTGAATAGATTCATTACTTTAATTGCAGAACAAAAAATCTTCCAAATAGAAATGTGAGGGGTGTGTTGCGTGCTTAATTAAAGCGCTTACTTAAGTAGCTGCTCCCATCTGCAGTTTTCACTAAGGTAGAATATGCCTAAGAGTCATTTGAATTCAAATAAAAACTCAGGAGAATCTTTTTTTTTTCCTGCACAGTCAAATCACATTCCTTCACCTCCTCCCCACATCCTAAACACAAGTGCTAGCGACTGCATTATTACTGCCTGTGAGTTAAAGTATGCTTCCAAAGAAATGCTAGGGAAAAAATCTTCCCTGTCTGTGTAGGTAGACAGCATACAATTATTTAGTTAGCTTTTAGATCCTATAGCAGACACTCGCCCGATCAAAGCCACTGCAAGCCTTTTAGACTGGCTTTAGCACTGTGTGGACTGAAGACTGGTAAAGGAAGCAGCAGGCATTTCTGCCTAATGAACTGTCCACTGTCTCTAAGGAAGCCAATCTTTACCTGCCTGGAGGTGAAAGAACTGGACAAGGAGAGCCATTGAACCCCACAATAACCGATCAAAAAATGACATGAGCAGGAGCTTACAGGCGCCAAATGTGTGTTTTCATATTCCTAGAAGTAGGTTTGTTAATATTCCTTTCTCCCATTTAGAACAGTGGGCTGCACCACGTTGGACAGAATATGCATATCCTTTTCATGTCAAAATCCCATATTATTTTTCTTTTCCAAATATATGGAACTGTTTCTGGCCATCATATCCTGAGTCCATGATTTACTTCTTGGATATCATTTGAAATTAACTTCTTAAAAGGACTGTAGTAGTGGTAGGGCCATTTCTAGGGTTTGGGACACTTACAGTCTACCACAAGGGTTCCAGTGGACCTGTGAGCTTTTAGCTCCAGCTTTTATCTGCTGGCAGATGCTATTTATCTGTAATCTGTCTGCCTCTTTCTAGTTTACTCAAAGAAGCCTTGTATATATGTAAAATTTAAATTATTGGTACTCATATTTAAAAACATTAAGTGATGTATATGTTTAGAGGATAATATTCCTCCAATAACACATTCTGACCAAAAATCATGAGAGCATTAGATGGTATTGGACAGATATTTTCCAAAGTTTTACTTAGTCAAGAATCAGGACACCAAATATTTATCAAAAATTTAGATTTAATTAATGGAATACTAGACAATTGTATGGATAAATCCCTGCATTGTGCACTTGAATAAAGATCCATGTGAACAACAGGGCTGTTGAGCTCCAGGGGATGGGGATGGCAGCTGCAGAAGGCAGAGTGATCTTACAGAGAATGGCGTGGCCAGGTTGGGATGCATGTAGGGAACAGGAAGGAGTGAAGTGGGAAAGTGAGGGAAGGAATGGCTCTTATAGGAGGTATTTTAGGATAAACTGGACTTCACCATGAGACATCCAACTGGAGGGGAATGAGGAGGAGGGGCTTTGGGAATACATTGAGGGATGGTGGTGGTGGATGGGAGGCATGTTCTATAATGGCTGAATTTGATCATAGAAATATGGAAACTGGTGGGATACAAGTGGAAAAGGAGGTTGGCACTCTGGCTAGCAGGCTGAGAAGAGATTCAATGGAATAAATTGGAGCTAGGAAATCTGTTTAATAAGCTAATATTACAGTCCAGGTGGGTAGCACTTGACCAAGCTCAGTGATGGTAGAAATGAAAGGAAGAACACAGAAGCAAGGTGTACATCAAGTGATATAAATTATGAAAGTTTAAAAACATATGACCTGTAGAAATTTATCTTCCTTGTGTTCATTTATCACTCTACAGGTAACAGGTTTCCATGTTATTAATTATTTTTTTTGACCAATATAGCAATTTTAATAATAGCTTTTAAAATCTTTAACTCTTTTTGTCGATTGCCAATTGATTTGAATTGCTTTTTGTTTTTAGTAACCTCAGTTAACCATACTTTCTCTCAGTTGGTACTGTTAATACATTATTGGCTTCATCTGTTTACAGAGCCATCCCAAAGTACTGAATACAATAAAAGTGGCTGGAAAAAGTCCATAGGAACCTATAGGAGGACAGCTAAACACAGAACCAACAACGCTTTAGTTTTATGAGCAGCACATCATATATAACTATGGATGACAAAAGACTTTAAGTCGCCATGTTTAAAATTATAAACTCATCAACCAACAAGAGGCACTTGCTTACTTCACAGTATTTTTGAAAGCACCTGTAGGATTTTACAAGTATTTAACCCTTTAGGCCTCTGGGGCTTTCTCATTAAGATAACTATCATGTCTAGTAACACAAAATCATTAGACTTTTGAATTCTCAAACATTTGTATTAATAGCATTTTCCATTATAAAAACTTAAAGTCTGGTACCACATCACATCTTGACAGTCCTTCTAATATAATCCAAATAGACTGATTAGTTGGTGTCTCTATAAGATGAGAGACATAGGTCCTTCGATTTTTTCAGTTGGGCCCAAACTGGAAAAACCAAAGTCCAGGATTTACTGGAAATTTTAGAGACCAGATTGTTTGAAACTTTGATTTTTTGAATGCCTGTCAAGAATGCCAAGAAGGCTCAAAATCCAAAATATCTGGTTGAAATAATATTCCTTAAAATCATGACATAACATAGACCAAATTTGATCATTGTTACAAGGTGATTATTCAAGTCTTTGAAAATAAGCACATAGTTAAATAACCCATAGCTCTTAATAAAAATTCAGCTGTTTTTGAATAATTAGAATTTAACAGACATCAAGAGAACATAATAGATTACTTTAACACATTGCTTTAACAGAGCATCAGAGTTTAATTCTATGTCAAAGAGAAATTGAGCTTCCTGTGATCTTTTGCTGTGAGGTTTCCTTCCTTTACCTTCTTTCATATTGGTGACCATGTTTCTGTGTTTCTGTGTGTAACACATCTTTAAGCATCTTTTGCAGGGCAGGATGAGTGGCAACAAATTCTTTCAGTTTCTGTTTGCTATGAAAAGTCTTAATTTCACCTTCATTCACAAATGAGAGCTTTGCAGGATATAGTATTCTGGGCTGGCAGTTTTTCTCTCTTAGTACCTGGGCTATGTCTCGCCATTCCCTTCTAGCTTGTAGGGTTTCTGATGAGAAGTCTGCTGTGAGTCTAATTGGAGATCCTCTAAGAGTAATCTGACGTTTCTCTCTTGCACATTTTAGGATCTTTTCTTTATGTTTCACTGTGGTGAGTTTGATAATAACATGTCGTGGTGAGGATCTCTTTTGGTCATGTTTATTAGGGGTTCTATAAGCTTCCTGTACTAAGATGTCTCTGTCCTTCTCCAAACCTGGGAAATTTTCTGCTAGTATCTCACTGAAAAGGTCTTCTAATCCTTTCTCCCTCTCCATGCCTTCAGGAACTCCTAGAACCCGAATGTTGGGTTTTTTAATAGTATCCTGTAGATTCCCGACAATATTTTTTAGATTTCTAATTTCTTCTTCTTTTCTTTGGTTTGCCTGTTTCCTTTCCTGTTCTCTGTCTTCTAAGTCTGATATCCTCTCTTCTGCTTCGCCCATTCTGTTTTTAAGGCTCTCTAATGTGTTTGTCATTTGATCTATTGAATTCTTCATTTCATTAGGATTTCTCGTCACTATCACAGTTTCTTGTTCCACTAGTTGTTTCATTTCATTTTGATTCCTCCTTAATATTTCATTTTCACGAGAGAGATTTTCTATCTTGTCCATTAAGGATTTCTGTAGTTCAAGAATTTGTTTTTGAGAACTTCTTAATGTTCTTATCAATTTTTTGAGATCCGCTTCTTGCATTTCTTCAATCTCATCATCTTCATAATCTTGAATTCGGGTGTCTTTTTCATTTGGGGGCGTCATAGTGTCTTCCTTGTTCTTGTTAGCTTGGTTTTTGTGTTTGTTTTTGGCATGTTGGAGATATTTGGTTTCTTCACTGTGGTTTTTTTTTCTTGTTACACTATGGCTCTATATTAAGTGGACTGTCTGCTTTCAGTGGAGCCTTAGAGGCTTGAGATGAGTGTGGACTGAGAGCTGTGTTTGGTTCCTCAGGGTTGAGGGTGTGTCAAAGATGACACTCCCAGGTTAGGTGTGGTAAATCTCTTTCTTTTTTTGATTCAAAAGGGAAGTAATTCCGCACAGCTGAACATAATTGGAGGTAGTTAGCAGGCAAATGATATACCCACAGGAGCCAGAGATCGGAAGCTCTTTCCCAAGGACCACACAGGGAATCTCTGCTGCCCTCAGTGTGGGCTCCAATTCTCCTGCAGTCTCCCACTGGGTTGCCAAGTTAGATCCTAATCTCCTGTTATTTCACCCCTCCCCCCAGAGTCAGCTGTTTCTGCTAGGCTCAGGGCTGGTGCAGACCTGAGGTCGCCCTGCTTATGACGTATGTCCAAAATGGCGCCTGCTCTGTCTTGCTCGCCTTTGAGAGGTGAGCGGAGAGAGAGAAACTTGTGTCCATATCGGTCACTTTTTTTATTTTTTTCCTCTCTCTCTTCTAGTTAGCCTGGTGAATTTTTTCCCCACGGAGTTTCAAGCCTCGTTCCCTCTAGCCTCCTCTTTCCGCTTGCCCGCTGGTGTCTCGGGCTATTGAGGTTCGGCTCACCTCACGTTCCAGCGCTGATGTGTTGAGTCTGCCGCTGGTGTCCCGAACTTGGGCTCCCACGCTCTCCACGCAGGTACACTGTGAATCACTAGTTCCGGAAGAGTTTCCTCTGCTGTTTCATCCCCTACTCTTCCTTGACCCTGCAGTATCTCCACTTATATTAACCTGTCTCTCCCCCGGACTAATAGTGTGCTCCCTGCCTATTCCGCCATCTTGCCGCTCTCTATTAATTATTTTTATAATTATTCTAATTACTGTCTGATAATATTGAACTACAGTCTGTATACCCTTATCTACTATGAGCAGACATTTTGTTTATTTTACCATTTTTTAAAACATTCATTTTCATTTATTTTAAAGGCTGAGTCACAGAGAGAGGGAGAGATAGAGACATCTTCCATGTGCCGGTTCACTCCCCAAAGGGTCACAACAGCCAGGTCTGTGCAGGCTGAAGCCAGGAACCAGAGCTTCATCCAGGTCTCCTGTGTGGGTGTTGGAGCCCAAGGACTTGGACCATTTTCCACTGCTTTCCCAGGTGTATTAGCAGGAAACGATGCTCCCATATGAGATAACATATATGAAACATTTAGAAAATTGCCTAGAATGCAGTAAGTATTTAACAAATGTTAGCATTTTTGTTTCATTTACTTAGTGAAATCATAGAATCTCTATACTTTAGATTCTTCAATGACTCCCATATTTATATCTGTCAGCAGGACCTGCTGTCTGAAATCCAGACTTGTATCTACTTCCTGTTCCCCAGCTCCACTAGGATGGTGATAGGCAGAATCTCCATCTTAATGGGTGAAAACTTAGTTCCTGATTCTGTCTCCCAAAACAGCTTCTCTTGTAGATTTTTCTCCTTAATGAGTTCTTCTGCTTGCTCAAGTCAGAAAGCTAAGAAACATCCTTGACCCCCCCTCTTTATATCATGTCCGATAGTAAAGTCCTAAAGCAAATCCTCTTAATTTTATATTCAAAATATATCTGGAACCTTAACATCTTTTTCAAAGTATACATTGCCTGGTTGAAGCTGCCTACGACACTCACCTAGCTATTGGAATAACCCCTTTCTTGGTCTTCCTGTATCCACTTTACCTTCCTTCATGTGATCCTTCAAAAAGCAACTGATATTATCCCATTTGAAACAGCAATCAGACTGTACCACTTTCTCTGTGCCTTTCTCTCTTGCAATGGCCTCCAAGTAGCTGACTGTCTCCAATACCAGTTGTGGCCTCATCTTGGCTGCCACAGTCTCTCTGACTTCAGCTCTGATTTCACCTCCTACTGATCTCAATCCACACCCTCCTCCTTTTTTTTTTTTTTTTTTTTGACAGGCAGAGTGGACAGTGAGAGAGAGAGACAGAGAAAAAGGTCTTCCTTTTCCGTTGGTTCACCCCTCCCCCCCCACAATTGGCTGCTGCGCCTGGCGCGCTGCAGCCGGTGCACTGTGCTGATCTGAAGCCAGGAGCCAGGTGCTTCCTCCTGGTCTCCCATGTGGGTGCAGGGCCCAAGCACTTGAGCCATCCTCCACTGCCTTCCTGGGTCATAGCAGAGAGCTGGACAGGAAGAGGAGCAACCAGAACCGGCGCCCCGACCGGGACTAGAACCTGGGGTGCTGGCGCCGCAGGCGGAGGATTAGCCTATTGAGCTGCGGTGTCGGCCCCACACCCTCCTTTGTGTTGTCACTGTATGCCAGGGATTTTTCCGCCTCAGGGTCTTTGCACTTGCTGTTCTTTGTACTTGGAATATTAGTTCTCCAGATCCTACATGGCCTGTTACCTCACCATTGTGGTTTATACGCCTTCCCCCAAAGGGTATCAATGCCAAAAAGCCCATATAAAATTTTGTTCCTTCAGTCTCTTACTTTATATCCCCTTCCCTTTTTATTTTTCTGCATCAAATTTCTTGTCATCTGAAATACTATATTGTTTATTTAACTGCTCTTGCCTGTCATTCTGTGTGAGCAAGTCCTAAAAGTGAGTTCTCCAGAATCTGGAGCAAGGCTCTGCATGTAAAAGATGCTTAATAAAAACCTGTTGGGTGGGTGGTTTTTCCTTTGTCATTTTCAAGGCTTTTATTTACTAAGCATTTTCTATGTTTCAGACACAGTGTTGAAGTATTATTTCTCTCTTAAATGGGAAACTGTATTTGCTGTTCTAGGACTGTTATAACAAATTAGGACACACTGCATAGTTTAAACAACAGAAATTTATAATCTCATGGTTCTCAGGGCTCAAAGTTGAAGAACAAGTCCAAGTCAGAGTTGATTCCTGAGGTCTTGGAAGAAAAATCTGTCCTGCCCTGAGCCCCTCCGGAAGCTGCTGATGGTTCCTGGAAACTTTGGAGTTTCTTGGCTCATGGATAAACCATTGCAATTGCTGTCTTTATCTTCATGCAGTGTTCTCCTAGGCAACTATCTCACTATCCAAATGGCCCTTTTATATAAGGATACCAGGCATATTGGTCAGGGACCCATCCTAATGATCTCATTTTTATTTGTTTAGCTTTGTATAGAGGCTGTCTGTACAAATGAGGTCATATTTTGAGGTACTGGGAGTTAGACACCAACATATGAATTTGGGGCTGGGGCACAAATCAACACATAATGGCTATTTATTTCTTTAATGGAAGAGTGTTGACTCAAACTTGGATTCCAGAGCTCACAAGTGGGTCCATACAAGAATGTGGTAGGTACCTACAATGTGCTGTGGACTCTGTGAGGTATTACAGGTGAACGGAGTATAGCCTTTGCCTTTGAGGAAACTACCATATAGCAAGAAAGATATCGTAAAGGTAAAACCTAGGGAATAAAAGCAGCTTTCTTGCCATTTTAAATTATATAGAGCTTTCTATCTATTAAGCTTATTTTTCCAAAGTCTCCTAATGAAATAGTTACACTACTTAATTTAATTTTTAATGGGGTTGCCAGAAGTGCAATTAATTGTTAAAAGTTTCAACGATGAAATTTTGCTTTCGAAAGCAGTCTGCCACATCTTTATATACCATTAAATTCGATCATATGCTTGTCATCCCTGGCAGAACATCTTGATATACTTGAAGAAACATGGTAGGGGAAATAAGAAAAAATATTGTCAGTACTACACTGTAGGGTTTCCAGATACAAATGTTAGCATGACTGGGTTATACCGATCCATCACTGGTTTGTGTCTCCCTGGAGTTGAAACTACATCTGGGTTTGGCAGGGATGCATTATCACCAGTCAGAGTAGGGACCATGTGTCAGTCTCCCAGAGAAGATAGATGGCCTTATGTACTGTTCGGATTGGATATGCTTATGTTGCAGACTTTAAATCAATTTCTGAAACCTTTCTGCAAATGTTGACTGCTGCAGGTCTTTAAATAGTATAGTTTATAGTGAACTTCAGCTAATACCTACAGCCAGAAAATAAAACCACTCTTGAAATATGGGGCGATAGAAAAGTATGCAAATGATAAAAAGAGGCTCCTTGAAGTTGGCTGAAATGATATCGTTTGTCTAACAACAGCCTTTAGATAAAATTAATTTTAATTTTCAGTTGGCATTTTTTAGGTCAGTGCAGAATCATAGTGATTTTTAAGGTACCAGAAATGTATTGCATAACTGTATTGTTTGATATGCTCTGGATTTGTTTGTGGTACATGATATACTCTTATATCTTATTTCTTAAATATCCAACTGAATACACTCAATTATACTCTAACACTGGGACAGGAGGAGAAAGAGTTCATGTGCCCAAACAGAATCAGGCCTCCATAATACTTTGTAGCACTTCTACACATTCTGAGCACAAGACTTTAAATATAATTAAAATAATACCCATGTTTATCACTAAAGGCATCTTTGGTACCAACACATTTTACTCAATACCTCAACAAAATGAATAGAAAATGACTGCAGCTTCCAAATTTTTTTTTAAGAATTATTTTATTTATTTGAAAGACAGAGTTATAGAGAGAAGTAGAGACAGAGAGAGAGGTCTTCCATTCCATTGGTTCACTCCCCAAATGACTGCAATGGCCACAGCTGTGCTGACCCGAAGCCAGGAGCCAGGAGCTTTTTGCGGGTCTCTCATGTGGGTGCAGGGGCCCAAGGACTTGGGCCATCCTCCACTGTTCTCCAGGCCATAGCAGAGAGCTGGATTGGAAGTAGAGCAGCCGGGACTCGAACCGGCGCCCATATGGGATGCCGGCGCCTCAGGCTGGGGCCTTAACCTGTTGCTCCAGAGTGCCAGCCCCTACAGTTTCCAAATTTATATTTACATATATGTATTTTAAAATATTTATTTACTTATTTGAAAGTCATAGTAACACAGAGAAAGAAGGAGAGACAGAGAGAGAGATTTCTTCCATCATCTGGTTCACTCCCCAATTGGCTGCAATGGCTGGAGCTGCTCCCATCCAAAGCCAAGAGCCAGGAGCTTCTTCTGGGTCTCCCACGTGGTTTTAGGGGCCCAAGGACTTGATCCATCTTCGACTGCTTTCCCAATCTGTAGCAGAGAGCTGGATCAGAAGTGGAGCGCCGGAACTTGAACCAGTGCCCATCTAGGATGCAGGCAGTGGCCTTACCTGCTGTGCCACAGTGCTGGCCCCTATGTGTATAGGTTTAACATATATTAAAATCAAACTGCCATAGGCAATGTGATTTTCATATTGACAAAATTTCCATTCAGCCAGGTGCTGGTGAAAACCTGCGGTTAGCGTGGTTAAGGGGCATTGCTGTGTCCTGCTCCAGCTTAGACTCATTTTTACTGATAAATTTTGTGTCCCCTGCACAGTCATCCATTTCCTTATATTGGGCCCTTATACACAGGAAAATAATTTTCATTCTTTTGCTTATATTTGCTTCAAATATTGCCAAATGTTGGGCCCTTATACACAGGAAAATAATTTTCATTCTTTTGCTTATATTTGCTTCAAATATTGCCAACAATTTGTATAGGCCAACTTGCTGGTTTCCAGTGTGGATTTGCTGCAGCATAATGATTGTTCTCGTAACTGAGGAAAATGTTCCCTCACTGAATATCTCTCTCTTCTTCCCCCTTTGCTGCCCATCCCCCATCAACTTTGAGCACAAATACACACATATGCACAATATACACACATCTATCCCCAGTCAGAACCCAGTCTGACTCTCTGCGTTCAGGATGTTATAGACCTTGGAATTTGCTTGGAAGAAAGTAAATTCTAAGCTGCAGAGAGGCTTTTTAAAAATAATTTATTTTTCCTCATTCTCTTTGAAAGGAAGGGAAGGGGGGAGGGAGGGAGGGGAGATGAGAGACAGTGACAGTGAGAGAGAGAGAGAGGACAGAGAGGGAGAGAGAGCATTTTCATCCACTGGTTCACTCCCCAAACGCCTGCAAAAGCAAGACTGGGCCAGGTTGAAGCTAGGAACCTAGAATTCAGTTTGGATCTCCCATGAAGTAGCAGGGATTCAAACATTTGAGTCATCTGCTTTTTAGCCTCCCAGGGTATGCATTAGCAGAGAACTGAATAGGAAGTGAAAGAGCTCGGATTTGAACAAGGCACTCTGATGTGGGACGTGGGCGTCCCAAACGGTGATTTAAGCCCTGCTTTAAACACCCATTCCCAGAAAAGCTTTCTGAAAGTGTGTCCAATCTGCTCACAAGCCAGATTCTGATAATGATCTTGTAGATTATCAAATATTCCATCTATTATACAACAGTCCAGACTTTACTCTTTAGCCTTTTTATTCCCATTCTTTAAAGGCCCAAAAATACATCGTTGAGAACATTCTCTGTGCAATTCTTATGTTCTTGGCATAATTTAGCCTAGCCAGAGAGGCCAACACATACTGATTTTTTAAAATAGTATTTTGATAAAACAAGAATATGATGACATTGCAAAATATAAATTATTTATTCAAGGTATATGTGACTTGCACTATGAGAACAGAAGAAAAATACAAATGTTAGCATTGGGAAAGGTTAGCTTTGGGAGGTGGTGGAGGAAAAAGGCTGGGGAAAGGCAAACCGGACTCCCTGGGGTTTTAATGAGTTCGTGGTTCTTTGCCAATAGAGAGAGGTGTGTGGGGCCAAGGAGAAGATAGGCAAGGCAGTGTGGACAAAGCACCTCAACAAACGGAGAGAAGCAAAGTGAGTTTAGAAAAGAGGACTAGTTTCATGATGGGTGTTAAATATGGATGAGGCCATGATATGAAAGTGGGAAAAGAGCAAGGCTAACCTTGCAGACTTGACAGCTCTGCAGTATTGGAATGAGGGGGAGCCACATTTGGTTTTAAAGTTACTCAGTTGGTGATGCAGGAGATGAGCTGGAGAGAGTATGCATTGGAAGCAGCATGCTTGGGTTCAGTGTGAAATGTATCTTGCGAGTAATGATCAGTAGACCTTGCTGTATTGCCACCTAACTTTGTGGAATATTCCTTTCAGTTGAAATAATGGCTGAAGCTTCATGTCTACTTAATATTTCTATAGGAAGCATTTCTCTGTGTTTGGATTGAAAGTTTTCAGATGAGAGCGATGTCTAAGGAAAACAAATGAAAGCAAAAATTCTGTTAATGGAGTCTCAAAATAGAAAAAGGCTCCTTTTCCTTGCTCTAGTAGCTCAAAAGTGACTAGAATAAGTCACATGAAAATGAAGCTTAGAGTTGAATAGAATTTTATTTCTCATAGGTCATAGCATGCTTGGGAAATCTGTCATTCTTTTATAGCAGTTTATCAGGGAATGCAGTGACATTTCCAGTATATACTGTTCACATTATTTGTGTGCGCACACACAGCTTTGGTGATTAGAAAGCCTTTTATTAAAAGACTAAGCATTGGGGAGGCCACAAAAGATTCACTTTGGTCTTTCCGAAAAAAAGGCTGCTGGAGTTTTGACTTATATTTTACTGTGTGCAGACACACATAGATTGGGTTTAACTTCTTTCCACATGAGTGATGGTTCTTTTCGTGGTACAGCCTTAAAATATTTCTCTAGGATGGAATCTTGAGGACATAAGCTCCAGAGATCAGTGCTTTAAGGGACAAGGCATGGAAATGATGCATTTTCTCATAAACTTTAAGTGCATTTTGACTAAAGCAGATAACTTTTAGCTCAAGGCACCTGAGTGCATCAGTCATTCATTCTCATTCATCACATGTTTAGTGAACCATGGCTGAAGTATCAAGTCATCAGCTATTGGTGGAGAAGGAGAAAGATCTAAGAAAGAAGCTAACAATGTAATTTGGAACTCAGCCATGAATGGCTTTATAACTACCATCAGCAAGGAGATAGTGAGCACTCCCTGTGTCCCAGGCAGGCAGTCTTAGGTGCTAGAAATATTTGTCTTTGAAGTTATCCTGGAATATTTGAGGATTACTGAAGCCTTCAAAATATATGAGATAAATTAGTAACCCCTAAATAAACGCATCTCTCTGGAGAAGATGAAACACTCAGCACGCAAGAGAACCAGGACACAAAAAGATTCCTGGAAGGCGATGGAGTCAAGGTATTAGGTGCTGGATTGAAGAATCTCTTGGTTTGATAGGGGCAGTGCCATTTGACTTTAAATGAGAGTGGGTATACTGGCTAAGCACATGCGGGGAAAGGGCTGTTGTGCACACAAAAGGTGTCTTCCTTGAGATGAAGGGAGATTCATTTGGGCATTACAAGAATCAGTGCAAAAGGGGGAAAGGAAGGTAGGGTCTCCCAGAAGCCTTCAGTTTTCTGAGCAAATTAAGACAGACTAATTTTCCTAGCTTCAGAAGGCACAGATTGGGAAGCTTGTGGAAAAGGACAAAGTGATGTGTTGCTACCAATTGTCATTGTGGCAAATGGGAAAGGATAGAATAAACTCACATTAGGAGGATTTGGGGGGACCCAGCTACAGCTGAAAACCTAAACGTGGAAGAGAGTTAATGTCTTTTATTTCTGTCCTCTCGTTTTTCTAAACACTGTTTAGGATAAAAACACAGCTCAGTGGGTGTTCAAATTTAACTGTCTTGCAGGTTTTACTGCAGTTGTGATAGTTTTTCTGCTAGGTGTACTTCCTTGTCTCCAGGCTCCAGACATGTGTATATATGTCAGAATACTAGGGTTCAACCACTGAAAATGCAGAACGTTTTGAGTGCATCGTGGGTTTTTTTAGAATTAGCAGTAATGTAGCAGTAGCTAGCCCAATAGAAAACAAGTACAATAAATATTTGCTACTGTGATTGTCATTTTACCACTCTATTTAATAATACAGTACTGTTTTATTTCATTCTTAAAGAAAAATTTTTTAAAGTCTCTCAGCCTGCCAGTTTCTCAGTTCTTCAGCTCTGCCTGGCACTGCAGTTGAACACCATGTAATTGTCAGGTGCACCTAATCCATGAAGCTTTCTTTAACACTGCAGGGTCTCTGCATGCATTTCCCCAGCCTTTGTCTGTTACTATGAAACTTAATTTTGTTCTATGTACCCGACCCCACATTCTTCATATTTAACAATAGCATCAAAATTTTTATTTGTACACAAAGTAAGTGTGTTCTCAGTATCTCATGCATCAGAATGAGCTGCAGAGGGGATGACTCAAGAGAGTGCTGGCTACAGGGATCACACCATCCTGCTAACAATCATGTCAGTTTCTGCTGTTTCTCCTTGCCTCTCACCCGGTCATTAATCCACAGAGCTCTACACCGAACCCTGCTATTAAATTATCGGCTATTAAAATGATAAATTGGTTTCTGCTTCAGTAATTCAATGTGCTTGAAGACTACTCTTTCCAGAGTCTTGTTTTGATATTAATGTGTTACCTTAAAAGGAGGTATTTCTTCACCCCAGCACCGTATTTTCAAGAATTCACTATTTTGATTTGAATTTCTATCCATTTATTTATTTTTTATAGGAAAACAGTTTTTACTGAAGGGTTTCAGAGCCCAGGCAGATTCTTAGTTTGTACCTGTTATGTGAAATGTCTTCTTTTTTATTGTATTTTATTTTTTTAACTTTTATTTAATGAATATAAATTTCCAAAGTATAGCTTATGGATTACAATGGCTTCCCCCTCCCAAAACTTCCCTCCCACCCGCAACCCTCCCCTTTCCCACTCCCTCTCCCCTTCCATTCACATCAAGATTCATTTTCAATTCTCTTTATATACAGAAGATCAGTTTAGTATATATTAAGTAAAGATTTCAACAGTTTGCCCCCACATAGCAACACAAAGTGAAAAAATACTGTTGGAGTACTAGTTATAGCATTAAATCACAATGTACAGCACATTAAGGACAGAGATCCTACATGATATTTTTTTTAAAAATTGATTAATTTTCTATGCAATGTCCAATTTAAAACCAAGGTTTTTTTTTTCATTTTCAATTATCTTTATATACCAAAGATCAATTCGGTATATACTAAGTAAAGATTTCATCACTTTGCACCCACACAGAAACACAAAGTGTAAAAATACTGTTTCAGCATTAGTTATAGCCTTACTTCACATTGGACAACACGTTAAGGACAGATCCCACATAGGACATAAGTACACAGTGACTCCTGTTGTTGACTTAACAATTTGACACTCTTGTTTATGGCATCAGTAATCTCCCTAGACTCTAGTCATGAGTTGCCAAGGCTATGGACGCCTTTAGGGTTCGCCGACTTCAATCTTATTCCAACAAGGTCATAGTCAAAGTGGAAGTTCTCTCCTCCCTTCAGAGAAAGGTACCTCCTTCTTTGATGGCCCCATTCTTTCCACTGGGATCTCACTCACAGAGATCTTTCATTTAGGTCTTCTTCTTTTTTTTTTTTTTTTTTTGCCAGAGTGTCTTGGCTTTCCATGCCTAAAATACTCCCATGGGCTCTTCAGCCAGATCCAAATGCCTTAAGGGCTGATTCTGTGGCCAGAGTGTTGTTTAGGACATCTGCCATTCTATGAGTCTGCTGTGTCTCCCGCTTCCCATGATGGATCGTTCTCTCCCTTTTTGATTCTATCAGTTAGTATTCGCAGACACTGGTCTTGTTTGTGTGATCCCTTTGACTCTTAGACCTATCAGTGTGATCAATTGTGACCCCAAATTGATCACTTGGACTAGTGAGATGGCATTGGTACATGCCACCTTGATGCGATTGTATTGGATTTTTATCCATTTAAAATGCTTTAAAATTAAATGAATTTTATGCAAGAACTGTGAGGATGCCCATTAAAGCACATGTTTAAAGGCTATGTGGAGAGCCAGACCACTGAGAGAGACCTGATGGTGTCACTTCTCGAGACACCACCATTACTTCTCCAGGGGATGACTCCAATTTGCATGTTGTAACCAGGCTTCGTGTTTGCTGATATTCCTTGAGTTGCACAGTGCACAGATCTGTGCACTTCATCCACCAGATAAAAACATATGTGTGATCTGTGGCTGTGTTTATTTTTCCAGGAAAATGTCCACAGATCTTCTAAGAGTTTCCAAGGGTCCTAAGTTCCTCTTTCTCTCATAAAATGCAAGAGTTACTGCTGTACAAAAGACTTTCTTTCTTTTTTAAGATTTACTTATTTATTTGAAAAGCAGAGCTACAGACAAACAGGGAGAGTTAGAGAGAGAAATCTATCTGCTGGTTCACTCCCCAAATGGCTACAACAGCCAGAGCTGGGCCAACCAAAGCCAGGATCTAGGAGCTTGTTCCAGGTCTCCCACATGGGAAGAGGGGCCCAAGTATTTGGGCCATCTTCCACTGCTTTCCCAGGCCATAGGCAGAGCACTGAATTGGAAATGGAACAGCTGGGACTCCAACCAGCACCCATATGGGATATTGGCACCACAGGTGATAACTTTACCCGCTATGCCACAGTGCCAGTTCCCCCAAAAAGGACTTTATTTTCTATAAAATACAAAGGGTCTTCAAAAAGTTCATTGAACTTATGTTCTGTGAAAAAAACAATGCACGAACTCTAAAAATTTCTTGCCGCACAATAAATTTTTCTTTTTATCCAACTTTTCTTATCAATGAAGTGCCATCACACGAATTATGCCACTTACTGCTTTTGCAACTTTGGACAAATGCAGCAACTGTGTAACCTTGGTTTCCCAAGAGGTCCCTAAGGATGTTGAGTGAGCTCTGTGAAGTGAAGTGTGCAAAGCTCTGGCTCGCAGCGTATGCGTCATCATCATCATCGAGACCTTTTCCTTTTTGTCTAAAAGTTGTCATTCCTACAATGGCGTTGTTTCATTTCCTCTTGTTCATTCCCCATCAGCGATAGAAACCAGCTGCTCGAGTCTCTGTGCACAACTGGCTGCATGCTGCACGAAGTACTTAAGCACACCCTTGCCTCCTTAACTGCGGGTTAATTCCTTTGACCCTTCTTCGAAGACAGTTGTCAGATGGGAATTTTCTGAGCAGTTTGCCCACTTAAGGCAGAATGTCTCAGGAGACAGGCAGAGAAAGGAGGGAGCTGAGAATTGTTGACAACAGGGCTCGGCCAAGAGTTTAGTTTCTTCTGTTTTTCCAAGATAGCCTGAAAGGAAAGAATTAACTCAATGTGATGTTGCATGGTTCCGTCAGCCCTGAACACCACTTCCACCTAGAAGTGAGGAGTAAGCCCAGGGAGTTGCTTCTTTTGAAGTGATAGATTAAATGATATGATGTGAATAGATATCTTATACATTTCAATTTTGCATCTGATTTGTTAATATTTTCTCAGAACAGCAGTAGGAAAGAACTCAGAGATAGAACCTAGGACTCCATGATTGCATGGAGGTTGCAAGCAGGACAGATTCATGGAAGAACCCTGATGCACGCCTGAAATGGATGGCTTGCAGGAGAGATTTTCCAAAAGTCTATATTTTTTTTGCATAGGCAACATTGATTCTGCTTCCCTGTTAGTGATATGTTATCTGTAAGATTCTGACTTCGTAGGACTACTAATAAAACTCCTTAAATCTCTTGGCAACAGTGTTCAAGCCCAGAAGTATTGCTTGTCCAATGGGGAGCAAGCACAGTCTGGGAGGAGCCAGGACAGCGAGGGACTTGTGTGTCCCATGAGCAAAGAAAGGGTCAAACAGACACAAGCAGTTTACAAGAGAAAGCCAGAGGTTCTCATCAGGCTGTGAAGTGAGAGTCATGCAATCATGAGTTGTAACAGGTGCACTTGCTTTATTTCAAAAGAGTTGGTACTTTAAAAATTATGTTTGAGGTTATTCGAGTTACAACATTCCTTTTATTTGAATGCCATTATCCTTTCAACAAATTACTAAGAGATAAGAAACTCTCACACAAGAGTACTGTGTCCTGTGTTCCTTGGAAGAAGGCAGGTTGCAAAATGCTGGCAGAGGCGAACAGGTACATCAGGTACTTCCCCTTTTTTTTGACAGGCAGAGTGGACAGTGAGAGAGAGACAGAGAGAAAGGTCTTCCTTTTGCCGTTGGTTCACCCTCCAATGGCCGCCGCGGTAGCGCGCTGCGGCTGGCGCACCGCGCTGATCCGATGGCAGGAGCCAGGTACTTATCCTGGTCTCCCATGGGGTGCAGGACCCAAGGAGTTGGGCCATCCTCCACTGCACTCCCTGGCCACAGCAGAGAGCTGGCCTGGAAGAGGGGCAACCGGGACAGGATCGGTGCCCCGACCGGGACTAGAACCCGGTGTGCCGGCGCCGCAAGGCGGAGGATTAGCCTAGTGAGCCGCGGCGCCGGCCACTTCCCCTTTCTTTGGCAGAAGACTCAGCATCATTGCTTGCAGGCCTGGCTTGCTTGAGAAAAAAAAGCAAAACCTAGAAGATTTTCATTCTCATTCTCTTTCTCTTTGTATCTCTCTCTCTCCCTCTCTCTCTCTCTCCCTCTCTCTCTTTCTCTCTCTCTCTCTCTCTCCCTCTCTCTTTCTCTCTCTCTCTCTTTCTCTCTCTCTCTGTCAAACACACACACACACACATGCACACGATTACATGAAAAGTGAATCCAGAATTAATTATTTGCAACAGCAAATAAAGTGAGAATTGTTGGGGGTTTGCTGCTGCTTTACTCACCAGACATTTGCAGAGAAAGGACATTGGAATTATTAGAGGAATCCACAGATCTTCCCCAGTGGAAAGAAGTTAAGAATGAATATGAAGAAGGAAAACACTGGGCAAAAGAAAATGGAGGAGCAAGCATTAGCTTAGTGGTTAAGACCCTGGTGCCCTGCATTGGAGTACCCAGTGCCATCTCCTGACTCTAGCTTCCCCTGAAAATGCAGACCCAGACAGGCAGCAGTGACTCTAAAAACTGGATTCCTACACTGGGAAACCCAGTTGAGTTCTTGTGTCTCAGCCTGGCAGATAGGAAGTTCTTTGTGTCTTGATGTTTTTGTCTCTGAATTGAATGAAAAACAAAAACAAAAAATTCATGAGAAAATAGCATCCCCAATTTTTCATACATTGGAGCTTTGCATTTTAAGTCACATTTTAAGATACTTATAGTGCAAATCCATTTTATTCCATCTGAATTTCTCATAGTACATTACTCAAATATCAACAAATACCAGTGACAATAATTAAAGTGCAAGGGACCTGAAATATTACTACATCCCACCTCCTTACCAACTGCCAGGAAACATGCAAATCACTTCAAATGGAGGAAGTTATATCCTATTTTTAAAAGATATGCTCTACTGAAAATCTTCATCTCACTGTATAGCTGATTAAGAAAAACTTTGATTCAACCAGACATGCTAATTTAACTTTACAAATAAAATAGTTTTTTTTTCTTTTACTCTATTTGAATGTTCTTTTACTCTATTTGAATTTCTCTGTTAGTCAAAATATTTTGAAGAATTGCACTATTTGTTCGTTGTGTGTATGTGGAAAAGCCAAAGTGTAAATCTGATATTTGGCTGGTGCCGTGGCTCAATAGGCTAATCCTCCACCTGTGGCGCCGGTACACCTGGTTCTAGTCCCGGTTGGGGGCGCCGGATTCTGTCCCAGTTGCTCCTCTTCCAGTCCAGCTCTCTGCTGTGGCCCGGGAGTGCAGTGGAGGATGGCCCAAGTCCTTGGGCCCTGCACCCACATGGGAGACCAGGAGGAAGCACCTGGCTCCTGGCTTTGGATCAGCACTGTGCACTGGCTTCAGTGGCCACTGGGGGGGTGAGCGGCCACTGGGGGGTAAGCCGACGGAAAAGGAAGATCTGTCTCTCTACTGTCCACTCTGCCTGTCCAAAAAAAAAAAAAAATCTAACATTTGGCTTGGAATTAACTGCTTCCTATATACAGAGTGAAAAGTTAGGCTATGATATACTCACCTCAGTATCTGAACCCATGTTTAGGGAACAAAGTTAACATGAACAAGTAGGACAGTAAAAAAGATAAAAAGTAGACCCCAGTATCTGTATAAGAATAAGGTATCCTTACATGATAGTAACAGTACGTGAATTCAGCCAAAACTGAAGAATATGAGCTTTAGTATGTACAGCGTTGTGGATATGTATACATGATTTTTTAATATCCACAAAAGAATTTGTTTTTCTCCCAAAGAAACCACCTAGGAGCCTATCCAGGGACATAGATCACTAGCAATGTTCTCTGGGAAGTCATGGACTCACTGCATGCCTGTTATACCATCCACAAGTTTATTCCACTGTTGGTAGCTGTCAGCCAGTCCCACTGACTAAAGTCACTGGTGCAACTTTCTTTGTGGAAGATAAATAGCTTTCTGTGTCTCAGTCCACTGACTTTTTCTTAAATCATTGAGTTCAGTTATTGTTTGTTTTACAAATAGCTCTTTTGTTCTAACTAATGCAACTAAATAAATACTACAGGTCAGAAAAGGACATATTGAATTTTTAATGTATATAACTTATTCTAAAATCATATAAAATAAAAGATATTCATACTCTGTGGTTTGATTTCCCTCTAGTACACACATAAATGACATGTTTGTGGTGGAATTATTTTATCAATGAGTTTTTCTCACAAAGATAGACAGTGAGAACTTGCACTCATATGTGAGCTATAAGTCTGCTGGGGTTAATTGTCTGTGTAGAATGGCTAAGTATAGTTTGTACATATTTCATTTTATGTGGTACCTTTGTAGCAAATTGATTTAATTGCCTTTTTGGAACAGATGTTGGGCAGAATTGATTTGGTGGCCGGTAGATTGACTTACACAGCAAAATTGTGTCTGGGTTTATTCTGGCATCTAAATAGAATTTTAAGTCAATGGGGATGTGGTGGAGGGGGGTGGTGCTGGAGTGCAGTTCTGTGTTAACTTAAGCTCTGAAATGCAGTGACATACATTATTAAATGTGATCCAGTAAAGTGCCACGAGTTAAATACCCAGTGGTAACTGGGAAAAAGCACAGCATTGCAGTTGCGTTCAAAATGTTATGTCGCAGATAAAGGAACAACTACACAAAGTGGTTAGTGCATTATGTGTACCTGCTGAATGAATTTGTAGTTTCTTCTCATGTGAGCTCCCCAGCATCTTTACAAACCCACACGAAGTCCAGTTTGTGCCATATTAGGTTCTGCTTCCTGACAGCAGGAACTTTGTTCTGTCCACTGCTCTCTCCACATCGCTCAATGGTCGGGAAAAGTCCAGTCACTTCTTAAGCCTACATTCCCTCATCTCTGTGTTGTAGATGCCAGTGCCTACTTAATAGTGTTGTGATTTGATGTCTCAGAGGAGAAACACATTCCGTCCAGTTAGAATTTTAAAAATTAAATAGGTAGTTCAAAAACTATTCAGCTGTGGTCCTTTCTTCTCTTGTGCAAGTTGCTCATTTGTTGTTAATATGCCCTGTGCTCCCATCATAACTTTGTCTCCTCTTCCTCTTTGTCTCCCTCTCTCTCTCCCTCCCCCCTTCCTCTTCCCCTCCCTCTCTCCCTCCCTTCCTTTATACTTACTCCATCTCTGGGCTCTTCTTTTCTCTCTCTTTCTTTCTTCAGCTGAGTCCCCCTTCATTTCTTTGGTTTTCCCTATCATGTTGAATGCTGCCTGCACTACTGCAGTTTCTTTTGTGCCCCATCAATGTGCCTCGGACAACAGGCAGCCGACAGTGAGAAGCAACCTACACTGCCTTCCTGCTGGCAGAGCAAAGGGCGAGGGAGGGGGAGATGGAGTAAGATAGTTTACCCACTGCAAAACCAAAAGTTATCTTTCAAGTTTTACATTTGTGGCTAACTCGCCTTGACATATAATTCAAAATCATGGTATCATGAAAATGTTATTTGGATTCCCTCAAAAATCTTACAAACTGCATAATCAAGGCTGGTTTGTGCATTTAGTGGAAACATTAGCCTAAGATTGCCTTTCAAAAATTATAAGATAGCTTTTTACATTCAGAACATCATGACACATCCGGAAACGGGTTGTGGAACCTCTTATACTTCTTTGTAATGCAGACACTTAATATGATGAATTTAAATTTCCTGAATTTAAAGTGTATCTTAAAATAGCTCAGTGCTTTCTGGGATTGTTTTAAGTATTTATTGATAATGACAGCTATATAGTTTATAGATTTAACTATGAGAAGAACTTTTCTGTTTTATCCTAAACTTGCTTTGAAAAAATATGATTGATGTGCTAAAATTTTACTAAATTGTAGTGCATCTTGTAACATCCTGTTTGTTGGTACACATTTGCACATTAAAATGATGATATGTAACATTTATGAATATTATTAATATGTGCAAGGCCCTGTGCTGAATATCTCATATAATTTTCCCAACAGCCCTATGAAATGTGTTATAAATGTTAGTCTTAATTTATAGATTAGGAAATTGAAGCTTAGAGAAGTTGAAAAAAATGGGCTGAAGGTCGTAGAGCTAATAAATGGCATTTCCAGGATAAAATTCTTCGATGATTAAGGCAAAGGCCAGACCCTCAATTTACCCTGACGTTTTGGCAGGTCTGGCATGTATTGAGCGCTCACTGTTTGGTGAGCACTACACCAAGCATTGCACAAGCTCTGTCCCAGCAATGATGTTATGAAGGATGTGGGTTCATTATCCCTATTGGACAGATGAGGGTGACTAGTCTTCGAGAGGTTGAATGATTGGCCTAAGTCACAAAGCCAGGAAGTGGCAGAGCCCAGATGTGGATCCAGACTCTCTGGTTTGAGTGACATGGCTCTAAAACCCACACTGTCCTCTCCTCTCTGTTCACAGGAAGGAAGATGGTTGCTTTCTCCAGGTGTGTGTCGCATTGAATTAACATTAAAGTGCACTAACTTCCACCCTTCATAATCCTGCTTCCTTTTTACTCCCTTTAGAAGCAGCTACCTTTAGGGAACTCTGGAGAAAAGAGTAGAACGCATGGATGGAGAACAGATCTCCTGCACTTCCACACCTCTCTCCAGATTCCCAGAGATCCTTGCAGCGTTACCCTTGTGATACTCTAAAAATACCTGATTACTGTGTGCAGGAAACTGCAGCACACATACAAGCTAGTCTTCCTCTTGGACTCATAGAAACATCTTTCTGTTACATGACACTCACTTTTTTTCTTCCACATACTCACTTATTTGTACCTTCAAATAAAATATTTCCTACGAAATGTAGTATTTGATTAGATATTTGAACAAAAGAATTCCGTTAAGTAAGCACTTTTTATGAAATTAAGAATTTCATACATAATGATTTCTATGGATTTTTTTCCTACCCACATTTATATTTCTTTGCTTTTCTGAAGTTGAAATCTGGGCAAATACTCATTTATCATTACTCAGTAGTTTCTGAAGTAGTACATGGAAGTACAGATTTATGATACACCCGGTCAGACTCTAAGAGAGGTTAAACTGTGGAGGAAAATAAAATTACCAGTAATTAAATTTACAGGCAGGTTTGCCATCTAAAGCAAATTTATTGCTTCATAGTGAAAGATAGTTTAGACACTTTCACATAAAGCAAATCCATTTTTACATGATATAGGTATTATACATTGCTGTTTCAATTTATATAATTAAAATGATATCATTGCACTCTAAGGTTAATGGGATACTCAACGGGAAACCATACGTCGTGGGCAATAAAATAGCAGCATTGCAGTATTGGCTCTTTTGTTAAAAGCTGATGCAGTATTTCAGCACCATTAGATTACATTCTACCTTTTTATAATCTTTAGAAGAAACAGAAAATGAATACATGCTGATTAAAAAGAAAACATACTTTTTAAAGTTACTTTTACTTTTTAGTAATAAAAGGATTAAATGAAAGTGTTAAGAGTGCTTCGAATAAACATTTGAAAATTATTTTCGTTTTACCCCTGCCCCTTTTTATCTGGGGAATATGCCAGAGAATGCCTCATGAAAAGCATCTGAAATTACCATTTTGGGATTTAATATAGAATTTTTTCACTTTTTTATTTATATAAGGTGAACAAACTTCATGTATTTCATATATACAGAGTTAGGAGCATAGTGATATTTCCTACCCTATCCTCCTTCTCACCCATGCTCCTAACCCCCACTTCCTTAATCTTTTCTAATTTTTATAATGATACACTTTTCAGTTTATTTTGTAATCATAAGCTTAGCCCTCAATTAAGTAAAGAATTCAACAAATAATAATAAGAAAAAAAGGCTGTTGTTCAACAGTAGAGACAAGGGCTGTAAATAATAATCAAATCTCAATATGTCAATTTCATTCATAGACATTACATTTTTATACCCTATTAATTACCACAGATCAGGGAAGACATATGATATTTGTCTTTTGGGGACTGGCTTATTCCATGGAGTATAGTGGTTTCCAGTTGCATCCAATTGATTAAAAAAGATGAGATTTCATTCTTTTTTATGGCTGAATTATATTCCAGTTCTTTATCTAGTCATTGATTGTTGAGTATCTGGGTTGATTCCATATCTTATCTATTATGAATTGATCTGCAATAACATGGGGGTACAGATCACTCTTTCATATTCTGATTTCATTTCATTTGGGTAAATTCCCAGGGATGGGATGGCTGAGTCATATGGTGGATCTATTTTCAGCTTTCTGAGGAATCGCCATACTATCTTCCACAATGGCTATACTGGTTTACATTCCTACCAACAGTGTATTAAGGTACCTATTCCCCCACATCTTTGCCAGCATTTATTGCTTTTTGATTTTTGTAAGAAAGCCATTCTAACTGGGGTGAAGTAGAACCTCATTGTGGCTTTTATTTATGTATTTCCCTGATGTCTTGTGATCCTGAGCATTTTCTCTTATGTACATTGGCCATTTGAATTTTGTCTTTTGAAAAATGCCTGTTCAAGTCCTTTGCTCATTTCTTAACTGGATTGTTTGTTTTGTTATAGTTGAGTTTCTTTTTATAGATTCTGGATATTAATCCTTTATCAGTTTCAAAGTTTGCAAATATTTTCTCCCATTCTGTTGGTTGCCTCTTTGCTTTGTTGCATGTTTCCTTTGATCAAAGTAATATACCTTGCATTGCAGAGCTATTGTGGGCATATCAAGGTAATGTATTTGATTGGAATGGAACAAGTTAATCTTCTGAGAGACATGTCAAAGATAGTCTTTGCTGGCTGTGTCTAATAATGAGACTGTTGCTGTATTAAGAAACATAAACCAACCCCAAAAGTGCTAGAAAAGAACCAAAGATATTATATATACTAGTTCCCAGGAGATGTATTTGTTGATTTTGAAATTGCCTTATGAGTCTCTTGTGTCAATCAGCTGAATAGAGAAGTCCAAATCTATTAATACTCATAAATAGATTATTACAAAAACAAAATACAAACATGTACCACTTCCTGGAGCTGGGAAACAGGAGTGGCTGCTGATGAGTAGAAGATGTTTTTCAAGGGTAACGGAACTTTTTTAAAATTTGATTATAGTGATGGTTGCATGGAAAGCATCGAATTCTACAGTTTAAATGTGTGAAATTTTGGTGTGTGCATTGTATTTCAATAAAGGTGTTAAGTTGATTTCAAAAACTTTTACTGTAGGGATCATTTTTTGTGGTGTTTTGATGATTTCCTGTTTTACTTGTCGAGTTTTGACATGGGAGTGTTTTGTTCAAATGAAGGTTGGCTTCCATTGAACACCTTTTCATGATTATCAGGAATCACTTTTATTTGACTAAATTCTAGAAAGGAATAATGATAGTTGACTCTCTATATGACCACAAGTTATTTAAGTCAGACTCGAGTGAAAACAATGACAAGAGAAGCCAGAAAGGTGGTACAGAAAACTTTGGCAAAACTTGCTGTTCTGGAATAGATTGTGCTGTAGTCTTGGCTTGCACAAAGATTCCTGAAATCTTTGTTGGGTCTATTTAATGATTGTTCCTTTTGTTTCTTTATTATTATTTTTTTATTAAACTTTTATTTAATGAATATAAATTTCCAAAGTATAGCTTATGGGTTACAATGGCTTCCCCCCTCCCATAACTTCCCTCCCGCCCGCAACCCTCCCCTTTCCTGCTTTATTATTTTTAAGATTAACTGAAAGTCATCAGTTATCTATTCAAATGTTCTGAATCCCAAAATGTTTCTTTTTTCCTTTTAATTAATTATTAAGTACAAAAACTCTGTCTTCTTAACCTTTCACCCCAATGATGTCATCTTTAATATGCCCATGTCTCTCATCTTCCCACATTAGTTTCTTCCTTAGAAATAACTTTCCATGAGGCTAGCATTGTGGAGTAATGTGTTAAGCTGCCACCTGCAACACCAGCATCACATATGGGTGCTGGTTTGAGACCCAGATGCTCTACTTCCAATCCAGCTACCTGCTGATGCACGTTGGAAAGCAGTGGAAGATGGCCCAAGTTCCTGGGCCCATGCTCTGGTGTGGGAGACCCCAGTGAAGCTCCTGGCCTCTGGCTTCAGCCTGGCCTAGCCCCAGCTGCTGCAGCCGTTTAGGGAGTGAACCAGCAAATGGAAGATCTCTCTATATATACATCTCTCTCTCTCTCTCTCTCTCTCTATCTCTCTCTATATATATATATATATATATATAACTCTGCCTTTCAGATAAATAAAATAAATCTTTGAAAAAATAAATAATTTTCCATTTCTTCTTTTTTGTTTACTTTTATTTAATGAATATAAATTTCTAATGTACAGCTTATGGATTACAATGGCTTCCCCCCTCCCATAACTTCCCTCCCCTTTCCCACTCCCTCTCCCCTTCCATTCACATCAAGATTCATTTTCAATTCTCTTTATATACAGAAGATCAGTTTAGTATATATTAAGTAAAGATTTCAACAGTTTGCCCCCACATAGCAACACAAAGTGAAAAAATACTGTTGGAGTACTAGTTATAGCATTAAATAACAGTGTACAGCACATTAAGGACAGAGATCCTACATGATATTTTTTAGAACTTGATTAATTTTCTATGCAATTTCCAATTTAACACCAGGTTTTTTTTTCCATTTCTTCTTTTTAAAAATATTTATTTATCTGAAAGGCAGAGTTACAGAGAGGGAGAGACAGACACAGATACACACAGAGAAAGAGAGAGCTTTACCATCCACTGATTCACTCTCCCAAATGACCACAGCTTCCAGCGCTGGACCAGATGAAGCCCAGAGCCAGGAATATCGGGGCCTGCCACATGTGTAGCAGGGGCACAAGTACTTGGCTCGTCTCTGGTGCATTAGCAGGGAATCGAATTGGAGCACTTGAACCAGTGTTGACGTGATGCTAGCATCGCAGGTGGTGGCTTAACCAGCTGTATCACAGCACTAGCCTCTTTATTTTTTTCCCATGTACACACCTGGTTTTCTTGCTATATTGCAGTTATGAAAAAATGGGATCACATTTGTTTTATGTCTCAGTAGATAAGTGGTACAATTCCTACCACAAAGGCTTATAGTTGGATAATTGGGAAGTGATACTGTCCTGATTAGTTTCCACACTTTATTGTCTAAACCATGGAATACACATAGCACTAAACCCAGTATTGAGAGATTTAAAACATCTTAAAGCCCATCTAAGAGTGAAAGAATAGTTCAGGCTAAATGAAGACTTGCAAAGAGTGTTGTTTATTCAACAATATAAGATATCTTCACTAACACAACCACTTTAACTTTGCTGTTGCCATTGTCATACTGATTTCATTAAAACTATTTGATTCTTGCAAATAATATCTTTACCATATTGTAGAACCAAAGAATAAGTACATTATTGTTTTAATTTGCCAGAGTAGAATGTCACATTACATTTTGTGTAACATTAACTAACAAACACATCAAGTTCTTAAGTGATATTTTCTTGATGATATAAATGACAGCAAGTATAAATAATGTTAATTTTCTAATCATTTATGGAGTTTTAGTTAGCGACTACATGAGGCTCTGAATTACACACTAGAGGGAACCTTCAGCTCTTGTGAGATGTGTCAACAAGAAAAATATTGATTATAATCCAGTATGGTACCAGGTCAGTGTAAGATTCTACTGGAGTACATGAAAGGGAGCCTACTTCAGTGTCAAGATATTTCAGACAAAATGTTTAGAAGAAAAATGTTGAAATTCTTCTCCAAAGAATGAGTAAGAGGATTAACCAAGTGAAGGACAACATGTGAATATCCCAGAAAAAGAGCAATGCACATATAAAGGCTGGCAGGAAAAAGAATGTTAGATTGTATGTGCAGAAATCCACAGAGAAAAGGAAGAAATCTATGGCAAAGAAGTTTTTGCTATCATACATCGTCCCCATCACTCTAAGCAATGTGAAAGCATGAGCATTTTCTCCTTTACTATTTGTGATTTTGTATATTTTCTTATTGGTATTTCTGTCAGTTCAAGCAGCTAAGGATCACTTTACCTGCCTCCATGTTCTTAGTCTTAACTGCCTGAGAGCAGACAAATGTGTGATTTTTTTCCTTTAGTTTCTAAGAACTAACAATGTGTTTCCCACACACTGCCTTTAATAAATAATTCTTGAAGTGAACTGAATTGCTCTAATGGAAATACAGAAAGGAACACATGCCGGTTGATGCCCTGTGTGTGTGAGGCTAGGAGGGGCACTTTATACCTTCACATAGACTACATTTTGTCTTTTCATCCTTGCAGAAACCATGTCACAGCAGTGCTTGTTAATTTCTCCAGAGTTAGAGAAAATAAACCCGGACTCAAAGAATTTCGGGAACTGTATCCATATTTTGAAGTTATCTAGTTTTTGTGAGCTGGAGTCAAGGATTTCCATCCAAACTCATTAATAGGCCTGTCTCACTGCACCCTTCAGGATAGCACTTCAGGCACCTACAGGTATTTTCAGGCCACTATGGTTTTCCCTGGGCTTCAATGTGACAAAAAATATGACTCATCCTAAAACATGTACCATCTGCTCAGTGGCTTTTCTCATTAATGGCACACAGGAAGTTTTTTGTTTTTTTCTTTTTCTATCCATCACCATTGACTCTATTTTTACTGTTGTTCATTCCTTGATGACTCAATACAATGAGATACCTCCTCTGAGTATACTCAACGAGTATAAGAGGATGGCTTATGGGCAACCCAAAAGGTGAATTAAATATCACTTTGAAAGACTGCTGCTAATATCAAACAATGTTATGGACACAATTTCTTCTAGGAGGAAGAGAATGGGAAAAAATGTTGTGTACTCTTATTTCAAAATGGGTATCCTGGCTGTAAGATTTCATATTGTGCAAAAAGAGTTTTCAGAAGTGATAGTTGCATAGCAATACAAGTGTACTTAATGCTATTGAAGTCTGCACTTAAAAAAAAAATGGTTGTTATTGACCAGAGACATCCCAGTGAGCTACTGACATGAGGTTCATAGAGCAGGAGTTTGACAGCTACCTGGGAGATGTGTTAAAAATACAGGTTCTTGGACTTCCCCACTAGAAATGTGCCTAATATTTCTAGAATGGGGCTCTGAAGTCGTGTGTGTGTGTGTGTGTGTGTGTTTAGTTTAAGAAGCAGAGCGATGCATATGTGTGAATGTGCTTGCACACAAACACGCGTGAAGGCAGAGAGAGAGAGAGAGAAACAGAAACAGAGAGCTCCAATTCGTTGGTTCACCTGCATAATTCCTTAAGGACCAGAACCAGGCAAGGCCACAGCCAGGAACCTAGAACTCAGTCCTGGTCTCTCATCATGTGGGAAGCAGAAACCCAGTTACTTTGAGTTAAAACTGCTGTGCCCCAGGATCTGCATTACAAGCAACATGGAGTCGGGAACCAGACCCAAGGATCAAATCCATGCACTCCAGTTTGTGATGCTCCTTAACCAACAGGCTAAATGCCTACCCCAGCCTAGATAATTTTTATGGTTGATCCTCAAACAACAGCTTGAAGCCACAGCTCCAGGGTGATTGAACTGTAATTGCAGAGAAATCAGATCTCTACAGGCAGCAAACTCTATAGGAGTGAGGACAACTGTGGGTAAAGCATTTGGTTTGAGAAACAAAAAATTTAAGTTCAAATCCCAGCACAGTGGATGCAAATGGTGTGCCCGCAGGTAACTGTGCATCCTCTACAAACTTCAGTTCCTCACCTCCAAGATGAGGATGGAAAAGTGCATTCTGATGTGACTGAAGAAGCAAGGAAGTCAGCCAGAGTTGCTGCCTCGCACTTAATAATTGCCCAGTGAATGCCTCATGTATTATCTTTTTTCATCAGGTCTAAAGTGCACACATTTTTACACTTCAGTATCTACAGCATCTTATTATTTTAGCCAGTAACCCATATAAGAACCATTTGTTGACACTTTTTATTAAGAGCAGGAAGTGCTGTTATAAAGTACACTGCGGATTAGAAGAAAAAGATACCTTGTATTACCCGTGTGTTTTGTAAAGCTTTAATGGCTGAGCATAAGAAGGTGCTGCAAGTTCCCACAGGAAAAAAAAAAAAAAAAACTTTGGGTACAGGAGCAGTTCCCTTGGTCTCTAAAAAAAAGCTCATTCACTGATGTGACAGAGTGATCAAAAGGATTTTATTGAGACCTGAAAAAGAAAGGATGTATATAGATGAGAGAATAGTTTTTCTTCTAAAGAAGCAACAGTTGGTGGTAAAAGCATACCATAAAGGAAACCCAGTTATCCCAAAGCAATAATTATATCACATTTTAGGCTGCCAATAAATGCTTCTGAATAGATGAATGACAGACTAGCAGTGAAGGTAAAATAATATCACAACTGATTTTCCCACTTGCAAACATTGAACTGTTGAGTAAACTGAGCATTGACTCTTGGGGAAAGTAACCTATAAATCTGGAATTTGTCAGCGTATACCACTGGGAAGTATATCTACATATGCAGTGTAGAGTTCAATTTCCGCCACAGTACAAAACCTCTTTAATCGGTGTTCCTGCTTCTGATCTCTTTATTGAACTCCATTTTCATTTCTCTTCAATTTAATTTATGAAATGTTGCCAATGGCCTTTCCTGCATTGCCTTGATTCAAGCATGTTTGAATGTTATCTCAGAAGTTCAGTTTTCTTTCCTGACTTCCCTATGCTGTGTCTATAATATTAAATTTTTCTACTTACCAGGCCTCAAAACACAGGTACCTGCTTAACAGCTCTCTCCCTGACGCATAAATATCCAGCAAGTTGCCATATTTTTAGTATGTTTGTTCTTTAGAACTTCTTTCTTTTCTGTCCTTCCCTTGCATAGACATTTGCTGAAGACCTATCATATGTCAGGAATTTTGTAAAAACAAGGTACTAAAATCCCTGCCTTCATAAATTATCTTATCTACCAGTAGATACAGTTACCTGAAAGATATTCAACTGTGATGATTAAAGCATTGTGATACATATTTGTGAAATAGGGGACTGACTTCCCCAAAAGCAAAATAATTTATGCAATAATTTTATCATGTAATGATGTAAATAGTTGTTTGTATTGCTAATAACACTGTGGTTATTCATGCCTGACAAAGTCATCACAAGAGTTATTTATAACTCTCTTAGAGATGAGCTAATTGGGAGAGAGGCTAAGTCACTTAATACAGCATCACACAACTAAGAAGTTACAGAGGTCCTAGCACTGGGCTCAGCTGCTGAGTTCAAGAAAAATGATGTTCAAAGAGGTCTTCCTTGGTATGGGTCCTGAACCATGGTGACAGGAACTAGATGCTTGAGGCCAAAAGAGAATGTGCAAAAGTTGAGAAATCTGAGAGTTGATTTGATAGAAGGTAAATTAAGAGCATTGAATACATGAGTGAAGGACTAAGGTGGAAACAGGGGACACAGGTATCAAGGAAGACTTTGAAGTAAGAAGTGGGTGAAGTTTTTCAGAAACTTAAAAATCCAGTGTGGTTGGAGCAGAATGAGTTATATGAGGAGTGGTATATGTTCAGGTCAAACAGATTGTATCAGTCAGTTTGTAGGACTTTTGTGATATGTTGTACTCTACTATGTTGTGAGATGAGACATCAGTAGAAGTTGGGTTAGAGATGTGGCAAGACAGTGATGGGAAGGCAAGGGCAGAAGCAGAAAGCTGAGAGCTGTTTGTTTTGTTTTGTTTTGTTTTGTTTTGTTTTGTTTTTTAAGATAAGAAGAGATGGTGGGTTTGGCCAGGGCAGCAGAGGTACTGTTAAGTCAGGTTCTGAGCATATTTTTAAATATTAATTAAATAATTAATTTAAAAGGTGAGAGAGTGACAGAGAGGGTGATTGAGCCAAAGAGAGAGAGAGAATATCTTTCATCTACTGATTCACTCCTCAGATACTAACAACAGCTGGGGCTGGACCAGACCAAAGCCAGGAGCCAGAAACTCCACCTGGGTCTCCTGTGGCAACAACCCAAGAACTGGGAGCATCATCTACCACCTCCCAGATGCTCTTTAGCAGGAAGCTGGACTGGAGGTGGAGCTCACACCCAATGACAGGCACTTGGATATGGGACGCAGGTGTCCCAAGCAGTGCTTAACCGTCAGCACCATATTGCCCACTCCAGATTCTGGGCATATTTTCAGTATAGAATCAAGTAGATTTACTTTGAGAATTAAATGTCAGATTTTGAAGAATGTGGGTATCAGAAAGGACTCTGGCTTTTTGTCTGAGTAACTGTAAGGATGATGGAGAAGACTTCAGAAGCAAATGTTTTGATGAAATTTCAATTCTGGAAATAAAATGATGGCACCAGTGTGAGAGTTACACTATAAGGGATTATAAATCAAGGCAGGAAGATCAGTTTGGCATCTCAGTCATCTATGAAAACAGTGATGAATTGTGAAAAATGTTCCACCAGTGACCATGACTGTGCAGCACAGGATGAAGGAGCTTGACCAGAAACACCACTGAGTTAATTTGAGTAATATTTTGGATACAGTTGAAGGGGGAGGTTCTGGCGTGGGAAACTCCAGAGTTTAATAATGGTCTCCAAGGGCCATTTCTCAGGTATGGTTTTGGGAGGCCCATGTCTTTTGAATCATGGTGGTACCAAGAGTAAAAATTCTTTTCTGTCTGCAATTGCTTGCATTCACCCTAGTTCTTATGTTTAGCATCGAGATTGGCTCCAGAATGGGACAGCTTTTTCCATTCTTCTCATTTTCCTGTCATTTCAGAAAGTGAAAAGAACAGGCTTTTAAGTCCAAGGTGTTCAGTGTTTTTAATTTCTATGGAGAATTCCATGTTATCATGCTTGAGCATTTAAAGTAATCTCTTAACAAAACCTATCTAGTTTCCTTGTCTTCAATATCAACTTGCTGATCTTGGTATCATTAACTCTTATCTTTGCCAGAAACTTTTCTTGATTTGTTATTCCTTCACTTAGAAAACTAAAGTGTTTCTAAGTTCTTCCCTAGATGGCAATCACACTAATCTGCTTTGAAGACCTTGTATTTGGACTTGAGCTCAACTCCCAATATTATTACTTAATGTTCTCTGAAAAAAAATTGCCTAGTTCACTGGAGACCTGCGGACTCTCTGAAACACTGCCTAATACCACCTCTTTGCCCATTATCCTTGCCTGCTCTGAAATTCAATTTCCAGATTAATCTTCCTAAAAATCAACTCCAATCAAGCCATTTCCTTCCTCTGAAACAAATTTTTACACTCTATTGCCTAGTGATATAATTACAAACTCCTCCCTTGGCAGCTCCATCCCACTAAGTCAGTAGCTCTGACTCATTTTGTTCATTCCACACAGTTCACAGAGCAATGCACTCCTATCAGTAATGCCTCACATTTGCCCTGCAATAATCTTCAAGGAATAGAGTAGATGCACTCAGGGTATGTGGCAGAGTCTCAAAATAGAATAATTGTAGTATGAGGTGACTAACATCTCTATAGTAGTTACGATGTGCTAACTACTGTTTGCACATTTAAAAAATATGAACTCATTGAATACACCTAGCAATCCTATGCAGTAGGCACTATTGTTCCATTTTACAAATGAAACAGAGGCACAGTAGATAAGCAATTCTCAATCATTTTTCAACAAGTTTATCCTTTGTGCCCATCACCTAACCCATCTTCACATACAATTTACCTCTAGGTTTTGGTTCTTCATGCGTCCCTGATATCACTCTTAATCTTCCCCAACTTTTGTGTTTAAACTGTGAAGAAGCCTCATCCACTCAGTGTCCTGGGAAAGAAGCAATGCATAGATGGTTGTTATATCATTTGAGATTCTCATTGTCATTTTCCCAACATCACAGAAGTCATATATCTGGTCTTCTAGTCTTGATGTAATTAAACTTGGATTTTTTTTTTTTTTGAGCCAATGTATTCATTCCAAACTCCATTGCTGGTTGAGTCTAAGGAAGAAATTCTGTAATGTTCCTACTCATTGCCATCTTCACTCCACCATTGTCTGCTGAAAGAAGAACACATTCCTCAAACATGCAAAATAGTCTACACAGCACGCCACTGATTGTCCTTCCAGTCTCTTCTCCCAAGGTTATACTCTCTAAGTAGACAAAATCAAAACTTCTCCCATAGAAAGTTCTGCTTTTTCACTTAATTCTGCTTACTTAATGGAAGTATTGTCCTTACTTTGGCCTCTACATTTTTATCTTGACATACTACATTGCCTGTTAGAAAAGCAAGACCAAATAAATTGTTTGGCTTCTTCTTCTTTTTTTTTTTTAATTTTATTTTTGACAGGCAGAGTGGACAGTGAGAGAGAGAGACAGAGAGAAAGGTCTTCCTTTGCTGTTGGTTCACCTTCCAATGGCCGACGCGGCTAGCGCGCTACAGCCGGCGCACCGCACTGATCCAAAGCCAGGAGCCAGGTGCTTATCCTGGCCTCCCCTCTGGGTGCAGGGCCCAAGTGCTTGGACCATCCTCCACTGCACTCCTGGGCCACAGCAGAGAGCTGGCCTGGAAGAGGGGCAATTGGGACAGAACCGGTGCTCCGACTGGGACTAGAACCCCGTGTGCCGGCGCCGCTAGGTGGAGGATTAGCCTGTTGAGCCACGGCGCCAGCCGGCTTCTTCTTAGTTGTTCTTCTATTTGGCCAATTGCCTTATCTTCTTTACTGAATTTCAGAATTCACTGTAAAAGAATCAGCAATGTGAAGAAACAACCAACAGAATGGGAGAAAATATTTGCAAACTTTGCAACTGATAAGGGGTTAACATCCAGAATCTATAAAGAGCTCGAGAAATTCAACAACAAAACAATCCAGTTAAGAAATGAGCAATGGACTTGAACGGGCATTTTTCAAGAGAGGAAATTCAAATGGCCAACAGACATTTTAAAAAATTTCTCAGGATCACTAGTCATCAGAGAAATGCAAATCAGAACCACAGTGAAGTTTCACCTCTCTCCAGTTAGAATATCTCACATACAGAGATCAACAAACAATAAATGCTGGTGAGGATGTGGGGACAAAGGTACCCTGATCCACAGTTGGTGGGAATGTAAACTGGTGCAGCCACTGTGGAAGACGGTATGGAAATATTTCAGAAATCTGAATATAGATCTACCATGTGATCCAGCCATCCCACTCCTGGGAATTTCCCCAAATCAAAATAAATCAGCATATTAAAGAGTTATCTGTATCCCCATGTTCATTGCAGCACAATTCACAATAGCTAAGATACGGAATCAACCCAGATGTCCATCAAATGTTGTCTGGATAAAGAAATTATGGTAAATATACACCAAGGAGTACTACTCAGCTGAAAAAAGAAAATGAAATCTTGCCTTTGCAACAAGACGGACACAACTGGAAACCATTATATTTAATGGAATAAACCAGTCCCAAAAAGTCATATAACATATCCCAAAAAATCATGTTTTCCCTGATCTGAGGTAACTATTAGAGTACCTAAAATGTAATGCAATGGAGTGAGATGGACATTTTGAGATTCAATGATTGTTTGCAGTCCTTGTCTCTTTCATTGGGGAGGGTTTTTTTTTTTTTTTCCTTACACTATTTGTTGAACTATTTTACTTGGTGTAGGGTTAGCTATACAATCATTAAGTATACTTATCTATGTAAAAATTAGGAGTGGGAAAATGAGAGGGCGGAGAAAGAGGGGTTGGAGCACGTGCAGGAGGGATCATGGTGGGGAGTCTCACTGTGTTCTAAATCTGTATATATGAAATATATGAAACTTATATAATCTAAATAAATTTTTTAAAAACCCACTTGATTATATGTAGTAGATACGAATCATTGTTTAAGCCTAGCCTAACTCATCATTCGAAGGTGGCATGAATCAGAGGCTGGGATAAGCTAAGAAAAAGCCCCCTGTGTTCTAGACTACAGAAGGATTACATGGAGACCATTTGAATAGCCTCATCTTCATGAATTCCCAAGTCTTTACTGAAACTTTACCATTGTTTCCTGTGTGATTAACAATTTATGATTTGTCTTATGGGTTAGCAATGAATCCTGACATCTCTTAAGCTTTGTTTTCTTTCCTGTAAAAACCAAGACAATAGCTACTTCATCAAATGATTAGGAGAATTAAAGAAAATTCAGGTATGCATTTATTTGTCGGAAGTCAGAGTTACCTAGAGAGAGGGTGACAGAGATCTTCCATGCACTGGTTCATTCCCCAGATGGCTGTAATTACCAGGACTGGGCCAGGCCAAAGCCAGGAGCTTCATCTGGTTCTCCCACACGGATGGCAGGGGCCCGAACATTTGGGCCATCTTCCACTGCTCTTCTTAGGCCATGAACAGGGAGCTGGATCAGAAGTAGAGCAGCTGAAACAGAAACCAGCCCCCAAGTGAGACGCCGGCATTGCAGGTGATGGCTTTCTCCACCATGCCACAATGCCAGCCACAACCTATTATTTCCAAAAAACATAAGAAAGCTGCGTGCCTGACAAGCTCTCATTCCTTTGTAAAAAGAAAAATTTGAAAAGTATTATCAGTCAGGACAAGGGCTGATCAAGTCATTGCTTCTCATAGTGTCAGTTTCACTTCTACAGGTTTCCTTTAGGTGCTCAGTTAGTTGTCACAAATCAGAGAGAACTCTATGATATTTTTCCCGTTGGACTGGCTTATTTCACTCAGCATGACATTTTCCAGATGCCTCAATTTTGTTGCAAATGACCGGATTTCATTTTTTTTTTTTACTGCTGTGTAGTATTCCATGAGAATTAAGATAAAACTTGTCTTCAAACAGTACTTTATACTTTGTGTGTCTGTGTGGGTGCAAACTGTTGAAATCTTTACTTAGTATAGATTTGATCTTCTGTATATAAAGATAACTAAAAATGAATCTTAAGAATGGGATTGGAGAGGGAGTAGGTGATGGGATGGTTTACAGGTGAGAGGGTGGTTATAGGGGGAAGAACCACTATAATCCAAAGGTTGTACTTTTGAAATTTATTAAATAAAAGTTTTCTATTAAACAAAGAAAAATATTATCAGAATAAAGCAGTTTTATACATTAACATTCTGCCAAAAGCAACTGGGAGAGCTAAAATCAAGTTCAGAAGGCATGGTGTGCTAGCTTTGTTTTGGGGTTGTTCTGATGTTTCTATAAACCACCTGAAGTCATCTCCCTGACTCTCCTTGCACATCATCCATCCCCAAATTGAGAGCATGATTCCCGGACAAATCTGTTCCTTGAGACTGAATAGAACTGAGGTTGCAGTTGGAGAATAAAGTGACCCCCTCTGTCAACGTGAGAATGCCGTAGACCAGAAGCAAACATTTCTTCTGTGTTTATTCACCCACACAATCTCTGGAACATTCTTTGTCTTAGGAGAAGTGTAAAAACAATAAGTGGTTAGAAAACATGAAATTGAGAGGGACACCGTAGTGGAAATAATATGAATGGTTTTCTTGTGGAATTATAGATTTAAATTTTCTTGAATTCAACCTTTTCTGTCTCATTTCTTATTATTCTTTGATTTTCCTTTCTCCAGAACCTTCACCTCCTAGTTCCCTGTTGCCTCCTTGAATCTATCACAGCTTTTAAATATATATGGTTAAACATTTTTAATTCGATTTAATTAAATGAAGACAGGAAATCAGTCTGAATCAATGACAAACTGGAGAAATAAGCAATTTTTACAGTGATGAAGTTGCTTAGTGACATTCTGAAATTATTGCAGGCAGCAACGGATCTACATCGTTTAGAAAATGGGTCCTGCCTTAATTCCTACATAAACATATGTTGTAAATTTACCATTTGAAATTATATACATATACATATATAATTCTAAAGACTTTTACTCTTTAATAGAGTAACATTTATTCCTTTACAAACTGCTTAGCAAACATTTTTTATTTGAACTTCAAGAATATTGAGCTATAAGCAGAAATCTCAGTTATTTAAAACTTGGTGCTAATGAGATCAAGACCACACACTAAATCTATCTGCCAGTTATCTCTGTGTGTTATGTCGTCGGCGTTCTCTGACTCGCCAGTCCTAGTCACAAGCAGCACGGGGGTAGAGGGCGTGCACACAGCTTCCCAATATGCCTCTACACGCTGGAAAGTGCCTCTGTTTTCATCAGCTATGCAACACGGTCAGGAGCTCCATTTTTCTTTCTTATAGTTATCTTGGAACTTCAAAGCTGGTATTACTACTATCATTGTCACTCTCTTTATTTACTATGTTAACTTTCTGTTAGGTGGTATGTTCCTAAACTAGAAGTGCATTTTATTTCTTTTCAGTAACTGTTTTGCGTGTGTATCTATATCCTACTCATTAAGGCTAATAATGATGTAAGGGTTCATAGAATCCTATCTAACCACTTTGAAGGGAGAAATAATGATCCATTTCATGAGATGGCTGATTTCTACAAACTTCTCATTCCAAGTTGAAAAGTGCTTTTTTTCTTGATTAAAATGTATTTTTCAATTAAATTTAAATGCAAAAATAGAGAATCTGTTTATGGGCATAATAGGATTATTTAAATACGGCTTTAAATCAATATGCTGTTAATATATTTCTTGCAGAAACTGTTGGTTTTAATATTGGGCCCGTCTTGCCATGTTCCATTTTCAAGATTGCTTAAAGTGCTATGAAAACGTAATCATTCTACCCAGTTTTTATCAGTTTATACTCTTCTGCAGGAAATTAAAGTGGTCTGCTTTTCTTTATACTTCCTTAAGTTATGTCAGTGGGCTGGAGAAATACCAAGTACTAAAACTTCAGAACCCACTGAAGTTGAGCTATGAAAAATTTACTCTTTGTCTTAGAGAAATATTCAATTACACATAATTGAAGCAGCTCTTAAGACTGTCCTATCCTGTAGTTTATTATAAAATTTAAATTATGGGGGCATACTGCAAGAAACCACTTACTTTAATTTTTAAATTTACATTAGAAATGTAAAATAATTGTATTGAAAATGACATCAAATGCTATGGATTTAATTAGGAACCTTTTAGTTTTTCTTGTACCATATCACTTCTCAAACACATTGGTTAGAGTAACTTAAAAGCAATGTTTAGCAACTTGATCTTTTGTCTTTTCTTTATTGTTTTTAGTGACCTCAGTGAAAATCAAATCCAGGCAATTCCAAGGAAGGCTTTCCGTGGAGCAGTTGACATTAAGAATTTGTAAGTTTCTCTTTAAATGTATATGTTGTTTAAGTTCTTCTCTGTTTTTGGTATAAAGGTGATAATAAAGACAGGCTCAGATGAAAATGGGGAAAGCTGTATTTGCTTATATGCTTTCTTATGAGACCTAGAAACAGTGAGTTAAATTATTTTCACAAGCTCTCTGATTAGATTTGCATGTAAAAGATGTCTGGAAACTGAAGCCATTATCAGATTCATTCTTTAAGCCTTATGATTAATCTTGAAACAATAAGAAATGGTTTATTCAAAGGCATTTATGGTGTATTCTCTTTCCATTTTCCATCAACTTCTTTTGACAACTGTCTTTTCAGTTGTTATTTGTGCTTACAGGAAATGCAGAATATGAACTTTTTTCTGGAAAGAATAAATTATATTTCTTATTATAAGTAACCTAGAACTACAGTTTTTTATACAGCTTTAAATTACCATTTTCATTCAATACCAGAAATTTGAGAATGAGAAATGTGCATTTTCTTTTATCCAAATATTTTCTTACATATGTTATTCTCTTACATTTTCATGAATGGATATATTCATAACCTCCTTAAAAAAGCAAAAAAGGAAAACATGTTTTTTTTGCTTTCTTTGATAAGTCTTTACTCTGCTGTTGCTTTATGTGCTATAGCTCTTACGGTACATATCTGATTTAGGATCTGAATGACAGTTCTAATATTGTCAATATGTATATTTATTCATCTTAAACTACCCTATTTAACCTTTAGGTTTTGATTGACTGTGGATGCTAAGACATAAGATGCTTTCCTTAGCTTTTACATTACTTTGAAATGTAGAAGGGAAAAAGCCCATGTGTGCTGAGATTAAACATAAGAAATGTAACATTTCTTAGCTAGCAATAAACAGATGCGTTCTCAGTAATAAACTTACATTCAGAATTCACTGTGGTGAGATCCAACACTGTTTTCCAGTAGTTAAAGAGAGACAGATGCTTTCGCTTGTTAAGGAAGACAGCTGTTTGCAGAACCACAGAATTCGGCCTCAGCATCTCCTCCTAGGTGTAAATGGGTTCTGTTTTAACCTTCCACTTTCTAAATGTGCAGGTGAAGAGAAAAAACTATGGGACTCCAGGTGTAAATATACAGGCATTAAAATCATGCAGCTGAGGTTTTTATGAGCACTCAAGTTAAAAGGATTTCTTTTACTCTCTTTTATCTTTGCTGGCTGGGACTTAGAGAACCATCAGGTAGATTCAGTGATGTAGGGTGGTCAGATCGGCCTCAGCTCCTCTGGTGCCTCTGCAGAGCAACATAAGGATCCCTACCACGCACCTGCTCACTTTGTCTTTATGTCTCTGTAGAAGTACAGCCACAGCCACAGTTGCCCATCTCTTGGGGATATTACTTTCTTTTTTTTTAAGATTCAATTTATTTATTTGAAAGTCAGAGTTGCACAGAGAGAGGAGAGGCAGAGAGAGAGAGGTCTTCCATCCAATGGTTCACTCCCAATTGGCCGCACTGGCCAGAGCTGCGCTGATCCGAAGCCAGGAGCCAGGAGCTTCTTCCAGGTCTCCCACTTGGGTGCAGGGGCTCAAAGATTTGGGCCATCCCTCTACTGCTTTCCCAGGCCATAGCAGAGAGCTGGATGGGAAGTAGAGCACCTGGGTCTCGAACGGTGCCCATATGGGATGCCGGCACTTCAGGCCAGGACGTTAACCCACTGCACCACATTGCTGGCCCCGGTGATACTATTTTCAGTCTTACAAGGGTACCACCTCTAAACTGTTAAACCAGGTGACTTTAACCTCAGCAGATATATTCAGAGATACACACGTGTCCAGGTAGTCCTTCTGTACAAGTAGCCCTTCTCCAATATTTAAAGGTACATGTGGGAATCAAGATCAGTTGCGATGAGATACTTCAATTTGCCCTCTTCATTTATTCTTAAAGTGTGTGATTTTAAAAGTTTATAAGTAGAGGGAGAAATGAGGTGTTATCTAATGTACCATGAAAAATGGAATGCTTATATTTAGCAAAATTTAATTTTTTCTCTCATTGCATGATTTTTCCTACAGTTTAAATACTCTTATTAGCAGTGAGGTGAGTTTTTGATTGGAGTCTCAAAATATTTTGCTATGTTTTGGTTTTCTATACATGAGCAAATCAGTCAACTTCATTGAGCCTTTGTTATCAGTTTTACAATGTGAGTGTTACAGCTACTTGAGATTCTTGTAGTTATTAGAGAAAGAAGTTGTGTGAAAGAGCTTAAAATGGTAAAATGCTATGAAAATACAGTATAGTATTTCATTCCTCAAGTGCTTAACTAATCAATTGCTAGAGATTAGCCCTGAGAAATGCATAGGAAGAAAACAGAAAAATAGAAAATGCAATAATTAGCAATATTAGGAGTGGATCAGATTATTCTATTATGGATCAGTTATACACGAAACTACAAAATGGAACAAGAAAATGCACTAGAAGCTACTAAATGCATACAGACCTGGATGAAACTCCTGACTTTGGTCTGGCCCAGCCCTAGCCATTGTGGCCATTTAGGGAGTGACCAGAGGAGGTAAGATTCTCATTCTCTCCCCCTGCCCCCTCTCCAAGCTTAAAATAAATAAATATATCTTTAAAATAAATACACTCATATAGAAAAAGCCCTGATTTATAAACAAGACATGAGGACTTACTACAGATGCTGAGGAAAGTGTTGCTTCAAGTTCTCAGGGAATGCGTGAGCAAAGTTCACGAAAGAAAATATAAAGGAGTCACCTGAAGAGCATGGCTTGCATAGTGCGGCGCTATCCAGGTGCTGACTTGTTTGGGTTGGAAGATTAAAAGCAAAGTACCCTGGAGTGTGTACATAGCAGAGGTGTGGGGGTTGTGGGTTGCTGTAAGGCATGGAAAATGGCCATTCAAGGGAAGCAGGATGAATCCGAATGGGAAGAAGCAATAGAGCTAAACACAGGGGAGACTGAGTGATGGCATCCAAGTGACTCTAACTTCGGAGGTTCGTGTTACTGCTCTGGAAGAAAAAGCTTGAGAGACCTCATGGATGCAGCGGACAGTAGTCAGAGGAACAGTTTATTCCTGCTGTTCTCGCTGCCTTCGTGGTAAAAAATGCAGAAAACAAGGAGGGCAACATTGAAGTATCACAGTACATGTATAGGTTTATAGAATTAGTTGGGATCATAACTAAAATATTACAGGATTTTATGCTTAAAAGTACTTTTCTACAATTACGAAATAGTTCAGATGATACCATTTTAAAAGAGTTCCAATTTCATGAGGCTTTGTATAAAGTTTAGGTTTATCAATTACACTTATGTAAGATATCTAATAAAATAAAACTGAGAATACATCCTAATTTATATTGCTAGTATTAAATTGGTTGCCATAATTTATCAAGTAATGATTCAATGAAAGTCCATTAATATTATCACAATTAATAATATTAATGTTTACTGTGAGATGGAGGAATCAGCACTTTATCATATTTATCATGTCAGTATATGTGCATTTACAAGTTGGACAACCCTGCCTTGTGCCCTGATGCTATTCAGAGAGTAAAAGAGGAACAAGAAGTCTGGACAGAAGGAACTGCTCTGGCTGCAATAAGACATAATATATTATGTAGCACCATCTGCAAGCCCAGGCTGATGCATGATGACAGCTTTGCTGGATTTATCACATCCAGGCCTTATTCAGAGCAAATCTCAGGTATCACAAGATTTTCACTGGAGGCTCTTGCTTTAATCTTGTGGATTGGCTAAACATGCTCAAGGCAGCTTCCTGACAATACGGAATTGATGCTGTTGAAATTTTGCAGATTAGCAGGTTTGGTTCCCCCTCCTCTGGGCAAGGCACACGAAAACTACTCTGGACAGGCAGACACTTACCTTGCTTCTCTGCATCTCTAGGGAGGACTTCCCACAACCTTTTCTGCTTATCTCTATTAATTTCTTAACTAGATTGGGACACTTTATTTTGTTATCTTATTTTGTTCTTCCATGATTTAAAACAGTTATTTTTGTAACATTTTGGACAGTGGGAAATGAAATAATAAGATCACATTAAAATACCAGCTAAAATATTTTGTTTATTATAGTATTTACAGTAGTCATCAGAAGCACTTTCCTGCAGGGTTGACATCTGTAATTTTAAGCTCAAAAACAAAATGTGAAATAAAATATTGATATTTAGTAATTATCTACTGACTGACTCCTCTTAGAAACGATATGCAGGGTTTGTGAAACATTTGTTTAGAAACTGCTTGCATATTTAATAGATTAGCACTATATAGTAAAGCACTTGCTATCTCCTAATCATGTCTTGAAAGATGTATTACATCATGTGTTTTTGTATTTTTAACTATCTGTTAAGCATGTCTGTTTAATGTATTTAGGAGAATATTCCAATTAAAATAGCTTTATTGTTGAGACTTTTGTCTTATTCTTGAATTACTTTATGTAGTGTATGTACTTTATGAATACAAAAATATTTTTAAAAATCTCTTCTTCTTAAGAGAAAACATATCTAGTCATAGTTACCTAAGGACTTAAGCAAAAAAATGCACAAATATAAAAACCTTCAAATTAAATAAATGCTACTTGTTATTCATGTCACAAAAACAAACTAACTTTATTGCCAGTGTTTTTAATGAATATAATATGAGTACTTAAGATAATTAAAGTCCAATAAGAATTATTTTAGATATATTGTGTAAAGGAAACTACACTTGCTTTTATCTTTACATTTTCCATTGCATTCTTAAAGTATACTCAGTGTCCCAAAGTTTACTAGTCTCTATTTATAAATAAATAGATGCTTTTCCTTTTTGCTTTGCAGTATCCCAATTCCATTAACCTCATCTTTGTTATAATCTTACTTCCTTTGTCCAGGAAAAATGATTGTCGTTTAAAAAATAGGTTAAGGAAATAATTATATTTGTTCTGTTTCTACATAGATTAATTTATAGACAAGGGTTTAACGAACAAGATGAATCAACATGATTCTCTTTGGGTAAATCATATCTAGTGAGAAAAAATAAGTATGGCCATAGCATTTTAAGAAAGAAATCATCCAGTTTGGTTTGTGTTTATTATTAGCAATAAGATTTGGCAAACAGGAAAGAGAGTTAATCTACATGTTATTACAGATCTATTTACATGACTTAGAAACTTTATTTTTTGCTAGAACTCTGTCATTTTCAAAATCGTTACAGAGAAATTAAAACTCATAGAAGGAAAACATCTGTCTATCCTACGCATGCAAAAAGACTTAGGTGTTTCACTATGTTTTAACACTTCTCTGCAAGAGGAGGGTATGTAAATTTTACCATACAAATGCAAGACCTCATCTAGCTTTGTCCAATAAGTTGAGTCATAATTGCAAAATGTTAGTTTTATCAGATAGTTTTCATGTTTAGTTCATTACATTTCTTATCATAAAATGAATTCTGATATGAAATTGAAGTTATCAGTGTTAGTTCCCCCAACTCCTTCCTAGAGTGTTTTCATTAAACCTGAGATGAAAGAGACTTTGAAGGGTAGATTTGTTCTTAACTTATGGGGCCTGCTCATCATAGTGTTGGGTTAAATCCCACCGATCTTCACTGCATAGCATAGAAGCTTCTAAACAATCTGTATAGGTGGTTCTTCATTTGATAGATAAGCAATTGAAGGTGGGCTTCATTTCATAAGGAGCAGAGTCCATTAACATCAAGAGTGCTGCCTGCAGATGTAAAGTCCAAGGAGTCTGATTTTTGGTATTTAAATATATTAGAAAAACAACAATGAAAAAGCAGCTTCCCATCCCCCCCCCCCAAAAAAAAAAAAACACAACAAAAATCCCAGAAACTTAGCAAATGCCTCTGTCAGTTCCTTGGGAACTGTCCGTGGTTCTGTAATGTGCCTGGCTTGTGCTCACTCTAAAAGCAAGTTGGGATTGGGAACATTCCAACAACTGTGCTAATGTTTGTTGCCAACAGCATCTTGAACTATGCATTTTATTTAGTGCCCAGAGTGCCTTGAGCAGTTTGTCTTCAATAATGTATTCTTTCTTACAAAATGTATTGTATAAAATATATATACATGCTTTCCAAAACACACACACACACACACACACAAGAAAGTGGGAAATTGGAAATCCAACTGATTCACTGATGAAATAGGAACAGGCATGGTCTTTCTCTGACTCTCAGGTTGTCCTATGAGTCGGAACAGGCCTTTAGACCTGCTGCCTTTCTGGCATGGAACAGCACACTTTGCTACCTCTGAACCCTTACCATGATTTGTTAGATGGATTTTGAATTCCAGTTTATATTCTCATGATTTAATTTTAACAAAGCTACCACATTTTTTCCAGTGAAGCATATATTTTCGTACCATACCTATCTGGTTCAAAATAATTTACTTTAATTAAGAAATGCCTTTGTTCTAGGCACCGTGGCAAATCACTGGGAATATGGCAGGATGTTGTCCTTGTTCTGCAGTATCCACAGGATTATAGACCCTTCCTCGAGGAGCAGTTACTTTTAGTGAGTTCTGCAATGTCCATTCTCTTCAGATATTCTGACTTGTCCTAAGAATCTGACTTCAGTTCGTTTTGCCAGCCCCCTTTTGCACTGAATCTGCAAGCACACTCTTTGCTCACACCTGAGTGGCCTCTCTCCTTGTAATCACTCATGGAGATCATTGTAGTGCTGCTGCTCAAAATGGTTCTTTTGAGCAAACTATTACATCCCTAGGGGATGCTGACTTTATTTTTCATTTAACTGGATTCTACCAGTTTTTAAGAATCATGTTCCCTTCACACACCCCTTCATTTTTTACTACTTCTGCCTAGAGTAATCCCTTCCTTGTCTGAAAATCTGTAGTGCTTTTCATGTTCTGGCCTCTTTCCTTAAATATGCCCACTGGGAGATTTAGCTGAATCCCTCATTTGAAGAGTAAACCCTCCTGCATCCGTGTCTCTAGACATTTGTGTATTGAGTGGAGGCTTTGGGAATACGTGGATCTAAATTCCAATCAAAGCTTAGCAAAATACCTGGTACCTACCATGTTTAAGTTATTGACTATCTGGGAGCCTTGCTTTCTCATATATAAAATCAGGATTATATCAGCATTTATCTTTACAAGTTACTGTGATGGATAATGAAATGGGGCAAATGCAGACCCTACCATAAGCTATGTGTTCAATAAATGTCAGCAATTATTATTGTCAATCTCATTTTTATCACCTTTGATTAGTTTGCTCAGAATTACCAGAATATGAATGTCAATTTCATCATCTTTTCCAAATTTCTGTTAAAAGAGATGTCCCTACTCTCTCAGTGCTCTATTTTGTTATTCCCAATAAATTGACAAGTGGATAGAAAATTATGCAATAGCCTGTTCCAATAAAAACTTTATTCTTATGAAGAATATATTTGTAAAATTCTTTATTCCTGTGAGAAAGCCAAATTGTTTCCTGAAATACTGCAACAAGTTAAAATTGTCAAGTAATCTAAGTTGTTTGGATTTCCTTGGAGTAGTCCTTAGCTTGATTGTTGTCTCCATCACATGGGTTGATACTGATGTACTTTGATGCTGAGCTAAAGGGCACAGGTGCTGAAATCTCTGTTTCAGATGTTCATTTGCATGGGCCAATTGTATTATTCTAATACTGTCCATATATTTGCATTTAAACTATAGACTGCTTTTTAAAAATCACTATCAACATAATATTTGTATATTTAAACACTCACATGTCTTGAACTTTTTACACACAAGAGAAGAAATAGAAAAACTATGCCTGTGTACCTTAACAGCCTTCTTTCTCTTTCTCCCATATAATTCACGTGTTTTATGAGGTTTCTTTATAATAGGGAAATGTCTATATTTTTTTTGCTTTGTCTCTTCCTTTTATATCAAAAATTTTGCTCTTCAAAATTATGTCTGACTTTAGAAAAACTAAACTTTATTTTTGTATTGCTTTGGTATTAATATCTTGTTTGGCTTGTTAATCTTTTTTATTCAGTAATTTGTGTGCCCTTAAATTTAAGATGTACACTTCTGTTCAAAACATTAGCATGGAAATCTTTTTTACATCTTATTAGAGAATAATTTTAAATTCACAAAACAAAACGTGTGAAGTAGTAAATACAATTCACTCCATTTCCCCATTAACGTCTCATTAATATATATGTCACAATTAAATGAACTCTATTCAGCTCCTCCTACATATTTTTATTTAGACATCTTTTAAGTCAACTAAATTATTGGAGTTACTTTGTAAATCTTAAGACAATGATGTGAACACGAACTGAACTATTTCTAGCACCCATACCTAGCAAAACAATGGCACTGTCAAAAATTTTGTTGAGAAATTGACAGATCCTGCCTGGCTTATACGTTATTAAAGTTTTATATTTGTATGAAGTAATTAGAAATGTTTATATTCTTAAAAAATGAAACTCAAGAAGGTCTAGTACTCAGATGCTACAGTGAAATACAAATTTATAGTGGATAGGTACACAACCGAGTGTTACACGTGTAATTCCATCATAGTACAGTATCTAATTTTTGAAAGGTGATAACAGGAAATCTCTTCAGAACATTTTAATGGAAGAGAATGTGGTCTCTCCAAATATGGTTCCGGTGCCAAGTAAGCAAAGGTTTAACCTTTTTGTCATTTATATCTCGATTTTTAGAAATTATATTTGACAACTATATTCTCTTCCATCCCCAGAATAAATAAAACTCTGAAACTAGACTAAATCATTTTTAGTGTTTTATAAAATTAGAGAAGCTTCTGAAACTTTGTGCACCTGAGGCAAGGAATATATTAACATATGGGTTCAAGTTCATGCTGCATTGTCTAAGGCTGGATTTAGCAGTGCTAGGAAAAATCAAAAGGGGCAGTCCAGAGTTACCCCAGGACCTGAGAAGAAACTTCTACTACCGTAAAGAGAATCACAGGATGTTAACGCTGAAAGAGAGCATGACAATTTTTCTTTTTCACTGCATCATTTTATGAGATTAAAGCTATGCTTCAAAGCCTAAATTTACAAATGAAGTAAAGATCAGGTGGAGAGAGGATTTATAATTCAGAAACAAACCGGGAGTCCTGGAGGCAGGAAGTAAGGGAGAAGTACTCCAAGTAGGTCAGCTGAAGGTCTGAGAGAATCTGCTTCTGGCACATTTCCCCTTTCCAGGAAATATGGAAAGCTGTAGTTTGCTTATCCCTGGGGGCTAGCACTCCTACCAGGAAGGCATCCCAGGGCTTTCCATATTGTATCTAATGCCCCATCATCCTCACCGCTGTAAAGATCAACACATTTACCCTGTGTTTGCTGAACACTAATTTCTGTGGGAGTGAAAAAAAAAAAAAACAAAACTCCTTGTACAATTTCCTTAATTTAGAATAATTTCACATCACAATTAGACATCACGTATAAAAGGTCAGTTTGTCACTAAATGCATGGCTGAGAACAGACCCTTTCCTGTTTACAGAAATCAGAAGTACTCCAGGTTTCAAAGCTGATAGGGAAACAAGGGAGCAGTGTGAGACAAACAAGGTGCAGGAAAATAGTCCAGAAACCCTGAAATAAATTACGCTTTTGCATGGTTTTGACACTGTTTATCTTGAACCATATGCAGACAAATGGAGGTCTGTGTGGAGAAATTTTCTCATGAGCAGTCATGCAGGCACAATGCTTTCCATAAACATTCCTTTGAGTCCACAAATTGTGAAAAAAAAAATTCACTTGTTTTACTTTGCCCTCTCATATGAGCGACTTATTCATGAAATGACTTTGTTCTCAGAAGATAGGTGTGATGAAGGTATTCAGAAAAGTTGTAAGGAAAACGTCAGTCCTCTGAGTCTCAAATATTCTTAATATTTTGGCACCAGCCAAGGTTCAAAGATTCCCATTAAGAATCAGAAGCAGCATGTAACCATGAGCTGTGTTAAAGAGGGGTGAAATTACTGAAGTTTCCAGCAGCGTCTCAACTTCTGCCGGTGTAAGGAGAGTAATCTGCCTTTCATTCCTTGTAGGACAAGATTTGCTTGAGTGCTTTCTGGCGAGCCCAAGCTTCCCCTTTGTGTATTGAATGCATGATTTAGAAGAAGCTGTGTCAGCACTGATTTATACATTGACAGCTAAGGATAATAAGATATGGGCAAACATACAGCTCACCCTTTTACAGATTAACCTGGAGACTGCATTAGGCAAATTTGATAGCATTAAAAGATTTTGCCAATTTGTCTGGAAACAATTTCTCTTTTGTAGTATGTCAGGGGTAACACTTGATGCCATTGTACTAATTTAACTGGCTTTGATAAATTGTTCAAGAGGTTAGAGAATAGTAGTGTAGATATATATTTAGCACTTTAAAATAAAAAGGCTATTAACTTAATTGTTAAATGAATTTAATCTGTAAAAATCAAAAGTGCTCAAGAATGTAAGTGTTTTCTTGGAACCACAGCAGCCATATTACATCATGAGGCTTTAAAAATCTTCTTAGAAAATAAAATTATATGTCTGCGTTACTTCCTGATAAGTAGAATGCGTTAAGCTATTACAGGAACATCTGTAGTAACTAATATTTGGGGAAAGCCTTAGTTTATAAAAGCAATAATATCATGTCTTCTCTAGGGTGTACCTTTTTTTTTTTTTAATATTATATGTCCTAGATGGTACCATTTGCGTGACATCAAGGTAGTGTTTTGTATGATTGTGTCCTCTGGAGACTCTTTAAAAATGAGATGTATATTTCATGAGACATTCTCTATGTACATAATTTTTAAAGTAAAGAATTTAAAGAGGCCTCTCTGAATGTCTTTGGATTAAATTATTGCACTTTTATTCAGTAGTCTTATGAGAGAAACAGCTCTTTTATGGGAATGTTTAAATGGTTCCTGAAGAACAGACCTCAAGTATGAATTAGCCCTTTTGGTGAATTCTGAACTTGAATCAAGGACAAGATTCATTTGTATTGTGATCATAATCTTACTCCTGAGCTACTGCATTCTCTCACTGTGGCAGGTAGAACCAGTGACTCAGCCGACTACTTCATGAAACATTTCATTTCTATCTCATGTGCAGCATTAAAGTACGTTTTTTAATGGAATAATAATATTTCCAAGCATCTAGCTGCTAAATATAAACAACTGCTTGTTTGGAATAAAAAAGGATAGCATAAGGAACCAAGTAGCTTCTTTAAAATGAATATAGAAATTTTAATTCCCATAACAGTCCAAAAAAAGGAAACTTAACCTAGTTTGGAGCATCATTTTTGTTCTTTCAAATTTGGAATTTTAACACATGAGTACTTAGACTACTGGAGAGGATTCATTTGTTTAATTAATGTAGCATTTACAGTCATTTGGCATAATGTTCAAACTTTTTACGATAGAGAAATGTGTTCTAACAATGTAGCTTTGGTGTATCTTTCGCCATGATTTGGCCTGAAATTAGCTTCTTAGAGAAAAGCAGAATTTTTCCTTTTCTCTTAATATTTTACTTATTTTCTGGAGAGTATTACAATTCTGGAAGTTCCTTCACTCAAAAGTGTGCTGTCCTTACAGATCAGAAAGTTAAGAATAATGATAAAAAATTACAAATCATGAGAATAAAAGCATAGCATAGAACAGCTGCCAGCTTTCTAACGGGTATTCCTGGATGGGAATAACAAGGAGATCTGTGGGACGTCATTTCTCTTTCTTGATTTAGAGCGAAGGCGAACTGCTTTTAAAAGAAGGAAACCTAAAAGTAGTCTTGGTCTTTCTTGCCAAGGATAGTGAAATTAACATGCAGCTGGGCTGCTCTGATAAATGGATTCTGTTAGGTCACTGAGGGGGTGCCTGTGACATTAAGTGATTTACAGTCCTTTACCTTAATGAAATTGTTTCAGCAAGATGACGCTGAAAGCTCTTAATGGATAGCTTTTCTTGATGTAATGAAATTGCATTCCTATGGCATTTAATATAAGGTACAGTTATTATTTACTGGAGCTTTCCAAGGGCTGCTATTTGCACAGACAGTTCAGAACAAAAAGAGATTTCAGTGGCTGCACAGAGGCCAGAATGGCTTGTGACATCCTTAAGCAGATGAGTGTGTTTGTGAGAGCATTTCAGTTCCTGTGGCCAGGGCTCCGCAGACCCTGCAGGCGACTTCCTATCACTTACTCTGGCTACTGTTCATCCCTTTTACGTATCTTCTGATCTATTTATCAGGCAGCTGGATTACAACCAGATCAGCTGTATTGAAGATGGGGCATTTAGGGCTCTCCGGGACCTGGAAGTGCTGTAAGTATTGCTTATTTCTCACTCTTTAAACTGGAGCTTTGTGTCTGGGGAGTACTCATGGAGAGGCTTATCTGCTTGTTTAAAATCTTGTGTCAAAATGGTCTTCTAAGGAGATGCCTTAAGTATCTTAAAGTGAATCCAGAGTCGAAATGTGTCTGTGCAAAACCTTGTGTATCATATCTGTATGTATTAAGCAACAGTATTTCAGAAGGGCACTCAAATGTTCTTATGATAAAGCATTCTGATAGGATTCCCAAGAGTTGTGAGAATTCTCAGAATGGCTAAATGTTAAGATAATATCAATTTTGTAGGGAAAATAATGTAAAAAATAAACGTCATAGTATGTTCATACTATGTGTAGTTCATACATTGTGTAGTTGTTATGCAATGGCAAGATTTTATAATGTAACTTTTACCAGGTAACAATGTTATCTTTGTAAGGTTATTTAAAAAATCTCCATAAGTTTAACTAAAGGAGCCCATGAGCTCCATTTCAAAGTCTTCAGTACTGATTTTGTAATTCACAACATACAGACTTGAATTAAAATTGCATCCTCTCCCTGGCCTGCTTGGTAGACAAAGCTGATAAAATTAGTTAGAGTCTAAGTCATTTCTATTGCCCTTTGACCTAGTAAAACAATTTTAATGGTATAATTAATTTTAATAATTTTAATCAAAATGAAAGCTACTAAAGCACTTTATGCCTCCTATTATACATTTCTGGATTTTTCTTCAAAGGTTCATTTTTCTAGCTTTTTAAATATACACATACAGATTTCTTACATAATTATAAATATTTTTCTATGCTTCATTTCATCCTTGACACAATTTAGTCAGAGGCTCAAACCTAATTAAATGGGAAGAGGTTTTGAATTTTTAGTCCACTTGTGAAAGTTATCCAGAAATTATCAAAATCCCCCCCCCCCAAAATAATTCACTGCTTTTTAAATTGAGTTCAGGAGCAGATTGTAAATTTGAAAAAAAAAATCTTTCAAGTAGAATAGCTTACTTGTCAATATTTTCTATATGACTTTGGATTTGATTGAATACAATTTCATGTGTTAATGGCTGGACTGTTAATTATTTTTAAAGAATTATGTATGAATGACTTGATTGCGGCAAAGTTTGAAATGTTAGAATATTTACTGTTTTCTGCATGAGAATTCATCTTTGTTTTTGTTGAAAACAGTCTAACTTTTTATGGGAAATATGTTCAATGTATATTTAACAAATATATTATATATAAGACCACCTTTTGTGTACCAGAATGATGTTTAGAATATGAAATTCACTAATGATGTTTAATATCTGAAAATCACTAATGATAGTGCAGAGTCAAAATAATTGAGATACAATTATGGTTTCATGGTAGTGGTTTGATGTCAACATCACTGAACTCTGTGTATGAAGATACTACCACTGAGTTATTTGATTGAGTGAAGGCAATCAAGCCAAATAATCTGTTACTACATCAATGCTCCCAACTGCAAATAAGAATGAAACCAATCCTTTTATGAAAATTTTGCTTCATGCTGTGGATGAATTAAATTCTGTGAAGTATCTTCTTATTAAGTTGAAAATCTTAAATCCTTTCATAGACTCATTCACTTACTCAGTATATATTCAGTACCTGGTATATATCTATATTATATAGTGGTAGGCACTGAAACATTTTATTCACAAATACATTAACTATGTATTTGCTTATTTGCCGTAAACTGATACCATTAGTTTTAGAAGCAGTGAACTAGTGAAACCACAGTCACCTCATAGGTTTTGTCATGTTGGGAAGGTATCTAAAAAATGACTTCAGCAAGAACCATTATCATGAAACACCAAAGAGTAATAAACATTTTGGAGTCTCTGGAATTAAAATAGAAATCCAAAATTTTTTTTTAGAGGAAAGGTTTATTGTCAGGTGGGGGAAGCCCAATGAGCCAAGGGAGAGGAGGAGAGTGTAAGAGAGAGAGAGAGAGATGAAGAGAGAGAGAAATCCAGAATGTTGATATCTTATGAGGATCCCATACATCTCAGAGATGCATCATCAGAGCTTGTTTGCTGCAGAATGTTAACACATGGTACCAGTAATGTGAGTTTCTTCGAGAAGATTTAAATAATTTGTGCTAAAATTTTATGAAGTCAAGCATACATTATTATTCTTTTTTTACCTAGAAACTGTTTGTTTAAGGTATACAGACTTCATACATTTCATATATACAAGTTTAGGAACATAGTCATTCTTCCCACCCTACCCTCCCTCCTGCTTGTGTTCCCACCCTTCTTCCTCTTCTGTTTCCTATTCTCATTCTTATTTTTTTACAATGACCTATTTTCAATTAACTTTACATATGAGTAACCCTACACTAAGTAAAGATTTCAACAAATAGAGCATATGTTATTTTGACTTAGCTTTTAAATTGTCATGTGTTAAGCCACCTTCAGAAATATTAAATACTTGGGAATGTAAGGCAAAATTAGATAAAGGACTGTAAACACTGTGATTTTCTGAATCCAGATCTCTTGTCAAGTAAATCAAAAGTTTGTCTATTGAAAACGAAAGTCAAGGGCCTTTTAAAAATAAAGTTAGTTGCAGAGAGAAGTTTGCCTGTTTTGCTTATTTTTGCTGTTCATGACTTTGCAGAATCTATCTTATTATGAATAAATAATAAAGACTTAATTTGCACAAGACCTCAAATTTCATATTCCCAGTGTTTTACATTTTTGTTTTATTTTAATTCCATGAACTGTGATCATATGGCTATACCACAGACAATCAGAAGATGGGGTAATCCTGGGTCCTGGATGTATAGTGGGGTAGAGAGGGTGAATAAAGTCCAAGAGGTCAAGAGACAAGTCAGGGTAGATGAGAGCAAGAGAGAAGTTGATCACTGCATGTTCATGGTGAACAGATTTCTTATGGGATTCTGCTTGGTATGATTTCAAATTAACTATTTTCTTAATATGAAGATTTATGAAAATTAACATTGCAAACTAAATCTAGATTAAAATTTTGTTTTGCTTTGAACACAATACTCAGAAATGAAATATATTCCTTGCTTTGCTGGATTTGCGTATCTTTTTCTTTTCCACAAAATGGGCATCATATAATTTAATTGGAACTTAGGGATGTGTGCCCATTAAATACCAGAGTCTATGCCAGGTTCTCTGCTTGGCATGAGAGAGGTGAGTAAAACTAAACCCAAGGCTGGCTCTGCAGCTCACTAGGCTAATCCTCCACCTGCGGTGCCGGCACCCCAGGTTCTAGTCCCGGTTGGGGCGCCAGTTCTGTCCCGGTTGCTCTTCTTCCAGTCCAGCTCTTTGCTGTGGCCCGGGAAGGTAGTGGAGGATGGCCTAAGTGCTTGGGCCCCTGCAGCTGCATGGGAGACCAGGGGGAAGCACCTGGCTCCTGGCTTTGGATCAACTCTGCGCGGGCCATGGCAGCCATTTGGGGGTGAACCAACGGAAGCAAGACCATTCCCTCTGTCTCCCTCTCTCTCTCTGTCTAACTCTGCCTGTCAAAAAAGAAGAAGAAGAAGAAAACTAAACCCAAAGCTCAGTATGAGAGCTGATCCATGACTCTGAAGGGTAACATTTGTATTCACACAATATGATCTCCTTCATAATCGAATGCATTCTCATTATAGAGAAAAACTTGAGATTGAGCATAGACACAGACATACATAGAAGGTGGTCACAAATCACAAAGTATGATATGTAAATATGCACTGTTTCATAGTAGGAAGTGACCATAACCACATCATGTGCTTGCCATCATATTGAACACTTGTAACTACTACTGATTTTTTAAAGATTTATTTATTTATTTGAAAGTCAGAGTTAGAGAGAGAAGAAGAGGCAGAGACAGAGAGAAGTCTTCCATCCGCTGGGTCACTCCCCAGATGGTCACAACAGCCGGAGCTGTGCCAATCTGAAGCCAGGAGCCAGGAGCTTCCTCTGGGTCTCCCATGCAAGTGCAGGGGCCCAAGGACTTGAGCCAACCTTCATTGCTTTCCCAGACCATAGCAGAGAGCTGGATCAGAAGTGGAGCAGCTGGGACTCAAACTGATGCCCATATGGGATGCCGGCACTGCAGGCAGTGGCCTCACCAGCTATGACACAGTGCAGGCCCCAGTACTACTGATTATTTTTAAAGATTTATTTTTATTTATTTGAAAGTCAGAGTTACACAGAGAGAGGAGAGGCGGGGGCGGGGGGGAGGGGTTTCCATCCGATGGTTCACTCCCCAATTGGCCACAACGGCCGGAGCTGCGCCGATTCGAAGCCAGGAGCCAGGAGCTTCTGGGTCTCCCACACAGGCGCAGGGGCCCAAGAACTTGGGCCATCTTCCATGCTATCCCAGGCCATAGCAGAGAGCTGGATAGGAAGTGGAGCAGCTGGCAAACAAATCGGTGCCTGTATGGGATGCGGGCGCTTCAGGCCAAGGCGTTAACCCACTGCGCCACAGCACCAGCCCCTGATTTTTAAAGTAAGTTAATTTTTTTATTCCATTATTTTTTAGTCACTGGGTATCAGTATCAGTAGCACATTGTTACTGAATAAAATACTAAGATAATTTATTTCAATTTATTTCTTCAGTTGCATTATGTAAACTAAGATTTTAGAGAACAGATTTCAAATAGATAGAGACCAGCTTCAGGCTTCAGTAAAGTCTCCCTTTTGTAAGTAAACTGTAGGTTAAAATCAATGCATGTCTGCTGTATGTGAATTTTGTAAAAAATTTATACCCACAGTTATGTTTTAAAAGGCTGTGTGGCTGTATATGCTAAAATCTTTTGTCGTATTAAGTCAGTATAAATTTCGAGGTGGGAAAACAGGGTCATCTTAAAGCAAATCTCCTTAAGAGGGTAGACAATGATGGAGAAGATGAATTAGACAACTGACAACAACTTAGCGTTAACAAGTTAGAAGAGAGCTTTTTGTTTTTGTTTTTCCCTTCAGAGGAGTCTAGTTGTGATAAGAAAGTGAAAACAGTTATCCCAAGCATGTGTGAGCAAAACGTGGAAATAGGAGGTGGTTCTAAGAGGAGGAGAGACTGGGGATACATGGAGGTGGTGAAGAGACAGCAGATTTCTGTGAGAGGCCAGGAAGATAGGGTCATTAGCACAAGGGAGTGAAGTTTGGTATCAGAAAAAGCTGGCAAATTCACTTGCCTAGAGAGCCTAGGCAGGCAACATCAAAATAAGAGAAGCAGGCTACATGCCAAGAATTGCAGTGGACAAGAGAGATGGAGAAGAGCAGACAGCTGGGGCCAGTGAGGATTTGGTAAGCTGGCAGTGATCTCTCTGCTGGTGCAGCTCATGTTCGGCTCCAGTGGACTGTGCTCTGCTGTAATGGGAGGCTGCCAAACAATGTGACTTTTCCAAAAGAAGCTAGAAATGGAAATTTTCAGATCAATCCCTCTAAGTAGCGGCAACTAATTCAAGTATTTCAAAGACTGTTGTACAAATCTGCCTAGGCTAAGGAAAACACATCGGTGAAGCCACTCTAGTCCAGCAGGTTGCTTTGCTTATAAGGTGGTGGCACTTGTGACTTGAGGAGTAGACTTCAGCTTCTCAGTAATGTTGGGCATGTTGGCTTCAATCCTAGAACAGCAATGTCATTATCGTCTAGTTTTGTAATGAATGATATAGGAACTAACCTAAGTGACTTAAGTCACCTAGGAAAAAATAGCTACTTTATGGGAGACCTATAAAGCACTAACTTGGTTGATTTGCACTACCCGTAAGCTTCTAGCCCATTATGTTCAGATGACATGGCTTTTTTCAAAGCACCATTAAAGTACATACTGATGCTTGAACGAAAAGGTTTCATTCTCAAAGGGATTTGCTTTCAGATGTTCCCTTTCCCCACTGTCAAAATAACAATTCTTCCTTATAATAAGAAGAAAGATGTTGGTGTTGGGGCAAAGTAAGAAAGAATTGAAGCAAGCAAGGCTTACATATATGTTCATCGTAGCTTCACAGCCACCTGTCTTTCTGACTCTACCTCAAGAAACCATAACCCTTTTCCTCCCCAGCACTAAACAAAGGATAGTACCTGGTGCTCCTAGTAAAAGCTGTTAGGGTAGATTCAGATTTTAACATAGTGCCACAACATGTCACTTCATTCCCACTTGATGCAAGTACCCAGTACAGTATTTTCTTTCTACTTAAATTTCATCAATGGCTTATACCCACAGTAAGGATAATTAGCAGTATAGTGTCCCAGACTTGATAGGAATGATTCTGTCTTGTTGCTTTGAGATTTCAGTTGGAGAATTCAAATATGTTCATTCACTCATGTGCACTAATTACACATAATACCTCTCTAAGGATATGCAGTTGTGTGTGATTTTTTCAACTCTGGTTCATGTTCTATCCTCAACTAATACTATATATAGACAGACTTGTGTGCATAGGATGCACAAACTCACATGTAAATACTGTAGTCATAGATGCTCTGACTGAAGTCATAATATTGTAATAAGTGTTGAATAAAATGGAGTGTATTAGGGTGAGTGTTTAGCCTGGCTTAACAGTGAACACATTTAAGCCCACATCAAATAACCTGGGTTTGATTACCAGCTCCAGCTTCTGATGGTAACTTCCTGTCAATGCGGAGGGTGGTGAGACAGCAGATGGTGGCTGAAGTAATTGGGTTCCTGACATACATGTGGGAGACCTGGGTAGTGTTCACTGCTCCAGACAGTGACCCTGGCCCAGCCGTGGCTGTTGTGGACACTTGGGAAGTGAACTAGCTATTGGGAGCTCTAACTCTAAACGTGAATGTATAGTAGTAATATGTTGAAGGGTGAAATTTATCACCAAATATAAAATTGTTCATTCTCTATGCTATTTCTACCAGGTGTTTGCCTATATGAGCATAGTTGCAAGATTTGTTTATATTAACATGAAATGATAATGAATTTTCATATCTAAAATCTCTAACTTTTGTTTTAATCTTACAGCACTCTCAACAATAACAACATTACTAGACTTTCTGTGGCAAGTTTCAACCATATGCCCAAACTTAGGACTTTGTAAGTAATCAAAATATATGTTAAGGTGATTTTAATCTATTAAATATTTCATAAATTTTTGTAAGCAAAGAATAATGCCACCTAATTATTATGGGTACAGAATGAAAACAAAACTTTCTAAATTGTTCTAAATATATTTGAGTAAATGAACTATTATCCTGAAAATTTGAAAGCTTTTTAAAAAAATGATTGTGGGAAGTTTGGATTAAAAAAAAAAAACATTTACTTTGAGCTATTGTGGAGGTCACATTTCATTAAGAAATGGAAGACTCCTTGATTGGCTGTCAGAAATGATAAATGGGAAATCTTTATGATTTTATTACTGTACTGCAAGCAGACCTAATAAAGCTAAACTGGTTCTCCAACATTCTTTGTAATGTAAAATTACAGCATCACCCTCTATTGCTTCTATAATTAAGGTTGTGTCAGCATTTATATTTTAAAATACCTTTTTAGGGGTTATAGGTGGATATTAAGATATTTTAGTGAATAAAATGAATCTCTAATAAAATATTGATGACAGTTATTTTTTCTTTTGAAAGAAATTAGTCTTTCAGACCCCATGTGGTAATATTTTGTTAAGGCATTTTCAGAGTTAAATCTCATTTGAACTGGGTTTCAGAATCACCTTGACTAAAATATAAGTTACACATAACATGGGAGCAATGAGAGAAAAAAACTAAAGCATTGGACTTTTTGGGGAAAAAAAGGAATGCATTTAAGTAAGGCAAATACATTTTTGTTGGAGCTGCAAAATATTTCTCATTTTGTAATAGCTTATAACTGGAAAAATATTTTCTCAATATAATAAAAAAATCTGTTGAATTACTGGTTTTTGAATGAATTAGGCAATACCAATCTTAATGTCATATTTTTTCCACTAAAATCTAACTCTGTTTGTCATAACAAAGCATTAGAATTCCTTTGGAATATGATTTGGGAAAATAAATTATAAAAATATGTATAGGTAGCTAATTTGGTTTTCTTGGGGCTGTCAGATTTCTTTGGGTTAATCTTACTGAATTGGGCAAGCAGTCTAGGTCGTTCAAACTGTATTTGACAAAATTAGTTTCCCGTCAACTTTAATTTTTTAAATTCATTAAGCATTCAATTCTTGAAGAAATAAAGCCAATGAAACTGTAAAAACATTTGAAATCTGCATTTTTGATCATGCCTTTATTTTGTTACATCATCCACTAGTTTCTATTATTCATTGGATTTTTAGATTGTTATATTCTTTACTCATTTCAAACTTGCATACACCTAAATGGAATTTTTATAATGTGTTTTATTTAGAAGGAAATACTTAGAGAACAGTCATGTGGAGTGTGCCACCCTGACTTCCAAAGGATGGCACTTGAACTTCCAGGAGAACTGGGCCCGAGGTCACCTAGCTTTCCCCAGACGTAGCTCTTTGTACAGTGGCGTGACTTCTAGTTCTGGACAAAGACGATGTGTTCCTTATGTACAGGCTCAAGGGAAAATGTAAAGCAGTCATGCAACTTCAAAGCCCCTCGCTTTGGTCGGCCTGTTATCCTACAGTATGACTGCTACTTTAAAATTCCATTTTTATAGTCCAATTATCTTTCTGGACTGAGTTCTGTGTTTTAATATCCATTACTGTTATTGGGTTAAAATTGAACACATCAGCTAAAAAGGACTAAAATGGCATTACTTTGTCATAGATGATTCTGGGAATGATGCTTTGATTTATAGCTTTGGATGTCCTTTTCTGTAGTTTGAGAAAACATAAAAGCCGGTTTGAAGTCATTTACCTAATTTAGTGGATACATTTGGCTGATATTTTATTAATGGAGAAAAGCTATTTGCCATTTGGATGCAGTCCATGATCTGGTGTGGATCCTGCCAGTGGAGAGGACACTCACTTAATTCCTTCACTCCCATCATTGATGCCTTTTAATTTCAGCCCTTGGTTCTTGAGGATAGGTCCCCAAGTGCCAACAGCAGCTAATCCCCTTCTCTGTGATTAAATACAAAAGGAGAAAATCAGAAGAGGGATGTGAAGAAAGTATTTTACATTAAATTATTATTCTGTTTTGCTCAGCAAAAAAGAAAAGTGACCTAAAAAAATTTGCAAGTAGGTTCTGTGAAGACTAGAAATGGTAGGTGTTATTGATATTTCAAACTGGAAGCTACAACATATGCATGCAGGAATAATACCCCTCTCTGACTTTGCTCCCTCTAGCCTAACACCACTGCCTTTTTTGTGCTGAAACTACAGAACAGTATGCCTTGGACTGATTTTTTTTTTCCCTCTTATCCTTTCAAGTGAATGTATTTCGAAGTATTTGAAGTTGCCATTGAAACTTCTGTATGTTTTCTTAACTTAGAGTAAAAGGAGAGACTTGATTCTGTAGTTGTAAAGCAGCTTAATCCTCAGAAAAATAATTAGATAGATTGGAACTTTCTAAGCTTTATCTACTTCCATGTTAAAAAAAAAAAAAAAAAAAAAATACGGCCAGCGCCGTGGCTCAACAGGCTAATCCTCCGCCTAGTGGCGCTGGCACCCTGGGTTCTAGTTCCGGTCGGGGCGCCGGATTCTGTCCCGGTTGCCCCTCTTCCAGGCCAGCTCTCTGCTGTGGCCCAGGAGTGCAGTGGAGGATGGCCCAAGTGCTTGGGCCCTGCACCCACATGGGAGACCAGGAGAAGCACCTGGCTCCTGGCTTCGGATCAGTGCGGTGCTCTGGCCGTGGTGGCCATTGGAGGGTGAACCAACGGCAAAGGAAGACCTTTCTCTCTGTCTCTCTCTCTCTCACTAACCACTCTGCCTGTCAAAAAAAAAAAAAACAAACAAACCACAAATATATATTATTATTAATGAATTCTCCTAGCTTGGAAAGAGCTGTGCTCTGTTTTCTTGTTTTCAACTTCTTTCCTCTCATTTTTAGTCGACTCCATTCGAACAACCTGTATTGTGACTGCCACCTGGCCTGGCTTTCCGACTGGCTTCGCCAAAGACCTCGCGTGGGCTTGTACACTCAGTGCATGGGCCCTTCCCACCTGAGGGGCCATAACGTAGCTGAGGTTCAAAAACGAGAATTTGTCTGCAGCGGTAAGGGCCAAAGACCATCACGTTGTTGTGTTACTGTGTGCTGTCATGTTGTGGAATGTGCAGAGTGCTTGCTTCAGGAGTTCCAGTGTCCACTAATGTGCACTTGTGCACTAACCACTCTATGGAGTGCTTCTTTTCGAGTGATAAGACATTTGGATGTGGTTGGCAACTTCTGATTCCTTGCACTTCGACCAAGCGGAAACATTTTCCAGTTTTCATTCCAGGGAAAATATAGGAAATGACGAGATTATGGTTCACTTGTGACTCACTATTTTCCATTTTTAGTACAAATTTATGTGTATACTTTTATGTTTACAATTTTGAAATGATTATCTAATCCTGAATCCCTGCATTGAAATTCAAAGAGTACTTCAATCACAAATGCAAGGTTATGAAAGACTTTTCACATATACATGTAAACTAATGGTTTAGTTCTTAAAAACAAATTAGTGACTAGTTTGATAAAAAGAACTGAAAACAAAAGTAAGACACAGACTCTGTAAATGCTATTAGCTAACATTTGCTGCTTTGTCGGGCTTGATTACCAATCTAGGTACTTCGTGTATATATTAACCTTATCTTCTCTTACAGCAACTGTGTAGGAAATAAAATATCATCTCTGTTAGAGGCTAAAGTGCTGTAAAAAGAATAACCTTGTCCAAGTTTATATGCTTGAGCATAAGGATATCAACCCAGAGAGTGTGATACTCATAGTACTTTAGATATTTTGTAGATATAGGGCTGGTTCTACTTCAGAATTTTTGTCCAAAATACAATAAAATAATTTGTAAATACAGTGACACTCATTTTCATCATGGGTTCTGCCGCTGAGGGCTGAACTAGCAACAGATCAAAAATATATTAAAAAACTGCATCTATACTGAGCATGTACTTTTCCTTGCCATCATTCCCTACATACTACAGTGTAACAACTATAGGCATGGCATTTATATTGTATTGGGTATCATCTGTAATCTAGAAATGATTTGCTATGTACAGGAGGATGTGCATAAATAATATGCCATTGCTATATCATTTTGCTTATAAAAGATAACTGAGCATCTGCGAATTTTGGTATCCATGGGAATCTTTTAGCCAATCTCCCATGAATAACAAGGGACAATCATAATGCATCATAAAGAGATAACAGGCATTTTTAAAAGAAGAACTGGGGAGATGTAGCTAGCACTTGAATCTATTTTATTTATCTCTTAATCCTTTTTGTATATTTTCTGCACTTTTTATAACCTAAACAAAATTCTCTTATAATGTCATTGAATTTTCTAAATATGTCTGATTGCTTTTTAAAAATTTAAAGAATGAAATGACTAACAATTCACTACTAACTTCTTTTTTCTCTCTTTACCTTTTCCTTCCTGTTTTCTAGATGAGGAAGAAGGCAAGTGTGCATTTCTTTCTTAGACTGAGAATATTTGTGTAAAGTTTGAAAACTTGTGGGAGCCGGGGTTCGCAGCTAGTGGCAGCCCCTTGCTTGCATGTCACTGTCACCAGGGCCCTTCCCTGCAGGCTTCTGGCCTACTCCAGATCCCATGCGTTCTTAGATGCCCACCGGTGTAGCCCACCGACACTCTGGCGGTTCTTCATTAAAACAATAGATCTCACTGCAAAATGATTTTTTCCCAAATGCTAAGTTGTAAAGGCACATATCCACAGGTAACTATGAATGCTAAAATTCTAAATCATGTAAAACCCAGAAAAAATGAAGTGCTAGAGATTATTATAACAACTTCAAAGAAAGCAGTAATTTTGAAACTATCTGACTTCAGACTTCACTCTCTGATTTTCTCCCACCTGTGTTGCCACATGGCTTCTTAATTGGAGCAACTGTTATGTCCGTTACGGTGAAGATTTTGCTGTTTTCCTTTCTTCTTTTTTTTTTTAAGACAAAGTAAACTAAGCCACATAAATTTGACAGTGACCATCCCTTATTTAACTGTATTAGAAATAAATATAGGTTAGTTTGAAACTGCCACTTTTTCAGGTTTAGAGTAGAATTCTGATTTTGAATATAAATTAAACCTTCTTCAAAAGTTTTTGTCAGATTTACAAATTACTGCTTTTCTGGCCCCATGTTAAAATCTCATTTGCTTTCTCTGAATATGGACATGAAAGTATCAATACATGTATCTTAACATGTAGGACCAGTTTATGATAGGCTAGCTAGAGATTTGTATTTCTGTTACATGCTTAGTTATTGGAACTTAGTCTGCATGTTTTGAAGTTATGAAGCTCAGAAAAAATATTATTTTCGTTTTGTTTCTCTTTTAGGTCACCAGTCATTTATGGCTCCTTCTTGTAGTGTTTTACACTGCCCTACCGCCTGCACCTGTAGCAACAATATTGTAGACTGTCGTGGGAAAGGACTCACTGAGATCCCCACAAACCTGCCGGAGACCATCACAGAAATGTAGGTGCCCTGGAATTCCCTCTTAGCCCTCTACTGCATAGGACACCAAGCAGTGCTTTTAAGAGATCCTGGGTTTATCAGTTGCACTTCTGACCAATTACCTTAGGCAGGTGTTCCAGTGAGGAGTGTATTGATCCTGACTCTCTTTGATTAAGTATCATGTTGGAGTGGCTAGGATTTTTTTTTTTTTTTTTGGCGTGGATAGAATGACCTATAGTACTTCTTTTTCTTCCCTTGGGAAGGTGTTATTAGACTGTTTAGGAAAAATGAGAGCACTCGTTTATTGCCTGACATTTTGTGAGTGTAGATCTGCTTGGGTCTGTATCCAGCTTGGGGCAACGGGAGTACAGAGAGGGATACAGGTAGAGAAAATTAGCCACAGAGCCACAGAACAGAAGGAGAGGCTGTTCTGCCTTCGCAAGAGCATGTGTCTTCAGATACTGTTTTACTGTTGTGTTTGGTTGACAGTTTGTGTAAGCAGTAATAGTGTTTAATGATAAATTAATAATGATGTTAATAAATTAATTATAAAATAATAAATTAATGATAAATTAAGAATGATATTAATTTATATAAATTTATAAATTGATAATGATAAAGATTTTTTAATTTTGGAGCATTTTTACCTATTTGAATCAATGATTACCCCCATTGAAGGCTTAATCCTCATGACAAGTTGTTGCATACATATTTTATATGCCATTGTGAAATGCATTTCCATGTACTTGCTTAGTGTAATTCATGTGGATAAAACAAGGTCACATCAGACGTGCAGTGGAGTGCTTGTACCACACTGGGAAATAAGCAGCAGAGAAACTCTACATTGGTTAATTAAGATAGCACCCCGCGACCATCCAACTCTTTGTATCATTGCTTCAGAGATCCATTCTAAATTGTACCTAAATAATTGGAATGTTTTGGTTGAAATAATGCTGTAGGACCAACTGCTTTTTAATTTTTTTTTGACAAGCAGAGTTAGACAGTGAGAGAGAGACAGAGAGAAAGGTCTTCCTTTTCCATTGGTTCATTCACCCAAATGGCTGCTACAGCTGGCGCACTGCAGTTGGTGAACTGTGCCGATCCGAAGCCAGGAGCCAGGTGCTTCCTCCTGGTCTCCCATGCGGGAGCCGGCCTTGTTTTAATTTTAATCAGTTATGTTAAGAGCTTCAGTGTGATTTGTAGATGCAGTTCTAGGAACATAATGATATTCCCCTCCTCCCTCCCTTCCCCACTTCTCCTTTATCCCTCCCCACCTCCTTCTTTCTCCCTTTCTCTTTTTTTTTAGATTTTGAAACAACATATTTTAAATTGACATTACAGTGGAAAGGCTTAATACTTCACCAAATAATAAGTTTAACAATAAAGATGCAAAAGACCCTAGTTTAGTGGAAATATAGACATTAACTATAAACAACATTTGAATGGAAAACTGACAATTTTACCCAAATACAGTAAATTGTAAAGTAATCACAGATCATTAAAACTATAGTAGTATAACATTCTTAGTTATTGGTTTGACAAAGGTATAAAACACAGTTTTACAAAACTATATTTACAGAAATACTGACACACAAAGACCTTTCTTTTTTCTTTCTTTTTTTTTCTTTTGTTTGTATTTTAAATTTTAGCTCCCACATATAAGGGAGAACATGCAGTATTTGTCTTTTCAAGTCCACCTTATTTCATTCAACATTATGTCCTCCGGTCACATCCATTTTGCTGCAAATGGTAGATTTCATTCTTTTTTATAGCTGAATAATATTCCACTTTGTATATATACCACATTTTCTTAATCCATTCATCTGATGATGGACACCTTAGTTGATTCCAAATTTTGGCTATTGTGAATAGTGCTGCTATGAACATGGTGGTGCAGGTATCTGCTTTGCTGTCCTGTTTGAAATAAATTTGGGACAACAGCCAAAATTTTTTTTTAAGTTTTTAAAATGTTTATGAATATAAAGAGAATGTATTCCATGTATTTCACAGGTAGAGTTCCAAGAAGATAACCATATTTCCCTCGCTCCCCTCCTCTCTGCCTCAATCCCCCTCTTCCTTCCTTCTTTTTTTTGGGGTTTGCTTTTTACAGAGATGTAGTTTCAATCCATTCAATAATTACAGGCTTAATTCACCACTAACTGCAATATTCAGTTCCACAGGAGTATAAACGAGAGCTAGAAACAGCAATCATATCACAAGATAGGACCAACCTCTTGTGATGGGCCTTCATAGTAAGCAAAAAAACCTACTCTCAAGAACTGTTAAAGTTTTACCAGTTCGTTTAGTGACTAACAAATTAACTGCTGCAGTTACTTTAGATGAGATTCAACTTTGTTCTCCTGATAACCCTGCTCCCCTACCCGCACCATTATTTTAAAGTTGTGAATATGTGCTAAACAGTGTGCTTAGAATTTTGGGACAAAAGATGTGCTCCGCTGCAGGGAATCTAGAATCTATGGATATTTGCCACAAAACACTGAATAATCTAGGCACATAACAATATAATTCTCAGCAAAATTTTAAATAAGGGAAGCTGAATCTTGGAAGAAGACTAAAGTATAGTTTGAGAAGTAGGTGAGCAAAGGGCAGGAGTGACATCATTCTGTTTGAGAGATTGTACTGCTGAACTTGATTAAACTAATAGGTTCATGTTGAGACATTGTCAAAACAATACCTAAAAAAATACATTTCCATCTACTTTTTAGACCGAAGATTACTGAAGTCCTTTTAAACTCATTCAGAATATATTAGTTGTGATGATATGATGAATAGATAGTAGAAAGACACCATAAATTTTTCTAAAGAAAGTCCGGAGTACTCGCTCATGCTCTCTCTTTTTTGGATTTATTTATTTATTTTTTGTTACTTGAAAGAGTTACAGAGAGAGTAGGAGTGACAGAGAGAGAGAGAGAGATCTTCCATCTACTGGTTCACTCCCCAGATGGTCACAACAACAAGGGAGCAGAGGCCCAGGGAGTTGGGCCATCATCATCTGTTGCTTTTCCAGGTGTATTAGCAGGGAGCTAGATCAGAAGTGGAGCAGCTGGGTCTTGAACCCACACCCATATTGGATACTGGCCCGCTGCAGACAGCAGGTTAACCTGCTACACCATAGCGCGGACTCCCTGACAACATGAATTTTTGAATAAAGAAATACTATATTCATATATCCAGGCATAGCATTTATTAACACACAGAACACAGTTATTTCAAAGCTGAGAGAATTCATTAATAATAATAATAAATGCCTGTACATGTGAATTCTCCTATCTTCCACCACGAGGCTAGCAAATTTGGCATGCAGTTAATGCCTATGAAGTAAGATCCAACTAAAGATACTACAAGAGATGAACACAAAAAGTTCATGATATTACAGAGTGTAAATCAGAGTCCAGGATACATGGTTAACTAGAGAAATGACGTGTTAGTTGAAGCTGCGTATGTACTTGCTGCTTACTAGCTCTCAGACTGCTGACAAGTTACGTATCATCTATGAGTCTGTCTCCACAGTGGAAACTTAAGGATTCTTGTCAATTTGAAATAAAATAGGTACCACACGAAGATTTGTATGTGCTTAACATATAGTAATTTTTCATAAATGATATCTGAATCCTGCCACCTTACTTGTGGAAATAACACCTCAACTAGGCCTTGGGAGATACGTGGTAAATGAAAGAACAGGGGTGAAAAAGTAACTTTCAAAATCAACACAACATAAGGAGCACAGGCAATGAAATTGAAAGCAAAAGACATTGTCAAATAGGAACTCAATTTTGTATCTGAGAGAGTACAGGAAAATAAATTGGAGCCACTCCATGGAAGGTCCTGATTGTGTGAGGATTTTGGACTCTGGAATGAATTTGAACACAGAAATTTTAATATGCGTCTTGCAGAAGTACTAGTCTGGCATTTGTGTTGCAGTGGTTTGGCGAAAGAATACAAAGCAGAGGGTTGGGGACGCATAGTAGGCCATTGTGTTGACTCAGAGGACATATCAAGGGAGCAGGAGCTAGCCAGTGGGAGTAGGCGTGGGTTCATGGAACCAGAGAAGACAGCTGATGTAGAAGCTGGATAAATGGGACTGGGTATTTGATGTGATGAGGAAGTAGTGGAGGAAAATGAACCAAAGCATGAGTAATGGGAGGTGATGGCTCTGTCTCTGCACATAGGACGGCCAGGATCAGCATGGGAACTCAGAAGGAAGATGAGGGTGAACTCTACTTGTGAATTACTGAATGAGCAGTAACATGTTTAAAGGTACCAAAATGAGAAAGACTGTAATAATTTTAGAGCAAGACAAAACCCTGGGGCAAAGATTTTAGTTTAATTAACAGAATAAAAGACAGAGTTGACAGTTGAATCCATCAGATGGCCAGGGGAAAGGAGATCTAGAGAAGAAAAGCCCAAGAACCTGAATAAAAACAGCAGAGGACTGCGAGAGGGTGGGAAAGATGGGGTGTCCAGGAAAGATGATCTGCAGACACAGATAGCGATGCTTGTGAACCAGCAGAAGTACGAGAGAACCTCTTGCACCTCGACCAGCTAGCTCTCGGAGGATTTAATTTTGATAGAGTGATAGGTAAGCAAGCCACTTCTCAGAGTCCTAAGCAAGGGACTGTTGGAAAGAGCACATATGCAGCTGCTTGGCCAAGAAATGATTTTTTTAAAAAGATAATCGTTGGCTATAAAGGACAGACTTAGATTTCTTTTAATATGAAACCTGCAACTATTAGAAAGCTGGAAAGAAAAAAATGGTTTTAGGGAGAAATGAGCATGTGAAAGTTAAATACAGTGTATGTGGCGCAAGATCATTCTGAACCCAGAAGGGAATTGGCCAACCCTAGATCATAAGAAAAGGGGAAGAAAAAATTACTGAGGCTTGACAAAGGGAGAAGAGTAAGTTGTAGAAATAATATATCGAAAGCAATATGAGACATTTAAAATGACTTATCTTCTTGTACTCTATTTTATTTTTTAACGTCAGGCTTTCCTTCTACTTTGTATGCTCAATAGATTTTGTATAATGGTGGAATGTAACAGCACAGAAGTTGCACTAAATAATATGTCCCATTGGGTTTGATTGTATTGAAGAGGTAGTATATCAAGTAAAGCAACAATAAATTACATTTATAAGTAGAGATGAAAACATATGTGAAGTCGTATGTGAATTTTACTTCTCTGATTATTACATTGTCAGCTTTATCAGTAGAGCATCTGGCAATAAGTCATATTGATATTTAACTCTAGCACAGTACCTCTATTATCATTTATTATAGTGGCATATCTTACTAGCTTGGTAATGCAATTCTTTTATTTCTCTTATTTTTATAAGAAATTAGTATTTGTAAGATGTGGAAATAAAGTTATATACATCTTTATACTTTATAGAATAGAATATTCTATATAGAATACTAGAAGTTATAAACTTCTCACATAATTCAGTTTTTTGGAAAGCTATGTTTTACTCATCATTTTCAGTAGAAATGTTTATAGCAACTTATCGGCTATTTCAGTCAACAATGTTGACTTCACTTTCTGTTGTGTATTGCCTTCATTCTAGAAACTGTATCACAATATAATTCTACAAAAGAAAGTATGCATGTGCTATACTGTCTAGAAACTGAAAATATGAAAAACTGAGGGTAGAAAAATATGGCTTTTTATTTTCTGATTTGTTAGTAACTATAGATTCATGCCTCTTATATTTGCTAAAACAGTTACTTTTAGTTGAATGCTTAATTTTAAAAATTTTATTTATTATTGATTTGAAAGACAGAGTTATAGAAGAGAGAATGAGAATTCTTCCTTACTCTGATTCATTCCCCAAATAGCCACAACAGTCAGGGCTGGTCCAGGCCAAAGCCTGAAATTCTGTCCAGGTCTCCCATGTGGATGGCAGGGGCCCAAGCACTTGGCCATCTTCCACTGCTTTCCCATGCACATTAACAGAGAATTAGATCAGAAGTGGAGCATCCAGGACTCTTAAACACCTTCCCACCATAGGTGTTGCTAGTATTGAAGCTGGTGACTTAACTTTCTGTACCACAGTTCTGGCCCCTAAATCAATTATTTAAAAATCTATATATAGGCCGGCGCCGTGGCTTAACAGGCTAATCCTCCACCTTGCGGTGCCGGCACACCGGGTTCTAGTCCCGCTTGGGGCACCGGATTCTATCCCGGTTGCCCCTTTTCCAGGCCAGCTCTCTGCTGTGGCCCAGGAGTGCAGTGGAGGATGGCCCAAGTGCTTGGGCCCTGCACCTGCATGGGAGACCAGGAGAAGCACCTGGCTCCTGGCTTCAGATCAGCGTGATGCGCAGGCCGCAGCGGCCATTGGAGGGTGAACCAACGGCAAAAAGGAAGACCTTTCTCTCTGTCTCTCTCTCTCTCACTATCCACTCTGCCTGTCATAAATAAATAAATAAATAAATAAAAATTTTTTAAAAAATCTATATATAAAAAAGAAGTAATATTTTAAGTCTAGAATTAGAATAATTTAGAGAATGAAGAATAGATTAATATTAATGTAATATCTTGTTTGGATGCTGAGTATACGTTATATCACTGGATTTCCTTATAGTCTTATGACAAGCATTCAAGAATTAAATAAAACAGGAAAGCCAATATAGAGGCATGTTCAATGTAAAGGCTGGTGGTTTTCTGCAGGGAGCCACGTTAGACTGATGCTTTTGTTGTGGCCCAGGGTTTGCCTTCCCATCTGTAAGCTAGGAATTTGATTTTGACTACATATCATATTTTGTAATAATATATGTGTTTTTAAATATGTCTTCCCTGATAAAGTATAAGCTCTGTGAAGGCAGGAATTTGTTCCGTTGTGATCACTACTGAATACTCAGTAACAAATCCCTTGGCACACAATAGACACTGGGTAAATAGTTGATGAGTATTTATAAATTAATTTAAAATTTAAAATTATTTTAAATTTTAAAATTTAAGCACTTAGAACAGATTTATCTCAGAAAGGATGTAGCTCATTAACCAAGATTAATAAGTAAAACCTGCAGGAGTAGCATTTTCTTTCTCAGTAGACAAACGGATGCTTCTTGAGAAAAAATGGGAAGAAAAGATGAAGGGAACAGAATGGTTGATGGCATGGGCTAAAATGGAGATGTAGTACTAAAACTTCACTAGTTACCTTTCCCTGTCTCCATACTGGTTGGATTCTACTCTTTACCTGTTTCTAAGCTCTTCCTCTCTGTTTTCCTCTGATCAACCCAGCATCTAATAGGTAGTCTTCTAGACTTCTAATGCCTCTGGCTGTTGAACTCAAATTTCTCAGACTGACAACTGCATTCTACTGTTGAAAGAGAGAGAAGCTCAAAAAAGTTTAAAAACCTTGTGTTTTCTTTAAGTTCAATTGTAAAGTGATTAAACTGGAAACATTTGACTCCAGAGCCTGTGTTCCTTCTTTGATCAAGCTGGGACTTATTGGGATATTACAGAAGAGAAAATTGGGAAAATCATGGTACAGAGGAAAATAGGACAAGAGAATCTTCAAAATCTTTCCTAGGAGGAGAACTTAAAAAGAGCAGAGAGACAGACAAGGTATTAAAATGTACAAATGTTTGTAAAACGAGGGCAGTCCCAGGTTATTTTATATCTCTTACTAATATAATGTCATCTTTTCTGCTCTGTTAAGTTCTATTTTTGTGTATTATGTTTGCCCAGAATTTAACACATTTTAATTTGAAATTTTGACTAGTGTCAACTAGTTCGCCTATAAGCATGACAAGAGTGAGGACATTTCTATTTCTTTGACCATTTCTGCTGCAATAGTTACCATTCCTTGAGTGGGGAGAAGGGCAGATGGAAGGGCTCCTATCACACCATCAGGAGAGCCTCCCGTATTTGATTCCTTACATAGAAAAACATTTCAAAGGAATGTGGACTAATGGAGAGGAGAGAGCAGGGAAAAATGGAACATGTAATATATAATAAAATCAGATGTTAAGAAAGAAGCTGTAGCTCCCCTGAAAGCTTCTCAGCACTTTGCTGCTTTGAGCTCTTCTGGTTGAAAACCTTGTTCCCAAATGGATGGGCTGCTTAAGCCAAGTCTGACATGATCTGGTCCATAGTAGCAAGATCATTTGTAGCAAATTGAGTCTGTATATATCAGATCCTCAGAATCAGTGCTTAGATCACACTTTTAAAGTATAAACCTTTGGATATGATATAATAGATTGCTGTAACGTAGACATTTAGTTGTCTTAATTCACAAAAAGGTCTTCTGTGGCATATCACCTCTTCAAGTCATTATACAGAAATTCTATAAATCATGGAGCACAGCCAGGACCTGGTTCTAACTATTTAATATATCTTCTTTTCTGTTGTTTGCTCATGGCTGCCTTTTCAGGGCTCAGAAACTGGGAGCCAAACAGTTCTTTTCTACAATTTGTCTGAAAGATGTACATCAAGGAAGACTTCAAAGGACGGAAAGGGATAGAGTGGTAGCAGTTCTTAAGCCTAAGGCAAGACTTCTGGGTGTGTCCAAAAATATACTGCGGATTCCAGAAGTTGTAAGCCTTACTGAGTATGCTAATCAAAGTGGAGAAATGCAAGAGAAACACTTTGTTGAGTAAACCCACTGAACTCTATCTAATAATGCAAAAGGCCCTTTAGAAGAGATGTGCAAAGAAGGAGGTTAAGTATTAGCCTTGGAAGTATTTTTGTTCCTTTTCTATCCTCTGCATCGCTAGCATGTGTAATTTTAAAGGAATAACATTGAGGATGATTCTTGAATACTGTAACTGATTACAACTGCGTTTATGATACTGTATATAATTTTGAACATTTCATTTTGTCAATTTCTGTTTAGACAAATACTTAATCTCATGGACATCTGTTTTTCATATGATTTAAAAATTTGGACCTTCTGAAATTTTATTCTTCAATTCTCTCAAACAATACTTACACAATTTTCAAACTACATATTTCAAAGTTATCTGACATGTAGTAAGGGATATGGAAGCTAGATTTGATCAGTTTGCCTATCACCTATCGAGGTGTGAAAAGAATTTTTAAAAATACTCAAGAAATCAAACATGACTGTTTGATTTTTTAGTATCCACTTAGTAAAATCTTAACTACCAGCACAGTTAGGTTGTGTTACTAGTTAATTTTATTAGGCCAATTTTTATTTATTTTTTTTTCTTTCTTTTTTTTTTAACTTTATTTAATGAATATAAATTTCCAGTATACAGCTTATGGATTACAATGGCTTCCCCTTCCCATAATTTCCCTCCCACCCGCAACCCTCCCCTCTCCCGCTCCCTCTCCCTTTCCATTCACATCAAGATTCATTTTCAATTCTATTTATATACAGAAGATCAATTTAGTATAAATACTTCAACCGTTTGCACCCACATAGAAACACAAAGTGAAACATACTGTTTGAGTACTAGTTATAGCATTAAATCAAAATGTACAGTACATTAAGGACAGAGATCCCACATCAGGAGCAAGCGCACAGTGGCTCCTGTTGTTGACCCAACAAATTGACACTCTAGTTTATGGCACCAGTAACCATCCTAGGCTGTCGTCATGACTTGCCAAGGCTATGGAAGCCTTCCAAGTTTGCCGACTCTGATCATATTTAGACAAGGTCATAAAAGACAGAGTGAGGATAGTAACCAATGATCCTAAGAGTGGCCTTAACCAGGTCTGAACAATTATACAGCATTAAGTGGGGAAGAGGACTATCAGTACACACAGGTTGGGAGTAGAGCCATTGGTGGTAGAGTAGAGGTTATGATTACAAAGGAATGAGGCCCAAGTGCACTAGACAGGGTCTAGAACAAAGGACAGAGTCATTATTAGAGGAGCTAAGAAAGGTGCTGTCTAAGCTACAATTAAGTTTTCTGATTGAGAGGCAAATAGAACCTGATAGAAGGGGCTTGATAATAATCTGTTGGGCTTTAGGCCTTGTAAGTTAAGAGGCCCAGACCTATCTATCTCTTCACATGGGGTATATCCTAAGGGAGGTGTGAACCTCCTAGGGGAAGGCACTCTGTTGACTTTCATTACTTGGCTGGCCTGGGAGGAGAGCTGGCCAGGTAAAGGCAGGGGGCATCTCTAACAAGAAATTTACAGTTCTGCCTGCAATGTTGCTGACCCTACTTGGCTGTCCCCTCAACTGCAGTGGTCACTTTGGAAGTTGGGCTGAGTGAAGGGCTTTTCAGCTTGGAGCCAATAAGATCTGTGGCTCTGACCTGGGCATCCTTCGATTCCAGGGCAGGTCCATTTCCAGTGATCCAACTCTTGACAGAGCTGCCAGGGCTCTTCACAAGCTGACTTCTGCTGAAGCCCAGGCTTACCACATTGAAAGCCACTGCAGTGGACTGGCCTGTTGGGTCTCCTTGAGGGCAGATCACTGTACAGATCAGCCATTAATAGGCCTGCCACCCATTGCTTCTGATGCCTAGCTTTCTTTTCCTCCTGGTTTGTGTTAAAGCAGACCAGACGATGCAAGTCAAGGGAGTGCCCGTGTCCCATCTCTAATCTTTGGTGGCCTGAACTACAAGTCTATAGTCACAGGCATGTTCTGTAGTAGTTTTTCTAAGGTAGACAATGCCCATGAGGAAAATTATATTCTCACTTTAAAACTTTCTTTCCCTTTGGTCTGAAAGGGAGTTTTTTTTTTTCTACTTACTGAATACAGTTTTCAATTAGGCTAGTTGTTCATTACATGTGTAGGATACCTAAATTATTTAGACAATGGTAACAAAATATTTAAGAAAACCATATGATATCGTTTTAAGATATAACTTGACATAAAGAACTAAATTTTCCATAAAGTGACTTTGTCTTGTTAAATAAGTCAGTTGGGAATTTCAAAGTAAAATTGTTTTCAATGTGAGAAGATTAGTTATTTCACTATAATAGTACTTTAAATATAGTTATATTCAACTTGGGGATACTAAATGCAATAGATGCTACATAGAGTTCAGAAAATATTATAAAAGTAAAAATTAGACCAATTGTACCTGAGTCAGTAGTTTTACTAGGGCATTTGTTAACAACTAGGGCACTTGTTAGCATTTTGTAGTTTTCAAAATTCCTGATGTTTTTGTTACTTCAAATCCAACCACAGAATTAGCTACCGAGTGGAATGACTTTGGCTACACATTTTATGTTTTTATAATTGGATGCTCTGCAGTGTAGCTAATTTGACAACACTCAGTATTTTATGCCTATTAGAAATGAATATAGCATAAATTTTTAAAGATATCTTGTATCATACTTGTCACTACATGATAAGAAATTACAGAATAATTTTGAAATTAATCAGTTTCACTGCATTTCTGTTGAAACAGAATGTAGGAAACTATATATTCTCTAAAGGTTAGCAGAAAAAAATTTTTCATTTTTTTACTGTAGGAAATAGTTTTGTTGGTTTACATATATAAATTGGTTTCAAATACAAAGCTATTATTCTGCTATACTAAATTAGAATTACTTTTGCAAATTTTGCTGTGAGAGCTTCATAAAAGCAGAAATAAAGAATATATTCCCTAAGTACTATGAAAGGGCCAGTATTTCTTTATCAAATAATATTTTGCCCAGAAATGTCATGAAATCTTAGGATGAAAATAGAGACATCATCAAGTATATATGCAAGTCAATATTATTTCTTGCATGTACCAACATACACAGGCCAGAAAACAAAACAGCATGAATTCTTTCAGGATTGTTTCATCATATGAATAAGCATAAAGTTATTTTATGTAAAAGAATTTTTTAAAAAATTTTTACATTTATATAAAGTATAAAAATTTCATATATTTTCATATATACAGTTTTAAGAGCATAATATTGTTCACTGTTATTTTATTTCTTTATGTTTTTTAGATTATATTTTGTTTTTTTAAGATTTACTTATTAATTTATTTTAAAGACAGAGTTACAGAGAGACAGAGGCAGAGAGAGAGAGAAGTCTTCCATCTGCTGGTTCAGTCCCCAAATAGCCACAACAGCTAGAGCTGGGCTGATCTAAAGTCAGGAGCCAGGAGCTTCTTCCAGGTCTCCTACACAGGTACAGTGGCCCAAGAACTTGGCCATCTTCCGCTGCTTTGGCAGGCCATAGCAGAGAGCTGGATTGAAAGTGGAGCAGCTGGGACTGGAACTGGCGCCCATATGGGATACCAGCGCTGCAGGCGGAGGCTTAGCCCACTATGCCAGAGCACCGGCCCCTAGATTATATTGTCTTAAATTTTCATATCATCATGTTATAAGAGCCCAGAGAAAGGCATAATAATTTAGCTTCCTAAAGAATGCAGAGCATCAGTTCATTATATAGCCCCAAAAGAGCCCTTCAGTACATTTGACATCTCATCTTAATGCTTAGGTTTCTGTAGCCAGTCTAAGACTGTCCTTCAGCAAGTAGTTCCATAGGGAAAAACTCTAAGATATATTATGTAAACTAAAAGTATAGTTCCATGTGCCATTTCTGAGTTCACTAGTAATTACTGGAGTATTTCCACCTTTATTTTGGCATAATTCCCAAGTTACTATGTATAGCATCAGCATCTTAATTACCATTTAAAGAAATGGTAGAATAATTACCTTTAGAAGGTTACATATTTCCATTAGTTAGAAAAACTATTTTTTATTAAAACATTGGTCATGATATGAAAATTATTTGTACCTACTACCCTCTAACTTATTTTTTATTGATGGCTAATTCCCTCAAAAGTTATATTATTGCTTGTATAATTTATATGGAGACACACATTTATATGCAGTTTATTTAGTTGTGTGATCATTCAGAGATAATGTCTGGCCAACCAGCCATAGAAGGCATGCAGAATCACTTGGTCTGGCCCCGGCAAGGCATCCACAGAAGGATTCAAAATTCAGTAAATCTATAGCAGGCTAATTTTTAAGTCAATGATTTTGTATTGCCCATGAATAATGTTATCAATATCCAAATAGCCCTTGGCAGTCAAAGGTTCCCTATCCTTGAAAGCAAATGGCCTTTGTTTATACTGTAATGACTTTTTAAAAAATGTATTTATTTATTTGAAAGGCAGAGTGACAGAGAGGCAGAGACAGAGAGAGAAAGTGGGTCTTCCATCACTGGGTCACTGCCCAAACGGTTGCAATGGCTTGAGCAGGGCCATCCGAAGTCGGGAGCCAGGAGCTTCTTCCGAGTCTTCCACAAGAGTACAGGGGCCCAAAGACCTGGACCTTCTTCTACTGCTTTCCCAGGCTATAGCCCAGAGAAGGATAGGAAGTGGAGTAGCCAAGACTCGAACTGGTGCCCACATGGGATGTTGGCACTGCAGGTGGCGGCTTTATCCACTACACCACAAGGCCAGCCCCTGTAATGAATTTTTTAAGAGAAAAATACAGGAGGCTAAAATAAACTTTTGTAATACTAGTTAAGAAGTGAAAATGAGGCCAGCGCCATGGCTTAACTGGCTAATCCTCCACCTTGCGGCGCTGGCACACCGGGTTCTAGTCCCGGTTGGGGTGCCGGATTCTATCCCTGTTGCCCCTCTTCCAGGCCAGCTCTCTGCTATGGCCCGGGAAGGCAGTGGAGGATGGCCCAAGTCCTTGGGCCCTGCACCCGCATGGGAGACCAGGAGAAGCACCTGGCTCCTGGCTTTGGATCAGCGAGATGCGCCGGCCGCAGCAGCCATTGGAGGGTGAACCAATGGCAAAAAAGGAAGACCTTTCTCTCTGTCTCTCTCTCTCACTATCCACTCTGCCTGTCAAAAAAAAAAAAAAAAAAAAAAAAAAAGAAGAAGAAGTGAAAATGAGTATAGTAACACTATAAATATTTGGAAGGAAAAAATTTTGAAATTACAATAGAGATTAAAATGGTAAAGAAAAACAGAGACCCCAACAAATTTTTTTTAAAAGTCCAAAGAGAGGTAAATACTAATGCAATAGAAAAATGTGTGAAAGTAGCTTCTCTTTTTTTAAGATTTATTTATTTATTTGAAAGTCGGAGTTACACAGAAAGAGGAGAGGCAGAGAGAGAGAGAGATCTTCCATCCGATAGTTCACTCCCAAATTGGCTGCAAAATGGCTGGAGCTGCGCTGATCTGAAACTAGGAGCCAGGAGCTTCTTCCCGGTCTCCCACACGGGTGCAGCGGTCCAAGAACTTGGGCCATCTTCTGCTGCTTTCCCAGGCCATAGCAAAGCTGGATCAGAAGCTGAGCAGCCGGGACTAGAACTGGTGTCCGTATGGAATGCCAGCGCTTCAGGCCAAGGCGTTAACCCACTCCACCACAGCACTGGCCCCCTAAAGTAGCATGTGTATGCTCTCAATAAATATTTTTGTGTACCTGCACTATATCAGGTAATAAGGATGAAACGACACAGTCCAGCCATCAAAATGTTTGTGGTGTAGAAAATTGAATATTTATGCCAACAGTTCTGCAAGTTGTCTAATCAAGAAGATAGGTGTGCACAGAGAACTTAGAGAAGAGGCTACTTGATCTGCTTGGGATAATAAAGTAAGCTTCAGATGTGAGAGTGAGTTTACAGCCAGAGAAACAGGGCTTTTCTAGACAGAAAAGTCCTAGGAAAGTGAGAGTGATGTTTTGTGGAGAACTTAAATGTTTGTGATTCCTTGAACATAAATCTGAAGGCAGATCTTGACGATTAGTCTGTCCTGATGACAATAGGATATGAAGAAAAAAATTTAGCAATATAGCAGCATGGTTCGAAGTTGTTGTTGTTTTTAGAAAAATTAACATGGAGTAGGGAGTGGTGTAGAGGCAGTGATCCCACTGAGAATCTGAGAGGAGCAGTTTCTCTAAGAGGTGATGAGGGGGACTCAGCATCAAGTCATAATGAGAGGATGTCCAGAAGAGGATAAATATTGTTAGAGGACTACAAATAGCTAGTGCCAGGGAACATGATTCCCCCAAAAGGGGTAGGGAATCTTTTCTCTGCCCAGTCATTTGGATAGTTGTAACGTAAGTTATGGGCCATACACAATTATCAACTTAAAAATTAGCCTGCTATAGATTTATTGAATTTCAAATCCTGCCCACGGTTGCCCTGGCAGGGCCACACCAATAGGTTCTGTGAACTTTGCCCAAACCTCTTCAGGGAAAGTAAGAACTGTATATGTGTGAAAGTAAGAACTGTAAAGTAAGAACTGTATATGTGTGAGATGTCACGATGTTACTCATTGTCAGGATGAATTAAATCATCATTTACTTCTTGAAAATTCTGTAACAGATCTATAGTTAATCAACTGGAGAGAATGAGCTGAGAATTCATGAAGTTCAAATGCTACTAGTAATCAACATGTGATCTGCTTTTAGGAAAAAGACCTTGGAAACATGATTGGGTTCAGGGGTGCCAGAGAATACATACTCATTGAGGAACATGGTTACAGAAGTGATGTATAAAACTATTTACGTATTATTTTTAAACCAGAGGAAAGTGTTTTTTTAAAACAAGAACATTATGCGAATAAGAGACAATGCATTGCCTGAATCATAGTAAGTTTCCAAAAGGCTTTAGTGATTGAGAAACAGAACCATAGTACCTCTGAGTGTTTTTCTCTCGTGAAAAGAAATATTATAGATGAAAACTTGGTTTTACTGACATTGTGTTCTCCATCACCCTGAAATCCAAGGCGAAATCCACTAATTATGTGTGAACACCCATTTCTGTTTTAGGGGAGTTTTGCTTTAATTTTCTCTATGACTAAGCTATTTGATTGTGTATACTGAGTTTCCTTGTATTTGAATACATGTCCCTGTGAATACAGGCAAGAAAATTTTAGCACTGTTTAGAAGGTAGGCGCGCGCACACACACACACACACGCATGCTTTTCTATTCTAAATACATAAAGACAAAATGGAAAAAGTCATTTCTTTACTATGAAAACATCGATTAAATTTACACTTGGAGGAATGTATCCTACAATGACATCATAAGAAATTAAATAAGATTAAGGAAATGGATGCTTTTCAGGAACAAGTCAGTCCGAGACAGGGATGGCTGATAATCAATTAGTATGGACACAGTCCTCACTAAGGCAAAAATGCTAGCTCTATTCAAAATATGTCCCGAGAGGCCAATAAATTTATTAAACCTGCAAAGTTCTGGACAATTACCAAACAGAAATAATGCTGAAGTCTAAAATGCATTGGGCCATTTTATGTCAAGACAGATGAAGGATTTCAGTGCCATGTGTTTACTGCTGAAGTTGGAAGTAACATTCCAAAGATATAAAGTACTTTATGATTATTATGTAATAGGCAATAGAATTCCTAATGTCAAAGGAACATTGTTGCTTCCTCCTGTTCAATGTTGAGATGTTACCTAGATACAAAGATGTGTTGGCCACACTGAGCAGTTTAAGATTCAGGAGCTATAGTCATTCAGCCTCCCCTCCCTTTGCTCTATTAAATCTATGTTGTATTCTGTGGCAGCTGTTTTTGCCATTTATGTTAAAAGCAGATGGAGAAAATGCAAAGAACTGTCACTTTTATTGCCATGTATAATCAGCATCTGGGCTCTATGTAACAGACACAATCAATCCAAACATACACTTTATTGGGTATTGTAAAAATTTTTTGGTTTCTAAGATAGTCTTCAAATCAGAGAAAGTGCTATTTTAAGCATGGTGATCATGGAAATGGCAACCAGTTGTATTTTTTTTCAGCCTTGATGTGAATGATATATAGATATATCTGTTTAATATACAGTTACTTAGGTATTTGTATAGCCATATTGCTAATTTGTTTTGAAACATTATTGGGAATTATACATGTTTATTTCACACTAGAGATCAAATCATATGTCAAGCTTATACCTTTCAATGATATCTGTTTATGACTAATTTATACTGTAGCCATTTTATTATATAATGCTGTAAATATCTGTGATTATGCATGTACAAAGATATCCTCATAATTTTATTCTCTTGCCTTTTTATATGAGAAAATATAACCTTTATTTTCTTTCATTTCATACAACTTTTATGAAAACATTTATGATAAATTCTATTTTTCTCATTTCTCAGGAAGAGAAACAAACAGAGAAGGAAAATAACTTTAGCAAGGTTTATGGAGCTAATCAGTGGCAGATCCATGTTATAAGACCAAAGTTCATACTTTTAATCACCAAAGGACACACATTTTTATTTTTATGTATGCATATACACAAAGCCTATAATATTTCTTGAAGAGGGGGATATTTAAGGTTTCACATGTGGGTATTATTTCATATGGTTTGTCAAAATAATTTGATGGGAAAAATATTTAGAGCTCAGCAGAAGAATTGAATGCCAGTGAGCTTAAATTGTCATTTAAATATGCTAATATCATTTAATACCTTGTAAATGACTTCAGAACTAAGTTGGCTTTTTTAATTGCCCAATCATGCTGTGTATTGTGTACTCTGCTGATGTAAGGTCTGCATGCTGATAACCTCTATAGAGAATTTAATATGGCACATAGTCCATCAGTGTGCAAGTGACAGAATTGGAATTCACTGGAATGAAAGTTAGACCTGCACATAATTGCCAATCCTGAAGGTCTTATGTCCTAAAGAGAGCATATCCTAGGATTTTACATTTTCTATGATATTTAAAATAGACACCAAAAACTGAGACATGTTGTTTGCTGTTAGCTATTTTGGAATTCTAAAGGTATGAAAACATGTTACACAAAGTAGTAGTAATAAGAGAGTGGATGGACAAAGATATGAGTGATAGTGATGAAAAGGAAACATACTTTTTTGATTGAACCAGTTAGAAATGTGTCTCCATTTTCTGATCTTGTTGAACATGTCATTAAAATTTTCTTTTAATTTTGAAGAAGTGGTAACAGCCATTTCTTTGATATGGGTTGATTGATGGGTGGATGTATAGATGTATAAATACAGACATACATGAATATTTCTTAAAAAGCTTGGGAAATAGAATTAATGGATTATTATATGGATGTAAAACATTGTGAAAAGGATGCATTGGAAAAAATTATGAATTTTCTATGAATTTTGAAGACTGCCTGCATGCATGCAATCCTGTGTGTGTGCATGTGTAATAAAATATTTTGGAAGCATGGATATAAAGTCAGTGGAAAATAGATAGCTATACATGAAAACTTGCTCCTTGTAATATGAGATTTATATGATTTTTCCCCTCTACTCACTTTACTAAATCTATGTTTACTTTCAAACTCAAAATACTCAGTTTTCTCTGAAGGATGGCATTTGGAAGGCTCTTAATTATGGTAGATTTCATCCTCAGCATGCAAATACATCCTACCCATCACACTATCTGTTTGTGTAACCCTGAAATGTGTTTAATTAGATTCTTCATGGAACAATGGGTTCAAATTTGTGCTCTATAAAGTTCAGCAGATTCTGTGCTATTAAAGCAGATTAAGAGACAGCAAAACTAAAAATGGAAATTTATTTGTTTCTTATTCTTTTACTTTAACCTGAAAATGTTAATATTTTTTCTCTTTTTTTATAATTGGCTTAAATGTCCTCCCCATTAGTAGGAGGGAGAACACAATTTAATTTAAGCAGTGTTTGTAGTTTTGCAAATATATTCTAAAGTTCTTGAAAGGAAAAAATACCATTTATACTAAAGATTTACAATTTTCAGGAGGTACATATCCATTTATTATTTGTCCACTAAAAAGGATACAACAGACATTTTGAAATGTTTTAAAATTTATTGTTTGACATCTGTCAGTGGAAGAATATTTTTCTGGCTGAGAATCTGTCTCTTGGAAGGATGCAATTGTATTTTGCCTTGGATTGCTGAGATAGCACAATAAAAACCAATTAGCTGCTGAGTCAGTATGAATAGCCATATAAACTCTATTTCCAATACTCAGTTTTTGGTAAAAGTTTGAAAAATAAATAGATAAAGAAAAACAAGCAACTCTATTGTACATGTCATTGTTTAGCTTCCTGTTTTATTGCAGATATTTTGCAATATGAAGACTGGATCATGGTGTATTGTGAAAATGTAGTATCTGTGCAGCATCACTGTGTTATGTTTGAAGTACTATTCTTGTATAAGAAATTGCATGCTATTTGACCATTAATTCTTATTTTAAAAATTTACTTGAAACCCAGAGGGAGAGGGAGAAGAAGAGGGAGAGGGAGGGAGAGAGGGAAGGAGAGAAAGAGAAGGGGACCTTCCGATTTGCTGATTCACTTCCCAAACACCCAAAATAATGTCTAGCTAGAGCTAAAGCTGGGAGCCTGGCACTTAATCCAAGTCTCCCATGTTGATGGTGGAAGGCAGTCACTTATGCATTCATTACCACACTGCTCAGGATCTGTATTAGCAGGAAGCTGGAGTCCAGGGATGCAAATGGGTTTCAGACCCATGCATTTCTGTGTGGAATGCACTGTTAGATTAAATGTCTTTGTTGAATGGCTTTTCGAGTATGCATTTTTTAAAATAAAAATCCCCAGTTTTTGTTTATATTTTTGTGTCCATTAATATGGGTAATTTATCAGTGAAATTAATTGACAAGTACAAACTATAGCATATATTTGAGTACCCTTAGAACAACTAGTGATCATTGTAAGTATTCTGGACTCTAAGACATTCAAGTAATAAAATCACTTAAAATTTTCCAAGGAAGACCTTCATTTACATGAAATGATAGAATTCATTTGAACCACATTTGTGAGCTGGAGTCACTGACATTTCAGAGCTCTTAATACTGAATATGGCTTTAAAAACTATATTTAGGAAATATGCTTTGAAATCTGTCAATAATTTTTATTAATAAAAGCTCGATATCATTATGAACATTTCTGATTTTGATCATCATTGAATTCCAGTTATACAGCATAATGTTTTGCACCAGATATATATAAAATATGTGTAGAGTGTATTAATGTATTATGACTGATTCCTTTAGACTCTTTTCAAGGACCTGAAATGATATTTATAAAAAGTATATGAACTGGCTATGAGTTACTGTTAAAAGAAATCTACCAGTTAGTAACAAATATTAATTTTTCCTCATCATAGTCCTATGCCGTTGTGAATAAATCTTCAAACACTGAAATGATGTTTCATGGACCTAGATTCTGAAAAACTTCTCTCAACACTCAATGATGTTCCCTGTGTAGTTGTTTTTTTGTATTTTCATCGATTACATTTTAAATATTTAAAAATTTAACTCTAAGAGAGGGTTATGACCACAGAAAGTTTCTACAAACCTTCAACTCAGAACATTTTAACCAATAATATGCAATGAAACATTTTTTTTTCTAAATTTAGAGTTTTTGAAAAACGTACCATTTCTTAAGGCCTAGATAAATAATGCAGATGTCACATCTATATTTGCTTCCTCTGGTTTATTGCCTGTTTTATGGTTAAATCTGCTCCTAGGAGCCAATGACATGGTGAGAAGGGTTATGTAAAATATGAAGAAAATGTGGTGAGCTAAGAGCAGAGGAAGTAACATAATGTTCTTAGCATAAAGGGAAAGGCATAAGCAGTCATACCTGAGCAAATCTGGGAAAGAAGGGACTCATGCTTTAGTTTTCTTAAAGTAACTAATCATTGTTAACAGTAGTGTAAAAGTACGCTTAACCTAAATGCTTAATCCCAGAGAAGAGGTAAGGATATGAAGTACATTTTGACAATGGAATATTAAGCAGGCATTGAAAGTAATGTCTTAAAAATTTTTAATAATGATAATGTAGGAAAACATGTATGTTGCTACATTGGCTGTAAAGGATACAACTTGAAATTCTATATACAATAAGATCTCAATTATAGAAAAAAAGCAAAAAAAAAAAAACCACAAAGGAACATTGATCTCAGTGCATTATGAGTGATTTTAATTTTGTACTTTGCATATTCTGTATTTTCCAAATTCTGTGATTATGCTTTGCTTTGTCTTTAATGTGAATAGCTTCTGTTGTTTGAAAGGGGAGACGTCAGGACCAGAATCGAAGGTGATGTAGAAAGAACTTTACTTCCTGTATGAGGGAGAGAGGAGCAGTACCTTGAGCGAGAGGAGTATTTAGGGGCTTAGAAGGTGAAGCCATATATTAAGCAAGAGAAGAGTTGGAAAAGAATTAAACAAGTGTACAGTGAGAGCCAGGAATGATAATGTCACATCCAAGGAAAGAAGAATTTTTAGCAAAATTGATGCCACAGTAGATCGAGGAACGTCATGGCATTTAGAAATAAGGGTCAGAGGTGACTGCTGAAGAAACCATGGCAGTGCGGTAGATTTAACACCCTAGGGGTATTTTGTTTCCTTTTATTTTAATTAAATATTGCTCATACATGTTGAAGATTACCAGCATTCAGTAATAAATTTGTACCAATGTATACAACACATATATAGTCAATATATACTCAATGTATTTAAATATAAATATTTTAATGTATATACATGTATATATTTCACATACATACACATACATTTAGATAAGCATGTAAATGTCTAATGTGTATGTATGTGTGCATATATACATGTTTTTAGATCCAGGCAGGAAAATCAAACTCATATCTGGTAGTTCCATAGATAGATTTAATATGGAGTATGAGTTCTAAGATGACACAGAGAAAAAATATGCTGCCAGCCCCAAGGCTTCGAAGAAAGAGATGTGATCTGAAATTAGGGGTAACCCAAGCAGGAACTGAAACCATAAAGAAGATGAGGCACAGCCGCAGACCACTGTTGAGGTACAGAAAGGGAGTAACACCCTGTTTTTCTCTCCCTCAACCCTTCAGTCTCCTATCAGTGTTTCTGCTTGCCCAAATCTCACAGAAGCCAGTTGGCCAGAGAGCCTGGGATACCTGGTTCAATGGAGGCAGCTCTCTGGGATGTGGAATGTTTTTTAGGATGTTTATATGGAGAGCAAGGAAGCTCGACATTTTTTGATTAACTAAAATATTTACCAAAAGACATAATGAAATCTACTCTTTTGAGTCATTCCTAACTAGCTGGGTAAAATATTGTCTTACCCTGAGAGCAGGACCATAGAGTAAATGATGTCAGGGAGTTATTTTCAACTGTGTAATTTTAGCGTATCATAAAAACACTTCAATTGTGTTTGAATGCATTTTGCCGCAGTGGTTTTTACGTGAAACAGTCACATAATGAATCTACAGAGTCCAGACTGTCGTGCTGAAAATATCTATAACAGTCTTAGGAGATTTTGCCTCCAATGAAGCTTCAGAATTAATTTTCTGAGAATGGCAATTATTTTTTGCACCATTAGTATGCTTTATGTAGACGGAACAATAGGTTTATAAGATAATATTCAGCAGCTTTCTTTGTGAACATTATGGCTATATCATCTTTTATACATGTATTCAGTGTTACTACACATTTCTCTTACTTATATTAAGATTATTAAAATGTACTCTCAAGCTCATTTCTTAAAGGTATTTCTTTTTTGCTATAAAGTGCTGGCTTAAATATTGATAATCAATATTTTAAAACAATATTTCTATTCGTTTTATGATTACCTTAATCTCAGGTGGTTCCACATTTTGTGGACAGCAGAATTAATTTTAGTAGTCAATGTTGAGGGAAAAATTAATATACTGTTTGTGAAGAGCATCAACCTGATCCCTTGACACAAATCCTGGTCTTGGATTAAGCATATCTCAAAGTTAACATTCCCATTTAAAAAATTTTGTTTCTCAATTTCAGACGTTTGGAACAGAATGCAATCAAGGTCATCCCTCCTGGAGCTTTCTCACCATACAAGAAGCTTAGAAGAATGTGAGTGACAGTATTATGTAATATGTGTAACTTCAAAAATTATATAGGTTATGGCCATGCATAGAAACCTAATTATGAATCATTAAGTGTGTGACAGCTCAAATATTAAGTGTTGTGACTGATTGCTAGTTCTAGACTAAAACTTCAATATTAATAGCTAAACTATGTAATTTTTACAGTGCTTTGTAATTTGACATACTGATTCACACAAATGTGAATGTATATAGTCAATATATTATGCAAATTCTCACATACTCTATGGTCAAAAGGCATAGCATTTTTAATGAGAATTCAGGAAAATAGCTGCTGGTTGATTTAAAAAGCGTAATTTAGGATTCTTCAGATGTTTCATGTGGCAAATTTTATACAAGTAGCAATAGGTGGAAAATTGACAGGTGAAGGCTGTACATGGAATGCTCCTGCAGTAAACCTCACTGGCACCTTCTGTGGTTTAACGGAACCCTGTTTCTGATCTTAGCGACCTGAGCAATAATCAGATCTCTGAACTCGCGCCAGATGCTTTCCAAGGACTGCGCTCTCTGAATTCACTGTAAGTATTGATGGCATTGAGCAGAACCCACAACAAAGGGTGGCTGTGACTTCTAAGTTGGCATTTAGGAGAAAGACTCTCCTACGTTTTCATTATGAAATGGACGTTATTAATAATACTAATTATCAGTCATCATTAATGATCCCATCACGTTTATGGGAGACTGCTGCCTGTCACTAAGATTAGCAGTTAGTAATGGTATGCATTTTATGGTTTGTCAATTTTGCCACCATAGAACTAGAGTAAGAGCACATTTTGGACAAAGTTTTTTTTTTCTGAAATAAAGGGACAATGTTTATTTTGGAGTCGTCTAGGCAGTTCTGTATTTATCATCTCTGAGGCTATAGCCACCATGTAAGGGGACAGTCTCAGCCATCTTTAGATTGATGGCTGATGCCATCTTGCTGTGAAGGTTGAAGATGACCAAGGAGAGGACCCCTCCTCCACTATTTGTTTCATCACCTTGTGACTTTCCTGAAAGAAATAGCTTTAAACGTGCCAAGAACGTAGATAAGAGTGTATGACAGCTTTTAATGTCAAGAAAACTTTCATAGAGATAGCTATGTAAATTAAGGATGGTCTAAAATAAATTTATAAAAGCTACTGTTCTTTCAAACTTGTAAAAATTCTTTAACTTTCCACCAAGTAAAATGATGTTTAGATCAAGTTTTATTCAGTTTGTAATTGGAGGCTAGCATTTTTATGGTCTTCAAGACTAGATTCTTGGAGATGAGTTCTTACTGAAGTGAGTTAGCACAGTCTTCGGGATTTCAGCAGTCAGGGATGGCAAGTGAGAATGCTGGGATGCACAAGGTACACATGTCAGACCCAGATAAACAGCTCAGTTATGTAGAACAGTTACTCTCACGCTTACCGAGCGGAGAACTAGACAGCAGGGCTCATGTGGGCACATGGGGGTTCAGGCTGCTATGCTGACCTGCTTTCAGAAGACTGAGTGTTCTCTGAGAAAAGAATGTGAAATGTTACCACTTTACCTGAAGTACGTGCTTGGGCTCATTTTTGTTGTTTCGTTTTGGAGGTGAGTGTGGTGGCTAGTGGAAAAGCAAGGCCTGAAAATGTAGAGTATGGTCATGTGTTTCTCTCAGAGTGGACTCTTGGGTTTTAACATAACAAAATTCAGTGTGAACTTCAGTTGCATAACCTACATTCTCCAAAAACTACTGTGTATATCATCCTGAAAACTTGTATTCTCTAAGTAGAACATTAACAACCTCCTAACCAAACAGAAAGACAAACAAAAGCCAAGTTACTGCAACAATTTTTGGCCCTTCAAATATCTGTGCTTCAAAGAAAACAATTAAAAGTCAAAAAGTAGGGGCGGTGCTGTGGTGCAGTAGGTTAATCCTCCACCTGTGGCGCCGGCATCCAATATGAGCACTGGTTCTAGTCCAGGCTGCTCCTCTTCCCATCCAGCTCTCTGCTATGGTCTGGGAAAGCAGCGGAAGATGGCCCAAGTGCTTGGGCTCCTGCACCCATGTGGGTGACCCGGAGGAAGCTCCTGGCTTCGGATCGGTGCATCTCCAGCCGTTGCGACCATTTGGGGAGTGAACCAGCAGATGGAAGTCCTTTCTCTCTGTCTCTCCCTCTCACTGTCTGTAACTGTACCTCTCAAATAAATAAATAAAAAATATTTTAAAATGTCAAAAATATAAAAATGAATGGAGAATTCTTAGTTATGTCTGCTTGCCTGCTGAGTTTATTATTAAGCTCTCATAATGTTAAATTGCCTTTTATGGCTATGAGAATTAAACTATACTCAAGTATATAACCAGATTAATCTAATGGTTTCATTTGCTAAAGGAGTAAAAATATTTTAAAATGGTACATTTCCAAATAAATCTATTGCATTTTACATTAAAGAAAAGCAAAGTCAATGGTAAATAATTGCCAAAATGGTATCTCTTACAGAAAACCAGCCTTGATTTGCTAAATATTTTTAGGTCTTTTCTGTTGAGTAAATACTTTACCATTTATTTATTACTTTAGCCTTAATACTTATTGCATATTATTTATTGTATATAATTATATTATTATACATGAATGTGTTATATGATATATAACATAGTAGTAGCAAACTTTTTAAAGATTTATGCCTGCATTAAATCAGGATTTTTTATTTCCTTCAATGAGATAGCAATGTAATTTCTAGAGTATTTAATAAAAATTATGAATTAATCATATTTATATATTTTATATTAACAAAATTAAAAGCTAGAGCAGTATTGCACAGCCCTAGGCATATAACCTTTATGACATTAGATAGCTTGTGTTCAAATCCCAGTTCTATCATTTCTCTGGTGTGCAGCTGAACATGTTATTAATTTCCCTGTACCCCAGTTAGCCACAGTTAGCCCATCTCTAAAACAGGGATAACATTACTACCCTGCTTGCTTTGTTAAAGCACAGAGAGAGATGATAGGTATAGGGATGACAAAGTCATCCTGATACATATCAGGGTGACATTTCTGGATTTTAATCATCCATGGGAATTTTTATGCCCAAGAGCTCTAGCACATGATTTTGGTGGATTTTTTTTTCCTTTTTTTTTTTTTTTTTTTTCATTACCCCTTGCAAACTATTGCAATTCCCTTACTCTAATTTCATTAACTGTCTCACAGATCCCACAGGAATCTACACTGAAAAGAGGTCATTATTCCACTTCAGTTTCCTACAGCCTTTTCTTGGACCGACGTAAATTCTCCTACTCAGTATCTTAGAGTTTACTGTAGGTTTTCAATAAAAATCGAAATGCAGCATCTCTATTTTGTCCCATTCTTTCCCTTTTCTTTCCTTCTTTCTTTTTCTCCTTCTTTCTTTCTTTTTCTCTTCTCTCTCTTTTTCTTTCTATCTTTCCTTCTTTCTTTGAAAGGAACAGATACAAAGAGAGAAGGGGGAGAGAGAGAGAGAGAGAGAGAGAGAGAGAGAGAGAGAGAGAGAGATGGACTGATCTTCCATCTGCGAATTTACTCCCCAAATGGCCAGGGCTGGGCCAAGTTGAAGCCAGGAGCCAGGAGCTTCTTCTGGGTCTCCCCTGTATGTGCAAGTGCCCAAGCACTTGAGCCACCTTTTGTAGCTTTTCCAGCTGCATTAGTGGGAGCAGGATCTGAAGTGCAGCAGCCGAGACCCAAACCAGCATTCATATGGGATACCAGCACTGCAGATGGAGGCTTAACCTTTTACGCCACAGTGCTGGCCCCTAATTGTACTTTCTTTAAAAATACTTAAATGTTATAATTCTCAAATATGCATTATTTTTATTTTTGGAATGTAACTGTGTTAACATTTATTGGAATAGTAAAGTGTTCCCATAGCAACTTTTTCATGATAGCCGTCTTACAGGTTCCTATGTTGGTCGTTTTTTCCATAAGAGCTCTGTCTCTGCCAACCTTCTAAAAACCTAAGAAAATTCAGACTGGCCACCCATAGTTGCTGTCTCTTAGTACCTGATGTTGAGCTCACAACAGTTAAGCTGGGTTTAACATTCTTAACCTTCCTTCCAGTAGCATATGTAAGAGCTGTCTTAAGATTTCCCTATACTTTCAAAGCACAGTAAAACAATTCTCTATCAGCATAATTATATGCTCTTTATAGTATCCTGAATATAAGTCATATATAAGCATACTGTAGAGAAGCTATGCAGTTTGTCATTCTTGGTATTTGTATGATATTGTTCAAATCCCTCACATATTTGTTTTTTGTTTCAGCTGAATTTATTTTCATCTCCCAAATTTTAAAGAAATTATCTTTCCCTCTTAACAGTATAACACAAATTCTCACTGGACTTCTTGCACTTTATATCTTTATGTAACAAAATGTCTTTCCTTCACTTTTATAGATTTTGGCTCTATTTTACTGGCTGTCATCCTACTTCTTCGCCCTTGTATTTGGATTTTTTTTAACTCATTCTCACTGCTTTTTTTATCTCATTGTTGTATAAAAAAGCTCCTATCTGCCGGCGCCGTGGCTTAACAGGCTAATCCTCCGCCTTGTGGCGCTGGCACACCGGGTTCTAGTCCCGGTTGGGGCGCTGGATTCTATCCCAGTTGCCCCTCTTCCAGGCCAGCTCTCTGCTATGGCCCAGGAAGGCAGTGGAGGATGGCCCAAGTGCTTGGGCCCTGCACCCGCATGGGAGACCAGGAGAAGCACCTGGCTCCTGACTTCGGATCAGCATGATGCGCCAGCCGCAGCAGCCATTGGAGGGTGAACCAACAGCAAAAAGGAAGACCTTTCTCTCTGTCTCTCTCTCTCACTATCCACTCTGCCTGTAAAAAAAAAAAAAAAAAAAAAAAACAAAACCTCCTATCTATAGCATTCCCATACCTTTTTGTTATGAAATATCTGTAGCATCACACTAGTATTTATTTATTGTAATAGTTTATAGTTGCTGAAATCTATAACAATAACACCTATACAGATAGAGTTCCCACTTCCTTACATGATTTCTTCCCTTTTTTCCACCATTTACCCAACTTGTCTTATAACTATAAACATTTTTTATCTATTTTTAATAGTTTTAAAGACAACAGCATAGATTTAACTTTATAAATATGGCATACCTTCTACATGGTGCACCTTTCATGCTATTTGAGCAAACCTTTGAAACAAAGGCCCAAATGAACTATCTACTAAATTGTTCACCCATTGATTTTCATGTGGTACCCCACAATTTATAAAGGTTTTTTACCCTTCTCATTCAAGAGCATTCAATATATTAAAACTGCTTGCTGAAAATTACACTTTGTGATTGCTTTTTGGAAGCCATTCTTTCCCATCTTGGTCATATAAGTGCTCAGCACATAGAGAAAATGTTGACAAACAATAACATATGGATGCAATCTAATTGGGCACCATGCTTAGAAAACTCCGCGTGGCAAAGTTGCCGAATACATTAACTGAATGGTCTTGAACTGAATACCTTGAATTGCTGCCATGGTGTTACAGATAACTCTTTCATATACTGATTTCATTTTGTTTGGGTAAATTCCCAGCAGTAGGATTGCTTGGTCAAATGGTAGATTTATGTTCACATTTCTGAGGTATCTTCATACTGTCTTTCACAATGGCTATATCAGTTTACATTCCCACCAACTGTGGATTAGGGTACCTTTCATGAATATGGAAAATTCCTGTCATCTTCTGTTTCTTTAATATTTTGTAATTTTCATCAAAGAGATCTTTGACCTCCTTGGTTAAGTTTATACCAAGGTATTTAATTTTTTTGCAGCTATTATGAATGAGATTGATCTTAGAAGTTCTTTTTCAGCTGTGGAATTGTCTGTGTATACAAAGGCTATTGATTATTGTGTGTTAATTTTATATCCTGCCACTTTACCAAGTTGTTTTATGAGTTTACCAAATTGTTTTATGAGTTCCAGTAGTCTCTTAGTGGAGAGTTTTGATCTATCTATATATAGAATCATGTCCCTTCATCCACAGATAGTTTGACTTTCTCCTTTCCAATCTGTATCCATTTGATTTCTTTTGCCTAATGGCTCTGGCTAAAACTTCCAGGGCTACATTGAATAGCAGTGGTGAGAATGGGCATCCTTGTGTGGTTCTGTCTTAGTAGGAATGTGTGCAACTTTTCCTCGTTCATTAAGATGCTGTTGGTGACTTTGTCATAAATTGACTTGATTGGGTTGATGAATGTTCCTTCTATACCCTATCTGATTAGGGTTTTCATCATTAAAGATGTGGTATTTTATCAAATGCTTTCTCTGCATCTATTGAGATAACTATATGGCTTTTGTTCTTCAGTTTGTTAGTGTGATGTATCACATTTACTGATTTGTGAATATTGAACTATCCCTGCATACCAGGGATTAATCCCACTTGGTCCTGGTGAATGATCTTTCTGATGTGTTGTTCGATTCAATTAGCTAGTATTTTGTTGAGAATTTTTGCGTCTATGTTCAACAGGGATATTAGTCTATAGACCTCTTCCTCTGTTGTATATTTTTCAACTTTAGGTGATACGGCTTCATAGAAGGAGTCTGGGAGGATTTGCTCCCTTTCAATTGTTTCGAATAGCTTGAGAAGAATTGGAATTAGTTCTTCTATAAATATAAGATAGAATTCAGTAGTGAAGGCATCGGGTTCTGAGCTTTTCTCTGTTGGAGGGTCTTTATTACTGATTTAATCTCTGTATTTGGTTATTAGTCTGTTAGGTTTTCTATGTCTTCATGACTTAGTAGATTGTATGTGTTCAGGAATTGATCTATTTCTTTTAGGTTTTCTAATTTGTTGGCATATAGCTCTTTGTAGTAATTCCTGATGATTCTCTTTATTTCTGCTCTATCTATTGTTACATTTCCTTTATCATCTCTGATTTTATTGATTTGAGTCTTCCTCTTTTTTGGTTACTTGGGCCAATGGTTTATCAATTTTGTTTATTTTTTAAAAAAACCAGCTGTTCATTTCAATGATCTTTTGTATTGGATTTTTGTTTTCAATTTTGCTTACTCTTCTCTAATTTTAATTATTTCTTTCCTCCTACAAATTTTGGGCTTGGTTTATTGATGCATTGATAGTTCATTTATGTGATACCTTCCAAGTTCTGGATGCAGGCACCATTTGCTGTAAACTTCCCTCTTAACATTACTTTTGCTGTATCCTATAAGTTTTGTTATGTTGTATCATCATTGTTGTCATTTGTTTCCATAAATTTTTGGAATTTTTTTTTTATTTCTTCTATATCCCCTGTATATTCAGGAGCATGTTGTTCAGTCTCCATATGTTTGCATATGTTCTGGAGACTCTTGAGTTGTTAATTTCAAGTTTCATTCCATTGTGATTAGAAAAGATACATTGTATGATTTTGATTGTTTTGAATGTGCTGAGACTTGCTTTATGGCCTAGCATCTGGTCAATCCTAGAGAAAGTTCCAAGTGCTGAAGAAAAGAATGTGTATTCTGCAACTTTGGCATGAAAGGTTATGTAAATATCAGTTAAGTCCATTTGTTCCATAGTGTCAATTAGCTCTGTTGTTTCTTTGTTGATTTTCTGTATCTTTCCATTGATGAAATTGGGGTATTGAAGTCCCCCATTACTATTGTATTGCAGTCTGTGTCTCCCTTTAGATTCATTAACATTTGTTTTAAATAGCCAGGTGTCCTGGCATTGTATGTATATACATTTACTATGGTCACAGTTTCCTGTTGAATTGATTCTTTAATCATTACATAGTACTCTTCTTTGTACCCTTTGACAGTTTTTGTGTTAAGTCCATTTTGTATGATATCTGCATGGCTACACCTGTTCTTTTCTGATTTCAGTTAGCAGGGAATAACTTTTCCATCCTTTCATTTTCAATCTATGTGTGTCTTTGTTGGTGAGGTGTGTTTCTTGTGAGCAGCAATTAGGTGGGTCTTGTTTTTTTAATTGATTTAGCCAGTCAGTATCCTTAACTGGAGAACTTAGGTCATTTACATTCAAGGTTAATATTGAAACATAATGACTTCGCCCTGCCACTTTTCCATAAATATTCCTATTGTTTGCTTTGAATTTTCTTTGTACTTTTAGTGGCCATTTTTCTACCTTTACATTCTTTCAAATGGTGGCTTTCTGTGTTTCTGTGTGCAGCACATCCTTAGGTATCTTTGTAAGGCTTTATGAGTGGTGACAAATTTCAATTTCTGTTTGTTATGGAATGTCATTATTTCTTTTTTAAAAAAAAAGATTTATTTATTTGAAGTCAGAGTTACACAGAAAAAGAAGAGACAGACACAGAGAAAGAGAGGTCTTCCATCCACTGGTTCACTTCCCAGTTGGCTGCAACAGCTGTAGCTTTGCCGATCTGAAGCCAGGAGCCAGGGGCTTCTTCCAGTCTCCCACATGAGTGCAGGGGCCCAAGGACTTGAGCCATCTTCCACTGCTTTCCCAGGCCATAGCAGAGCTATATCACCAATGTCATGGGTTACTGCAGTCTGATTCCACCTGACTCTTCAAAGCTGGTGTTCCCTTAGTCTCTCAGCTGCTGGGGTCATGTGTTGTGTCCGTGCTTGTGCTGCAGTCTCCACACAGAGCCGTGGCCTCCCTCTCCTTCTCTTGAAGTTCCACTGCTGTTCTTTCTCTGTCTTTTCCCTGACAATGCACTTCCTTCCTTTTTTTTTTTTTTTTTTTCTACATTCTCATAGCCTCTGGTACCCTACTTTTAGGGACTAAAAAGATATATTTATCATTGAAAACCTATTGTGAATAGCGACAAGATGAGTCAGCCATTTACATTTTTTCTGATTAGACTTTTGACATCCCCTCACTTTGCTAGTTTTTTAAAATTTATTTTCTGGGACAGTGCCATGGAATAGTAGGTTAGCCTCTGCTTGCAGTGCCAGCATCCTGTATGGGTGCTGTTCATGTCCCAGCTGCTCCTCTTCCAATCTAGCTCTCTGCTAAATGTCTGGGAATGCAGTGAAAAATGGCTCAAGAGCTTTGGCCCACCACCCATGTGGGAGACCCAGAGGAAACTCCTGGATCCTGGCTTTGGATCAGCCCAGCTCTAGCCATTGCAGCCATCTGAGGAATGAACCAGCAGATGGAAGAACGCTCCACTTTCTCTACCCCTCTCTGTAACTCTGCCTCCCAAATAAATAAAATCTTTAAAAAAATAATTTGTAAGTTTATTATGTATTCCTCTGCTAGTTTATCATCATGTTACTCATGAATCCAATGTGAGAACCTCACTGCAAGCTGAAATCTGTGCTAGGCATCAAGTGTACCAGTGTGTTTAGTGTATGTTCAGATTGAGTACCGTGATGATTTTTTCTAATTCTATTTCTTGGGAAAATGTGTGAAAATTTCAATGTTCATATTCATGATCTTTCGTTTCTCAGCACATACATCATATGTTTGTAAGAAAAGCTTTATTCTTTTGTTGCTCTTTTATTGATTCCTTTCACTATTTACCAATATTGAGAAGCCAAACTCATCCTTCTAATAAGCAATGGAATTTACATTTGAGTTCTTCTTGGTTACAAAGTGTATTCTCATTATATATGATCCTTGTGTGTGTGTGTCTGTGTGTGTGTATAAAACCTGCCAACTTAATGGGAAAAATGTCTACAAAAGGGCAATGAATTATAAACTATATTAATTTTCATTGACTTCTCTTAGTTTTCTATGTTTTTTAAATTGTCCATAGTAAGCAAATATCAGATCTGTAATCTGGCAAAATATATTGACAATTGACTTTGTTTACTCAGTTGTAACTTTTATGACATATTCAGTGCCTGTTTATAGCCTTTATACCTGAGTACATATATATTATATAAATATGTTAGGTTGATTTGGTGTCTCATATTTTCTTTTGAAACATTTTTTTCAGTGTCCTGTATGGAAATAAGATTACAGAACTCCCTAAAAGTTTATTTGAAGGACTCTTTTCCTTACAGCTACTGTAAGTATTTGTTTTGGATCTGTTGAACTATTATATTCTGGTCAGTTTGCCATCTTATATTTTCATAGAGATATCAAATAATTTTAACCCAGAATGATATACTTTAATGAATTGAAAAATAGTCTGGTGGAGCTGCCTTTGATGATAGTTACCTACTTGAAGACACAACTCTTGGGAAAGGTCCCAACCTTTTTTTGTACTGTCAGGGATATATGGCTTCTGGTTGCAATCTCTGTTTCAAACCATCACTCAAGAGCTATTAAGGAAATATTAGGCATAGTGAACTAAATTGTGATAGAGAAAAGGGATATCAAAACATATCCTGCCTGGAGATGGCTACTCTTTCTTGGGGACAAAACTTCATAACACTGAGTGCTATCCAGAAGATATCCAGAAGAGGACTGGTTTAGTTGCGTGGAAGTTCTGTTCTGAGAAAGGGTGTGGCTATATTCCCAAGGGCAAGACCATGAATAAAACCCAGACCCAGTGACATGTAGCCTACAGTTATATTTGCTGAAGTGTAACTTGTATCCCAGAGTCACAGAATATTAATATAGTACATGTGAAAAGAGTATTTTGTGGTATATTTTGTTGAAACAGGTATATATAATCAAGAAATAGAGACTAATGTAGTAATTTAACCCACCATTCACCAGGAGGTTTAGGAAGTATTCCTGCAGGCCAGCACCACGGCTCACTAGGCTAATCCTCTGCCTGTGGCACCGATACTCTGGGTTCTAGTCCCGGTTGGGGTGCCAGTTCTGTCCCAGTTGCTCCTCTTCCAGTCCAGCTCTCTGCTGTGGCCCAGGAAGGCAGTGGAGGATGGCCCAGGTCCTTGGGCCCTGCACCTGCATGGGAGACCAGGAGAAGCACCTGGCTCCTGGCTTCAGATTAGCGCAGCGCGCCGGCTGCAGCAGCCATTTATGGGGGTGAACCAATGGAAGGAAGACCTTTCTCTCTGTCTCTCTCTCTCTCACTGTCTAACTCTGCCTGTCAAAAAAAAAAAAAAAAGAAAAGAAAAAGAAAAAGAAAAGAAAAGAAAGAAAGTATTCCGGCAAAATCACATGTCCATTGGGCACCTGTTATATACTAGGCAAAAGGGAAATATCAGAGAACAGAATAGAGCTCTGATATCCTGGGGGAAGGCATCATGAAAACAATGATCAGTTAGTAATGACTGAATTATATGTATGAAATAGAAAAATAAAGATATGCAGTAGAACATAGAAGAAGGAGATTAAAGGTAATTGAGAGTCCTGGAAGTTGAGAGGAGGCAAGGGCAGACTGCAGATGTTGAAGTGAGTGGTCAGACAGGCTGGATAGAGGGGAGATGTTCGCAGAGCTGAGGGAGCTGAGTGAATAACAGCCAAACAGGTATCTAGGTGAACATTCCAGGAAGAGAATATGATACTGATATGTTTGAAAATGAGCAGACTTTTGTCGCTGGGCTGACACAGCCAGGAGAGAGAGCGAGAAGGCTGTAAAATTCAGAGTGGGGTCCTGTTGGCTCTAGGACTTGGGCTTTGACTCAGAGCCCAGCAGAAGCCACTGCATCCAAAATGGCTCTGAGAGGGAAGTGACGTGATCTAATCAGTGTTTCGCAAGGATCACTCTAGCTGCTGCTCTGAGAAAACATGGCACTTCTTTTGCATACAGCACTACAGGACGCAATGCTTTGAGATGTTTTTAGGGTATTATTTTTTTTGACAGGCAGAGTGGACAGTGAGAGAGAGAGAGAGAGACAGAGAGAAAGGTCTTCCTTTTTGCCGTTGGTTCACCCTCCAATGGCCGCTGTGGCCGGCACGCTGTGGCCAGCGCACCATGCTGATCCGAAGCCAGGAGCCAGGTGCTTATCCTGGTCTCCCATGCAGGTGCAGGGCCCAAGCACTTGGGCCATCCTCCACTGCACTCCCGGGCCACAGCAGAGAGCTGGCCTGGAAGAGGGGCAACCGGGACAGAATCCAGCGCCCCAACCGGGACTAGAACTCGGGGTGCCGGTGCCGCAAGGTGAAGGATTAGCCTAGTGAGCCGCGGCGCCGGCTGTTTTTAGGGTGTTTTTAACCAAGCTGAATCAAACACACCCCTGTCTACAATTCCATCTCTGTGCCTTCTAGAAAAGATGTGCAATGAGTTCTGTTGAATAAATATAGAAGTGCTACTAGATTTAAGTTCATTTTACTCATGGCTCTTAGCTTTACCTGGTAAACCCCAAATCTCCAGACTGCATTATCTAAATAGTTAAAGTTATCATTTTATTTTAAGATTCAAAAAGTTTTATTTCTTGCTTGGCTTTTCTCAAGAAGGACAAAATCTTGCAGGTGAGTTAATGAGATGCTGCACTTTAATTCTGCAACTATTTGATCAAACAGATTATTGAATGCCAACAAGATAAACTGCCTTCGGGTAGATGCTTTTCAGGATCTCCACAACTTGAACCTTCTCTCCTTGTATGACAACAAGCTTCAGACCATCGCCAAGGGGACATTTTCTCCTCTCCGGGCCATTCAAACCATGTATGTATACATGATTTGGTTCAAATTGGATGAGTATCATTTTCACTCTGAATGTGGGAGCTGAGTGTCATGGCAAGTCGTGTACAAAATGGTTCTGTGTGTTTCTGAAAGGCATTTGGCCCAGAACCCCTTCATTTGTGACTGCCATCTGAAGTGGCTGGCGGATTATCTCCATACCAACCCCATTGAGACCAGTGGTGCCCGCTGCACCAGCCCCCGCCGTCTGGCGAACAAAAGAATCGGACAGATCAAAAGCAAGAAATTCCGTTGTTCAGGTAATTTCTTATTGCCTGTGACATTTCCCCTGTGAACAAAAACAGTGGCTATGTGAGAGCTACCAAAAGCAGCTGGCCTTGTACTGATTTTTCAACATTATAGAATCATAGTTTTCCTCTGCCCAGGAGGAAAGAGAATTGTAAACACCACTCATATAGCACTTTTATATGTAATATTTTTAACATCATATCCAGAAGTTGAAATAGGCTATTGGCCAATTTAAAAAGATACCTGGATACTTCATACTATGTTCTAGGGTTCAAACTTAACAAGGGCCTTTTAGCCAATTCAGAATGCCCTTAAAGTATGTTATAAGTCTTGTGTTTGTTGTACTTTCTGTATGGACCAGCTTAAAGTAATCGGTCATGTTTTCATTTCTTCAGAAATTGAACTGAGGTTTGTTTATGTGCTTTTCCTCAGGCCCAATAAGGGGTTGGAGAGGGGAAACCTCCTGATTTCTTGCTTCTCATTCTGAGTGCACTTTTATTAGGCAATCTCTGGTTTTGAATAGGACTATGAGGGTACCTTATTTTTTTAGCCAAAAGGCCATCTTTTAACATTTTTGGAATATTACCTTTATTTATGAAAAATCAATACTTTATATTAATATTAACTAGAAAGTTTACATCAGTGAAAATTGCCATTGATCTAATATTTTCTATTTTCTTATGATAGAATACATTCTATATATATTTGGTAGTATGCTATCTAACTATTCCAGGCATAATTTACTTTCAGCAGTTAACTCATATAAAAAGCTGATATCAAAACCAAGTTGATTATTGTCTGTGGATATTTACTTCTCCCTGTTCATTGTTGTACTTCAGCCACTGCTGTGAATAAATGTTTTTCATTAAGTTACCTATAGTAACTTTAGTCCATTCTTAATCTAATATAACTCATATCTCTGCTTGCTGACATTCAGGTGCATCTTCTATTTTTTTTCTCTTTTTTTTATTTAGCTAAAGAACAGTATTTCATTCCAGGTAGGTTTTGCTCGGTGGTAGGACTAACTGCAGAAACCCTTTGCTCACCTTATAAAACATAGCTTCTAAAACTTGTTATGCATGCTTTTGAAGTACAGTGGATACTCTATAGATAGATTGACTATGTATAGATCACTTGTAGCTGTTTCCTGAAAAGCTGACCTTTGCATGCAGCTTCTGATGTTAAATGTATATATTATTAAACTCCCACCTTTTCTTCTCTCCCTTTCAGTTTGGCACATTACTTAAAATTTCTCACAGTAGCTAAAATGTTTGAACCTATGGCTCTCTACTTCAATCATTTTTTCCCTTACATTGTATATCTGATCTGTCAACCTGTTTTTAAAATATAGCTTACTGAGCTGTTTTTAAAGACAGAGACCTTTCTGTTGTCAAAGAGCTAGTTCTACATGGAATCAGAGTTGCATTTCAAATCATGAGGCTTAAATTTTTTTTAAGTTTACTTTTTGCATTTCTTTTGCTTCATTGTTTATTTAAAGCAGCAGCTTCCTACTGATTTGTGTGTACTTGTTCTTTATATTAGTGACTTTACATTATTGCACATATCAGGAGTTGCTTTGTAACTCCACGAAAAGCAAATCGATGTCCATAATGAAGCCTTTTGAAGTTCTTGGGCACTAAATGCCTTGAATAATTCAGGCAGATGAATGAAATGTTTCTAATACAAATAATTGCACTGTTTTATCACTTAACACTGTCATGACTGATGATTCTAGAGCTAGCTCTTTAAATTGTTTCGTTACTTATTTTCTCCTTGCTTGCCAACTGTGTAAAATGCTTCTTGACTTGTTTGTTTAAAGCCATTATATAAAAATGTTAAGTATTGATTGGCTAAATTTACCATCTCCTGGGTATATCTTGTACTGTATCATATTTTAGGAGTTATAATTGAGAATATATTCCTGCAGTGTTAGTGTGTGAAACCATACTTAGGTACTTAAGAAGACCTCTGGATATGGTGTCTATTTTAAAGAGATATTTATTGCTTGTCATTATTGAACTATAAGTTTGATAATTTAGTTATAAATTTATTTAGTTATATTACTTATTTTGACCTTGAATGATGGATAATGTTTCATATATTATATTAACTGAGTAACAATGGCATCCTGAAATCATTAGCTTTCATTGGGAATATTTGAAATACATTTCTAACCCAACCATTAAGTGGAAAATTATCTGATGACATTTGCTTCTGAACAGCAGAGCCCCTGTTCACATAAAGAGCAAAACATTGATTTTATTTACGTACAGATGTTAACACAGTTAATGTAACTGTTACCAAATTACTCAAGCTATTCAAATATACTTCATTAGTAGTTCAGAAATTAATGTCTCCAATCTGTAAAATAAAAACAAAAACCAGATTCTTTTCATAAAATCTAATAAGGTTCTCTACTCTTTTGATAACCACCAAAATGGGTTTTAGAAAGTATCTTTAGGTAACACTATGTGTTAATTTTTAATTTCTTATCATTTGATTTGCATAATTTAAAATAATCACTGTAGAAGCTTGGACACAGAAGAATTCTTTGGGTCTCCCATATGTACTTTTGTTTCAACATTCTAATTGAAACTTGAACCTACCTAAAGAACCACCATAAAATAAACATTATTGTCTTTACAGCACATGCAGATAATTTGAACTGGAAGATAAACCGTGTATATGTGACTCACACTCTGTTACTCTTATTTCACTTTGAACTAAAGCATAAGCCAGAATAAAACTGATCCTCCTAAATACCATGGCATTAACTGCCAAGTATGATGAAACTATTATGTTCAGCATTGCAAACTTCATAGGAGATTCTGATTTCATTTCCACTAAGTGACATTATTTATAAATTGGAAAGACCATTAAAAAGCTTGTATGCCACAACCTAGAGATTAATCCAGATGTGGTCATGATAGTCCTTGAGAGTCTCCGTGATTAGTTTCTCATTCACTTTTACATGTGTACTTGCCTACTACCGTTCTATATGGCATTCTGAATATTGCAGTGATAACTCAAAAGAAAATCTGTCTTGCAGAGAGTTCATCTTTCAGAGAAATCGACAAGAACTTAATTTGTACCATGCATCTTTTATGCTGTTGCTTTTCTTGTAAGACCTTCATGCCTCAAAAAATTATTATAAAATTTTGCAAAGCATGACAGTTCTCATCATACCATGCTGTCTTCCTATAATTGCATAGTAAAGAAAGAGAACTTAGTTTGATATATTTGTGTATTAACCTTAATTGGGATTACTCTGTCTTTCCTCCCTTCTTGGGGATCTTTACTTTGCAGGAATTCACCATTTGGGCTGTAAGTAAAAGTGTCTGGTCTGAAACAAAAATCCTCCCATTTCAATCCTGATGTACCTTCTTTTAGTCTTGGTCTTTGAGCCTTTTTAATCAAGAAGAAACCACAGATCTTTTGAGCTTCTCTGTTGTCCTTGTAGCTCACCTTCAACTTCTTCCTGGATGTTGTTCCCGAAAGCTGTTGTTTCCATCTGCAGTTCTGAGGAATGGTGGAGGCACCTTTCAGTATAGCCCCTTCTTTGTGTTTCCAGGAAATCTTCGGTAGTAATACTCTTACTATGGTCATAACCATTCTGCGGGAAGAATGCATGTCATGTAAACAGTATTACATTTCCAGAACGTCTGTAGCTTTTCTCCTACCTCCCTTCATCTTTCCTCTTGGTCTTACCTTTGGCCTAGTGGTTGGTGTAGTGATAATGTAGCGAGATTTTCTGTTGTGCTTGATCTAACCATGTGGTTGCGAGGTATGAGTAAAACATGGTTCCGTCAAGCACCATGGAACGTCACGCAGCTTTCTACAGCATGACAAGCTGCTGAGGCTTAAATCAGGATTTACTTGTCTCTTTATAAAATCAAAATAAAAAAAAAAGGGCTTTTTTTTAGGCATTTCTGCAGATTATGTGAGAGGGAGAGAATGATAAAAGTCCATATAAAATTTAAAAACCTGAGTATGATCTATCTGCCTCAAAAGCCCTAATTTGCCATGACAATACAGGAATGTGTCAATTTACTGGATACAGTTGCAATTCTTGACTCAGAACAAAACGATTGATAGCGATTGTGTGATTCGCTGTGAACCAGGCTAGCATGGCTCAGAACTGGATCAGCAGAAAGTACGGCTGTGAAAAGCTCAACTTTGTTAATGTTTTCCTGTCGTGTGAATCTGGCCACTCTTTTTTTCCAGAAAATTCCAAGCCTTTCTTTTAACCCTCTCCTGACATCCATTGACCAAAATCCCCTAAGTTGTCTCCCTGTTGCATAATCTATAGTTATCTTGCACTTTTCCTCCTGTAAACTAATGAACGTTCAAACCGTCAGACTCAGCCTCCGTTTTTGGCTTGAATCCTCAATAGGTACAGAAGATTACCGATCAAAATTAAGTGGAGACTGCTTTGCAGACTTGGCCTGCCCTGAAAAGTGCCGCTGTGAGGGGACCACAGTAGACTGCTCCAATCAAAAGCTCAGCAAAATCCCAGACCACATCCCCCAGTACACTGCAGAGCTGTAAGTTCATCCCCAGCAAAGCCCTGCTCCAGGGGAAGGACTGAGAGCAGGACAGCACAGGAATTTTGTGTTGCCACTTTTAATCTCCAGATATTAATTTTAATTAACACTTATCACATTGGCCTAACTCTTCTTCGTACAGGGCAGTCCATATTACATGCCACCTTAGTTTATCATTTTATACAAACATACACTTGCAAGATATTTAATTCACAACATGCAGTAAGAACTTAATGCTAATAATACTGGAGTTTATCTGATATTTATTTATTTATTGGGTATTGTATATACAAAAACCCTTTCTAAGCACTTAATGGATTTTAAAACATATTCTTTTTTGAATGATTTATTTGTTTTACTTATTTGAAAGGCAGAGTGACAGAGAGAGAGAGAGAGAGAGAGAGAGAGAGGCAGATAAACAGACACAGACCTTCCATCTAGTGTTTCACTCTCCAAATGGCTGCAACAGCCAGGCCTGTGTTAGGCCAAAGCCAGGTCCCAGGAACTTCCTCCAGGCTTCCCATATGGGTGGCAGGAACTCAAGTGCTTGATCCATCATCCTGCTTCCTGGGAACATTAGTGGGGCGTTGGATAGAAAGCTGAGTAGCCAGGACTTGATGAGAGACAGACATCACAATTGGTGCCTTACCCACCTGTGCCACATGTCCTCCCTGATTTTAACATATTTACTCCTTACAGTAACCAAATAAAGTAGATTTATGGTCACCATTTAGAATCTTATTCATTATGAATCTAATTAGGGAGTCTTTCTATCTTTACTTCTTCAGTGTCTCATAGGCGGAAGGATTTGAGATTATCAGTAATTAAAGTACAAAGAATAGCTTAGCAGGAAAAGTGAAAAAGACAGGGTGTGATCAGATTCACATTCACAATATTAACATAGGACCTTGTGCATACGAGGTGCTAAAATGTCTACAGAATCATTTCTAGACTCTATGTCCATGCATGGTTTGCCTTTACTGACTTTATTTACAAAAGGAAGCACTTTAATGTTAGTGTTCAGAAAAATCAACAGTAAAACTAGGTAAACCTCATCATTTTCTGAACATCTTAGCAATGTGTATGCATGGCACCATCTGGTATTTGTCAGTTCCTGCTTTGCAGAGTTGGTTGTCTCTTTGTGCCAGTGTAATCCTTCTGTCTTCACGGACATGGCAGCCCCTTGCTGATGAGGATTGTGTGCTACAGTTTGTCTCCTACGATGCCTGTATTTATGCCTGTATCTTCGTGAATTTTAAGCAATTTCAATAACGAAAAACAAAGTGATGACTTTAAAAGAATTAACAGAAGCTACTTTGTACTTTTAAGTGATGCTTTTTTACTCTTGTTCATGAAGCTATTTGATAAGAGCTCCATAATTTTTACATGGAGATCATGTAATGAAAATCCCAGACTATATTTTTATAGCCATATAGGGCTTATTTTTATTTCTGATAATACTACAAACAATAAAAATATGTTCTCACATGGTATCACCTTAAATAAGCTTTTTTACAATCAAGAATTATGGTTGGGACTAGCCTGCAATTAACCTTCATCTAGGGTTGTAGATGTGTTTTAAGAAATAAGTACTTTTTAAAAATCACACATATAAATATCAGCACTAGGAAGAAAACTTGAAAAGTGTGTATCTGATGAAGGATTTGCATTTAGAATATTTGGAGAACTGTTACATGTGAAAAAGGTACATTACCCAATTAAAAAGTGATCAGATTTTTGTATGGATATTTCTCCAAAGTAGATATACATGTATCTATTGGCCTATAAATATATGAAATAATATTTGCCATCACCAGTCATTAGGGAAATCTAAATCAAAGAAACAGTGAAAACCAATTCACACTCACTGAAATGGCTATTGAAAACAAAACAAAACAAAAATGACAGTAACAAATGGGAGAAATTAGAGCTCTCATACATTGCTGGTGTGAATGTAAAATGGTATAGCCCCTTTGGAAAACAGTTTGCATCTTTTTTTTTCAACTTTTATTTAATAAATATAAGTTTCCAAAGTACAACTTTTGGATTATAGCAGCTTTCCCGCACCCATAAGCTCCCTCCCACCTGCAACCATGCCATCTCCCACTCCCTCTCCCATCCCATTCTTCATCAAGATTCATTTTCAATTATCTGTATATACAGAAGATCAACTCAGTATATACTAAGTAAAGATTGCAACAGACTGCACCCACACAGACACGCAAAGTATAGAGTACTGTTTGAGTAGTAGTTTTACTGTTAATTAAGGACACATTAAGGACAGAGATCCTACATGGGGAGTAGGTGCACAGTGACTCCCATTGTTGATTTAACAATTGACACTCTTATTTATGGCGTCAGTAATCACCCAAGGTTCTTGTCATCTGCACCTTAAATTGAAAACACTTATCCACACAAAAACGTGTGTGCCCCTGTTCACAGTAGCATAATTTACAATTATCAAAAAGTGGAAGCAGCATAAATTCTACCAACTGCTACGTGGACAAACAGAACTCAGTCCACTTGGTGGAATATGATTCAAAGACAACAAAGCAATGGAGTGTGCTGCCACACCAGTAAACTTTTAAAGCATTATACAAAGAGAAAAGAAACCAGACACAAAATGCCACATTTTGTATGATTCCATTCATATGAAATATCTAGAATAGGAAAATCAAAATCAATACAGACAGAAAGTAAATGCACAATTGCCAAGCCTGAGCTGATGAGGAAGCGAACCCTTGGTAGTGATTATGTGGTTTTTTTAGGGAAGGTGAAAATATTTTGGAATTAGATAACAGAAATCGTTGCACTATTCCTGACTCTACTGGAGACTGCAGGATTGTTTATTTTAAATGGGTGAGCATTAGAGGACGTGAATTAGATGTCAGTTCAATAAAGCTGTGTTTAAAAATGTTACAGAGCGTGTGATGAGGAAAACATTTCTAATGCTTCTTAGGGTAGTAGTAAAAAGTGTTGAGGAACCTTGTTCTAGAAATTACTAAATGAGAGCTGGTTTTGAGTATTGGTTTTCCATACTGTTTCCTAATATATTTTATGTTGATAATTAATATCTGAATAAAATAAGACAAATATCAGTACTTTCTACAAATCTTCTGTGATGTGTTTTACTTTATAGTTATCATTAAATAACATAAAATATATATTGATGTAGATGATAAATAAATCAGTGTGAGAAATGAAATTTAATTCCTTCCTCACTGTTGGTAATGAAAGCTTCCTGTTCTTTCTCTGCCTGCCTCCACCCCCCACCAGGCGTCTCAATAATAATGAATTCACAGTGTTGGAAGCTACAGGAATCTTTAAGAAACTGCCTCAATTACGAAAAATGTAAGTCGTTTTTCATCTACTTTTCAAATCTTGCTAGTATTTTGTTGTTGTCTGTCCTTTTATAGTTTAATTTAGGTTTCTTGAGAAATTGGAAAATATGAAAACTCTATAGAAATTCCCATCTGACTCGCTGTGACACGAACGCAGGGCACTCTCTGAGCTTATCTACGAGTTGTTTAAACAATGACAACTCCCGTTTTCTATAGCAGAGTCTGGATGTCTTCCTTTATCTCAGACAGCTGGTCTCTTATGTGGTCGCAATAGGAATCCAGCCATCTAAGCACATTTATTTGGATTCAGTATATTTAGTAACTTCCTTTTCTATTCCCCAAATCATGCTGTTATTTCTCTTTCAGAGCCTTCATGTCAACTATTTGACTTTTGCTTCATTAAACTTTCATTAGAAGATAGTCAAAATTAATGATTGGTAAACTAGCTTGATAGCACATCTGTGTTACATGCCCACAATTCGTATTTTAAAAGAAGTTCATAAGCTCAGCAGTAGCATCAACACCCTGCCAAGTATTGCGTATGCCTGAGAAGGAGCAGGGGAGAGTCAGAAGAGGGGACAGGAGTATCAGGCCGTGGAACACTCTCCACGTATGAGGCAAGGTCAGAGGGAAGAGGGAGTCATTCTTCCAAGATATCTGTATTCGTATTTGTACCTGACCCACAGTTACAAAGACTGTGAGTGGCAGCACACGTTGAATCCACTGCCTATGCACTTGACCACTAAGACATGCTGCCTATCAAAGGATCTCTGAGGTCTCAGTTGCCTTATTTTTTCCCTAATGCTAAATGCTATAAGATGATTTTTAAGGCAACAACATTTATTGAACAGTTACTATGTATAATGCTCTCAGGGGAATAAAACTATATAGAGACATGATTATTGTTTGGGGGTCACTCTTGGGCTTGGAGTGAGCAGTGAGGAGGATGAAAAAGCTTGCAGAAAAAGCTGTTACCTCAACCGGGTACTCTTGTCTTTTGGGCAAGCATTTTAGTATTTGGTATCGTACAAAATACTGAGAGTTAATATAGTTGTTTTAACATATTAATACATGGGAATTTGGCCTAAGAATAAAGTCATTGAAGTTCATTTCCAGTGCACTCTAAATACCATAGGTGCATATTTCAGTCAGTTGAGATACCCGGGTTCAATGTCTGGCTTTGTCTCCTGACTTTAGTTTCCTGCTAGTATAGGCTTGAGATGCGGAAGTGATGGGTCAAGTGGTTGGGTTCCTGCTGCTCATGTAGGAGACCAAGGTGAATTCTTGCATCCTGGCTTCAGCCAGGCCCAGTGCCAGCTGTTGTGGGCTTTTGGAAAATGAATGAGCAGCAGGATTCAGTTTCTCCCACTGTCCCTCTTCCTTTTCCTCTCCTCCCAACCCTCCCTTCCTCTCAAGAAACAAATGAAAGGGAGAACATTTGTGCTACAGTAGACTGAGCCTCACTTGGGGTACCAGCATCCCATATTGGAGTTTGTGGGATTCAGACTCACCTCTGCTTCCTATTCAGCTTCCTACTCAAGTGCATCCTGGGAAGCAGCAGATGATGGCTCGAGTACTGTTTCTTTGCTACCCACATGGGAAACTGTGATGGACCGCGAGGATTTTGTATTCCTGGGGACACTTGCAGTTCATTTTGATATGGATCAGGCTGTTACTTTATGGAGTTTTTTTAAGATTTATTTATTTATTTGAGAGGCAGAATTACAGAGAGGCAGAGGAAGAGAAAGAGAGGTCTTTCATCTGCTGGTTCACTCTCCAGATGGCCGCAATAGCCGGAGCTGGGCAGATCCGAAGCCAGGAGCCAGGAGGGTCTTCCAGATCTCCCATGTAGGTGCATGGACCCAAGCACTTGGGCCATCTTCCACTACTTTCCCAGGCCGTAGCAGAGAGCTGGATCAGAAGAGGAGCCACTGGAACTTGAACTGGCACCCATATGGGATGCCAGCACTGCAGGCAGTGGCTTTACCCGCTATGCCACAGCACCAGCCCTGGTTTGTTTGTATTTTACCATGGACGCTCCTTAATAGTAGTATTGTCCATTTGTTTTGAGAAAATAGGGACGTGTTGTCCTTTCAGAGCCTGGGCAGTGCCGGGCAATCAAAAGCTTAGAGATAGTAGATGACTTCAGTCAACAGCAGACAACAAAAAAAATATGTTCAGTACCCTCAATGTTAAGAAAAAACTGTTTGAAAATCCTTGTTTCAACAATTTTTATTTAGCAACTTCAGCAACAATAAGATCACAGATATCGAGGAAGGAGCCTTTGAAGGCGCTTCTGGTGTAAATGAAATACTTCTCACAAGTAATCGTCTGGAAAACGTCCAGCATAAGATGTTCAAGGGATTGGAAAGCCTCAAAACCCTGTAAGTATTCTTATTTTCATTGCAGTTCTTCCACCAAAGGTTGGAGTTTATTGTTCATTATAACCCTGGCTGGGGGAGGGGGTGGACATTTCCTACTTACTTTTTCTCTGTCTCTCCCTCCCTCTCCTGCTGTGTGTCTTTCTCCTCTCTCTGTCTCTCTCTCTGTGTCTCTCTGTCTCTCTGTCTGTCTCTCTCTCTCTCTCTCTCTCTCTCTCTCTCTCTCACACACACACACACACACACACACCAAACACATTTTGTCAATGCCCACTTACTGTAATTCTCATCTCCATATGTTGTTAGCAAACGATCAGGAACGTCCTCCTGGCCACTGTCTCCCCAGCAGTGCACGCATTTGCTTGTACAAATCTGGCTTCCCAGTTCTGCCTCAGAACAGCCATCCTTTATCTTTTCTTCAAGCACCTCCATCTTATCCTCTCTCTTGACCCAAGATCTCAGTGCTCCAACATCTACTGCATGCTATGGCAGAGTAACACAATCTGTTCATCTGGGGACTCCCTTTGTATACCCATACAAAGTCTCAACAAAGAATAGGCACTGGCCAGTGGCCTGCGGTTACTATATCTCTCAAAAAAGACATGCTGAGGGTCATGTCTACTTACTTAAGGGTAGGAGGGTTGGAAAACAGAGATCATAACTGTTTCCAAGAGGTTGTTGGCCAAGGAAGGTGGGGATTAGATGGAATAGTCACCACAATCACTTTTGTACTGCTTGAATTTTCTACAATGCAGATTTTTTATTTATTTTTAAGTATACAATTACGTTAGACAAAAGTGGTAATCAAAATATTGGAATAGAGACAAACCGAACAATCTTCTGGAAGTCGTGAAGGAAACTGTTTGTAACCAAGAGATACTGCTTGGCAATTGCAGAGGGGCAGGGTCTGGGCTGCTTATTTCCCCTAAACACTGAGAAGCACGTGCTGACGGCTGAAGGCATCTGTTGCGCACTCTTTCTGACATGCTGTGTGAGAATGGAATTCCTCCAGCCTGGCATATGTGTGAATGGCATCACAAGTTCAAATCCAACCAGAGAAACTCTGACCTAGGAGCACAACTTTGTCTGCTGATAGCCTGAACCAAGCCACCCAGCAGGACCAGCCGGAGACTTGCAGACCTCTCCTATGGGCTAACATGGAATGCCATCAATGAGATGTGTAAATATCTCTTCAGCCCTTTAATGGGAGGGATGCCAAGGAGTATTGTATAGAAGAGAGCAGAGAAGGTGTACCATGGATGACTGCATCTAACCTTCCCCCTCAACCCCCCAACCGAGCTCTATCGGGAAACTCAGTAGCTTGCACATCCTGCAATAAGCACAAGCCTCCCTTTTCGAGGTCAGCAGTTCCTGGAACCTAGTCCCTTTCATGGGAGCAGAGGAGAAGGCTGTAACTGCACCTGTGTTATTCTGCTTGGGCTGCTGTAAGAAGATACTACAGACCATCTAGCTTAAATGCAGAAACCTATTTCTTTACCATGCTGGGGGCCAGAAGTGTGAAGCCAGGGTGCTGCCTGTGTGGACCTGTGCTGAGTACTGTCTTCCTGGTCTGTATATGTATATGGTCTTCTCACTGTGCTCACACGCCCTTTCCTCTGTGAGCTCGTGGGCAGACTCCAGGATCTCTCTAGTGCCTCTTCCTTTTCTTGTAAGGATGGAAGCCCTATCAGAATGGAGCCCCACCTTGTGACCACACTTACTCTTAATTGCCTCCCTTGATGCCCTCTTTCCAAAAGCAGTGACACTGGGTGTTAGTGCTTCATGAAGCGTGTGAATTTGGGAGAGACACAGCGTTCAATCCATAACACTACCCTGGGAAGCTTATCAAAACACACGTTTCTCCTTGCTAGTACATGCATAGGCTTTGCCCTAAGAATTCTCTATAATCAGCTTTCCCCATTTATTGTGTTTCCATGGATGTTTTTGTGCCACTTATGTTTTAGTACCTGAGACAGGCATCCACTGGCTGTCTTCTTTATCCAGCTGTGCCACAACAAGCATCATAGAGCAGTTCAGAGCCACACTTGGAAGATTCACAGTATCAGAGTAGGTGCATCTGGGCGTAGCTGTTCTTTCACGTACTTTCAGCCTGGAGCTTAGAAGATTTTGACAGTAAATGCCTGTGCTTTTCTAAACTTAGCCGTTTAGAATTTGTAGGCTACATCATAGGATAGATAGATAGATAGATAGATAGATAGATAGATAGATTGATAGATCGATAGATAAATTTCTGCAAGTCTTTGAGGAAATCCCTGAAATTGCAGCTAAATTTGATGTGTGTGTGTGTGTGTGTGTTTCCTGCGGAACAAAGTTTTTCTTCAACTTCTCCCAGGGTTCCATGACTCCAAGATTAAGACCCAGCACTCTTTATTTCTTCTGGCAAAGGAGAGTACTGATAGGAACACTTCTCTGTTGAGCATTTGTTTCCTAACATAAAACAATACCTTGAAAAGAAGGAATGATTGTTTCTTCTTATCTGTGACTCAGCAGAATGCAAAAGCTTCTGTTTTTTACTTATTATAAGGCAAGCTAGAATTTTATTTTTTGAAAGATTTATTTATATGTTTATTGGAAAGGCAGAGTTACAGAGCGGCAAAGGAGAGAGAGAGAGAGAGAGAGAGAGAGAGAGAGAGGGAGAGAGAGAGGTCTTCATCCACTGGTTCAGTCTCCAGATGGCTGCAATGGCTAGAGCTGCACACCAGTCTGAAATCAGGAGCCAAGAACTTCATCCAGGTCTCCCACATGGATGCAGGGGCCCAAGGACTCAGGCCATCTTCCACGGCTCTCCCCGGCCACAGCAGGACTTGAACCGGTACCCCATATGAGATGCTGGCACTGCAGGTAGCAGCCTCACCCACTACACCACAGCGCCGACCTCAAGCTAGGAATTTAAACATGATTGTTCATTTTCTTTTAGCTCTCTTTTCTATAGTCATTACTAGCAGGCTGGTCAAGCCATGTTTGGAAAATATAAATTAGGGAATTTTGTGTAAGATTTATGGTAGCTATTCATTTGTACATGGGATTTTTGGAAGGTTTTTGTTCCACTTCTGAGCTCCACAAATACACAGTTCTCAACAAACAGTTAAGAACTGGGCCAAAAGTTGAACAGTGATGATGACATGAGAACAGTGTGAATCCTTTTAGTGGCAATGACTTAAAATGGTCAGAATTTTTCCAAGGTAAACCTGTTTCACTGTCATGGTAGGCAACTGGAATTTGGGTCTGTTCCCTATTTTAAAATTCTAACTTAAAGCATTGAATTAATTTTCATAAATGAATTACTTTGAGCATGTTTTATGACTACTGCATCAAAGTTGGCTCCCATTACTCCTGTTCAACATTGCCTCAGTAGCTAAGTTCCCAACAGGCACTCAGTTGCTGTTGATTCTTTTCTGCCTCCTTTCTGTTCGACCTCAAATGTCACACTACCCTGACTGCACAAGTCACAAGGCTCCAAGGAGTCAGGAAGCTGTAGGTGAGCTAGGACATCATGTAATCATGAAAACACAATTCTAGCATCCAAGGAAAGTGTTCTACCCTCATCGTGGGCTTGTAAATCCTTGCTGATGTTCATCGTGCCTTTTGTAACAGAGTTTTGATCATTGACAATTCTATACACTTCATTCTTACAGAATGTTCGCAGTATATAGCCACAGCAATTCCTAATGACAAGAGAACATTAAAAAAAAAAAAAAAAGCAATGAGTTCTGTATATTTGCAAAGTGGGATTATTTTGATCCTCGAATAGGCAAAATTGATTGCTGGATGCTTTGTTTCCATAACAATATCCTCTTTCTTCTCTTAGGATGTTGAGAAGTAATCGAATAAGCTGTGTTGGGAATGACAGTTTTATAGGACTTGGTTCTGTGCGTTTGCTTTCTTTATATGATAATCAGATTACTACTATTGCACCAGGGGCATTTGATACCCTTCATTCTTTATCTACTCTGTAAGTATAAAAATGATAGTCTGTATTCATATGTTACTTAATCTAATATATTATATTTGCAACTCTTATTAATAGTATTTTAATTCTGTATTGGGCATTTCATAAAAATGTGATTGGGGTTTAAATATTTTCAAAAGGACAAATTTGTTCATGTTATATCTATTTTTAACTTTTCTAGAAGTATTAACTACTATCTCATGAAATTTTAATAATTTTTAGTCAGTTTTTTTATGGTAATATGATCAATGATATATCTTAATTTCTAAATTTTAAAATTATCATAACTTGGTAGTGCCACAAATGAGAGAAATATTATAGATTGTTTTCCCCAGTGTTCTAACATTGGAGTCTTTTCAGTGTAAGTGTCATAAAAACAGAATTGATAGGGTTATTGCCCACAAACTATGCTCAAAAGGATCATTCACAATGACAGGAGATACATTAGGATGACCAGACCAACAATAAAAGCTGTTCACTAGAGGGCATTTACCATGATATTAGGAAAATATTGAAGAAATAGATTGAGCCTGTCCAAGAAGATATTTTATGTAGACAGCTGGAAAACAAAGAATATTTGTAGGTCTATAGACAGAACTCAGTGTCTAAAAAAAAAAAAAATTCCCAAACAATGTATTTCAGGCCTCTCACATGTCAGTATCTAAAAGGCAATGTTGAAAATTATTAATCTTATAACTAATATGATTTCTTGGTGATGGTGGCATCCAGATATACTAATCTTAGTCAGTAGCAGAGGAGTAACAATGGTTAGAAAGAATAAAAAGCAGTTTAACATAGCTCGAGTCATTGAAGAAATAATATAAGGGAACCATCCACCCATCAGTAAAGTACTTAATCCTCTTTCCACATAAAATGTGACATTTTACATTGAGTGACTAATTTGTGCATATTAAAGATGGCATGTTTATAAATAATGGGATTGTCAATAGGTTTGTGCTGAAGTGGTAAGATGCCAAAAGTATTGAGATTTGTAGAAGTAAATTCATTTTTATAACTGGCATTTAATCAACTCAGCTGTCAGTTTAGATGGGAAACCTATTCTCTGGAGCAAATAAGAGATGGAAATTTTCAGATGACAAATTAATGAAATAGCTGTTGTCAGGTTAAACTCAATAATATAAGGTAATCAGCCTTCATCTTTATATTAAATTACTGCATTATCAGTGCAGGGAAGTTTGACAGCAAGTGAGATTTCTGACAAATTTATTTCTAAATGAGATATCTATCAGGATTCACTGCATAAGCCCTAAATTGCTGCCTTCATTTAATTTTTGCATAAAATTTTTGCAATTCTCTTATGTGAAAGCGTTGCTATTATTATTGCTTGGTTCCAGATGCAAATATTTTAGTGAAAAATGCATAACATGTGTTGCATGTAATTGAGTATGAGGATGAGGAAAGGAGTTCAAATAGTAAATAGGAATCGTTCTGAGAGAAATGGTGTTTAAAAATGGTAGCCTGGCTTCTTGAGAAATAAGAAAACACTGAATTACCCTGTGCTTGTTTGCATGTGACATTAGAAACCTCTTGGCCAATCCTTTTAACTGTAACTGCCACCTGGCTTGGCTGGGAGAGTGGCTCCGGAAAAAGCGAATTGTCACAGGAAATCCTCGATGCCAAAAGCCGTACTTCCTCAAAGAAATCCCCATCCAGGACGTGGCCATTCAGGACTTCACTTGTGACGACGGTAAGAGACACTTGCCGAGTGCATGCTCCTCGGTCATTCACGTGGCTGTTCTGTGTGCCAGATGTAGTCGCACCATCCTACAGTGATTGTGTACCTTTTGTTCTGCTTTATTGTTTTCTTCGGCTTGGACATTGGACACTGGCTTTCGTAGACCGCCCTTTCACAATGAGTCTACGTACTGTGTGTTTCTCAGTGTTTTAGATTTCACTGTTTCCAACTTGTGATCAGTACTATTTATATAACTTTGTTTTAACTTTTCTTTATTTCCTAGATATCTCTTTTAGGAACCATCATTTTCAAATGAGAAAAGCAATTGACATAAAACAGACATGCTAGTAAATCTGACAAACACAATAGTTTTCACATTTTAATGTTCTCCCCATATCATTGCATTTGATTCTCCTAATAGCACTATCAAGTAGGTAGAGCAAGTTCAATTATTATTGCCAGTGAATGGAGAGCTAATTGAAGCTCTTTATTTTAAAATTAGGGGTCCATGCAAATTCTGATCAACATTTTACAGTAATCTAATTCATTACATCTCTTTACACTATAGTTGTATTTATGTTTACCTCCTAATTAAAAGTAAATTTGTGTAAGTAACTGAACAAATAAATATTGTGTTGGCAATACTAATTTTAAACTAATTTCTAGAATTTTACACCTAACAGTCTGAAAACAGTGATATATAGAATGTCTGATATCGATTTGTAAATACTTAACGCTGTCTAAATTAGTAATCATTTGGATCAAGACTCTTGTGTTTGTTAAATTAATCTAAAATCATAAAATCCCTTCCAGCACCCTCAAATCCACAAATATGGGTTCTTTTTATATTTCCTCTGGCACTTTAGGAAATGATGACAATAGTTGCTCCCCACTTTCTCGCTGTCCTACGGAGTGTACTTGTCTGGATACAGTAGTCCGATGTAGCAACAAGGGCCTGAAAATCTTGCCGAAAGGAATTCCAAGAGATGTCACAGAGTTGTAAGTACAGCTTATCTATCCGTTTCCTTGATAGTTAATGTTTTACATCCCAAGGGGAAATGGAGATCACACAAATAGCTCTAGAATTCTATTTGCAAATTTCATCGCACAGACACTGAATTAATAGCATGTAAAATTGTAAGTAAATAATACAAAACTTAGTTCAGAAAACCTTGGGAATTGCTGGTTTTATGTGTTTTCTTATTTTTTCACCATGGGATTTCTCAGTCCTCTATTATGCTAAGGTGCACGGTGCAGAGAGGATGATAAAATACAAGGTAGTCCCCCCATTTATTTGTACCTATCACCCTTTTCAGCTGGAGTTATCTTGCAAGACTGATGCTTCATCTAATGCACTTCAGGAAATGCTATTTTTTAGTTTATTTATGGAGTCTAAAATATTCCCATATAGTTCATTGTTCTTTACCTGCATGTCGGTGTGGGATACATACTTCCCTGGGATGTGGAAGAAACTTGCATATCCTAGACTTTAAAAAGAGATACATTCCCCTAGCTGTGTTCCGCTACAAATGCAGAATAGAATAAATCAGAGAATAAGCTGCAGAGTAATGATGCATGCATGCCTCATTCATCCCATTCCTTTATCTCTAAGCTAATATACAGTGTGCAAATGCTTGACAGGAACCCAATTGAGCCATTTGCCTCTGTTTATTGTTTGTTTATATGGAGCTATGGATCAATAGTGATTTGAATCCAAGTATAATTCATGCAGATGTGTACTATAATTCATGCAAATGCATGCAAGTATTCCAAATGAGCAGCACTGACAAACTTTGGCAGTATACACCAACATAGGTAATGAAGTTCCAAAAGATGCCACTTCAGTGTCCGTGCCACTTATTTTCAAAATATGTGCAATTCTGTGAATCTTACTTTGGTCCTAAATGGAGCCATTAAAGTAAGAAGGCACAATCCTAGCAATTGTGCATAGAATCTCTCTCTCAGATTTGAGCTGCTGTAAAGTGTGCAGTTTCTCACTACCAATCTTTATTTGTAAATGTTGTTTTATAGGTTCATGTATAAATACTTAATTCCTATCTAAGTATGTTTTCCTTCCAAAAGCTCATATGGGGCCCCATTCCTCCCCTGTTGGGAGGCTAGGACACCATAGCATGTCTGCAGAGTGTTCTGTATGGAGGAATATGCCAGTGAGGAGCCTACCACTGAGGTCATCTTTATGCTATATTTCCTCTGTGTTCATTGGCCCATTCCCACATCCTGCTTGAATCATGTACTCTATCCCATCTACAAGTTTCTCATGTCAAATAGTTGTGTCTTTTTTTGTTTTAACTTAAAAATTTATGTAAAGGGAACACATTTCATGTATTTTTTATATACAGTTTTAAGGGAATAATGATACTTCCCACCTTACCCTCTTTCACTCCAAACCTCCCTCCTCTTCCTTTTCTTATGCTTTTTTTACAATGACATATATTCTATTTACTTTATAATCACAAGCTTAACTCTCCACTAAATAAAAAATTGAACAAGTAGTATGTAGAAAAACCACTGTTCTGGGGCTGATACTGTGGCAAGGTAGGCTAAACCTCTGCCTGTGGTGCCAGCATCCCATGTAGGTGCCTGTTTGTGTCCAGGCTGCTCCTCTTCTGATCCAGCCCTCTTCTAATGGCCTGGGGAAGGCAGTAAAAATGGCTCACGTGCATGGGCCCCTGCACCCACAGGGGAGACCAGAAGAAGCTCCTGTCTGCTGGCTTTGGATTGACCCAGCTCCGGTCATTGCAGCCATTTGGGGAATAAAATAATGGATGGAAGACCTCTCTCTGCCTCCCCCCTCTCTCTCTGTAACTCTGTAACAAATAATTAAAACAGAACAAAGAAAAATCATGTTCCCTCAAGAGTATAGACAAGGGCTATAAACAATAATCAAATCTCAAAATGTCCATTTCACTCATATATTTGACATTTTTGTACTCTGTATTTAGTTCCACAAATCAGGGAAAACATGATATTTGTCTTTTGAGGACTGGCTTATTTCTTTTTTTTAAGGTTTTTATTTAATGAATACAAATTTCATATGTACAGCTTTTAGGGATATAGTGTTTCTTCCCCCCATTCCTGCCCTCCCACACAACTCCCATCCCACCTCCCACTCCCTCTCCCATTTCATTTTCCATTAAGATTCATTCTTAATTGACTTTATACCAACTCTATACTAAGTAGAGATTTCAACTATTTGCACCCACACAGACACACCAAGTATAAAGTACAGTTTGAAGACAAGTTTTACCATTAATTTTCATAGTACACCTCATTAAAGATACAGGTACAACATGGGGAGCAAGTGCAATCAACAACAATCCTATTGTTCATTTAGCAAGTGACACTCTTATTTATGACATCAGTGATGACCCGAGGCTCTTGACACGAGCTGCCAAGGCTATGGAAGCCTTTTGAGTCCACAAACTCCATCGGTTTTTAGACAAGGTCATATGAAAAGTGGAAGTTCTCTCCTCCCTTCAGAGAAAAGTACATCCTTTTTTGATGACCCCTTCTTTCCACTGGGGTCTCACTCACAGAGATCTTTCATGCAGAACCGTTTTTGCCACTATGTCTTGGTTTTCCATGCCTGAAATGCTCTCATGGTATTTTCAGTCAGATCAGGGGCTGATTATGAGGTCAGAGTGCTGTTTAGGGCGTATCTCATTCAGTGAGTCTGCTGTGTGGACTGCTTCCTGTGTTGGAACTTTCTCTCCTTTGTAATTCTACCTATTGTTACTACCAGGCACTTGGTCTTATTTATGTGATCCCTTTGACTTATGGTCCTATCTATATGATCAGCTCCATACTTAATATGATCACTTTATCACATAAGATGGGATTAGTGCCACCTAGCTAAATAGGATTTGGTGTCCCATGGCAAGTTTTTAGCTTCACCCTGAGGGGTAAGTCTGTGGGACCAGCTTATTTCAGTAAGCATAATGGTCTCCAGTTGCATCCATTTTCTTGAGAAAGGATTTCAATTTTTTTTTTGCAACTGAATAGTATTCCATCAAGTACATACCACAATATGTTTGTCCAGTCATCAGATGATAGACATCTGGGTTGATTTCATATTTTATCTATTGTGAGCTGAGCTGCTATAAGCAGAACAATACAGATAATTTTCATAGATAGTTGCATTTTCAACCTGTTTCACTATAAGTCATTGACAAGTAGTATTTTTTCCTAATAAAGTGTGTGCTATAAAGATGAAGAAAATATTGACTTATCTCTTATATAGTTGAATTTTACCTGCCAAAGAGGTTAATCTTAGAACCTTGCCAAGTCAGCACGATCTTTCTCACCTGTAATATATATGCATGTTTGAGAAAAAAAAAATCATATGTCTATTCTTTTATTAGAGAATTTTGCAAAAATAACTGTGTACATGGTGGACAAGGTTAAACAAATGGCATCTATTATTTTCAATCTGTTCCACATATCCCCCCTTAGAATTATTTTATATATAAACAGAGCGTATGTTCTGAATTTTTATGGCCTTCTACTGTAAAGTTTCCTAGGATAAAGGGAAAGTTTTGCAGTAGATGGAATAATGCTTCCCTCTAGTGGTAAGAAGAAAACTTAGCCAGACGAACGAAGGAGAAGAGGAATATGAATTTGTAACATATGCCTGATTCTCAATCAAATATTCATTATACATTTTGATCTTATATGCCTTTTATATAACTTTTCACTTTGATACATTGTAAAGGGATTATTATCTTAGGCAACTTCTTATCTATTCCTGTATATTCAGAAAAATACCAATGTCAAGCTGGAATCCCAAGCTTGGTCACAACACTGGCCAAGTGGGAAGGTCCACATGTCCAACATGACAGAGCTGGTTGTAGGCACATGTATAGCGAGATGGCTGGGGTTGCTAAAAGACATTTTTGCTCTAACAGCTATAGTCTTGGGAAGAACAGCCTTGGAGGGAAAGGAAATTTATTTCATTTTGTGACATCATAAATATAACCTAAAGCATTCATTTATTTTTTAGATCTTGCCAGTTGATCCAAAGCCTGTTTATTTTCTAGTTATTCTTCAAATTCCAATAAGAAAGGAAATTTTTTACAAGTAGTTATTTGATTTTTTTTTTTTTGCAAATATATATTTGCTACATTTGTGTCCTGGAGAAATATTGTGACATTCCATGAAACTTAAAATTATTACCAAGTAGATATAAAAATTATTTTTAAATATTTTTTAACATAAACTTAGTTATGTTGCAATCCCCATATGTCTCCTTAAAGGGTCCTTTGTTTTTGCCAAATGTGTTGATGCACACCAAGGCAGTGAAGATTGGTCTTGGCTACAACAGCAAAGTTTTGTTACCAGTTAACAAATTTCATGGCATTGTCTCCACATAAACACAAGCAAACAAGACTGACTGGAAATATTATTTAATGAAGAAACCTTCTTGTTAATACACTAATGACAAACGATGGCCTTAGTTTCTTACATAAACCATGAAGAACTGGCCTCACCCTTCTTTCCTTGGTTTTATAATTTAGCCTAAGCGGCCCACAGAGCATTCTTCTAGACCAGATCACTTTGCTTTTCTCTTTACTTCTCTTAAGTAACAATCCCAGCTAGGAGCATGCCATTTTAAAGCAACAGTTGCCAAGTGGTTCTATGCTTCAGTTAAAAGTGAAATATCATTCACTTATTTTATTATATACCATTGTTACTTTATTGTAAGATAATATTTTTTTGTTTTTAGATATCTGGATGGGAACCAATTTACTCTCCTTCCCAAGGAACTCTCCAACTACAAACATTTAACACTTATGTGAGTAACATTTAAGAGTTTGCAATCTGACTTAATCTATTTCATGAAAATGGGGATGGAAAGGGGCGGAGATTAGTCAGCCTTTGAGATAATATAAATCATTTAGAGTTAGGTGCCCTGTCCATACTCCTTGCTGTTCTGGGTCAGTGGTTCCAACTTCATTGAATTTCAATCAAGAGGTGCAGTGTCTTAGGAGATGGGTCTCCTGTATTCTAAGTGGCATGAATACAATAACTTATAAGTAGCTAGAGAATTACAGAAACATGATAAAACTACATATTTCTGTTGGTAACAAAATGGGTAATTTTATGATAAACTGTGGAAAGAAAGATTGTAGACAATGCCTTTATTCTTGAGTTTAAGCACATGGTTCTAGGTGTAAATAAATTAACTGGATGTATCTTATGACTTTAATTTATTAAGTTTTAATTTCTCATAACAAGCATTTTAAGCAAGGGATGAGCTTCTAATATTAAAATCGACCTTTCTCTCTGTCTCTCTCTCTCACTGTCCACTCTGCCTGTAAAAAATAATAAATAAAAAAAAATTCACCTTGTAAAGTTCATAAATATTTATATCCTTTTTAGGTAAATGACATAGATACTGACATTCTGAGTATGTTTTAGAATATTGGTATTTTGCTTGATATGACATCCTCCTAAAATAGCATCTCCTTTTTCATTAATATAAACAATTTTGACCATCTATAAGATTCAAGCATTAGACCTAGTGTATGTTCAATATAAAAACATAGATAAACCTTGTTGCATGTAATACTACATTTTTGATTGACAAAGTTTTGGGGAATACTAAAATATTGGCAAACAGATCATAGATGTTAATGGAATATATCTTATAATTAGTTCAAAGTTATCTGATTTTAGAGTAAATATAGGTAGAATAGGTACAAGATTGTTAGTGTTCCTTGAATTAGAAGGTATATAGCTAATTAGTGAATTCTAGAAACCTAAGTAGCAGAAAATGTTATATATCTAAAACGAGCTTTATCTAGGTACATTGAAGCTATTCAAAATGCAGTTGATCATCTTCAGATTTTCTGAAAAATATGAAAAATCTCAAACACCTCTATTCAAACTGCTAATGATTAAATAAATTAATGGAAAGCTATCTTCAGAGATGCCTTATTCAGCTGCTATTTATTTGATAGCAGTAAGAACTGATTAAATACATTTATTCTGTTAAATAAACCATTACATTATGTCAATTTCCAAAGGTTCACTCTAGTAGAATCCCATTTGCTGCAGTATGTGATTATTTTAAATCAGCTAGAAGTGGAAAGTAAGAATTTGTGAATCCAGAAATGGTTTTACCAGTCACTATCATACAAATCTTGCAAGTAACTTTTAATACACACATGTTTAGTTCTTTAGTAACTACAAAGATAGATTTTAAAATTATGCAAGCCTCCCAGGATTTTCACAATTTTACATTGTGTTTTACTGATATTTTGACATCTTAATAGAGGAATGGATAAACCTGAGCTTTGCTGAATCTTCCATTTATTCATGTGTTCTACTTCACAAAAAATAGTAAATATATATGGTGGTTTTATATATAGTTAATGTACATATTGGTGACTGTTATTATATAATAATATATTAGTGTGTATATATGAAAGTAAGATCAAGCTTATGGATTACAACTTGTGTCCCACTGTACAAATTATAGTTGCAAATAGTCATTATATATTGGTAAAAATCACCTCTCAATAAATATGCATTAAACAGATATTTATTTTGGACCTACAGTGTGCCAGTGACTCAGCCATGGGTAGAGCACAGTGTTTTAGTGGTGGCATTGGGGAATAATATAATTACATCAAGAGTCCTTTGAGTTGCCAAATTTGAGTACAGTGAGCGTGTGTATCAATGAGGAAAAAGTATGTGGGCCTGATGGGACCTTGTATAACAGGGGTTCATTTGTCACCCATAAAATGTGATCTGCCTGGCTCCAAGAGAGCTCTCTCTGGAACATCGTGGTCTTGAGGACAAGAAACAGGGGGATATAAGAAAATGAACTCTGAAACTTTTGCTCTAACTTGAGACTGACCACTGGGCCTATGCTTCTCTGGATGAAGGAAGCCATGTGGTCCCACCTAATTTCAACAGAGCAGGCTGTGAATAACTGGAAACGACATTGCAGTCTATCCCAGAGGGTGCTCCTGTGTATTGCTGTTGTCACACCACAGCTAAGTGCCTGCTATACTTCTAGAACGGCACACAAGAAGGCATCTCCTTATCAGCGTCGCTGATTTTCCGTTTTGGTTCATAGCAGCTCCATCTCTTTCTCTTCTCTTTCAGAGACCTGAGTAACAACAGAATAAGCACCCTTTCAAATCAGAGCTTCAGCAACATGACCCAGCTCCTGACTCTGTGAGTGTGGCAGTGTGGGCTGAGGGTCTGTTAGTTGTGGGACAAGATGCATTTTCTTGGTGCTGCATAGAGATCTTGGGGAACAAAGCAGTCTCTGCCATCACAGAACATAAATTATCTTTGGAAGAAACAAATAAAGCCTCAGTAAACAAACATTTGCAAATAGTACAGAAAATATTGAATTCTACAACAGAAACAACGATTAATTGACATTTTTGGTGGAATTAGTGTACAGGATTCTAGGGAAAGACACCTCAGAGAGGAACTGTTTGAGGCACCAATGCTGGCAGCATAGGCAGAGGAAGATGTTCTATGTTATATTTAGGAAATAAATATGTTGTATTAAAAATACAATACAAAGAATTTTAAAATTGTATGTATGTGCAAATATTCTTAATTTGCAAGATGCTCAAATAACACTTTTCTGTAATGTTTTATTTTAAAAATGACATTTGGACATTTTTGGATTCCAGAATTAAACAAATTGGCATTTGTATGCTTTCAGAATTCTTAGTTATAACCGTCTGAGATGTATTCCTCCTCGAACCTTCGATGGATTGAAGTCTCTTCGGTTACTGTAAGCACATCAGCTAAGCACATCTTTTCTTGGGGATCAGAGCATTGGGTTTGTCTTCCTAAAGGTTTCACTGCTTTCTCGAATTCTGGCTATTGTAGCGTATGTGCATTGATATTTATTACACATTTGGAAATAGGAAAATTGTATCATTTTGTCTCACAGCTTTCATTTGGACATTATTACTTTCTCTTTTGCAATATTTATTGTCATAGTCATTTAGTTGATCATATATAACATTAAACATGTGCTTATCCAGTTCTAGTTAATTTTGAAAGAAAAGGGATAAAATTTCATTTATTTAGAAACTGCATATTGCATTAATATATTTAACCATAAAAATGTACATTAGGCCGGCGCCGTGGCTTAACAGGCTAATCCTCCGCCTTGCGGCGCTGGCACACCGGGTTCTAGTCCCAGTTGGGGCGCCGGATTCTATCCCAGTTGCCCCTCTTCCAGGCCAGCTCTCTGCTATGGCCCGGGAGACCAGGAGAAGCACCTGGCCCCTGGCTTCAGATCAGCGCGGTGCGCCGGCCGCGGCGGCCATTGGAGGATGAACCAACGGCAAAAAGGAAGACCTTTCTCTCTGTCTCTCTCTCTCACTATCCACTCTGCCTGTCCAAAAAAAAAAAAAAAAATGTACATTAAGGGATAGGAAATAAAACATGATTCTCAATTTCAAGCCATTTCTCTAGAACTAAGAGTTCAAACAATTTAATGTGCTTCTCTGGTCTGTTTTGTCTGTTTTTATATGCATTTGTCTTTATATCCTAATATATGTATGCATATTCCTGCTAAAAGCCATAAATACGACTTTTTTCTTGGCTATTTTTATTTAATATATGTTTTAGAATCTTTCCATTGTATGTAGGTATTACCCAGCTGCTTAACTGCTACGGAGTAGTCCGTAGGTAAAAGGAACCTCATTTAATCACTGTCATCTTTATTGCCATCTGGCTTACCTACAAATTTCATTATTCTATACAGTACTTTAATTAGCATCATATACATTTATTGTAGTCCAAATGTACTAGCATTTCAGCACCGATTTAGAGTAGAATGTTAGAGTCAAGTATTGTGGGAGAATACCAAAAACAACATTTAAATTGTCCCCCAAACAAGGTTTTATCAAATTAAAAATTTTATTTTTCTACCAACCATTTAGTTGAGCATCTTTTTCAAAGTTCTCTTGAAAACATTGAATAACATTAATATTTTTATTTTTGTCCATATAACAGATTTAAATATTTTCCATGTTCTAATTTTCATTTCCAAGTGTTCCAAACTTGAATATACTTTGTTGATTGAACATTTGTGATTCTTATTCTAATGAGCCTGATCATATAAATTTCCCATTTTCTACTAAGTAATCTGTCCTGTCTTTATTAAAGTAGATGTCTTTATGCATCTACTGCTTGACTATGGGTATGCAGGTCTTTTCATAAAGAAATCAATCCTTGTATCTTATATGTGTTGCAAACACTTCTCTTTCTATTCCTTATGTGGAATTTTTCATATGGATATATTTGATGTTGTCAAAAATTATCATTCTTCCCAATTATAGTTTCTGGGTTTTTCTACTGCTCTTTTGAGAGTATTGCACACTCAATGTGTATAAACAGGAACTCTTCTGTATCTTATTTTTAAAAAGTTTATTTTTACATTTAACTCTGCAATCTGAAATTTATTTTGTGCATATTATGAGAGGGGGGAACTGATGTTTACTTTCCAAAACAGATATGTAGTTGCCCCACAATTATTAAGTAAACCATCTTTTTATGATGAAATAAATAACATTTAATTTTTCCTTTTCTTGCTTTTAGTTCTCTACACGGCAATGACATTTCTGTTGTGCCTGAAGGTGCCTTCAATGATCTTTCTGCACTATCACACCTGTGAGTACTTCCTTCGTGCAAGTGGGTTCAGGCTCAGACTCTCTTGTGAGTAATTTGGGAACTGTCCTCTGCCACTTCTCTAATATTGTTGAGGTGATTGCTTCATCTTTAAAGAAAATTTAAAGGTTTTCAGCCTGGATGGGATGCATTTATGCAGGATAGCTTTTGTTTGCCCTTCCTGCTCTCCCTCCCATGGACAGACTGGCTCCCAGCTGCACTAGCCTGCAGCTTTTTTCTCACTGCTCTGAACCTAGAATATCTGCTCCTCTTCTTTTTGTCTGTCTCAGATCTGCTTTGCCAAGTCACATACCAAGCATTGCATCCCCCATCAGGACTATCCCGATTTTCTCAAACTAGACCTGTTTATTTAAGAAATATTGCTCCTCTTCAATTGTGATACCATGCAAAAATGAATGAGACCTAGTTCATGACTCGGTACCCTGGTAGTCCGAAGCAGTCACGGCCTCATATTGGATGAAATGATTTTCATTATATTTTTTTTTCCCTTAGCAGCCTATTGCTACCTCCATATTTCCTGGAACTACAATAAAATGATGTTTTAAATAATTGGGGTCCATGATTACTAGGTATCATGTTAAGGCCATGACAACCTATGAAGAAGTTTAGGGAGCAGTCCGAGACCCAAAGCAATGCTGAGTTTGGTGCCACCTGCTGTCAGTTATTGGCTTCAGCCTAACCATCAGTGTGTTGTGGGCACTGGTTCCCCACAAGAGGGTACGTTCTTTCCTGGCTTAACACACACCTCTTTGAAACTCATAAACTCCAAAAGATAAGAAGCTTATAAAAAGTTTAGAAAATTGAGAAGAAAGAATGGTTGAAGAGGGTACAATTGTTTCACGTGCTACATCTGAATTTGCCTTGTGAGATCTGTGTTATCCGTGTGTGCTATCTCTCAGGCTCTGGCACCTACGATTAGATTTCTTTCACTCGACCGCTAGGTTCTGGGAAGCAAGCTGTCCATTTTTCACCTGTGAGCTGCAGCACCTATTTCAAAGTTGACATCAGGGCCACTCCTTTGTGGATTCCACAGCTGCCATTCAATGAGATGCCTTATGAAGGAAGCCCCTGGAGCAGGGGTGCGGGCGGCCTTTCTGTCTAGCAGAGAGTGCAGTGTAAAGGAGGAAGTGGCCTTGCTGGTGTGAGGTCATGAACCAGAAGAGGCAGCACCGTGCCTGGGTGCTGCTTGAACTGAACAGAACTTTGCTGTGTGTGACCACCGGCCGCTAAAATTAGGAGCAATTTGAATATTTGTCAGTGTCTTGTTCTGCTTTGCTTTTTATTTGTGTATTTGTGTTTTATTCCATAGACCATAGAAGACCCTACTACCCCACTCTCTTTTTCTACTTCCTCTCTCATCATAAAAAGGACTTAGCAAATGTCAGTAAAGATAGGATCAAATGACTCAAAATCACCATTTTTCTCACTTTTAATTTAGAAAGGTTTGAATCAGACATACTTATGGACATAAAATTCACCGCATTTCAGTTCTTGGTTAAAGTTGAGCATTAAATATGCTTTAATAAAAAATATTATGATTTTTACAAGCATATTTTAGGGGTTGCCTAAAAAATACTAATTATGTATAGACCATAGAGTCATAAATTGTTTATAAATCAGAAAATTAATCAGATTTTAAGTGCTACTTTATGTATCTACAAAGTATACCCAAATTTGGCAAATTTAGGTTCTTCTTGGTAGACTTCTCCAATCTGTTAATTTCTTATTTTTTTTTTAATTTCATTTGAATAGGAGAGAAAGAGAGACAGCTTCCTATCCACTGAGTCTCTCCCCAAATGCTAGCACCAGCTTCATCTGGGCCAGGCCATTGTGAGCCCAATCTAGATATCGCATGTGGGTGGCAGGAACCCTATTACTTGAGCCATCCCTGCTCCTCCCAGGACCCGCCTTAGCAGGAGCTAGAGTCAGAAGCCAGGGCTGGGTACTGAAGCAATGAACTCTAATGCAGGATCCAGGCTTTTTAACCAGCGTCTTAAACGCTGGGCGAAGTGCTTAGTCCTGGGATCAGTTCCTTGATCTATACAGTGGATTATTAATAATATTGATATTATAGGGTTACATTTTAGGATAAGGTGAAGGAATTTGTGTAAATTTAGGATGCACTTATCCCACTCCCTGCAAATAAGGAGCACTTTTAAAAGTTCGAGGGAAAAGTCAGAATGAAAAGTTAAGTTTTGGGATCCGTGTTGTGATGCCGCAGATTAAACCTCAACCTGCGACACCAGCATACCATGTCAGAGCAGTGGTTCCAGTCTTGGCTGCTCTGCTCCCTGCTAATATGCCTGGGAAAGCAAATGGAGTTCCTGGCTGCAGGCATTGGCCTGTCCCAGACCTGGCTGTGGCAGCTGTTTGGGGAGTGAATTAATTCTAAGTCATTCTCTCTCTCCCTGTCCCTTTCTCTCCTCGCACCTACCTATGTCCTTCCCCCCACCCTCCTTAGCTCTATCACTCTGCCTTTCAAACAAGTGAAAAAAAAAATCTTTTTTAAAAATGACAAGTTTCTTTTGGTATGAACAAATTTAAATCCATACATATAAGGAGTGTTCAAAACATTCATGAAAATGAGTAGCGTCAAAAAACTATGCATCACTTCAGATTGTTGCACCAAAACAAATGTACTTTTCATTTCATTTATCCAGGAATATTTTGAAGAGCGTTTATAGTAATGGTGCAGTAAATGTTAGCTATTACTTGCTGTCACTACTACCACTTATGGAAACACATACCAAGGTTAAGATATGAAAGACTTTCTAAAGGGACAGACATCCAGTGATGATCCACATGTGCTCTGAAGAACTAGCACTGTGCATCTTCATTAGTTCATGCCATTTCTTTTTTTTACCATTTTCTTTTTTTAAACTTTTATTTAAGAAATATAAATTTCCAAAGTACAACCTTTGGATTATAGCAGTTCTTCCCCTCAAAACCACCCTCCCACACGCAAACCATCCCATCTCCTGTTCCCCCTCCCATCCCATTCTTCATTAAGATTCATTTTTAATTATCTTTATATACAGAAGATCAACTTAGTATATACTAAGATTTCAACAGACTGCACCACACAGACACACGAAGTATAAAGTACTGTTTGAATACTAGCTTTACCATTAATTCACATAGTACTGCACATTAAGGACACCTGTGCCTCTGAACTTATTGCCCCCTCACCTGACATCATCCCCGTCCTTTCCCATCCACTTAACTCTTCAGCACCCTCTTCCTGAAAAATCAGTCAGTTTGTTCACAGTCATAAAGATGTCGACTGTAGCACTTCTAATGACATTTTTGTATATTTGTACTTGTTAATCTCTGCAGGAGGAATTCTTTGGAGTGGAGAATACTGAGTTATTCATAGTTGGGTCCTAAGAATGTTTCATAGTGATTACATTCTCCTTAACTAATTGACAAATGAAGACTGCACGTAGGTTGCACGAACACCTAATAGAAACCCATCTCTGCAAAATAAAGCACAGATGGGTGTCACCCCAATGATACCTCACCTAATCCCAGCGGCACATAATTTAGGAGAATAGGGGAGTCCCCCGTATGTTCATTTTCCTCTGAACTGTTACCATGGAAAAATCCATAAAGATTTCCTTCTGAGGATCACCTTGAATTCTGTTCCCTTAGGAAATAACAATACTTCCATACTTGTGTGTATGTGTTGTTTTTCCAGAGCGATTGGAGCCAATCCTCTTTACTGTGATTGTAACATGCAGTGGTTGTCCGACTGGGTGAAGTCGGAATATAAGGAACCCGGAATTGCTCGCTGTGCTGGTCCTGGAGAAATGGCAGATAAACTGTTACTCACAACTCCCTCCAAAAAATTTGCGTGTCAAGGTATGGTTTACTAATCATTTGCACTTTTTAAATGAAATCTTTTTACTAATTAAAAGAAGAAAAAGCAAGCACCTTGCCATTAGACTTCAGAGGTCTAGTGTAACAGCCAGTAGACTTTTTCCACCTATGCTTAGACAAGACAGAGCAGCCTCCTAAAGTGCCTAAGTAAAAGCTGAGCTTTTCCAATAAATCTCAGAATTGTCCATTGCAAATGACTGTTACTGAAAATTTCTTGAAAATGAAGAAGGGCAAAATACACAATTTCTGGAAATTCTTTTCATAGCCTCTAACAAGTAAAATATTTTGCTTTTGCCTTGTCTGAACGTGTGCCCTGCTGCTAAGAGCTGCCAGGGCCCTGTGGCTTCCTGAGGCCAGGTAAGGAGAGACGGGCTCCCCAGTGGTCAGGCCAAACCTTCTGATTCTCCTCTCTTGCTGCAGACATCCTGTGTGGGTTGATGTTCCTCTTCCCTGCTCGTTTGTAGCCCTCCCCTTTCCCTCTGTTTTATGGCATTGTGGATCCTAAATAGCGTCGTCATAATATTATTTTCCTATTTTACTACAAGCATAATATATCCCCAATATGGAAAATCTAAAGAGAAAAGAGTAAACAATAAGACACATCTTATTTCTGTAAAAAGAAATGAGTTAGTGATTAATTACAGTACCTACAGATAACCACTGTTAAACTTGTCTTGTATAGTTTTCCAGTTTTGTAAATGAAATATATGGATTTTTGTTCCTTACAAAAATGAGAGGGAAAATTAGTTTTGGGTTTTTTTTGTTTTGTTTTTTTGTTTTGTTTTGTTTTGTTTTTGAGAAACAGAGAAAGCTCCCATCTGCTGATTTACTTCCCAAATGCTTGGAACAGCCAGGACTCGGCCATCACAAAAGCTGGGAGCTGAGGACTCAATCCAGGCCTCTCAGAACGCAGCCCTGTTACGTGAGCTGTCACTGCTGCCCCTCAGGTTCCACGTTAGCAGGAAGCTGAGGTCAGGAGCTCAAACCCATCACTCTGGTGTGGAATGAAGCTGTCTTAACAGGCTTCTTAGCCACTAGGCTATGCCTGTCCCACCGTTATTCTGAGATTGTAAATCTTTTAAGAGAGCCTTGCAGAAATATTAGATCAAAGAGAGAAATTTTTCAGGCTTCTAAGTGTATAACCAGCAAATGTGGATTAAAGGTGTTATGTGGGAGACTAAATTCTAGATATCATGGACCATAGAGAAGTGTACAGCACAGACTTACTTTGCAAGACTTCAAGCCTAGCCAAAAAGAAAAGGTTTCAGTGCTTATGAGAATACACTGAAGTAGATATTTTGTGCAGTGGATCTCTAGAGTCCAGAACATGCTTGGGGCTAAACCTTGGCCAGCTTAATTTTTCAGTAGCTGGGTATCCTTTCTGTAATCACTTAACCAGTCTATACCGTGGTTTCTTCATGTGGAAGGAGACATAACAGTACCAGACTGAGTCCTGTTAATGTAAAAGGTATCAATGTGTAGCAAACATGCTGCCTTGAACATAATAACCACTCAGTATAGGATAGCTGCTTCATGGTATTATACATCTTCAGAACACCAAAGAGTGACATAGGATACTCCATGATTTGTTGATAAAAGAAGGAACTGTCAAAAACTATATACACTTAACCATTTTAGGTTGATATCTCATGTGCTTTTTTTAAAAGATTTATTTTATTTATTTGAAAGAGTTACAGAGAGAGAGGTCTTCCGTCTGCTGGTTCACTCCCCAGATGCCTGTGACAGCTGGAGCTGCGCCGATCAGAAGGCAGGAGCCAGGAGCTTTTTCTGGGTCTCCTACATGGGTGCAGGGGCCCAAGGACTTGGGCCATCTTCTATTGCTTTCCCAGGCCATAATAGAGAGCTGGATTGGAAGAGGAGCAGCCAGGACTAGAATCAGTGCCCATATGGGATGCCCGTGCTTCAGGCCAAAGTTTTAACCTGCTGTGCCAAAGCACCAGCCCCCAAATGTGTTTTTCATAGCTGTAAATGGTTATAGCACATTGTAAACATTGACATTAATTTTAAAGATTTATTTGAAAGGCATACAGAACAAGAGGGAAGGGGAGAGGAGGGAAGAGAGAGAGGGGGAGAGGAAAAGAGAAAGAGGGAGAGAATAGCTTATATCTACTCCAGAAGTGCCACAACAGCCAGAGTTGGATCAGTCCAAAGTCAGGAGCCAGAACTTCCATCCAGGTTTCCCATGTGAGTGGCAGGAGCCCAGGTACTTACCATCATCTGCTGTCATCTCCCAGGCAATTAGCAGGAAGCTGGATTGGAAGCAGAGGCAGGATGCAGTCCTAGCAGTCTGTTATGGGATGCAGGTATCCCAAGCAGCAGTTTAAGTTGCTGTAACATAATACCCTTTCCAACACTGATCCTTTAAAACAAAGCTTCTGTCTCTCCTTTAAATGTGCGTAGACTTCAAAAAGTTCATAGAAAATGGAATTAAATAATATTTATCTGTTGCAAAAGTGTTTGAAATCCATGTGTAGTTTTTCCATAATACACATTTTTAATGAACTATTTGAACTCTCATATTTGCTGGAATTTTAATACCACAGCTGATTTAAAAGAAACAAAAGCATATCCTTTGTACATTCTTCTTTTCCCTTGAAGCTCTGGGTTTTTTTTTTCCTTAAATACCTATGACTATTACCTCAAAGAATTATATCATTCTTTGCTACAAAAGAATGCATATATAATTGGAATTTTTAAAATTTTCATCCACCAGAAGCCTTTAAATGTTTTTAAAACTTTTCTCTGAATTTAATCATTGTCATTTATACTAGTCCATCATTAGATGAAACAGCATAATTGTTTATCAATATTTTCATATTTTTACTAAAATTGAAAGTACAGTTTTATTGACATAGCTTTCTGGGATTATGTGCATCAATTGTTAGAACCTTTGAAAATAATAGGCATTTTAAATTATTTTGTAATTCTAAGTGTTTCCTTGGGGCAATGCCCAGTGATAAATTGGCTGAGAGGTATATCATGCTGTTGTAAAGTGGAGAAGAAACACATGTCGAAGAGGAAGTAGGAGCGTTGACAATGACAGAAAATCTTGTGTTTAGGTATGCTGTTAGGCTTACATGAGAAGTTGAGAAATTGCAAGCTGATTGTTTTGCACTTCTCTGTGCCCAGGGACCCTTGTACTTCATATTGAAAAATAAGAGTGTTCATCCATGTTTCTCAAAGTTTACAATTCCCTCATGGTATTTCTTTTCTTTTGAGACATTTCTTGAAAAACAATTTCATAACAAATTTGAAAACAGCTATATTCGCTTAAGCTCTACTCTTAATGGCTTGTATTCACTTATTAAATGTTCTCAAAGCTAATACCTAACACATACATACATATACAGGTTTATGTTACTCAGATACATCTGGATGGTCCATTTTTAAAATCTCATGACCATACATAGGATCTTATGTACTTTATGTAGCATACATGGAAACATACTTGACAAAAATGGTCCTTATCATAACTGATCAATACTACTTTCTGTAGTGATAGGAATGTTCTGTATCTGCTCTTTTCAGTATGGTAGCAAGTAGCCATATGTGGTTACTGGATACTTCAAATTGTGGCTAATTTGATTAAAGAAATTAATTTAATTTTATTTCATGTAAACATAAATATTCACATGTGGCTAGTGACTACTGTGTTAGATTTTTTTCATGACTGCAACAAAATACCTGAGGTACGCTGATTTTACAAATAAAAGAGCTTCATATCGGCTCACAATTTTGAAAGTTCACAGTTCATAATCAGGTTCTGCTATTGGTTCAGCCTCTAATAATAGTGTTCTTGCTGGTAGAGCCCCAAGGTTGTGTACACCATCAAAACCAAGGACAGGGAGCGTGTGTGTCAACAATATCTGTCTCTATCATACTCCATTTAAATCCACCAGGGTTTACTAATTACCCAATCCAATCTAATTACTTCCCAAAGGCCCTACCTTCAAACACTGTTATTTGATTAAGTTTCCACCCTCTTAGTCTGGCGCCTTAGACTGCTCGGCCATCTTGACACACACATTTCCACCCTCTTAGTGTCATTAACATGAGACCTTCAGGCCTGGACTCTAAGAGTTCCAGACCAAGTCATACTCAAACCATAGTAGCTAACATATTGGGTGGTGTAGTTGCTACAAAGTCCCAGATAAAGAAATCATGTTAGAAGAGGGTGTTTGTGAATGTGAGTGTGCTTAAGCTATCTATTCAAACAAGTAGACAGTGTGGAGATACTGGCCAAGTGTAGGCAGAACTATAGGAAAAGAGCTGTGCTATGGAAAAATGCTGTTCCCACTCCAGGGATGCTAATAAACAGTTGAGTTGAAACCTGTTAATTGACAGATGATGACAGTTGCTAGACCTATGAGCTCAATTTCAGCCATTTAGTTGAATACAAGTACATAATTTCAAATTACAGAAGATGGATATTCTTTATTTTGACATGTTTACATAGCTATCTTTAAATAAAATTTAAATATTTTTTTCTTCTAGAAAAAAGCTATGTATTGATTTGAGTAACTAAGTTTTTCAATAAGTAAAAAGTAGAAAAAGTATGTTATTGCAAAATTTAAAGGAAGAAAAGAAAGGAAGAAGGGGGGATTGAGGAAGAGGGGAATGGATGTATGATTATCTTCTTGCAATTGCGCCTATGAAATCTGTTCTCTATGTTAATAAAACTTTTTTTTTTTTTTTGGAGAGACAGAGTTAGACAGTGAGAGAGAGAGAGAGACAGAGAGAAAGGTCTTCCTTTCCCTTGGTTCACCCCCTAAATGGCCACTACGGCCACTGATCCAAAGCCAGGAGCCAGGTGCCTCCTCCTGGTCTCCCATGTGGGTGCAGGGCCCAAGGACCCAGGCCATCCTCCATTGCCTTCCCGGGCCAGAGCAGAGAGCTGGACAGGAAGAGGAGCAACCGGGACAGAATCCGGCACCCCAACTGGGACTAGAACCCGGGGTGCTGGCACCACAGGCGGAGGATTAGCCTAGTGAGCCGTGGCACCGGCCATAATAAAACTTCTAAAAAATTCATTCTTTTAAGAAAATTTTTATTCTCAGTTTTTTGTAGTATTTTCTTTATGACATAATCTCACAGTTTTTGTGTACAACAGAAATAAATGTTCTGGTGAAATAGATTAGTAAAGCATATTTAGTTAAGACATGGATTAGAGCATTCTTACGGGGGAAGCAAACCATCATGATTACGTTTATAACATAAGTATCCTTCCTCACCATTTCAGTATCAGATGAAATTAGAGAGAAGAAACAGTCTGCAATAAGACAGATGGTTTTGCCCTCTACAGGGTTTCCTTAAGAAATATCAGCCTGGGGAGTGGAACATTGTTATTTTCTCATATTCTTTATAATGCTTGTGTTTGAAGATGTAGCTATAGAGACAACCAAATCATTCTCTTTTTTTCTGTTTGACAAACCCATACTTAAACAGGATAAAAACTGAACAGTCTGATGGGAATGAATAATGTATTCCCTCATTCATTCTATACATACTGAATTTCTAATTTTTGCCAGTTCCAGGGTGTCAAAAATACAGTGGCAAACAATACCAAGTAAAACCCCTTTCCTCATGGAGCTTATATACCAACAATAGTTATATTTGAATAGATAATTCTAAAACAACATAGAAACTTAGCAATAGAAATATACATATGTATATGATATGAGGATATTTCAAAACATTCATGGAAGTTGAGTTAAAATATATTTTGGCGGGGTCAAAAATTTTTGAAATCTATATACAGTTTTTTCATAAACATACCTTCCATGAACTTTCCTTTTCTTTCCAATGCTGTTACTGATACCTCTTTCTTTTTCATCCACTCTTTAGTGTAGAAATATGAGGGTTTCTCTTCCTAGCTTTATTAATTCTTCAGTTGATTTCAGTCAATGGCTTGAAGTATCTGTGCCGTTTTATGAACTTGAGATCCATATTTCTATCCACTTAGTGGATTCCTCTCTCGATGGCATACAGAAACTTAACACATCTTCCAAGACATGCATTATCCATTCCCCTCAAGCCTGTCTCTAACTGATATGTGTGTGTCTCAAAGCTGAGTAACAAGTTTTCCAGGTATCCAGGCATTTCACTTGGTGTTGATCCCTCAAAACTTAAGTCTAGTGCCTGGCACAAAGTAGACCCTCAATAAATATTCGATAAATGAATGATTTAATTATGGGATGTTGTTTAAAATATATCTTTGTTATTAATACTTAAGAAATGCAATAATAGCAAATGGAGCATGGAATCATTGGTTTTAATTAGAAATCTCCTTTTAGTTCATTATCCAATGTCAAATATCCCCTTCCTGCTTCTTAGGCTGTCTTTGATGTACCTCAGCTTTATACAAGGTCAGTGATAGAGGATTTTGTTATTTGACTCATGTTTCCAAGAGATGCCAGAATAAAGACAGACTCTGAGATATAGTTAAGTTTTGTCTAGAGCTTTGGTAATAAATCAAAATGTGATACATTTCTCAGTGGGTGGCAACGTTGGTGTCAGGTGCATAGCTAGTGATTTGCGTCAAGTAAGCAAGTCTGCCTACAAGCTTTAATGGATTTGAGGTCTAGCAGTTCTTCCATTAAAGATTAAAGTAACTGACAGAGACAGATTGTTAACGAAACTTTCTTCTACTTTTCCCTTTGAATTATTAAGCTAAACACACCTACATCCATGCAGTTGATGTTACATTGCTTTCTGAAGTCAAGACCAAATCTTAAATCAATCCAGTTAGCTGAGACTAGCCTCCTTCATTTCAGTGGCATTAGTAAATATCTGTATCCTTCATGCAAGGTTTCTTTTCTCCTCTGTGGCATACATCTCATGAGGGCTAATTTGTTAGCAATATTTTAACGTTTCTTGGAACCAGTTAGTTTTTGAAAGGGAAAAAAGCTTGATGCCTCTGGTTCCTTAATAAGCAGTATTGCAAGAAAAACGAAAACATCTCCTGCCTCTTAAGATTGCACTGTTACTTGTAGAGGTTTTCCATACCAAATTTTCAATCACAGGTGTGTTCTTAAATCACATAAATCATTAACTCTCGGTGTTGTTATGCATTAGATAATTCTTTTGCTGCCCACTTCTATTCTCCATGGGTTTCCCCAAATTTCAGCTATTCCTAGCATATATAGACGGTGCTCAGTAAATTTGTGAAAAATAGATAAATAAATAAATAGAAAAATAGATTTGTCTTATGTTAAAATTTGGACAAATAAAGGATTTCCTTTCCCCTTTTAAGTAAACCACTTTTTTGAGTTTTCCCCTCTCTGTACCCTTTGAAAGTCTAACAAAGAGTATATTAGCTCCTATTCTTATTTCTGTGCCTGATCTCATGAGGATTTTTGCCTTATATTCATTATATCTCAATGCATAAAACAGCCCACTGAGGGTTACCATTTTCCTAATACCCCATGCTTCAGTGACAAAGTTGGATTATAATTTGGGTTGATGGACTTCAGATCGTATGCCCAAGATTACTTTTTATTACACTAAATTACAATTTCTGTTCTTCAATGCATTTTTTCCATCTTGGACTATTCAATCAAGTGTATAAAATTCTATAAATTTTGGCTTGCTCCTGGGCAGGAATATAGAAATATGAGATTTAAATAAACCAGGTAGATATAAAAATCATAATATTAAAAGGTTAAGTGGAATTACAGTCTAATTAAAATAGGAAAAAGAATTATGTCATGTTAAGGCATTTGTCCGTATCAGAGGATACTCTTTGGAACTTATATAACATAAAAAAATAAGAAAAACTTTTGGCTTAGTCTTCACTCAAACCCAAGTTATAGAAATAAGAAATATCTTTGAAGAACTTACTTCAAAAGAAAAATAAGAAAAATGGAGAAGCAAATAGAATTGTAGCTATAGTTGTCAACTTTAAGAACCTCAATATGTTGCTGACTTCGTAAATCCAGAGCTACCACCAGACTAGCACAGAAGGCTTAAGAAATGGTCAGAGGAGGCCTGTGCACTTAAGAAAGCTAGGTGTCTATAGAACTAAGCTGGATATAGAAAGGGGCAACAACCTCCATATACTGACAAGGAATTCCAGATGTAAAACTCCTTTGACATACCTAGCTATAAAGGAAACCAAAGCTGATCATAGTAAAAACAAAAATGGAGAAATTCGTTAGTACTTATTTGGTGTTTGTTAATCAGAGATGATTCAGTTGACGTTTATCCAATAAATCTTGACTATGTAGTAAGCTGGACAGGTACTACTGGAGACCAGCATTTTTATTGCCTGAAAACTTACATTCTTCAGAATGTATTCCCTGAAACAATCTCCAGTTTATCATCTAAATACTCATACATAATGTTTTGAAAAAGTCACATTCCACAGAATGAAGCTAAAAGCTGCCAACCCTAAACTTCTCTACTCAAACCATACACTTAAAAGGCAGAATGTCCAAAATTAGACCCAAAGCCATTTGTTCGTCAGATGAATGTGCATGGCCCTGGCATTTGCTGATGTGCTGTTTTGATACCATACAATTCTCATCTACTTCAACCTATGCGTTGGCCCCAAGATAGATTATTCTTTGCTCTAATTTATCTGAGGGGTCCACTACCAATTAGATATTTCCTTTTCTATGCTGACTCTAAATTTGATAACTTTAAATATCAAAACCATTTATTGTGGGGTATTAATGTTAATTTAACTAACTGCCACCATTGATTCTCCAGTGTGCTGAATGGCTGAATTGTCCCTAATTGATAAATAAGTTGGGGGTGGTAGTAAATTAAATTTCAGTGAGGCTCATTTCAGAATTAATCCCACTGATTTCCCAGCTATACTTTTGATACAGAGACTTCATTAATTATACTGGTTCTCAAGAGAAAGTAGAGGGGACACTGGCACTGGTACAGTCTCTCTTAGTGACTGCAGTGTCACTAGAAGCAGGCACCACCCTCTTCCATTAACACAGCCATTGCTAGAACTGCCATCCATTTCCAAATGTTTAAAAAGAAACAGGAATTCCTATGTAGACTTTTCTCAAGGGTTTTTTGTTCTTGTTGTCAGAAGAAACTCTCTCCTTTTTGTAGATTGTAATTCAAAACCATCTTTGACTGGTTATGGACCAGTGTTTCTCAGGCTATGAAGAGGTATAGAGAAATCTATGGCTGCCATGTTCATTTGCATTCTCTTATACACGAGAGTATATCCCTTCATACCCACTACTGATAAACAGGAATTCTAACCTGTAGATATCATTTCATAAAAGGTAGTTCATTTGAGTGGAAGTCATAAGACATTTTGAGTGTTGTACCTAGAGGCTTAGAGCAGTGAGTGGGAGCCACATGCTGCACAATTGTCCTGTTAAGCTTAGTAGACATTGTGTGTGATAAGACATGCAGTCAGGATTATGGTTGCTTGTTCTAATGAGGATTAAAGGAATCAAGAGATTGGTGATAGAAGAAATGTAATTAATGCTCATATTATAAAATTATATGTAAACATGTCACTCCACCATTTTCCTTCTCAGACACAGTTGCCAACAAGCAGTCTAGTAAATTATCACAAGTAGTGAAAAATAGCATCGGGGCCCACAATTTTTTTGAGGAGTGTACAGCTTCCACAATCAGAGACAGACAGAGATCTCCTGTTTGCTATGTCACTCATCAAATGCCTGCAACAGCCCATCCTGCACTGGGCAGAATCCAGGAAAGAACCAGGAACTCAGGGACTGCCATGTGGGATGCCCATATCTTGAGTGGCATTGTAACTGCTGTACCAAATGCCCCTGAATGATGAGATTTTTAAGAAGTGTATTTCAAAATGTGAAATTACAATGGTGTTTTCTTCTCAGAGAGGAAGATATAAAAGCAGTATGCTGATGAGCTAAAAGAGAAACTAACTCATAAGAATATGAGAGAGAATATAATAGAGATTAAATTTTTGGTTTATTTTCATATAACCAACAGTGGCACCACTTTGTATCTCCTATATGAAACACTCTGAGCTAATGTCATCTGGGCAGGTGTTTTTAATTGTTTTCCATTGTCATGATGAATTTCTACCTATTTATAGAACTCATTACCTGCCCTCTCTCTTCTCTTCTCTCTCTCTTTCTCTCTCTCTCTCTCTGCCTCCCTCCCACACACTCACAGTCTTCTCTGTGACAGCATATATTTCTGTGAAACTGAGGTTAAGGTATGGGCAGTGTCCATGTAAGACATCCACATAAGCTGTTCCATGGGGACTTGCTCTATGATACTGGTTTCCTTAACACCAGATACTAATTCCCTAAAGTAGAAACTCAGAGTCCCACTTTGACTTTAGAGTCCCACAGTACCTCCCAGGGAGAAGACCTCCTGTTGCATTCTTGAACATAGTATATTGATGATGACTTCTGGCTTTGTCACAGAAGAAAAATACCTATAGATATGCAATCAAAAATAAATTTATTTAAAATTTACATTATATTAAAGCATAGAAATAATTGTAAGCAAACTAAAAATAGAAAGCATCAGTTTCTCATATGTTTCAATTAAATTTTAGGTCCTGTCGATGTCAGTATTCTTGCTAAATGTAATCCCTGCTTATCCAATCCATGCAAAAATGATGGCACCTGTAACAATGATCCTGTTGACTTTTATCGATGCACCTGTCCATATGGTTTCAAGGTAAGCAGAGGCTGTTTGGGGAGCCACATCATGAAAAAAATATCTTTCTGTAAATGTGCCTTGTTATTCCACCCTCCTTTCTCTGAGTGCTGAGAATGCCTTGGTTGACATTCAACTCTCCTTGACCATTCCTTCTCCAGGGGCAAGACTGTGACATTCCGATTCATGCTTGCATCAGTAACCCGTGTAAACATGGAGGAACTTGCCACTTAAAAGAAGGAGAAAAAGATGGGTTCTGGTAGGTCATGCGGCTGCTATCATGTCTGCGGTCTAGGAGCAAGAATAACTAAATGCACGTATATTTTCCTTCCTAAATCAAAGGGTATTTTTAAAGGAACACCAGTATATTGGCAATCTTGAATATATTCATCCTAGTCCTAGTTATTGCAATATTTAAAAAATACGTATGTAGATACTGCAGTGTTCTCAGCTCAAGATGCCATAAAATCAACAAATTTGAAAACATGCACACACATATATTATGATTAATCAGGTTATATTAGTACAAAACAAAGTATTTGCTATACTATGCTAAATTAATAGGCAGCTAGTCTCTCACTGCAATTCATTTATTCATCTGTCATTTTGCTTCTGATTCACTGACGGTGTTTAATGCTAAGATATATGTCCCACTGAAACAGAAAATTAATGATTCATTTCCAAGCCCCAATACAAGTAGGCAAACATGCTGTGAACATTTTTAATCTGTGGTTATTTAATTGTATGGTACAATTAATTTAGTTATACCTCATGCATTATAAAATAGAATTCTTATTAAATGACACTAATAATTTCACATAAGATTGCTGATCTACTAATGCTTATTGGAGATGCCATTTTTTGGAAGAATTATACTTTATTTCTGTATTCTGTTATGAAAATATCTCTTATCTATTTAAACTTTACTCAAAGATTATTTTTATACTTAATCAAAATTAAAAATGCAATGTTTTATGCCATGGTAAAAGTCATATTTAATTGAGACTTGAAGATAACATTCATATTTTGTAATTATAATGAAAAGAAAATTCTGTTTTCAGGTTTCTTTCTGGTTTCAAGACATCAACGACATTGCATGTAGTAGATAGAATTTTTAAAATCAGAATCACTTCCTCATTTATGAGAAATAAAATATGAATTATTTTGCTGTAGCATAACTCTAGATTAAGATATGTATGTTATGGATGAGAGCTTTGTGTTTTAGACCTGGAAATCTGTTGCATTTATTTACTTCTAAGACAGTGCACACATTTGCTATCATGCACCCAGCTTAGATTTGTTTTTCCTTTTCTACCAGTTTCTGGTTTGGTAATATTATCTTATTGGTGCTTACAAAATTTCATTTAAAAACATTTTAAAAGTTAAAGCTCTATAGTTGATAAGTGTATTTATGAGTTTTTCAAAATTAAACAATGTGACTTTAAAAAGTTACAAAATGATGTTTTTGCTTCCCCGGTCATCAGGTGTATTTGTGCAGATGGATTTGAAGGGGAAAATTGTGAAGTCAATGTTGATGATTGTGAAGATAATGACTGTGAAAATAATTCTACCTGTGTCGATGGAATTAATAACTATACCTGCCTGTGCCCACCTGAGTTCACAGGTATGAAGAGTAGGAAATAGTATATATTCATCAGAATATCTGTTTGCAAGCATCGTTGACGCTAATATATATTTAGTAAACCATTATATTCTTTGATAACTGGTAGGGGTTTTGGAAATTGGGTGTCATGTAAGTAATAGAAGTTCTTGAAGATGATTTCAAACAACCAAAGAAAAGACGCAGGAAGCTCCATTTAAACACATCCTTCTTAAACCAAATTGTCCAGCAAAACAAAGGCTGTTGGTGAACCTTTTGGTGCCACGTTTTAATGGCATTTTCATGAAAACAATTTTCCCTAGGTAAACGAGGCCACCAAGACGTATGTGAGAAGAGGGCATTGATTTATATAGCCAAAACATAATTAAGGATTTGAGGTTTCTCAGGTTCGTGCTTATTTCTTCACTAGCGGGTATTTTCCTCCAGTAAACTGTGACCTACAGAGTAAAACTCAATCAGGAAGATACTGAGCATTGTGGAGTCTCGTGAGACCATCATTTCTTTTCTGACACTTTTGTCTCTTTGGGAGATAAATCTCACAAGCCTACTACCAAATTGGTAAACTTCCTCCCAATTCAAAGCAATTTGCTATAAAGTCAACATCGTTTATAACTTTTCTATTTTCTTAGAATATCTGTGTGATTGATTTTTGTGGCTATGAATAAGAAACTTCACAGTTACAGTATTTTCCTGAGTAAATCATTAAAGTTGATAGAAAAACAAAGATATTACAAATTTTATTAGTAGGAAAAAATGGAAAAATAAATTCAATCACTCTACTAAAAGTGACTATTTTCATTTCTGAGTGTTTTTCATTAATTCTCATTATGCCCACGTAAGCTCATCCATAATTAATATAAAAGGGTGATATAACTATGTATGTGACTAAGGTTAACATCTCTACATATGAAAAATGAACACACATCTTTAGGATTATCTTTCACAGCATTGGTAAATCATTTGCAATTTCTAATGAAATACCCAAACTTTGTATATTACCTTTCTTGATGAACAGATGCTAGAAAAAACAGTAAGGTTTGGTTTTGAGAACTCATATCTATTTGAGTGCCTTTGAATCTGCTTTGGCCATGGTGTGTTTATGTGTGTGTGTATTTTTTTGTAAGTAGACAGTTGATGCTGTGTAAAGTTACACTGAGTATCCAGTAGAAATTTGAGCATATCACTATCCTATTATGTACATACAGAAAGCAGAATTTGAGCATTCTTTGATATTTTGCATTAACAAGGGATAGCAAGTCTATCTACCATGCACTTTTTCTAAAGTTGCCAGAAAGACTTTAATGCACCCACGTTTTGACCTTCACAGCACTGTTCTTTGTGCCATACCTCAGATAACTTGCCATCCTAACAGATTTCTAGAGCCGTTATGGCTACCTAGAGAATCTGAGCTTTGTTGGAAGAGCTCATTTAGACTTTTACAATAAGCCCAGTCTTTGTACCAAGATCTGTTACCAGAATGCTGTTAGGACAAAATAGTTTTCTTTTTCTGTCTTTTTTTTTTTTTTTTTTTGGATAATTACAGGGAAGGACTTACTAACCTAGTTAATTTTGGAGGCTTCTTTAAACCAACCTGCTCTGACTCCAACAAATTGGGCCCAAGAATTTCAAGTACACTATAGCTAGCAAATGCCCTCCTGAGCATAGAAATGAGGAATTGTGTGCATACACACACACACGCACACACACACATGGATATACGCATATCCCTTCCTGATGGTAACCTGGACTTGGGAGCATGACCATATTCAGGTTCTCACACGTTTTTGGTAATGGTTTCCATAAGGTGGTAGAATCTTCTGAGCTGTTTGGGAGGGGTCCCACCTTGGTTTGGCATTTGATTTGCTACTCCTTATTCGTATCCATTTCTTTGGAGTTTATGTCTCACCTGTTCACCCTTCTCTTCCCAAGCCTGCCCTGATCCTCTTAAATTGATGTTTTTCCATCCTAAGGATTCAGTTCAGGGCAACTTCCCCTGAGAAGTATGAGGAAGCCCCACTTCCCCCACCAAGTCAGATCTCTTTCTTTGAAGTGTATCATAAAGACCTGAAGCTCAGCCAAAATACCACATCATGAAAGCTGTCACAAGGGAATCTGCCATGACTATCTGTCAAGAGCCATTTAGCTCTGGGCAAGAACTAGAGTCATTTAGCCTTTTTACTTACAGCACAGCTATTACAATGTTGGATTGCCTTAATTTGGGCGAAGGATCAACAAAAATACTGAACTCAAGAAAAAGTGCATGGCAAACAGAGCAGGAAGATATCACCATTATAATTCTGGACTGTGTCTTGTGGGCCATGAAGAGTTTGACAATTTGGCATTAAAGAAGATAGCTAAATGGGGCAAATTCATAGCTCCTCTTTTAACTGTAGTACTTTTGTGCACATGTGAAATGAGCTCATTTACAAAATATCAAACAACCATCTGCAGATTTTGAAATAAGTGGCACATCAGTGACCTTTAATTATAGGAAAGTATAAATGGGACTCTAGAGTTTCATATCCTGCTCCATCCAAGTTTGCAGCGAAGGAAGAATTTTCTTATATTGTTTTAAATGTAAGTTTGGAATCTGATTAATGAGCGTGAGATCTGGGAACAGAGACCCAGCTATGCTCAGGAAATATAATAATGTTGTCATTGTTTATAAGTCATTAGTCACAAGTTGCTTTTTCCTTTGATGATTTTTTTACTCTGTATCCCAAGGACTTACAGTGAGAGAGTGAACTCTGCTTAACAGAGCAAATAATGCTTGATAGATAAGCTTGTAAATGATTATGGTGAAAATATTTATATTTGGCAACTGGATCACGGGTGAAAATGGACACAATGTGGTCAACAGAGAAAAGTCAGAGCTCTGAAAGCTATCTGACAGAGAAGTCATGAAGAGCCAGTTGTAAAACTCAACTGTAAACATTCAGCATAAAATGAGCCACCATTAAGAAATTTGTTAAACTTGACTTGAGCCCTGAATGGCCAAAACTTCACCCTCGGTAGCTGTTTACATACTGGAAGAGAAGCCAGTCTGTTTTTCTATTACCTAAACCTTGCCATATCCTCCCTTCTGCCAGTCTTCAAAATGATTCTCCCCTGCCTACTGCAACCCAACATCCACCCTGCTAGTTGGAAATGCATGCACATTCATGGCGATCATTCATTGGACAAGATTAATTTTAAAAAGCTGAATCCACTGTGATTCTGTATTGAAATAACTATGTTAAATATAAGGAAGCAGGGACTTTAAAATTGTTGAACGAGTGATTTAGAAATGAATTCCAAGATTTTCATTTTAAAAGCCAGAGAGATTTGGGGTTTGCTTTCGTTTTCTTGAATCAGTATATCCTTTCTAAAGACATTTTCGAGGACTTCCTTAAATTTTACACAAGCTCGAAACCTATAAAAATGGAAATTGGAAATGCAACACCCTTGTGGTGTTGAAAACATGGACACCTTTCCTTAGGCTGTAGTGTTAAGAGTTTTAGGTGTTGAATTGAACCCTGGGTCTGCTGTATCAAAACTGAGTAGGCACTAATTATCCCTATTCTGGGACCATACGCAAGTATGATAGGAGCTAAATCACATTGTAAACCCTCATATTGCTTAATGGGACTATACAAATTCAGTAAAATAAAAAGTTTTCATACAAATTGGACATAAAAAGGCTTCAAGTATATTTTATGGAAAGTAATCAGAATTTTAATTTTCCCATTTTGTACCATTATCTCTCTGCTGAATCTCTAATGCCTATTTACCAACCATTCAGTGTACATCTTAAGCAGTAAAACTGCTGGTTGCCACACACTCCCTGATTTAGAAACAGATCCCCAGCTCCCTGTGATGGTGTTTATCCTTTGCCTCATTCTCTCCATGTGTGTGCGTTTGGCCCAGCTGTAGGTAAGAAATCTAAGCCTTGGTTCGGTTTGCTCTCTCGCCTGGCTTCTCTGTTGTTAACGCTGTGCATTGGCTTTATGTGCTCTGCTGTTGTACTGCAATGTAAAAGTCTTTTGTCTCTTCTGTCTTTGTCGCTGCCAGCTGCTAATCTGAATGAGGTGGAAAAAGGTTAGTTGCCTTTTAAGTCTATTATGATTTTCATTTTAGTTTCCCTCTTTCTTGTAAAGCTACCTTGATTTCACTGTGTGTACATGATAAAGGAACATGGATGAAGTGTGAATTCTGAAAGCAATATGTCAATTCAGAGATTCAGAGCCTTGATATATGCATAAGCCAGACACTATAGAGTGGGTCTCTGAAATGCAGTTTATCAGTTTCTAGAAGTCTATAATGGAAACTATCTGAGTGGGAAGAAAGGTGGCTAAAGAAAAAAGAAAGTCATATTTTCTATTTTCTGCTTGTCTGTATGCTTTTACTTTAAAAAAAAATCACAAAGGTGTTATTTTTATAATGAATATGTTGTATAGTAGATAGGCTATAGCTAGAAAAGCTTTGTAGTAGAAATTTTCCCATGATTCTGAACCAGTATTTTTAATAATTTTTAAATAATATTTTTTTAATTTGAACACATATGCCTTGATTGAACCAGTTAATAAAATAAAAATTACAAAGCCTGAGAGGTTAATTTATCAAGTGGCCTTGTCAAATTTATATCCCAGAGTGCCATGGGCACTCAGTAGTATTTTTAGAGCATAAAAAGAGCCCTATTTAATCATTAACACAAGAACAGTTCACATGGTTCCCCAACACATCAAGGCTCAGGAAAGGGAGACTTAGAGTTAGACTGAGGGCCCTGTCTGGGCAATCATCATGGAATCCTCATGAAATTCTATCAGAGAATCCAAATTTTAACCAGTAACACTGGATTTTTCATCATTCAGCTTTGCCAAAAATGTACTTGTCTTGATAGATCCAGTTGTCTATGAAGCATTTGCTGTAGGATTCTAAGACTAATAAGGAAACATCTAGCAGTTCTTTCTTCTCTTGCTAAAGATTTCATTTATTTCTGTTGCGTTTTTTGGATGATTTGCTGTGTCTGCTCACTTACTTTGTTAAGTTGAAAAACATGATAAATCTTCCCATATTTTAGACTATAAAGATATTACATGTGCTATTCCCAGTTGACTACTGAATGCATCCAGTGCTTTCCTTGGTTAAATGTCATCTTTTCTTTTTACAAATACTAAAGCAATTGATGGTTTGGGGCTGGGATTTCTAAAGCCTGAGTCTACCTCAGAAACACAATAGGAATTATGCTGTTACAAGAACATGACCTTAAATAGTTTTGTAAGTCTCAAGAACTACCTTGGCAATGCGCTAGTGCTTGACTTCATGTGTTCACTAAATTTCACACTTACATTTCTAGAAGATTATTTTATTTTGAAGAATCTGCTGCTGACCAAATTTCCTTTCTAAAAAGTCAAGCCACTCTCCACATTTTAATCCATAACTTAATTAGAAATGGATTTTTTATTTCTTTATAGCATCTTGGTAATTTTCTTAGGTTAAGAAAAAACCTGCCTAATTAGTTGACATATTGGTAAATTAAAAGAACTCTAGGCGTGAATGAAAAACATTGAGCAATCACATTTATAAAGCAACAAAGAAGCACTTCTTCAAGAATACACACTGTAGATGTGGGGACAAGGAAGCGAACCCATGTCTGACTGGCATGAGACTTGCTCTGTAACTTGAGAGCCTTCCACTGGAACCAGTCACTTCCTCCTGCTGCCATCTTCCAGGCCTCCCTGCTTTGAACATCTTACAGTGGCTCCTACTAATGTGTATGCCAGGCAGGCTTCTCTTCTGCTCTTTATGCTATTTCTTCAGCCTGCTGTCACAACTGCCCTTATGTACACTTAAAAAGAGTAAAGCCTGGGCCACAAAATTCAAGTGCAGGCAGGCAATCTATTTTATCTGCGCATGAAAAAATCCCCTAATCAATGCCTGTGCAATTAATGAGTTAATCTGTCTGAGACTGTTTTTCTTCACATAGGGCAGCTGGTGATTTACGTAATGGACAAAGCTCCATTTTACGGCACTAATATTTATCAACTCCAGGACCTCATCCAGTCTTTTTTATTTCTTTTTCTGTGAAACAAGGATAATGACATTTGTTCCACTTATAGACATGTGAGAATAACGTATAGGAATGAATAGGAAAAGGTAAAATGGTAAATATTTGCACTCCAGAAATATCGGGGCCACCCTGTTTGATAAATTTTAAGTTTTGCTTCATATAATTCCAACATGATTTGTATTGTGGATGTCATTCCTAGTGGCAAAATAATTCTTAATGGTTTATGGTAGAAAAAAATCTGTAAAATAAGTTATGTGTGTGAAGCAAATTTCTTTCCTCATAGTTTTCAATACTTCCTCTCCTCTGATTAGTATCTCAAAATTTTCTTTCCATGCAGACATCAGATAGAAAGATGTCATGTAGGGATAAGTCGTTGGTTCCTTTGCCCTTTTACTCTATTTTGAAGTATGAGTATATGATGAATACTGAAGAACTCTTGGATCTGGCTGTATATATAGGTTTTATGTATATTTCTTAGATTTTCATGATCTCTTAATAACAGTGACTCCTTCTGTTATTAACTCTGCATGAAGATGTGCAAGGTCTTTATATAAAATCAAAATAGTTGAAAGCTTACTTGAAGGACTCAAGTAAGGGCAGCTGAAGTCACTGTGTATTGTAACTGAAGAGGACAGTTGGGCAATCTAACAATGTTATGTTTTGAACATTCATCTTCTAACCTTTCACTTTATTAGGTGCATTTGGTCTCAGAGAACATTTTCAAGGAACTGTTTCCTCTTTATTTAGCAGGCAGTGCCCACCGAACTCAGGTCAACAACATAGTTTAGCCAAGTCTTATTCAATATGATTTGGTTTTATTTATTTTGAAAACTGAGTCAGATATTTTCTGCAGTTTCAGTAGCTGTTGGAATTGGCTTTATTATTTAGCTACAGTGTTCCAATAAGGAAGTACTGAAAAAACACCTCATTTTTTGTTTGTTTATTTGGAGAGGTAAGTTTTCCACTTAAAATGCATAAAATATTTATTGAGAAAATATCTTATGCAGGACACGGTGTAAAGCATTGAAAGTGATACAAAAATCCATAAAACATTACCCTCGCTTACCAGACAAACACTTTGGCTTTGAGTCTTGACTGCAGGTTCGGATTAGGTCAGATAGTGGACCACTGCAAAGCCGTCACTTCTCGTTTGCTCAGAGCTTTAATAAAATAGCTACTTCACTGGTTCGTAAGTAAAAGAACATTTCCTTCTGAATGTGAATGTGGATAAAATTTGTTGACATATAAACATTATCAAACAACCCGTTTCATACCATTTAGAAAACAAGAATGAGAACAAAAATTGTTATCCTTCTGAGAAACATTTTAACTTACAGCGTGTTTTCTTGATCCTTCCTGGTTTTAATTATGATTAACTTTATCTCAGGGATCTCTATGACAGTGTCCCAGTTATGCACACATCCTGCTTTTCACACTGTTCACTCAAAGGGAGCATCTATCACCAGCTAACATGTCCTCCAGAATTCCTGGGCCCTCAAGATCAGGTCTCCATATTTCTGTGCTGACAACTGCACTGAATTAAGTTTAGAAAAGTGGGGGCTGTCTGGATGGTTTATATAGCATATTTTAAAGGTCTGTTCATTACTTCCAACTGAACGAAAGAAAAGTAAGATTGAGAATAGTGAAACAAATGAAAAACAGCAGACTGAAAAAATAATCTTTAGGAAAAGTCAGATCTTTAAAAAAAAAATGGTAAGAAAGAAAAAATAGGGACCTGCATTGTACCACCACCTGCAATGCCAGCATCCCACATGGGCACTGATTCAAGTCTTAGCTGCTCCCCTTCTAATCTAATTCCCTGCTAATGTGCCTGGAAAAGCAGTGGAAAATGGCACAAGTACTTGGGTCCCCTGCCACCCACATCGGAGACCTGGATGGAGCTCTAGTCTCTTGGTTTTGGCTTAGCCCTTCCCTAGCCATTGCACCACTTGAGGAGTGAACCAGCAGATGGAAGTTCTTCCTCTCTCCATTTTCCTCTTTCTGTATAATCCTGCCTTTCAAATAAATAAATAAGTCTTTAAAAATACAGCAGCAGAAACATGTTGTTTATAAGTAACCTACTGATTGTAATAAAACCAACTATCACCATCTCTACTGCTAAGGATCCTGAATATTCAGGCTAGAAACTGGGTATCTACCAAGTTGATTGGCTCTGGTGCCTAGATTTGAACCTTGAGCATAGGTGGAACAAATAATCATGCACTGGTTTAGTAGATAGTAGAAAATTTATATACATTTGGTCCTCAATATCCACAGAGTCTTCATCTGTGGATGAACTCAACGTGGATGGAAAGTATTTGGGGGGACAATTGCATCTGTATTGGAGATGTACAGTCTTATCTTCCTTGTCATTATTCCCTACACAATGCAGCAAAACCACTATTTGCATAGCACTTTTGTTGTATTCAGTATTATAAATATCCCAGAGATCTTTTAAAGAATACAGAAGATATGCTCAGGTTAAAGTGAAATATTATGCCATTTTATATAAGGTGCTTATATATGGAGATCTGAGTGTCTGCCAGGCTCCTAGAACCAATCCCCAAGGATCCCGAGGGAAGACTGTACTTTCCTTTCAGGTCCAGTTCAATTAAGGGATGACGCCCATAATTCCATCAGCTGTGTCTACTATCACCCTCCCTGCCGCATCGCAGGGTCTGTGAGAGGAGACAAATATTTGTGTAAATAAAGAACAAGTAGGAAATGTACAGTTTTACATTGGAACTGGATTGACTTTTAAGATTCTGGTAATGATCAAATTCAGACTCAGTTATCTTAACCTTTCCTAAACATGCAACTTACCCACTTGACATGCACAATTCTAAGATTCTTAAACACAAACTCTCTACTTCCTCTTGAGATAGTTACTGCTTTGCTGGAGAAATTGTGGGGAGATCTTGTAGTTGCAGAGGACCCAGCAAAGTCTGGCCTGGAAGCTAGGCTCCGAGAACATACATTTTCTTTTTCTATCTCCCTTTATCCCATTGAATATATACTATATATATTATATAGTATATAATATAAATTTCCTTTATCCCATTGAACCTCCTTCATTAGCATTCAAAAAACATTTTCCTGCCCCTCCTGCAAGAAAAAAAAAAAAACACAAGCAAATACATCTTTTCATCAAACATCTGGTTGTACCCGGTTTGCTGCTGAATACTCCCAGCAGGGAGAAGTATACAAGTATCAACATTGGTATTCTTTGCCTCAAGTAGCATACTTTTAAGAAATTAAACCTCATTTATCTCATCCAGTCCTTGGCTTCTTCTGATACCTTCCCTGGCTAAGAAAATTCACATAGAATAAAATTAGACTTTTCTTAAATCAAGCAAGAGCTCAAAATGCAAATATTTGAATGATGATGTTTTTGACCCTCCGTGAATCCGTGTCTTGGGGATTTTGTCAGGAATTCAACCAGACTTCCTCCCTTGCTGTAAGTATGTTTGAAAATGTCATAATTGATTAAGTTTAACACTAGCATTCTAGTCCAGTTATTAAGATTGTTGTCCTAAGGTCTTTGTCTATTATTATCAGTATTTATGATCCTTTCTCATTAAAAAGAAAACTAGTTTTCTACAATTTTTAAATTAAAACATATAGCGAATACACTGCCAGTTACAGACCTCTCCCCAGACCTTTTGTAAATCCCTAAGAATGACTCTGAGATTTCATCTGTTTCAGAAACAGAAGAAACTGATCTAGTTACATTAGCAGAGGCTGGAGAAAGCTAAGTGTTCAGCAACACCATTCACTGGCATCTAAAATTACTTTGGTTTTAAACATTCCCAACCTGAATTTAAAGGACTAAATTTTGGAAAAATTCAATAGAGAGATTGTACTCAATTATTAACTGCATACCCTTTCCAATTTCTCTTTCCAATGTGGAATAAGTTAATATTTTAAGAAGCTATGTGAGTGAGGAAATTCCAGAAACCTTAAATCTGCAGACAATATGACTAAGCTTCTTTTTGCTGAACAAACTTGTGGACTAACAGCCTAGACAAGACAAGATATTGCTCCAGTTTCCTGGTAGATAGAAAGCAATTACTGTAAGCATTCATCCTGCAACTCTTCAAATATTCCCCCTTCCCAATCAGTATGACTTAGACAACAACTCTGAAGAAGTAATAATGTATTTTTGAACTGTGTGGTATAGTTTCAGTAATAGTTAATAATAATAATGCCATTCAGTCCAGTTTTGCCAAGACGCTGATTGTATCTCTGTCACTAAATGAAACTTAAGGGATACTTGGATATTAGGCATTTGCTTTAGTTGTCTGACTTTTCTATATGGTAACTTCTGCAGGGTAAGGGCTTTGTCATGCTCATCCTTTCTAGTATTGTATCAAGAAAGTTAAATTGAAGCACTGTTTTTGTAAGAAAAAAAGTCTAACTTGTAGAGTGTACATGTAAATCAATATTACTAGAAGTGATGAATTTCATTTTACACCATTCTTATTCATTTCAAGAAACAGTTAAGGTGAACTCTCATGCACCATGTAATGTCTTCATTATCTGCTCATTTGCCCGAGAATCACTATTGTTAAGAATTTTCAACAATACCATGAGCTAAACCATGTATTTGGTATTCATTAGAAAAAAAGTTCGAGAAATTGGTGCCAGAAATGTAAATCAACTGAAGTGTTCTTCACTTGCATGAATTTCTATTGAAATATTTTATTTATATGAATATTTTATTGAAATATTTTAAATTAATGAAGCACTTTCCAGATTAGTCCTTAGCAATGATATGATGCATGTTAACAGTTGCAGCTGTATTCAGGGTAATCCCCAGAGTATAAAGTTGGTGAAACAATGCATTGAAGTCACTTTCTTCCCTTCTATGATACACAGTAGTTTGTGCTTTTTAAAAAATATATATATTTATTTTTATTTGAAAGAGTTATACAGAGAGAGGAGAGGCAGAGAGAGTGAGAAGTCTTCCATCCACTGGTTCACTCCCCAATTGCCTCAACAGCCGGAGCTGCACAGATCCGAAGCCAGGAGCCAGGAGTATTTGGGCCATCTTCTACTGCTTCCCCAGGCTATAGCAGAGAGCTGGATCAGAAGTGGAGCAGCCGGGATCCAATCTGGTGCCGATATGGGATGCCAGCACTTCAGGCCAGGGCGTTAACCCGCTGTGCCACAGCACCGGCCCCTGTGCTGCTTTTGATTTTGCATATCTAATAAGCTACTGGGAAGGAAATTGTCATTACTGCTTGGTTAGCCTGACCTATAAACCATATCAGCTAACACCAACTCCCCTGTAGAGGAACAAGGGTTACCTGGTCCAACTCAACTAAGACCCATGGTGCTCTTCAGAGTGTCCTGACCCCATCAGCAAATGTAGAACTAAACTCTTCCGCTATGCTCCTTTTAAAACAGGTTGGCTCTTTGGAAGGTCAGAGATTATGGTCATGGTCATGACATACTTCTCCTTTGTGCACTACTGACTGCAGACTCTGTTTGAGAACTTTAGAGACCTAAATGAAAATTTGAAGCATGGTAGAGGGGAGCCACACATAATGAGAGGAAAGAAACATAAGAACGGCATCATTTAAAAGTTATGTTTCCCAGTATAAGCCTCCAGTAACATGGAATTTACCACCTAAATGTGTGTCCTAGTGCTGCCATAACAAAATGCAACAGATTGGGTGCCTTCAAGAATAGGCTTTTATTATCCCACAGTTGTGGATGCTGAAAATCTGGAATCAGTGTCTACTGTCTTAGTTTCTTGATGACTGTGGTCAGGTCCAGGCTTCTCTCTCTGAATTCTTTCTTTCCAACATCTTCCCTCTAAGAAGTCTATTTTTGCACTCAAACGTGCCCCCCCCCTTTTTAATAGGATAACTAACCATATTGGATGTGGGTCCAATCTCATGCCTTGTTTTAAGTTGATTCCTTCTGAAAAGACCCTATCTCCAATATGGTCACATTCTGAGGGGCCAGATGACTCCAGCACACTGTAGGAAGGGGACAACAGTCCAACTCATGCCCTCACATGTTTATATTTAAAACTCTTGATGTTTCCTCAGAAGTCCTGGTTTTCTTCCAACATTCTCCATATCATTGAAAAGTACAGAAATAGATTCCAAAATCTTACAAGTCCCAGACAATCCTGCTGTCTCTCTTCATACCTACGCTCATCCAATCCATCATGAAGTTATATCTGTTTTGCTTCCTAAACATCTCTCTGCATCATCTGTATCTCCTCCACAATTACCAAGCCCAAGCTGTCATCTCACGTACATTTGTCTCTGCCCTCCTGCAAGCCATCCTCCACTGCAGACAAAATGTTGTTTTCAAAGTGCAGATGCCGTCTGACCATCCCCTAACTTAAGCCCCTTAAATCCATTGCTGAGAACAGATATGGCTCTGATCAACTTCTGTAACTTCCTCTGGTGCCATAGCTCACTCCCACCTTGTTAGAGCTCATTCTCCACACCACCTCCTGGAGTGGGTTAGAGCCAAATCATGGCATCAAGGTTTGTCTATACCCACATCTCTTAGAAGGTTCATGAGCATTGACCTGCATTCAAACACATTGCTGTACACCTACCCAATGAGCTGATGCCAACTTAAACATTTAAACACCTTCTTATAGAGCAATGGATTAGACTCCTAATGATGTATAATGGAATAAAGCATATTTTCACCCTTTCTTTCTGTCATCTTGTACTTTATCATCTGAAGAAGTGATATGGCCATTGATGGTATCATCTCAGGTCCTGAGCCCTTTATTTTCTATTATTTTTCCACTAGCTTAGTACCAACTCTGACTATAGATGTAGGAAACCAAAAATCAAATAAAAGTTCCGTAATTTCCTCTCAATACTATGACATTTGTTGGGGGGCACTTTTTCAAAAGTAGTATCTAGGAATATCTTAGCTCATGACAATGAAGCATTTTATGAGTATTTCTGTTCTTTCTGAAAACCATTGCAGCCTCCAGATATCCAATCCAATCTTCCCCGATTGGTTAAGAAATAGATATACAGTCCCACATTCATCTAGGGAACTTGCTATGTTTCCCATCTTCTGTTGTTTATACAATGCTATGTAAATGTTAAAACCTGCCCTTCTCCCCCAAAGATAGCAGAATTCAGTATAATTAGAACATATTAAAGGAGATCAATGAAAATGTTTATTTTAATATTCAGTCAGGGAAAATTAAAAGTAATGTTTAGTGGGAAGAGTACAAGTTATGTCATTATTGTGAGTGACTAAGTAAAAATTAAAGAGAGAAATATCTAAAGACTATAATTAAACTCAAATTGACTATAGATTGGGAAGATAAGAGTTTTTTGCCTTAAGTAGCAAGACTGTTTCTAACAGTAATTATAATGAGTGTGTCATCATATCATACTCTGAGAGGATACAGAAATGTGCCAAGGATTCTGCTGTCTATGATCTTATTGTCAACAAAAGGGACTGGTATAAAACAAATAATCTGAAAGGCATACCTAGTAGTGCAACCTACAGACTTGTCTTATATGGTAGCCATAAATACTAAGTAACTGCTTACTTTTACAAGTTTGAAAACCGACATGCAGAAGTAAACACTATATAAACGTTTATTAAGTAACCCAATAAATAGAAATAATATGTGTGTGCTAAAGTAAGCACAAGCAAATATAACATATAAAGATTATAAACAGATAACAATGGTTGTAAAGATCTAGGATAAGAAGAAGAACACATATAATTGATGAGAAAAAGTGACCACAGAACTCCAAAAGGAAGTATTAAAGCAAAAGGAAAAACCATTATCCTAGTAATGAAGTTGGGATAAATTTATATAATAAATAGTAAATAGATCCTGATGGTAAGAACATAGAGTGGAAGATTGGGCTTTAAAAGTGAGTTGTCCAGGAATGGAATGCACAGAATACCTCTGCAATATTTGTTAGCCTTACAGTGTTTGGTGATGATCAAGAAAAGCAAATCACTTTTGGGGTAGTCAAAAAGTCTTACCAGAGTCTTATGTGCACTTATGTAATGGTCACTGAAAACTACTTAGTAATTGTTATGATTATATTAGAGAGATAAGAAATTCTTGACATAGGTATAGCTTTTCATGTTCAAGTTAGCATGCTTAGTCTTAAAGATACTGATTACAAATTCTGCAATCTGGTTAGCCAACAATTTCTGAACTATCTCCCTTGTTGTTCCTTTCCAAATCAAGTCTACAGATAAATTCCTTGTAGAGAAGTCAGGATTAACCCTATTTTCTTCTCTTTGAGATGAAATTTTCTCTATGTTCTTTCTCCAGCTCATGCATTCACTGCTGCTAAATTGGAAGCTGATTGAGGGCAGAGTCCGTTGCCTTCATCTCTATAACCTCAGCATGTAGCACAGCACCATACAATTAAAACCTTATGTATTGGGTTAACTGGACTGAGTAGGATCACAGTGAATAAGGAACAAAACACTCCCCCTTTCTTATAATTTTTCAAACACTTTTATGTGCATATGAGGTAAAAGGTATATAGAATGACACTATTATGTATCACAAATAATCCCTGTCTACCATCAATTTTTCAAAAGCTACCTTGGATATAGACAGCCTATATCCCAACTAATAGAGCACCTAAAAGGAAATCTGTAGAAGTGAAATTGAAATTTTAAGAAGCAATGATTTGAACAGCCCTTGTCTTGACTGTTGAGGAACAGATTTTTGTTTTGTTTTTTCTTAATAGACAATGGGACTGGGAATGGGAGAGGGAGGAGTAGGTGGGATGGGAGGGCAGGTATGGTGGGAAGAATCACTATGTTCCTAAAGGTGTACTTATGAAATTTGCACTCATTAAATAAAAGGTTTTTTTTTTTGGGGGGGGGGGAACAGCCTATATTCCAAATAAATATATTTGATTAGAAAAATGAAAATGATTTCATCAGAGTAGGCTGATAGAATATAGTGAATAGATTCCATCATCGTCTAACTTAAGTAATACCAGTTGAAATTGCAAAGCTTTAAATAAAATTTGTATAAAAAAAGCACATCATGTATACATTGTTAAAACCTTTTTTATCACTGGGGTAGAGACCCAGAAAACTTTGTTGAAGCAATGTAGGAGACCTTCTGTGCAATTAGTTCATTTTAAGAGACATTAAAAAATTAACTTATCATCCATTAGATTGAGGTAATAATTACATGAATGTCATTATATATTTGTATCAAGGAAAAGACGCTTGAAGTCTAAATAACATGCTAGTTGTCAAGCAGCTAGCTGTTAATTAATTAGCAGTGCATTATTTTTAAAGGAGAGTCTTATAACAAAGCAATACTCTGAAAACTCCTGATTTTTTTTAACCAATGGTATTTAAATCCACAATCTTTGGATAAATGAAAGTTCTAATAGTTTCTTAGGAATGCATAGTTGTGTCACTTTATTCAGTTAACAGATGTGTCACTTTATACTTTCATTTATTACATATATATTAAGAGCTAAGGCATAAAAGGAAAAAATGACTTTTTAAACATGTTTTCTCAGTCACTTTAATATCCTAGGCAATGACTGGGAGAGTCTTCTTCTCAATGAAAATTGGTTTTGGCCAAATGTGTTTGAAATAATGACCATGGGAATTGTAACTGAAGAATTTTCCTAAGAGATTATCAGACATGTGGTTCAACATACATAGAGTGCCTAGAATCTGCATGAGTTTACTTGCTCACTTGTTCATAAAATTATTCTTTAGGAGTCAAATGACACTCATGGAAAAAGCATTTGTGTTCTCTCTGCTTTTTACTTTCACCTGTTTCATTATATCTCAGTGGATGTGGCTAAGAAATAGTCTGTTGAGCAGTTACAATGATTCATAAGAAGAAAGTATTTTTCTTCTAGACTTATAAGACCTTGGAGACTATAAAGATTTGAGGATTTTTTCAAGCATAAAGCCACATAATAAGCCAGACATAAAGGGAGTACATATCAAATGACTCCATTTATGTCAAACTCAAGAACAGACACAACTAATCTGCAGAAAGACAAGTAACGTATGATCTCACTCCTATGTGAAATCTGAAAAAGTCGATTTTGTAGTAGTTAAAAATAGGATAGTTGTTAGCAAAGGCTACAGGGAGAGTATAGGTGTGAGAGGAATGGGGAAAGGTTGATCTACGTTATAATTATATAGGAATAAGAAGTTATGGAATTTTGTTGCACACTAAGGTGACTCTTGATAACATTCAATATTTTTAAATAAAGAAAAACTTAAGAATGGATTTTGAGTGTTTTCATCATAAAGAAATGGTAAACATTTGAAGGGATAGATATGTTTACCCTAATTAGACATTCCGTATGTATATGTGAATCAAAACATCACATGCTATGTTATAAATATGTTCAGTTTTTATGTGTCACTTAAAAAAAAAGCTAATCTATGCTTTTGTTGAGAGTGGTTACCCTTGGGGGCTGAATGACCAAAAGCAGGCATTCTGGGGCCTGGGATACCGATAGGTGTTTCTGGACTGGTTGCATGTGCGGGTTCAGTTTGTGGAAAATCATTTATCTTTTGAGTCCATGCTTTACCTTACTAAAAAGTCTAATATAGAAATAAAGAAAGCAAAAGGAATGAAAAACATTCAGATTCCCTTTACCTATTTGCAAAAGTATATTCTAACAGCACTCGTAACTGTTACCAATCACAATATTCATATTGTCCCAAATCATAAGAATTAGCAGCAGAACCATATTGGGTCTTCTGGGTCCATACCTTGTAGTTTGGCTTCTTTTTTTTTTTTTTCATCACAAGTTCTGCTCATCTAAAAGACCCATGACGTAGACTACTAGGGAACAGCCTGCATTCCTTTCTCTGTGCACTAACACCGTGTGCCGTGTTACAGGCGAGCTTTGTGAAGAAAAGCTTGACTTCTGTGCCCAGGACCTGAACCCCTGCCAGCATGACTCGAAGTGTATCCTGACACCGAAAGGCTTCAAGTAAGTCAGAGGCTGCCTTCAGCCTCACAATCGGAGGAGGCCCCTTCCCCACTATATAACTTCACCCTCACTGGGGATTAAAGGAACATATTCACTGGTGTCAATGGTATTTTATTTTTACAAATATTCATATGCAGCTTGGAAACTTTTTTAGTGCAATAAGGAAAAATTTTAATGAGTGTTCAGTTTTGTTCCATACCTCTAGGAAGTCATTTACAGAATAAAGCAGCCCTTGAATAGGCTTTCTTTAAATTTTTGTGAAGGCCAATCCAATTACACTTCTAATATCTATAAGGTGCATCATTATCTGAAAGTAAGTTCCTGGTAAAGCAGAGAGTCTGATTTTAATGTACCTAAAAATGTTATGTTCTGAATCAACACTTTGGCTTTCCAAGATGCGTAAGATAGACAGACTCTATGTTCCAGATAGGTTGCCATGGCAAGGCTCAGGTACAACTCTTGTCTCACGGTAGTTGTTGATAATGCCCCTTGCACCTTATGTCCTGTGTGGGTTCATAAAGGAGTACTATCTCACCAGATAGAAAGCTCCCTTCAGTGAGCTCAGAATTCCAAAATTGTTCCTTTATCCTCCCCAGCAATATTTCTGAAAAATGTCTGGTATCAGATTACATGATTCCTTTGCCTGAAATATTTTAAGAGGCCTTCAGTAGCAGCTTCTCCTTTTCGATCTGTCAGCTGTTTAGAGATCATCTAGCCCAAATTCCTCCTCTTAAACAGGAAACCGTGGCCCAGAAAGGGTGATTGGCTAGCCAGAGATCTGTGGGCTGTTTATTGGCGGAGCTGGGACTGGGTTCTATGCTTTCCACTTGGGTGATTTTTCTATTAAGAGGATTATTCAGAAGGTTCATAGAAAATGTATATTATCAATAAACTGTGTTTGAATTTCAAAAGATTTTTTTGCCCCTATTCAACCTTATCTTTTCATTCAACATTTGAATTCTTCTCATACATGTTTCTTCTAAGAAGTTAGATAGTTGGTTAACATCGCTTCTCAGCCTTTTGGCTAAAATCAAGTGTATAGTCTATTAACATTCTGTTTGGTTTGTTATAGAAAATAATCTGGCTTCCTAGGAATGACACTGTTGAGTGCAGGAGTTGGGCAGTGCTTACATCAGCTGACTAGCAAACAGCCTTACTTGTTCCTTCACACAGTATTCCTTGAGTGGCTGCCATGGCCCGGTCACATGGTAATAATGCCATCTTAGGTTTTTGTAGAGCTTCATAGCTATTCATTTTCACATACTTTGTCCTCTCAGTGAAATGTCCCAAGCTTAATTTCCATGAGAGTCAGAGAATTAAAAATGACTCAAATCAGGAACCGTTTGCTAAGAGGATATTTGGATTGGAGTTGGAGCACTGAGACGTTGATTCGTACCAAACAAGGCTTCAGGCATAAGTCGGATGAGGGAACGGGTAATTACCGCCAGATCTCCACTGTGTTTCAAAGATCAATCTGAATGAAATATTTACTCTCAAGTTCTCTTTCGGCAACATTCTTTTGTTTCAAGTTCATTTAAAATCCAAAATTTTAGAATATACAAAAACAGTTACTATACCTGCTGATCCTGTTTGTTGTGTTACTGAAAAAGATTCGACTCTTCTTTCTTTGTGTTTGAGCTTACCTTTTGTAGAAACCACAAGATGCAAGCATTTTTACTTTACACAAAATTCTGCATTATATTTTATTCAACCAAATACTTTAGGGAAATTGTTTGAACTTCTAATGTCTTTGATCTGCCCACAATTGAATTTGACAAATTGAAAGTGCATCACTTACATAACAAATATAATCATTTCTCGGAGAAATTAGTAAGGCAAGATTTCTTGGACTGCTTATCTGCTAAACAGATTTCACAGGGCTTTGTGCATTGTAATTATCAGATAAGGTATTAGTAAGACTTAATGGAAGCCATTAAAAATAAGGGAGTTGGTCTTCAAAAGGACTAATCCTTAATTAAACATCCTCTATTATTACCAATTAGATTGCACACTCTTAAAAGTACATTTTGTTGGATTATGGATTAGGTGATTTGGAAACCCACTGTTTTCAGCAGTGAGTAATTCACAAGCTTATTTTATAGCAGGATCTAGTGTAGCAGAAAATGGGTTCAGTTGGAATATGTGCTATTACTCCCATGCCGTAAATAATTGCACATTGTGAGAAAGGTAGTTGCAGAAAGACAAGGGACTTAAAGACCCAAATCAGAAGCTGCTGAGGAAGGCCTACTGACAAGGGTTTGGTTGGAGAAGTTGTTCTGCTACTTCAGCCTTATTTTCTTACTACGAAGCTAACAGAGTGGGCTTTGCTTTTCTTGCTGGATTATAGAGCTCATAAATCTCCTAAACCACTTTGAAATATTTTTAGACTATAATATGCCACGAGCAGTCTTTTCCAGCATGCATCTTGCTTAGCCTGCTTTTGGGCTTCTAAAAGGTATATTTTATATTCTTTACTTTCTTCCTCACTCCTTTTCAGATAATAGAGTTGAGGGAATGTGACAGGTTTTATTGATAACACAAACTTTAAGGAATTCCTTATTTAAATGTTTTCTTTCTGTTTTGAAACTCTATCTGAGGAGCAAAAGAAAGACAAAAATGTTGGTCATAATGTAACTCCAAATTCTGATGGGTTTGCCAAAATAGTATTTGGAGAGAAGAGAATATAAAATAGCTCTTAGACAGCCACTGTGGTGAATGTGTGGTTCTCTTATCTTTTGCTTTGATTTCTTTTCTCAGATAAATAATTCAGAGTGTTTCAAAGCATTTCTTCTTTCTTTTAATGCTTGGCACTTCTGTGGCTCTGCTCACATTAACATTGATGGAAGTTCTCTTTTCAGGACTTGTCCATCTATTTCAGAATGTGTATGGCCACTTAGGATCCATTTAACTTAAGACATGTTGTTTGCTTTATTATGATTTAGCATTAAAACCAACTGGCTGCAGAGCAAGCGTGCTTACGCAGTGAGCTCATTTTATTTCTTAATTCATACGTGCAGAGCCAAAAGTCTGTTTGTTACTCTTAGAAGAGTACCTAATCCCATTTGTTTCAATTCATAAGCTCTCCAATAATTCTTAAATCCAGATTTTGCATTTTCTGACAAAACTCTTGGCACTCTGTAATGCCACATTCATTTGGGTGTTTTTAATTATCTTTACTCATTTAAATCCTAATAGCCTTGAAATGAAAAAAAAAAAAAAAAACAGGTGGGTTACTAGTACATACTGAACCATGAAGATTTTTATAAAATTATGAAAAGTTTATATACAATTATTAAAAATACCAGCCACTTTTTGGTCATGTAGTATACATAAAAATTATACTGATTACCTTACACTTTGGTTTTATTTAATCTTTTAACAAGCCTGTGAGGTAGAAATTATGATGTTCATGTCACAAATGAGGAAAAGAACACTTGCAGAGATTAAGAATTTTGTCTAGATTACACTTTACACTAAGTGAAGCCAGACGCAGAAATACAAATATTGCATTATCTCACTTATATGTGGAATTTTTAAAAATTAAACTCACAAAAACAGAGTAAAATGATTACCAAAGATTGGGAATGGGTTAAGTTGGGAAGATGTTGGTCAAAGGGCACAGGTATAAGATGAATAGTTCTGGGGACCTAAGGCACGGGATGGTAACCAGTTGATAATGCTTGTATATTCTTAAGTATCCTGGAAAAATAATAGTGATATATTAAAAGAATATAAAACAGAATCTTAAGGATGAAACCAAGACACAAGCTTGATTCTATGTAACTGCATATACCAACTGTATGGAGCTAAGCCATAAGCTTCCTGGTGTATGTTTGATTGTTTTAAGTCATTGCATCCTCTATTAAACCCAGAACAAAAACACTCAAACAGCCCAATGTGCAGACTTAATAAATCACAACAGGAGAGTGTCAGGGTAAGGGTGCAGGGCATAGAGAAGCTTCCACAAGCCTCCTGCTACTCCATGGCCATACCCATAAAGGTTCCGTGGTCCCTGTGGGTCCACACGCATCATCATGTGAACACTGCTACAAGTGCCATACTGTTTCCCCCAGGCAGAGATAAAGTCAAGTCCTGGGTCCTCAATGTCTTCATGATAGATTCCAATGGCTAGCATTAAAGATGGGTTTTACAGGGAGCCCTGGGGATATAATAATCCAATAGCATAGTACAGTGGTTAGAATCCAGGCTCCCTTGTTGGGTTCAGTGCACTTGGGCAAGGTAGTTCACTGTTATGCCCCCTCGGTTTTGTTACCTGTAGAGTGGGTATAATGTTGTCACCAATGCCACAGGGCTGGAGAGAGGGTTCAGTGAATCCTTGTATGCCATGTGGTTATAACAGGACCTGGCACAAAGAATGCCAGCTGTGTTATTACTCCTGAGTCTTCACCATCATTGCAGCTGGGGCTCCTTCAGCCTTCACACCAGTAGACTGAACAGGCTGAATGCTGTCCATGGGATTGACCCCAGGAATTTTGTATCAGTTTCCTACTTTTACTCCACTAAAGTTGGTATCATTGTACCCTAATGTTCATCTGGATTCATTGTGAATTAGGGTATCTTTACTTAAAAATAGATTTTGTCCCTATGCATCTATTCTCCACTGGAAAATAAACAAATGTTAGTGATTTTTTAAAATATGCTCTGTATTCTGAGCAGCCATTACGACATAGTACTTTTATCATTTTAACAGTCAAATGAATTAGGCAGACCTAGAAATAAAGGCAATTAGGCAAATAAGGTGAGAAGGAAGGAAAGGTGAGGGCTGGGGGAGAAGGAGGACCTGCTGTAGTGATTCTGTTCTGACTTGGACTGTGGATTCCAACTATGGTCAAAGAGAGGAAGTCACCACTCTGCTGCTAGGTCACCATGAGGAATGCAGCATACGTTGTAGGCCCGCACTGTTTTCTAGGTATCCATGAACTTGGGGACTCAATGAGCACATTCTGTAAGTTTTCTGAAGATACAGTCTTTTTGTTCTGGAGAGGATGCAGGTGTCTTTAGTGAATTTGGCTCAGTTTGGTTTGAAACCATTTGCCTGCTTGTCCAAACAGGTGTGACTGCACTCCAGGATACATAGGCGAGCACTGTGACATTGACTTTGATGACTGCCAGGACAACAAGTGTAAAAACGGCGCCCACTGCACGGATGCAGTGAATGGTTACACATGCACCTGCCCTGATGGTTACAGGTAAAAGCAGAAATACACATTTATCTTTAGAAGTAGGTGTGCCAGAACTCCCCTCAGCTTGATGATTGAGTAAATCTGATTTATTCGTTTTCTGTTTATTCTTTAGTGGCTTGTTCTGTGAGTTTTCTCCACCCATGGTCCTCCCTCGTACCAGCCCCTGTGATAATTTTGATTGTCAGAATGGAGCACAGTGCATCATCAGGATAAATGAGCCCATATGTCAATGTTTGCCTGGTTACCAGGGAGAGAAATGTGAAAAATTGGTCAGTGTGAATTTTGTGAACAAAGAGTCTTATCTTCAGATCCCTTCAGCCAAGGTGCGGCCTCAGACAAACATCACACTCCAGGTGAGATGCCCCTCTCTAACAAGAGCCGATGTGAATAAACACCCACAGTAGCTTGTGGATGATAGTATTCCTTAAGTAGACAGAGACTCATGACACGGTGACAGAACACGTTCCTTGTATAAAAGCCTCGGTAATTCTTCTCTTTGACACTTGTAATTTCAAGATGAAATGGAAACCAGGTATTTTTACTCACTACTTGATCCTATGAAAAAACATACAGCAGCAAAATATGTTCCTTCATTTTATGCTCTGGTAAAGGCATTTGGTTCCTGTATTTTTATGGCTCTGCAGTGCAGCTCTGCAAGGGGGAAGCTGTCCTTAAAACAGGAGCCAAGGAGCATGCAGTTGAGGCAAAATACTCAATGCAGCCAGCACCGGTTAACTCTCCACCCAACACCTGGAAGAGAGGACCAGAAGTTAACCAGCTTAAATTGGAAGTCTTTCCACCAAGTCATGGTGTACCTTTGAGGAAGTCATTCAGTCTCCCAAAGAAGAGATTTGACTCAATGAGGGGTAGTGAATTTAGGGCATGTGGGACAAATTGGGGCTATATGCTTATTTTACCTGGGAAACAAAATCCGAGTGTGTGAGTATTTTGAATCCAAATGACCACAGCCAGTTTCCTGTAGGCTTGAGCCCTTCTTACTTGGTTTATTCTGACACCCAAATGAGAGGCAAGGGCTCTTTTGAAGTCATGGGTAGAGGAATCCTGAGAGGCAGGCAGGCTGGCAGGATTGCTTTAAAAATCTGGCTCCCACGTCTGGCATTTGGCCAAGCAGTTAGGATGCCTGTGTCCCAAATCAAAGTATCTGATTCCGGGTTCTCTCCCTGGTATGGGAGTGACAAAAGCAGGTAAGTGATAATTTCCAGCAAAGAAAGTTCTGAGCACATCCAACATATTCACTTAAGTATTTGTTAGTAGTCCTGTAGTTTCTTTGTGAATTTATGTAATTTAGGAACGAGTTTCCTTTTGAGTTGTACTTTCAGCAAGTGTTGTTTTCTCATAGCAACAAGGAGAAAATAAACCATAGTAAAAGCTCTCCACTTCTCTTGAAATCTGTTTCTTTTTGATGAAACATGATTGTTTGCCTGTACCTCCCAGTAATGCCAAGATTTCTTCCCACTAGATAGCCACAGATGAAGACAGTGGCATCCTCCTGTACAAAGGTGACAAAGACCATATCGCCGTTGAACTGTACCGGGGTCGTGTCCGTGCCAGCTACGACACTGGCTCTCACCCGGCTTCTGCCATTTACAGGTGAAGATCTCTCACTTACTGGTAAAGGTGAAAAAAGATTGTTTAATGAAGAACTGCTTCTCCTCTGTCATTTTTCTAATGGGGAGGGGAGGGAAGGGAGGGAATCATTTGACTTTATCAAGTGTTGTGGTCCATTTATGTGCTGCTATAACAGAGTGTCTGAGCCTGGGTAATTTATAAGGAACAGAAATCTATGTGTTATATGTTTAGAGGCTGTGAAGTTCAAGGTCAAGGGGCCTGCATCTTGTGCTCACCTTCTTGCTGCATCATATAAGTCAAAGCAGAAGGGAAAGAGAGCACACGTGGCAAGGGGTGGGGAGGTAGCCGAGCTCATCCTTTCATAGGGAACCTGTGCCTGCAGCAACTAGCCCACTCCCATAGTCACGATACCGACCCATTCCTGAGGAAGTCACCTAAGTTTCCAACTGTGAACTTGGTGGAAACATTCAAGCCATAGCAGCCCACTTCATGATACCATTTGTGACAACACCAGTTCTCTGTCATCCTACAGACAAGTTACATAGCTAATTTTTTCATATGCAGAGGTAACTCCAACCCTGAGGAGATGGGGCCAGGTACCCAGTATTTCCAGACAGTGAGCTTAAATTTCCAGATAGTGAGCTTAAAGCAAATCTTTGTTGACACAGAACTGCATCTATTCAGTTCTCCTCGGTGCTGCCAGTAGAAATGGGGGCCCAGGTTTTGTCAGACTCCTTGTTTTTCAAGGATAGAAGAAACATGATTTCTAGGTTTTTCATTTTTATTATTTTAAGTTTTGTGAATTTTTTATTTTTTTAAGGAATTTAAGGAAGTTTTTCTCTCCTTTATGCATGCTTTAATGCCATCTAAGTAGACAAACCACATCTGTGGGCCAAACACAAGTATCATTGGTAACAAGTGAGTGGGACATAGCATAAAGTAGAGATTGCAGTGGCCTCAATCATGGTGGCTTTATTCTTGTGTATATAAATGTACTTCAAAGGGTCTTCACATCTTATCTGCTCCCTCTTGATAGTTCTGGGAAAGTAGATGCCGATTGTAGCCATGAATAGAACTCAGTATTCCTTCTGATGGTGAAGATTAAGAGCAGAGAAAAAACATAATTACTGGTTTCCAAGTGAAACACAATAGGTATTTTCCCACCAAATGGTTAAGAATTAGTGCCAACAGTTTAGATATTACTAGGCCTTTAATCATACAGCCTCTAAGTGTTTCACAGCCCATAAAATGATTTTATAAATTCGTGGTTCATTTTTTAAGAATTTTTTAATGTGTTTTACTTTATGCAATGAAACATTATAGAGTTCTCAAAACCATAGTAAAATTCTGGGGTTGACTTATTAAACCTAGTGTTCATATAAAATGTTTGTAGATAAGTAGTCGAAAACCAAGTTATATCCAAGTGATTACTAACTCTAAAGAGCTTTTTTTGACTTTATGTTCACTACTGATTTTGTCTAACCAACAATGGAGTGTACCCTGTGACATTTACAAAAACTATATCATGTTGCAGAGTAGTCATTGAGAACCTCAAGTGCGTGTTTCTGCTGGAAGATCATCTAGAGGTATAAGGTGTGAAGTCTAGGGGAAGCAACTATGATACAAATCATCTCTGTTTATTTTCATTTATTTGGAAGATAGAGACAGGCAGGCAGGCAGGCAGACAGAGATGTGCTGGTTCACTCTCTAAATACCCACGACATCCAGGGCAGGGCCAGGTCAGAGCCAGGAGCCTGGGTCTCCTGCCAGGTCTCCTACATGAGTGGCACTTAAAGCGTCACCTGCTGCTTCCCAGGCTTCACATTCACAGGTAGCTGAATCTGAAGCTGAGGAGCTGAAATTCAAACTGGACATTTCAGCATGGGATGTGGGACTCGCAGGCAGGTGCTTAACCACTGTGCCAACTGACCACCCAGGAAAAAAGCTTTAAGTCTTGCCTTTTAATTCATGGCACACCAGTCAAGAAAAGGTGTTACATTACCTTTCAGTAAAAAGAAACCTCTCCCAAGAATTCAGAACGACATGTATAGTATATCTGTCTTTTTATGTAAGTTGTATAACAGTAAGAAAATTCATAAGAAAGGAGAAAAAGAAAAACAAAGAAAATCAGGGAACTCTATGTGTGATATTGGAAGATTTCCAAGACATGCTTTTCATTAAAAAAAAAAAAAAAAGCATGGCAAACAAGGCAAACTGTGTCAAAGAAAAATAACAAATAAATGTATTAATATTTTCATGTCTTTGCATAAAGGTAAAGTGGGCATAGCGAGAAAAGAAAGCAGTATAAACAAGCCTTTTGTGTGAATGCCATTTTATGTCACTTTGATTTTTGTACCATTTAAATGTCATTACCACTCAGAAATAAAATTGAAATAATAGGAAAGAGCAGGTGCGCTTAGGATAGTCGACTTGATGCCAGCCCAGCTCTGCTATCCATTAACCATGTGTATTAAGCAAGTCACATCAGCTCTCTGGACCTTTTCTGCTAAATGAAAATAACAAATAATAATGCCATGTTTGCAGGTTTGTAGTAAGAATTTTATGAATTTTAAATTTAAAAATATACTTTTAAGATAACATATGCTTAACTTATAGTGAAAGGCTCATGATTATCTTTACTAAATAAAGAATTTAACAAATAAAGAGACCATAGTCCAGCAGGAAAATATTCCAGGGCTATAAACTAGACTCGAATGAAAATAATTTTATGCTTTTGCTACATACAGAAGATTTAGAAAAATGCATGGGAACTAGTAAACAGTGATAGTAACTCTCATCACAAACTCAGAATGTCCAACTCTGAATTCATTTAATTTGTTTCTTGCAAACCTGTTCCCTTTGCATTCTCATTTCAATGAAAGACATCACCAGTTACTGAGGCATCACAAGTGTACTGGATTTATTCTTTTTTTTAAGCTTTTGAAATACGGAGAAAGGGAGAGGTAGAGAGAGAGACAGAGACAGAGAGAGAGAGTGAGAGAGAGAACATTGCATCTGCTGGTTCATTCCCCAAATGGCCACAACAGCCAGAGCTGGGCCAGGCCAAAGCCAGGAGTCAGGAACTTCATCCAGGTCTCCCACATGGGTGCAGGGGCCCAAGCACTTGGGGCATCTGCTGCTTTCCCAAACAGGGAGCTGGATCAGAAGTGGAGCAACAGGACTTAAAATGACACCCATATGAGATGCTGGTGCTGCAGGCGGTGGCTTAAACCAATGTGCCACAGCGCCAGCCCCACTGGATTTCTTCTTAATCTTGTTCCTTCTTTCACCTTCATTTGCAGTTTGCCCCAAGTCTTAACTCTCTATGTAAAATCCAGAAACCTCCAAAGCCTCTTACCTAATGACCACTTTGTTTAGTTCAATCAATTTTTAGATCTTGATTATAACATTGGTAAAAGTACATAACACTGGTATTTTAAAAATGTTTTACTTATTCTTATTTTAGAGAATTTATTCATTGTACCTCCCTGTAATTGCCACAATTTTATGCTGTAACATTTACTTTGCTGAAACATTGCTTTCTAAATTATGCATTACTGAATAGGCTATTGGAGCATTATACATAGGAATAATTTTGTGTGTTGGGTACATCTTTTCAGCTGTCTGATTAATTTTCAACATTTGGGGAAATGAATTTATTTTTTGTAAGTCAAATCTGTTAAAATTAAGGAAAAGTAATGCATTAGGCTATTGTTTCTATAAAATAGTTTTAGTTTAAAATTTTCAATTTAGATGCCAATTATTTTTTAAACAATTCTATATGAAGACAGTTATTTCATGCAATTGTATCTAGGCTGATCATCTGTGGCCCATCAAAGTGACTTTCTTTTAACCTAGAGAAGGAGAAACATTTTTTTCTTATGTATTTGAGAGGCAATTGCACCTACACACACAGAGAGAGAAAGAATGACAATGATAGAGAGAGACAGAGGGAGCAAGAAAAAGGCCTCCCAACTGCTTGCTTACTCCTAAATGTCCACACCAACTTCAATTATCACCTGCTCTTTACCAGGGTCTACATTAGCGGGAAGCTAGAATCAGGAGTCAGAACAGGAGTAAACCCCAGGTACTCCAAAATGGGATGCTGGCATCATAACCAACTTCTTAACCATTAGACCATAGGCTTTTTCTGAGAAACTTTTTAAGTTGTTAAAGTGTATGTATGTATATATATATAATCTTTAGATCCAAACTAATGACCAAAGCAATGTTTTTCCATGAAAACATAGTCAACTACTGTTTAAAATTTAGGATAGTAGTTAACCTAGCCTTAACTATGCTTAGGAAAACCTAAGATATAGTAATTATTCCTCTAATTCTGGAAGTAAAGCAGCATGCATATTTTCTGACACAAGATCCTGGTTTCTTGTGGACATGCATACTGTTGGAACCAGGCATGCAAGCAGAGGTATAGAGTGGTTGGAATATATATAGTATGCATTGCACTTGAAAGGCATGTGCAAACACGGCTTGCTGGATGCCACCACTGGTTTCCAACTCCATAGGTCTCCAGTGGGCCTGAAAGTATTTCTGTTTCTAACGACTTCCTAGGTGATGCCGTGCTCCAGTGGCTACACTTGGTAAACCATGTGTGTAATATATTTAAGCTGTGCTTCGAAAGCAGATGGTGAGCATTGCTTCCCACATCCAAGGTCCCCAACATCATGCTTGCTGTCAGCATTGAAATAGACCATGCTGGAAGGATTTCCACTACAGAAACCAAGATATATTACAAATATAGACTCTTTTTAGTTCATTTTTTTTTCAGAGTTGATTATTACACATTTGCCAACTCCTGGTTGACCAAAGGGCTATAACAAGTAGCAACACAGATAAAATGAATGGTCAATCAAATGAATGAGTGTAGGATATGGGACACATGTCTCATTTTACAGGTTTAGACAATAGTGAAGAAGAAGTCACTAATACTGCCATGGATATATGGATGGATGATGGACAGATGGAAGGAAGGAGGGAGGGAAAGAGGTTTGTAAGGAAGGAGGGAAATCTAAACTTGACACTGGCATCAGCAGTAGGCACTCAGAGAGGGATGCAGTAATACTTTTTTATTCTCAGATAGACTAATAATTTGCTGTCCTTCAAAGTGACTTTCTTTTAATCTAGATAAAAGGAGCTATTTTTTAAAAAGCTGCTAATGAAAATATGTGTTCTTTCTTTAAATTCAAATTAATGTCATTTTTTAAACCAGGCAGCTACTGTTTTAAGATTAGAGAATCCAAGGGTTCATCTTAGCCATATGCAAGAATATACCTAAATCAGTTTCCATATTTGGGGAACCAGTGAACTTCAGGAGAATTTGTGCTGCCTACTGCTGGTTTGGTGTGGTGCCTGGCCTCTGAATTGCAGAGCCCACATTTCATTAGAAAGAACAAAGGAGCTCAGCAAAGAGTCTCTGTCTCCCTGAGGGCAGACAGGAAACAGAATCTATATGGTCTTCTAGTTTCCAAAGGAAACCTGCAGCCATGCTTGTTATGCCATACAGGAAGACACCACTATTTCCTAGCTCAAAAACTTGGATTAAGTTACAACACCTCTTTTGGCATTTGCACTTCCTCTTCTTAACAGCCAGAAGGTTTTTTAATGTGTGGCTGTGAGGATTGGAAGTAATGCATGCAAAACATCTGCCTTCATGCTTCGCACAGGACAGGCTTACTGATAATCAATAAGTAATTGGTACTGTTGGTGACTGATGATTCTTTTTCTCATCTGCCCAGATACTAATGAGTAAGTACCCAAAGAAGAACTTGATGGCCTCACATTTGTCTGCATTTCCAATGTAGAGAACCCTTTCTATATATTTCAGTGCACAATATTTACTCTGCTTTAAAAGTACTGATTAAAATATCTTTACTTAGTATATACTAAATTGATCTTCTGTATATAAAGAAACTGAAAATGAATCTTGATGGGAAAAGGATGGAAAAGGGAGTGGGAGATGGGATGGTTGTGGGTGGGAGGGTGGTTATGAGGGGAAAAAGCCGCTATAGTCCAAAAGTTGTACTTTGGAAATTTATATTTAATAAATAAAAGTCAAAACATAAAAAAAGAAAAAATGACATTACCATAAAGAGAACAGATTTCATGAATGTCATAGGCGTATTTCTAAAACTAAAAATAAACAAAAACAAAACAGCCATGATCTTTACATGTCTATACATATTAAAAAATCACATTACTTGCTGAACTTTTGTACAACATTCTTTTGAAAAACCTAGGCAAATAATATCCATAAACATATATTTGATCTCACTTGGCTTCCCATTCCTCAGTTTAAAGAGATAGACTGGGGAATTTCTTATTAACATCTCCGCTTCACAGATGAAACATCTTCAGCCCAGGAATATCAATGTGAGATGAATATCTGGGTTTGCTTTGTTTCTCATCTCTATCCTATTCCACCACATGCTAGATACTTTCATCTTAAAGCAAAAAGCGAGAGTTTATATATGCAATAATGAACTGTTTACTGAATTTCTGGTAGGCCTTGAGATTTATGATTGAGATAGAAATATAAAAGTGTCATCATTAATGTGTCCTGCAGAATGAAGACAGAAAATCAGAGACATTTTAGTTCTTCTTTTGTTATAAGCCTCAGGTTGTAAAGCTCTTTTTTATAGCAAACCATAGGCATAGAATAATTAGTTTGTTTTTACACATCCATTTAGTCTAGAAATGCAAGAAAACAAAATCTCAGGTAATAGATGAGTGTAATAAAATAAAATTACATAGTAATGGTAATAAATGCAATTTATGTTCCCAGTGGAAATGTTTAAAGTGAAGTGGCTCACTTGCTACTTTGGTGAGTCATCAAATATATAGTTCCCTAGGGAGTGGTGAAAGTGTTTATCACTACTTATCAGGACCTAAAAGGATGTTATGCATTGTAAGAGGTTTTGGAGAAGGTGACTGCCATAGACTGAAATATAGACGACAGCTCAGTCAGCCTCACCATGCAACAACTGGAGAGTTGGTCAGCATTTTATTTTAAAGTATGTGTATACAGCATTTTATTTTAAAGTATGTGTATAGATATGCCCAAGTTTATCTCATGCAGTAGAAGACAGCAAGGAGCACGAATGTAGATGATTTTTTTTTATTTTTTAAAGATTTATTTTTATTTATTTCAAAGATTTACAGAGAGAGGTAGAGACAGAGAGAAAGATGTTCCATCCGCTGGTTCACTCCCCAGATGGCCACAATGGCCAGAGCTGTGCTGATTCAAAGCCAGGAGCCAGGAGCTTCTTCCAGGTCTCCCACGTGGGTACAGAGGTCCAAGGGCTTGGGCCATCTTCTACTGCTTTCCCAAGCCATAGCAGAGAGCTGGATCAGAAGAGGAGGAGCCAGGACTAGAACTGGCGTCCATATGGGATGTTGGCGTTTCAGGCCAGGGCTTTAACCCGCTGTGCCACAGTGCCAGCCCCCAATGTAGACTATTTTAACTCTTATATATTCTCTTCACTCCTCATACACAGAATATCATCCTAAAAAGCAAAGAATCTAAGCCTTACCTGTTAAAAGGCCAAAGTGAGGCTTCACTTAGTTCCAGGGAGATAAATATACATGGAATTCATCTCAATGTTGTTAAGTTCTAGAATGGTCAGATGAGATATTTAAAACTTTTAGAAGGGGAGAAAAATGTGATCAGTCTGAATCTCTCACCATTGGAAAAAATAAACTCCAGAGCACATTTGCAAATCCACATACTTCACAAGTATTCATGTAACCCTCAGATTCTCATTATAATACCTTTTTTTTTACAATTCAATGATTTTTTCACAAATGTATTAAGTTTTTTGGCTATCATATAAGGTTGATTGTTAAATAACTTTATTCCTGGGCTTTTTGAGAGAAATACACATATCGCAGGCATGCTAGTATATATCATTTATACACATATATTTATATATAATATATATTATATGTATTTATACATATGTCATTTATGTACTACTAGGTACTCTTCTGATTTTCAGTGAAAACATGGTACATAATGAATAAAAGAACATATACCTGAGTCAGACCACCTGGCTTCACATCTGCTTTCTCCACTATCTATCTATATCTATGTCACCTTGAATAAGTGCCCAAATCATTTTGAAGCTTAAAAACAGAACATATGTAAAAGTTCTTACAACAGTACCCTACCTGTAATGTGTACTAAACAATTATTTGCTCTTATCATCTGCATTTCTCTGATGAGGAAGAAAATAGTCTGGAGAAAAATTGCCTAAGATCTTCCTAACCCAACATCACATTCTGGTGAGGACTAGGAAAGGAGCGGGAGCACTCTCAGAACTGCCCGTCAGGATGCTGCCAGGGAAAATTAAAGTTATTTTTCACAAAATGAATCTTTTACGCTCCTGTCCTGAATATGCTTGAAGTCTTTTGCCCATAATTACACGTAGTGAGTGTTTCTCAGAGAAACAAACTCTGTATGTTATTCAGGATACATCACCTTTGTATTGCTTAACGTGTATTAAGCTTCTATCATGCACCATTTTATTGGATACATTAAAATACAGAAATAAATAAAACATAGCCCCTACATTAAAGTAACTCACAATCGGTGAGAGTTAGATATGAAATCTAAAAATAAAAAAAAGGAACAAAGAAAATAATAAATGAGCAGTAAGCAATCAAGTTGATTGATGGTAAAATTACCCACCTGTGCCCTCCTGCCTGCAATACTGTATTAGGATGTACAAAATCCTAAAGGTCTCAAGCCATTCAGTTCTGCATCAAACATCATTGACAAAGACATGCCTGAATGAGCAGTATGTGACCACGAATCCATTGCTCAGGACATGGAAGTCTTATCTTTGCAATTTTTAAGAATAAAAGGGGCTGTCCTCATTAATATTTATAATCAAATAAAGATCAATGTTCATAGAACATTCCATACAGAATCACTTAGAGAGGTGTGCATGGCCAACAGGGAAAAAAACAATTGGCTTCTATTCTGTCTCTATATACATTTATTTTAATGCTTTACTTTATTATTCTTTTAAAAATATTTTATTTATTTGAAAGGCAGAGTTAGGGAGAGAAAGAGAGAGGTCTTCCATCCACTGGTTCACTCCCCAAATGTCCACAACAGCTTTGAGTGGCCAGGGGTTGCTTCTGAGTCTCCCACAAGCGTACAGGGGCCCAAGCACTTGAGCCATCCTCTGCTGCTTTCCCAGGCACATGAGCAAGGAGCTGGATTGGAAGTGGAGCAGCTGGGACTCAAACTGGACACCATGATGCCAGCCCTTTACTGTTTTACTTTAAAGCTTTCACTAGTTTTAGCAAGATAGGCTCCACAGAAGTTATAATGTCTCTGCCAACCTTAAGCATTATCTTGTAATTTAATATTAAAAATAAAGCTGAATTAAATTTCTTCCTGAAGAAGATTCTGAAATAGTATTGGATTACCATTTAAGATTTATTTATGCATTTGAAAGGCAAAGTGACAGAGAGAAAAAAATGAAGAGATTTTCCATCCAATGGTTCAGTCCCCAAAAAGCTGTAAAACCCGAGGGCGGGTCAGGCTGAAGCCAGAGGTCATGAACTCCATCCAGGCCTCCCACACGAGTGGCAGAAACTCAAGTGCTTGAGCCATCTTCTGCTGCTTCCTTATCATATTAGCAGAGAGCTGTACTGGAAGCAGAGTAGCTAGGGCTTGAAACAGAGCTCATATATGTAAGCCTTGACTTAACCCACTGTGCCCCTAGATGACTTACATGATGATTTAACAAGCCTTCCCCCAAACCACTTTTTATGATGATAAATGTCATGGTAGGAGTAATAGTGATACTAACATCTAAGGTTTAACTTGACTATGCTATAGATTTTTAAAAACTCATTTCACATAGATCTCAAATTAACCATAGAAAAGAGAAATATTTATTAGCATTCACTAGATATTAAATTGGATTTTATGAGTAATTTAAGCAACTTTTCTAAGGTTCAACATTTAATAAACAGAACCAGAATTGAAATGCAAGTGTATCTGACTCCAAAATCTATATGCTTATCCACTAGTTGATATCACTACTGAGAATATCTCCTTAGAAGAGAGTTCTATTTAAGACCATAATACTGGTAAACGAGTTTATTTAAAAAGTAATTTCCTAGCCTTTTGTTTCCTCTACCAGTTTTAATGGTGTTAAATGTTTGGATAATTCAATGTGTAGAAGGTAAAACTGTTGAGGGGCCGGTGCTGTGGTACAGCAGGTTAAAGCCCTGGCCTGAAGCACTGGCATCCCATATGGGTGTAGGTTCTAGTCCTGGCTGCTCCTCTTCTGATCCAGCTCTCTGCTGTGGCCTGGGAAAGTCGTAGAAAAATGGCCCAAATCCTTGGGTCCTGCACCTGTGTGGGAGACCCAGAAGAAGCTCCTGGCTCCTGGCTTCGGATTCGTGTAACTCTGGCCATTGCGGCCATCTGAGGAGTGAACCAGCAGAACCAGTGAACCTCTCTCTGTAAATCTATCTTTCAAATGAATAAAATAAATCTTTTAAAAAATGAAAGTAGAATTGTTAATTGACACATCTAACTTTAATTTTTTGATACTTTTTATTTATGCTCATTTATTGAAAGACATAAAGATGGGGGCACAGACAAAGGAGATCTTACATCCATTGTTTCAGTCCACAAATGCCCACAACAACCAGAGCTGGCCCAGCAACCCAGATCTCAATCCAGGTCTCCCACATGGTTGATGGGGATCCAAATGCTTGACCATCACCTGTTGTCTCCCAGGGTGTGCATTAGCAGGAAGCTGGATAAGAAGTGGAGCAGAGACTGGAATGTGGCACTCTGATGGGGGATGCAACCATCCCAAGCAGTAACTTAACCTCTGCACCAAATGCTTGTACAAAACATTTGTTTGGTAAGAGTTGGTATCCAAGACAGGCTGTCAAAGATTCACAAACATGTGGATTCTTCTACCCACTTAAACCAAGTGAACTTCAGATATATATTTTTTTTAGTGGGAGGTAAAATAGCAAGGTTTATTAGGGAAGGGACATCCGTAAGGCAGATGGGCACCTCTCCAGACAGAGCCTGAGAGACTGGGGGCGGGGGGGAGTTCAGGGCAAGGAGCGAGGTTACATGTTTGAGTGGAGAGATTACACCTGACCAGGCCAGGCGGGCGACTCAGCAGAGAGGCAGAGGACTGAGCGCACAGTCCAGTTGAGGCTGGGGGTTTTTAAGGAGATGGGTCTTGTTTCCCCACCTCTGCTCCTCTTGGAACAAAGGGCTTTTTGGATGTAAATAGAAAAACTTCTCTCTTGAAGGTCTGACACAAAGGACTTTATGGATGCAAATGTTATCAGACAGGAGGAAGGGAGCAGGGTGTTTGAGATGCAGATACTGGGCTGCACCTGGGAGATTGTGGAAGATTGTCAGGCAGAAGGGGTGGGGACCTCCACCTGGCAGGTTATCAGGTAGAAGGGGTCAGGGCAGGGCAGCATGTGAATACACCATCAGGATGACCTTGAGATGCAGAGTATGCTGGACATAGATGTCTTCTCTTTAGGCCTGTTACACACACATAAGCTTATAACTGACTTCCTACCTAACATTCCCCCCTCAAGAGGTTATACCCAAAATTTTTCTTTGGGATTATGGATGGAGTTTCGTTTTTTGTAACTTCTTCAAAGCTGGCATGTGGGCATCGAGGGGGATTTGGGTATTTCCTCTTGCTATCTGTCTTATGGTGTGCAGCGAACTTCAGATATTTTCACATGACTTCAGAATCCTTCAAACTGTTTTCACATAAAAAAGTAACATTTTATTATCTGTCAGCAAGCAGTGGAATGCGATCAGACTAAAGTGACATGAACCATGCAAAAATGTTTTATTTTGTTTCATAAAATTCAGTAGTAAAACCAACAGGTCCAGGATTTTTCCTTAATGGAACGCTTTTGATTACTGCTTCAATATCATTGCTTGTTATGGGTCTGTTTAGGTTGTCTATATCTTCTTGAGTTAATCTTGTAGATTATATGAATCCAGTAATTTATTCATTTCTTCAAGGTTTTCCAGTTTATTAGTGAATAGTTCTTAATAGTAGTTTCCTATGAACCTGTAGAAAAAAAAACTGGAGGAACAGTGTAAAACTCTGCTCCCCAGACATGACTGTGGCTAGCCTCCTATATTTTATTCCATCTCTCCTCTAAGCATAGACGTCTTCACGGTAGCATCATGTGACAGGCAGACAATGTTCTGAGAAAAGCAGAGGAAGTAAGAACATAGAAGGTGAATTTTAAAAAGTTCTTGGAAATTGTAATTAAGGGCTGGTGCTATGACATAGTGTGTTAACATGCCACCTGCAGTGTCAGCATCTCATGCCGGTTCATGTCTTGGATGCTCCACTTCCAATCCAGTTCCCTGATGATGACTTGGGAAAGCAGAGAAAGATGGTCCAAGTACTTGGACCCCTGTACCCCTGTGGGAGAATTGGGTAAATCTCTTAGCTCCTGGCTTTCCCCTGGCACAGCCCTGGCCATTGTGGCTATTTGGGGGAGTGAATCAGCAGATGGAAGATCTCTCTCTCTCTCTCTCTCTCTGTGTGTGTGTGTGTGTGTGTTTTCTCTCTCTGTAGTTATGATTTTCAAATAAATAAATAAATCTTTAAAAAATAAAATGGAATTAAAAGCTGTATATGTGCAAAAATTTTATAATTCGTGCATAGTTTTTTTTTCATTATACTTTCCATGAGCTTTTTGAAGATCTCTCATATTAGCAATGAACAAATTTCAAAATATGAAAAGAGAGATGGTTGTTGTAGAACAGTATGTTAAACCACATCCCATATTACAATGCCAGTTCAAATCCCAAACATTCTGCTTCTGATCCAGCTTCCCACTAACTGTGCCCCAGAAGCAGTGGATAATGGCTCAAGTATTTTGAGTTCCTGCCACCCACATGGGAGACCAGATGGAGTTCCTGGCTCCTGGCTTTACCATGGCCTTGCCCTGACCGTTGCAGCCATTTAGGGGATAAACCAATAGATGGAAGATCTCTCTCCCTCTCTTCCTCTGTCTCTGTCACTCTGCCTTTCAAACTAATAAATAAATAATTTTTAAGTGGAAAGATCTTAGCAAGTTGATTCTTCATGTATTTGATTCTGAGTCCTAGTGTACAATGTTATTAGGGGATAAGCCAGCACTTCCTAACATCAGTGTCTGTGGTGTACATTTGGCACAGGTGCCGCATCCTTGTCTTTTTAATGTTATTTGGAGTATCAAACAATACCTAGTAAATGGAACTTTTGTGACATTTAAAAGCAATGGCATAAATTATCCTTTATAATTCCTGCTTTTTGAGACAGTGTGGCCCAGTAAAGATTAAATGTATTCATTTCCATATCTCCCAATGGGAGAACAATAGCCACTTCCTGAGAAGTTGAAATTGATTGTATTTCATTGAAAATATCTTTTTTTAAAATAAAAATCAACCACTGCTCTCTATCTTCCTTAACGTGAGACAGGAGTGTGTTTTCCCACAGCACACTTATTGAAGCTTCTATTCAAACTTCTTTCCATGAATAAAAATAAAACAGAAGGGTCAGCTACGTTGTTTTCTCTTGCAGTGTGGAGACGATCAATGATGGGAACTTCCACATTGTGGAGCTGCTTGCCCTGGATCAGAGTCTCTCCCTTTCTGTGGATGGCGGAAGCCCCAAAGTCATCACCAACTTGTCAAAGCAGTCCACTCTGAATTTTGACTCCCCCCTCTATGTAGGAGGTAAGCTCGCTTCCAAAATCAAAGGTCTCCAAACCCTCTGATCCTCATTGTAGAAGAATTCTGAGGTGATTGATACTTGGTATTAGAGCAACCAATCACCAAAAGATGACAGCAAGGAATGTATAGAAGGAGTTTGTAGATGGCTGTGAAGGCACCATGGCTGTGGGTATAACTAATGTCATTGGGGTGGAGAATTAACCAATATTGCTTTTGTATCAGTCAAATGCTTGGTATTTTGCATCTCATATCCTTCAATCATATAGTTTACATGGTCTTTAGAAAAAAAGTTGCCTAGAGGTCTAATCAGACAATGAAGAAAACAATGAAACAAGGTCAATGCAAACTGAGAAGTGGATGACCCCATCCTGCCTTCTTAAGGAGGCCAACACAATCTACTCAGTCAGATGACACCATACAGGCATTTCAGTTGCTAATTCATGTGCATGTAGAACAATCATCAATAAAATTCAATGAATGCATGAACATGTTAAATGTGCAAATTTTATTGTAGCAATAGGAAGTAGTTCTCTTTAGCTAGGACCTTAAAATAAAAGAGAGTTGGAAAGACAGGTTAGACTTGAAATGGCAGAATAAAGCCTCCAGGGGAAGGCAGATGAGGAACAGAGCCATGTTACAAAGTTCTCATGGGACCCGTAGGAGAGGGCCTCCAAATGAGAGAGCTGTGCCACAATGCCAGCCCCTGTGATTACCAAAATCATAACACATTGATAGAATTTGATTTTTTAGAAACAATTCAATGACTTTGGTTCAATTCTGTAAATATTTATTGATTACTTAAGGTATTATGGGAATTAACTTCACAGATACATGAAAGATACAAAGTTGAAAATGGAATGTCTCTTTTGCTCCCAAGGAAGTGAGAAATAAAGACCCATCTTCGGGTAACTATAATGCATTATAATTAGAGTATTGCACATTGATTCTATAGAGCCAGCTGACTGATCTAATTGCTTCATGGGAATGGCATTTTTGAGACTCAGTTAAAAAAAAAAAAAAACAAAGATTTTCATTTTTTTAAAATTATTTGAAAGAGTTACAGAAAGAGGTTAAGACAGAGAGAGAGAGAGAGAGAGAGAGAGGTCTTCCATCTGCTGGTTCACTCGCTAACTGGCCACAATGGCCAGTGCTGAGCGGATCTGAAGCTAGGGTCCAGGAGCTTCTTCCGGGTCTCCCACATGTGTACAGGGGTCCAAGGACTTGGGCCATCCTCCATTGCTCTCCCAGGTGCATTAGCAGGGAGCTGTATTGGAAGTGGAGCAGCTTAAGTTCAGATCTTTCTCACTGCAGTGACCCACATTGCCGATCTTTTCTTAACATAAATCTGAAAGGGAAACAATCTCAGTTTTGTGACTTTCTGCTGGCTATTGCTAGTTGTATTCTTAATTTGATTTGTATGCTTTTGATAGAAACCATTTTGTTAAATCTCCTAAAACCCCTTTAGAATGTAGTGCAAAAAAAGTTAATACAAAATGCAATGGTTTAGGTCAAAGCATTTGTCAAGAAGGGAAAAAGAAAGGTTTAAACTCTAAAAAGAAAAGTACTAATCCTCCTGAGGGTGGGAGGCGCGGAAGAATCCAGACAGCTCCCCTGCCCTCTCAGACCTGAAGGAAGCCATGTCTGTCCCATCCTCACTGCCAGAGAACACACTCGCCCTCATGCTCCCAGCTCAGAACATGATCTCAGGGGTGAGTAAGATTGCAAATGCAAAGAATGCTTATGGCTCTACCTTGAATGCTGTGTGGCAGAGGCTTGAGAAGCGGAGTTGGCAAAGGGAAGCAAGATAAACCAGGCTGCTCAAGGACAGCAACACTCTCGGGAGGGCTGCCTGCAGCTGATGCTGCTCTGCCCCAGCCCTCTGGCCAAGTGGACAAGCAGCTTATCCTACTCTCAGTTTACCAGCTACCCTTGATGCAGGCTTTACCTGTCACACAAACACCAATCTTGATGGTTTTCCATAAAACAGTCCAGTTAGAACAAGGACTGCCTATGGAGCAAAAGACAAGTAGGAAGACAAACACCTAGAGATCCATGCATGGATCACAAATGCCCTCCTAGTGCCACCATTGGAAAAAGGACCTCAACTTTGATACTTGGTTCCTTGATTGTAATGTTAAAACATGAAGAGCTTCTTCAGGCTAAAAAACATCTTCCAAGTGATCTGTTGGTTGACTAAACTACAGCTAAGGTCCCTGGCATAGAAGGAAGCCTATTATATATACATCTGCTTCTGACTATCAATTGGAACGTAGTTTCTAATCCAACATGAAAAAATGAATTCAGCATAGTTGTTGATTTTATGATACCCATTGAAAGTCAAGTACATGTAGGATATATGAATATTTTCATTTACAAATCACTATAATCAGTGCTAAACCTTCCATAATTGTTAGCTTTGGAACTAAAAGAAGCATATTTACCAATCATTTTTCCCTGCTGTGGAATTTTGCCAATCTGTATTGAGTCTTGACATGCACACTTATGGGCATTGTACCATCACAATGAAGTAATGAAGTACAAAAAATGGGTTTGGAAGACATTCTTTTTTTTTTTTTTTTTTTTGACAGGCAGAGTGGACAGTGAGAGACAGAGACAGAGAGAAAGGTCTTCCTTTGCCGTTGGTTCACCCTCCAATGGCCGCCGCAGTTGGCGCGCTGCAGCCGGCGCACCGTGCTGATCCGATGGCAGGAGCCAGGTGCTTCTCCTGGTCTCCCATGGGGTGCAGGGCCCAAGCACTTGGGCCATCCTCCACTGCACTCCCTGGCCACAGCAGAGAGCTGGCCTGGAAGAGGGGCAACCGGGACAGAATCCGGCGCCCCGACCGGGACTAGAACCCAGTGTGCCGGCGCCGCAAGGCAGAGGATTAGCCTAGTGAGCCGCGGCGCTGGCTCATTTTTACCTTCTGAATAAAGGACCATAAATCTCTGGATGTCAGATCCCATGTGTTTATAAAGGATGGATGTGATTAACTTAGGATGAATTACCCCCTAGCAAGGAATTTCCTGTCTATAGTCCTCTTCTGAAAATGGCCAGTTTCCTCCTGTTGACCCTGCTCTACGAAGCAAGTCTGTTTCCACGGCCAGGCAGACATAGACTAAAGGCCTGCAATCATGAAACATACAAGCTGTGACATTTACTTTAGTGCCCATCCAAGTGTGACCATGGACCATCTTTATCAGAATTATTGAACTGTATTTTGACATGGAACTTTCTGCACTGAGCTTTCCCTACAGGATCAGAATCTCAGAACTTGACAATGCACCTCTGGTGGTTCTTATGTGTGACCAACATGGAAGCAGCTGCTCTAGTCCACCTGCTATAGATGAGAAAACAGCCCCAGAGTGGGGAAATGCCTGGCCAAGTGCACACAGAACCAAATAGAAAGACTTGACTTCTATATAGTGAATACCCTGCAGCTCGACCTTGGTGCCTGCAAGGACTCAACTGGGAATCTTATGATTGGGAAAAGGGACAGTCACAAGACAAGGTGCTGTGGTCCTTGATCTTTATTACCACCAACTCGTCTGGAGAATCAGAGCCCAGATCTTGCCAACCTGGAACCTCTAGCAGTAGCTCAGAGTCCAGGCACAGCTCTGTCCAGGCACAGCTGGGTCCAGGCACAGCTGGGGCATGAGCAGCGTGCGAAGAGTCAGCTGCCCTGAATGCCTACAGCTCCCTCCCTACCCCACCGCGACCTGGACGGATGCCTCATGTAGGATGCTATCCAGGAGCTATTTTAGGGTCTGGCTTAGGCAATGGAAAGATTCCTCACTTTTGCCAAAATCAGGGTTACCAGATGATTTTCAGCAGTGGCACGTCTGTATACAAAGATAGCAAATACTCTGTGGAGGGATTTCTTCCATATTCTCGAATTCTTCAAATATGAAGGCCTCACTCTCAATTAGTGAGAGAAATATGAGGCCAATGAGGTGCTATCCTGATAAGAAGCAAGACAAAGTTTTTCAGATACTGACACCCAACTGAGCCAAGTTGCCCGTGGTAACCTGGATTAGCTGCTGACTTGGAACTTGGCAGGTTGCAGGGTAAATGGTGACTGTGAATCCAATCTCTCTCTCTCTGAAACTTGGTGGACTGAACTCTAACTCAAGGATTGAGGGCGTTCTCATCAGCCCAATACCATCCTGAGCATGCTGTGTGACACTGAGCACAGGGCCCCAGCTCTCTGGACCCTTGCTGCAGCATTACAAACTGTGTTGTGTGGAGCTCTAGGCTTCTGGCCTTGTGTCTGGAGGGGGCACTTAGAAAGCAGAAAGTACTGATCCCTCTTCCCAGTCTTACCTTTAAGTACAGGACTTCCGCTTCTAGGTTTTATGTATGTATGTGTCTGGGTAGAGTTTGGTTTGCAACTTAAGGATTGACCTCCAGTGACCAGGTTCTTTATTTGGCTTGTGCGTTAGAATTTCCTTTTCCAGAAAACTCCTCCACTCCCTAGCCTGCCCACATATCTGTCTGTCTAGGGTGAGGTCTACAGTGTTGGCATTTTTGGATGACAAGTGGCTAAGGGGCCTCCAAAGAGCCTGACCCTCCGTGTGGTGTCCCTCTGCAGGCATGCCCGGGAAGAATAATGTGGCATCACTACGTCAGGCCCCTGGACAGAATGGCACCAGCTTCCACGGCTGCATCCGGAACCTGTACATCAACAGTGAGCTGCAAGACTTCCGGAAGGTGCCCATGCAGACAGGCATCCTGCCTGGCTGTGAGCCATGCCACAAGAAGGTGTGTGCCCATGGCACGTGCAGGCCCGGCAGTCAGTCAGGCTTCTCCTGCGAGTGTGAGGAAGGATGGACGGGGCCCCTCTGTGACCAGCGGACCAATGACCCTTGTGTTGGAAATAAGTAAGTTGAGCTCTCTGGGTAGTTGAATTCACATGTTCCATGTTCAAAGCCAAGTCCAAGAAAGGAAAGAAGGAGAGAGGGAGGGAAAGAAGGCTGCCCCTTCGCACTGTGTCTCCTACTCATCCCAGCCTCCTCCATTCTTAATCTCCTTTGCCAAATGCATTTCCATTCCTGTGTTCCTCCTCCCCCACAGATGTGTGCACGGCACCTGCTTGCCCATCAATGCATTTTCCTACAGCTGTAAGTGCCTGGAGGGTCATGGAGGAGTCCTCTGTGATGAGGAGGAAGATTTGTTCAACCCCTGCCAGGCGATCAAGTGCAAGCACGGCAAGTGCAGGCTCTCTGGACTCGGGCAGCCCTACTGTGAGTGCAGCAGCGGCTACGTCGGCGACAGCTGTGATCGAGGTAAGCCAGCCCAGTGCCACCTCCCGCTCCTCGCAGAGCCGCATGTTGGCAAAGTGAGAAGGGGTGAGGGAAGCAAACCTGAGAGAGAAAGAGAGAGACAGAAGATAGCTACGTGGAGAGAGACGCAGAGACAGGGACAAAGAAGAGAGAGATGTGATCTGAAAAAACCCCAGGTCTTTGAATTACTTGCAGTGGCTGCTGTTGATTTATTTTCAAGGGTTATGAAGGCACCAGATGTGAAGTGTGCTAAACCTCCGCCGTGAGATTTTACACAGTCTTCAGTCATCTTCTCACAACTTGGTTTGCTGTGAAAATTCTCTTCTTTTACCTTACATAGAAGCACATTTACTCTACTCACCTCTTAGGTTTGCTTGTTGTTCTCTCTATGTATGTAACTAATTCGCCTTCGGGCATTGTGAAGATGGAGCTATATCTGCTCAGTCTCCGTACAAGCTCACCTTTGATCTTAGAACCCTCTGATTTATCACAACTCACTCTGCAGGTGAGGGGTGGAAGTAGCCTGACCTGTAGCCCACCTCCTCCCCCTTCCTTTGTCTGCATTATCACAACCTGCCTTGCCTCCAGCTGGCATGGATTTGATTTTGTGTATCAGAGGAGGAAACAAGAGGAACGTGCCCGTGGAAGCTTTTAGCAGATGTCTCTTTTTTGAACTACTTCATCCTAGGGTAATTTATGAAGTTAGTGGAATGTTACTTGTATTAAGTAACAGATTGGATAATATTAAACTCCAGGTCTAATAAATTAAATTGCATACTCTCTGAAACTGCTCCCTCTGGTAAACAAAACCAGCTGTTAGTAGTGTAAAAACAGAAGATGTGTATGGTTTTTTTTTCCCCTTTTTTGCAATAAAGGAAAGGATTTAGGAATCCAATTTTCTTGTCAGTGCAACAGCATTGTATTTATAGTCTGCATATATAGCATTCACTTTGCCGAAAATAAAAACCAAAAAAAAAAAAAAAAAGCATTTTTCAAAGAAGAAGCCATGCCACCAGGCAATAGTGTGTAATAGACACATAACACTAAAAATAGTTCTTGGGAAGGGGAAGCCTCGAGTGCCTGGTGAGTTAGGTGTGGAGCCACAGTCTCCCTGCGTGACTTTCGGTGATTGTCGTTCAACTGCTGGTGCTTCTTGTTCGTTCTAGAAATCTCCTGTCGAGGGGAGCGAGTAAGAGATTACTACCAGAAGCAGCAGGGCTATGCTGCCTGCCAGACAACCAAGAAAGTCTCCCGTTTGGAATGCAAAGGCGGGTGCGCTGGAGGCCAGTGCTGCGCACCACTGCGAAGCAAGCGGCGGAAATACTCTTTCGAATGCACAGATGGGTCCTCGTTTGTGGACGAGGTTGAGAAGGTGGTGAAATGCGGCTGCACGAGGTGTGCATCCTAAACGCATCCCCGGCAGCTCCCATCTTTGGGAAAGGTTGTACGCTTCTTGACCGTGTTGGACTCATTCATGCCTCATAGTGGAAATATTTGAAATATATTGTAAAATACAGAACGGACTTATTTTTATTATGAGAATAAAGATTTTTTTCTGCCTTTGGAAAAAACACTAAAAGACATGCTTGAACTGAAGCTTCTTCCCCGGTGCTGGAGAAGTGTGAAGAAAGCTATCGCCGGCGGCTTTAGAACAGTGGTGGGATGCATGGCCACCCGGACCCTGCTTGTCGCTCACGCAAGACTTGCAGAAGCACAGGCACAAGGCACAGGGCAGCGACTGTGCACTGATGCAAAATCGCCCAGAGCATCAAACACGTGTCCCCTGCTCTCATCAAGGCAGTTTCCCAAGCGCGGGTGTGTGCACGGTGATGTTGGGCAGAGGGATGGAACTCCAGAGTTCATAGATAGGGTGAAAGGATGAGAAATATTTTGTGCAAAATACAAACTGTTCTGAAGATCTAGTTTCCTTTCATGAAAGGAAATGGGAGTGGAGGGCTAGAATACAGTTTATTTTCTTTTCAAACGTCAGCATGTCTTCAGAAACAGCACACAAAAGTGTTTATCTACCATTTTCCAGTATTAATTTTTGTAATATAAATGATAAAGGAGATGATAAAGAACCAATAGATTATTGATAAATAAATTAGTAATAATATGAATTTTTTCTATGAGTTCTAAACAACCCTATACAGTATTCAGTTTCAATGAGGAATATTTATTGTATCAAAGTACATTGTACTTAACGTTTTAGGCCATTCTTTTTCTGTTTTTTGATGCTTTAATATATATTAATTTATAATTGTCCTGATATTTTTGTACATTTTTCAAACTGAAAAATCAGGATTTTGTTTGCTTTTTGGCAGAAGTACTAACATAGTGTGTTATCTGGGGGTAACTGTGTGTTGGTCTGTGTGTTTACCTTGACATCTGACCACTGGCATCACTGACCTACTCGCCTCATGCAGGACACCTGCAGAGAATAGGCCCATCTGAGAGGGGAGGAGGCAGATCTGCAGGTCAGGTAGTCATTGTACAGAAAGAAGTGGCCCTCCTGCAACAGGTCCTCATGGAAAAGAAGTGCTGTGTAGCAATCGGCACTAGAAAGTAGACCCTTGACAAATTAACATTCCCTAGACCTCTTATGCCCTTTTATTGGCGGGGTGGGGAAAACAAAAAGACTGTCATGTCCAGAAATGTATTTTTTTTCCAAACAATAAAATTCCTTTATTACCTTAATGTTCCCATGATAACATGTTTGCTGCTAAATTACAGTGTAGAACTGAATCATGATTTATAGTGAATTGTGCTCTTCCTTCATTAAAATCCCAGGGTGCCCCGTAAAGATACAGATGTTTCTTCCCAAAAATGTTTTTTTACAAAGAAAATTAGATGTACATGTATGATTTGGTGTGCTTTGTCTTTCTCCAGACTAATATCAGTTACACTACTGATGTTTGTAAATTAAACAGATATTTACTTCATTAACAGCGTGGTGGTTTTCTTAGCAAGTGCACAAATATTTTAGGGGTCACCTCCTTAAGAATATATCATTCAAAGTGATAAGGAACAGACAAAAAAGAGAACCTATGCCTTTTTATTAGAAGAATTGGTTTGAGACCGGCAAGTTGTCACATCTAGAGACTTTGGAATGGCCACAGCAGAGAGGATAGAAGAAGATACTTTTGGTTAGGAGGGGAAAGTATATATTCAGTTAATTTCCCCATCTTTCTCACGCAAAAAGTTGTAGGGAAAAATCTAAGCTGAGCTGTTTCTGTTCTTTATTTCTCTTTCCCTCAATTAGAACCAGATCATCCTGACCTGGAAGACATCCAGAAAAGGGAGACAACAGCTCTGGGTAGAATATTAATTCTCATTCCCCATGATAAGATTTCTTCATTTCTTTGTAAGAAAACCATATGCATCTGCACACACACAAATACACAGACTGACTTTCACGGTCATGGACATCCAGTCATTTATCATTGTTGTTGAAAACTTCTTCATGTCAATTATATAAATATTATGTAGCCATTGTAAAGTATTAATTCCCACTGGTGTCTTCTTTTTTATTTAAGTGTTTTGAATTATTCATTAACCAAAGATATATCAGCAAAGATGATGCAGTTCATAGTTTCTGGGTTTTTTTTCTTAAGATTTATTTACTTGAAAGGCAGAGTGATAGAGATGGAGATAGAGAGAGAGAGAGAGAGAGAGAATGAGTCAGAGACAGAAATCTTCCATCCACTGGTTCACTCCCCAAATGCCTGCAACAGTCTGTTCTGGGCCAGGAAGAAGCAGGTTACAGGAATTCCATGCAGGTTTTCCATGTGGTGGCAGGGGCCCAAGTACTTGAACCATCTTCCACTGTATTATCAGGCACATTAGCAGGAAGCTGGATTGGAAGCAGAGTAGCTAAGGCTGAAACCAACACTCTGATAGGAGATTCTGGCATCACAATTCACAGCTTAACCCACTGTGTCACAGTACTACCTCAGTGATCAGTATTTGTTGAGTGCTTACTGTATGCCAGATCTATGCTAAGGACTACACATGTAGTTACCTCATTCATCTCTGAATTTATGGCATTTTCATGCTCCCATTTTATGCTGGTTTATATTGCTTGAAAACAGAAGTATTTGATTCCACCAAACCTTTCAGACCAATAGTCCATGTTCTAGTAGTAAAGGCAACAGTTCAGTAACCGCAGCCTCCTTTAGGGGATGTTTAGGTCTTGAAGCCTTACTTCATAGCACAATAATTCTCCATTGATCATGTAGATTCATGTAATCTAGAGATTTTACTTTGTTGTTGTCTTTTTAAGAGGGGGAAAAAGTGAAGCCTGAGTAGTTCCTATACTGTGTTCTTTATCCTTCCAGCTTATAAGGGTATAAAATAAAATTAGGATTGCCAGTGATTTGGACTGAATTAACAAGTTTCTTAGGAGACTGCCTGTGATAGCATTATCTTCAACACCTAAGCCCTTTTCTTTCTGAAATTCATTCATTCATTTTGGAAAGGCAGAGAGAACTATTCCATCCACTGGTTCACTCACCAAATGCCTGCAACAGCCAATCTGGATCTTCGACATGAGTGGCAGGATCCCAAGATCCTAAGCCAACATCTGCTGCCTTCCAGAGTGCACACCAGCAAGAATCTGGACTCAGAAGCAGAGCTGGGGCTCAAATTCAAGGACTCTAATACGGCATGTGAGCGTCCCAAACTGTGCCACAGTACCCACTCTGCAAGCCCTTTGAGAAAATCCAATAACCAAATAATTACTAGCAAATGAGACCAATTAAGGGCAGTGACTCATGTTACTAAAGGCTCCTTCCTTATGAGGCCTTGACCACAGGATTTCCTTAAATAGGAAACTCTTCTAAAATATTTCAAACACAATTCAATATTAACAGACCCCACTTTGCACATTTCAGAAGTAAAATGACTACATAGAGTAATGTCTATTGTCATCTGAAAAGATAAAGTGAGTAAACATGCCTAATGTGTTTACTTTTAAATTCTCACATGAATGAGGCGCCATCAGGAAATGCCATGGGGATTTGACTTGTGTTCAATTTAAGATGCAATCACTAAATAATAACCATTTCAATCTTTGGAATTTGTTTTCACCACGGATTTCCTGAAATTAGTTCTTAGGAATAGGCTAACCATGATTGTAGAATTGCTCTGAGCGTTTTCTTTCTTGGATGATTTGCTTTGTCAGCAGCAATTCTTTCTGGAGCAATGATTAAAAGACTGTTGAAATCGAATCAGGACTTAAAGATCCGGAGCTTTATGGTGTCATCTGGCTCATGGGGTGACCATTATTTCAAAAGTAATGTTTGTAAAAATATATAAGCTATAACATGTGTACAAAGCTTTATATAAAGTTTTATCTAAGGTATATAAAGCTATATAAAATACATAAGCTATTTTAATTCTTAATCAGAGCTCTCAATGTACTCAGAAGCCATTTAACAACACATTTTTATTTCTATGTCCTATCATATGCAAGAGACCATGCTAAAGTGTTGAAATATAGTTTCAGATAAAATAGACTCCACTTTTGCTATGTTAGAGCTTAAACTCTCTGCAATTGGAGTTGTGGTTAAAACAAGTAACAGCCGTTATACAAATGGTCAAACTAATATATAAAGTCAGATTGTCATAAATACCTTAAATCATCAGCTACAAGAAAAAAATGTATTGAATGGATCCAGTGAAATACATGCTAGGATGATAGGGAACGCCTCTCTGTGCAAAAGCGATGTTAAGCTGGTCATGAAGGGTTAGCTGAGATAGAGGGTGGAAGCAGGTGGAAGCAGATGGAAACGTGGTAGGATGGGAGGTGAGGGTTCATGTGGAGTGAGCCGCTCGTGTACAGACCTGAGAAGAAGGGAAAGTCCTTATGTTGTCAAGGGAACAAAAGAAGTGGCCACGGTGAAGCATACATTGAAATTCACGATTTTACTTATTTGAAAAGCAGAGAGAGAAGCTCCTTGCACTGATTCACTTCCCAAATGCCGACAACAGCTGGGTCTGGGCCAGACCAAAGCCAGGTCTCCCAAGTGAATTGCAGAGACCAAAGTAGTTGAGGCATCAGCCTCCGCTTCCTAGACTGTGCTTTAGTAGGAAATGGGAATCAGCAATAGAGCCAGGATTCAGACCCAAGTTTTCTCCTGAGATGGGGACATCTCAAGTGGCCTCTTAGCCACTACACCAGACACTTCACCCATATATTTACCTTATGTGTACAATACAACAGTGAGCACCTTCCAGCTTTCAAAACTCCCTTTCATTTACTTCATATTTTTCTCTTGAATGTCATTTTGCAATGAACTTTCAAAATGACAACAAAAGGGGAATTCTCATTTAAAGTAGCAACTAAAAAAAATTGTTAGCTGAGCTTCATGTAGTTCCTTTTAAGTTCTAAATCAAACAACTCTGAAGACTTAGAAAACAGAAACACTTGTAGTAACACCAAAAATTAATAGTATGTCAAGAATTTGAAAGGAATTTTCATGAACTCAAAGACTGATGAAGTTGGATTGAAAGAAGCAATTGTTGGCCAATCCATTCTTTGAAATTCTTGTTCTTTCCTTCCTCTGTGTTTACACCAAAGCCAGAGACTCTGGAAATGAGTTAAAGGGCAATCCAGAAGAAAGTATCTTTGCACTAAAAGTGCTGGAAATCTGGACCTTAGTGATTGCATATGGATGGAAGGCTTGGGAGCACCTTGGAACATCATGGTTGCTGACCTGCAAGCTCCAGTCCTCTGCCCTCCGGTGTGTCCTCCACTCTGTTGAATGAAACAATATATTTCTGAATCATGTCGAAAGTCCTCACAAAGGGGCCTTCTAAAATCACCCTTCAGTGTACGCTTTCAGATTGACAAATGCTAAGGAAGAATATTAAAAAAAAAAAAAAAAAACCTGGCTGGAATGTTTAAATGGTAGACATAAGATTCATCCACATAGAGGTGGTAGTTGAAGCCAAAAAATTTTTTAAAAAATTAAACTAATTTAGAGACAAAACACAAGGAATCTGACCCACAAACTAAGATCCAGCTTTAGAACTTTAAATATAGAGCTGACATTTCCCAAGATGGAGCCAGAAATGGGCAGTTTTAACCCTGCGTCAAGGTGATTGCCCTCCTGATAGTAAAGGAAGAAGAGAATCAGGATGGCAACTAGAAAAACGTGAGATCACGGGCTGTCCTTCAGGTCATTGGTCTTGATTTATCACCTCATTGAGAGTCACACTTTGTAAAGGTGTGGAACAAACACTGAGGTCTATTCTGAAGAGAAAACAGGTCCACACTGGAAAAGCAGTATCAACCTAGATCAATTACTTGGGTTAGGTGAGCAGTGGAAGCAAAAGTGGAATCCAGATGTGGTGGGCTTGAAGAAATGGCACACCTGAGAACATGATGTCACAAAATCACCCAGAGTGGAGACAGGAACATAAGTGCAAGAATTCTTTTCGAAAAGGACTTCTCTTGATCTGTTCTTTCTCCCACAGAGGGAAAGTAGAGAATACATACAAGAGCTAATTTCATCCAGAGATATAAAATTCAGCTGAATGGAGAGATGGCCATCCTGCATTTGGAACTGTCTTTGTCTCCGTGTCAATGTGTGGGTTACTGGATTTGGATCTCAGAGAGAATCAGAAATGAAAAAGCACACACGTAAAACTGGGCTGTGGGAGAAATAGTCACAGAGACAATTGTCTGAGAAACCTGCCATCATTCATCTCACTATTCCATCTTGAAGTTACTACATTTATTTTCCTTGTTTTTTGTTTTGGTTTTTGTTTTTAATATGGATTGTGGCAGAGAGATTAAATGACTTGCCCAAGGTCACACAATCCGGGGTCTCTGCACTCCAACTGTAATACAATATTGATTTCACTGGAATTGATAAAGGCCAACTCTGTGAAGGACTCCATGAGCTAAGGCTGGAGTTGTAAGCATTTTTTCAAGGGGGGTTATGTTGGTTTTTAAAAATTCCCACAAGTAATGCTCATTGTCCTCCTAAAAATACATTTGAAAACTTACTAAATTCTCTCATTTGATAAAGGAAAATAAATTGTATTTTTAAGCATGATATCCTTCCGGTAACTAAAATAGGAAGGGTGGAAGGAGTTTTCTGCGCATACTTCAGTATTTCTGGTCATTGTTCTGGTCAGGTGTGCCTTGATTGAGTGGGTTGACCTGGAGCAATTGATTGCTGTTGCTAAAATAGTCACAAGGACAAGATCGAACCTGCCCTAGTCCGCTAGATCAGTTGCAAAGTCACATCCTTGGACTCATTCCAGGTCACAAAGGCATTCTTTGTAAAGAAATTTGGGAAAAAAAAGACATAGAAAAAACTAGAGAGGAACTTCTATCTGAATGAGCGTGTCTGATAATGTCTCTTATCCGCAGTCTCAGAGGCCTGCGTTATCACAGGAGAGAGATGCACATCTGTGAATTGCCAATCTTGCAGCTGCTTGATCCTGCCTGGTCTCTTCTCACAATATTACCATTCAATTACCTCCACCAGCAGTTCTTACTTTCAATTACATCTCCACATTGATTTTTTTTCTTCCCATTATTCCTGCGTTAGCTACAATTCTTCTCCTCTGATACATGTCAACTCCTTTTCCAAGCTGTGAAATGAGCAGGAACACATTTCTGAATGACACACACAATACCCTGTTTGATTAGGAAATAAATCTCTTATCATTTGGCAAAAAAAAAAAAAAGTGGTCTAAGAACTCAGAAAATGCAGTGGAAATCCTTATATCTCTGTCTCCATGTAATCTTATTTTTTTTCTCTCTTTCCTGTAAATGATTTCATATTTTAGAATATTAATATATGGTTGTACCAATAGAAAAGACAGTGTGAGATGAAGAGTTAGTGTGCAACTTTTGCTGTCACAGCTGGCATTCCAACCAGGACACCCAGAGGCCAAGTGTGTCCAGAGAGAAGACCCTGGCCGTTCAACTGAGTCAGATTAAGAGCTGCTCCTTTCGATTCTTACGTATCTGAATACATACCCCCTACACTCGCATGCACATACATGCACAAATACATACCCCTCCAAAACACACAGAGGAATGTATGAATAAAAGTAAAGATGAAAATTGAATTACTATAGGAATTGGCTGTTATCCAAATCTCAGTGGAGAATAGTTGTAGCTTTGTGCCCTCTCATATTCTTTACTTGTATCCTATTCATTTACAAAGCATAATCTTAGTGCATGGAAAGCCAAGCTCACTTATGACCATCATGTAACAAAACTCATTATCACTCCATGTTGCGAGAAATGCCACATTTATGTTGGCCTGAGAACAGCTGGGGTTAGTTTTCCAGGTTCCTTTTCTCACTGCAGCTCAGATCTTACTTCCACATTGTAATGTAACACTTCCAAAAGTTTGTGGAAAATTGATTGAAAAGATAAATTATTTTGGTGAAAAATTTTGAAATCTATGCATAGATGAGGTCTTCAAAAGGATCATGAAAATGCATATTATGAAAATCTATGCATGAATTTCCTCATATTGAAAGTGTGTTTCCATCTCAGTCTTCAGCATGTACTGTCATGCCCTAGTCAATTTCACATGGACACTGTGAAATCTGCTCCAAAAACATTTATGGACCAAAGGATTTATATGGTCTGCAGTGGGGTCTATCTCAGTGGACAGCCTTCGGCTCTCAGTCTACTTTGGAACTGCCTGGATGAAGAAAAACATCTTCTCCAAAGTCACTCAACTTCCCAAGGCAGTCCAGAGGTAATCATGGATAATGCAGAGCTGTGAAGACCTGAAATGCCCTCCCTAACCTAGGTCGTTTACAAAGGCTCATCAGCTCCAGATTCCAATGGGATCAGCTGACACCTTAATGAAAGCATCATCACGGTGCAACTTTTCCCTCTGCCTAAGACTGCTTTCTTCCTTTCCATCTGCTGGTGGTAACCTCAGAAAAACCTGCCCTAAGCTTTATTATTTTTTTGACAGGCAGAGTAGACATAGAGAAAGGTCTTCCTTTTCCATTGGTTCACCTCCCAATGGCCGCTGCAGCCGGCGCACTGCACTGATCTGAAGCCAGGGGCCAGGTGCTTCTCCTGGTTTCCCATGTGGGTGCAGGGCCCAAGGACCTGGGCCATCCTCCACTGCCTTCCCGGGTCACAGCAGAGAGCTGGACAGGAAGAGGAGCAACTAGGACAGAATCCAGCGCCCCAACTGGGACTAGAACCTGGGGTGCCAGCGCCGCAGGCGGAGGATTAGCCTATTGAGCCATGGCGCCAGCTGCCCTAAGCTTTATGCATGCAATCTCAGCCTCCTGGGGCACACAACCTGGAAAACTATCTCCAAGTCCCATAGTAAACAGGAGACTGTGGCACAGCAATGAGACCCTCCTTGGAGGTTCAAAGAGTGGCAGGTTCCATGCTGCAGGAAAATGAGGAAGATAATGGGTGACATTTCTAAACAGCTGTGATGGTAGAGGCCAGCCAGCTTGGATGGGCCAGTCATTGCTGCCATGTGGCTAGTGCTCTAGAAACTTCTAGAAATGTCCTTCCTACCTGTCCTTCACATTGGCCAGGGCTTCACATATGCCCCTCAGTCAGGAACCCAGGGGCTGTCTTACAAACTTGAAACCCCACAGGTGTCCCTTTCACGGTCTTCCTTCAAGGTACTATGTTGTCTCTAGTCAGGCTTTCAAACCCAGAAAGAGATTATTACTCACTCCTCACCAAAAGACAGACTCTCCCCATAGAGAAAAGTACAAGCCTCCTGTGACTCATGGTATTTCCATTTTCAAAGAGAAAAAAAAAATGAATTATTTGGAGTCTTGGGTAGGTCAGATTGCTATAAAAAACAAAAACCCTAAACTGTGTGGCTTAAACAACAGAAATTGATTCTTCCAGTTCTAGAAGCCAGGGAGACCAGGATCACGGTCCTGGCTGATTTGATTTTTGCAGAAGGTTCTTCTTGGCTGACGAATATTTGTCTTCCCTAGTAGACTGTATGCTGCTCAATAGCTAATCATCATCAGTAGCTACTCAATAGCTAATCATCCTCAAAGTTAGGGAAACTCCGAAATAGACAATTTCTTCATATACTTTAAATGACTGAATGGCCTAGGTGCAGGATATAAAACTGAGCAATAGCAGCAACAACAGCAACATTGGTGGCTTCTGCCCTTATGAAATATGGGATCTGGTGGGAAAGCCAAAAAGTCAACTAAGCCATCAAGTAATTGTGTGATTCCAAATTGTGGTGTTATGTGTAGGTTACTAGAATTTAAAATGATGTAAGAAGAAACTGGTGTTCTATAAGATGGTCAGAAAAGGGTTCAGAATTGAGGTAATGTTTGAACTGAGACCTGACAGAGGGCTAGGAGCTCAACCAAGAATTAGCATCCCTGGGAGATGTACAATCAATCTGCACAGCCCTTGGGTGAAGAAAGTGCATTGAACAACAGAAAAATTACAGTGGGGCTAAGGCACAGGCAGAGAGAAGTGGGGGTGAACTGATATCAGAGACGCTGGATCATGAATGACTTTGTAAGGCAATGAACTTGGGATGTTTTCAAAATCAAATAGGAAGTCATGGAATGTTTTTAAATGAGATACTGAATGTTAACTAAAAATATTACTTCCCTAAATATTCATGTCATAAGAGGGCTATCAAAGACTTCTTGTCCCTGCTCAAATCCTCCCTCTCCCATTATTCCCATTTCCTACCCCTTTAATGACTTCACTCTTTTATTCCCTTCTAACCAGTACAGTCCAGTCTCCTCCCCTTGTCTACTGTTATGTGTGATCAAGCCATTTATTGTTACTGCTCTATTAGATGACTGTGAGAGTGAAAAAATAAAGTTTATTTCCCTTTTGGAGGAAAAGAGAGAGCTGGATCCAGGTCTTAGTGAAATGCTTTCAGTTCCTCTGAAGAGACCCCTTAGAATCACAGTGAAGTTTGTTTAGCACAAAATTGGGAGGGAGTTTCTCTTTCTTCTCCTGGCTTGGCTATTACTTGCCTCTGAAGTCACCAACAGTATACTGTGTCCAAAAATTTTAATTTGCTAGGTCAGTAGTCAGTAAATTTTTTCTCCAAGTAGTGAGTTCATAAATATTTTTGTCCTTGTAGCCATATGGTCTCTTTTGCATCCCTCAGCTCTGCCGTTGTTAATATGAAAATGATACCCATATGTGATGTATGTGAATGAGAAAATGGATTTGTTCCAATAAAACTTTGTTAACAAACACCAAAATATATTTTAGATAAGTGCGACTTTCAGGTATCATTGATTAGTCTGCTTTTTATTTTTTTTCAAACCTTTAAAAATGAGAAAAACATTCTTAGCTAATAGGCCATAAAAGAGGAGAGCAAATAAAATTTGTTCCATAGGCCATAGTTTGCCAACTCCATGACAGATCATGGAGATACAAAATAAATAAGCTGTTGTCCTTTGTTATGAAATAACTAATAATCATGTTGTAGAAATTGGCACATAATCAAATAATTGCCCCAAGATTTGGTAAGTCCTATAAACCCAACATGAGCAGAGGGTTATGGAACATACAAAAAAGAAATTTCTTCAATTCAATGGAAACTTCCTGCCACTGTGTCTTCTTACCACTGTGATCCTCAGCAGGCATACCATTTGGTGCTCAATAAACATTAATGGAGTATATTATTATTTAATATATGTTTTAATTAATGAAAAAATATCTGTACCACCCTTACAGGAATTAAGTTGGGATACCAGTCATAAGGTAATTGTTAGTTTGGAAAGGGAGAAAAGTACTTAGGAAATTAATAACAGCATGGTTGATATGGGCAGTGAATTTATTAATTTCTAATCTAGGTTCTTGTGTGCCACACAGATAGAAACACTAAGCAGAGACTGGTTTTGTGTGCAAATAGGAGCAGTGTTTATTTGCCGATTGGGGAATAAACATACATTCACAGGTGAGTATGGGCCACCCTACATAGAGAAGTAAACAACAAAAGTGGGCCAAAGAGTTGCCCATAAACTAGGGAGAAAAGGTAAACTAAAAATGGCACCTGTTATTGAGAAGGTCTGTCCTAGAATAGGAGGGAGGAAGAGTGCAAAAGCTCCAGCAGAGCACCGAAAAGATGGGAGCAGTACCTCTGACCGAGATCCCAGGTGGACAGAAATGCTCTCTTGCCTTCCACCTATTTTTCTCTCATATCTGCCCTGGTCCTGGTTGCAACAGATGCATCATGGGATGGCAGGGATTTCGATTGACAAACAGGAGTGTACATGGTGGGAAGGAGGAAGACTTGTGACTTCTAGCTCCACAGATCTAGCTGGCTGTCTGCCTATCCTACATCACAGTGATTTAAAATAACTAGCAGTAGCAGAGAGAAGGGAGAGTGAAAAATATAATCAAATGGGCCAAAAGTTGATTAAGAGAATCTTCCTGGAGCAGGTAGCATTCAGTCTGGGAAAAAGTATAGGGAACAGAAGATTGAAGTCCTTGTTCCATTCTGGCATGGAAAAGAGCAGATCCTAGACTACTGAGTTTGGAGTTGACAGCTTGTAGAAGATGAGGACCCAATGCAGTGCTGCCATAAAGCCTGTCCACCTAAAGTGCCAAACAGAAAACAGATTGATACACCTCAGGGTGTGCCTCTAGGACTCATGGGCTGTCCCATTTCCCAAGGAAACCCTATTGACAAATAAGAGTGCTGTTGTCTTCTTGTAGACCCTACTTCACCTCAACCTCTTATCCAGACAGCTTATCACTCCTACCAGTTCAGGATCTAGAATCAGAGTTGGAAGGGTTTGGTGAATGCATATAATGCTTTAATGGAAGGATAGAAAATTGACACATTGAACATGACTTTTAATTCAATTATATTCCCATGAATGTGTCAGAAAATCTTTTTAATTTTTTCTGCTGCAAAATAACTAGCTGTGATAAAGATTATAATTATCCTTTTAAATTCAAAACCAAGTATATAAGGAAGTAGAGGAAATCATCAGGAAACAAAGGAAAGAGGAAACTAGAAGAATGGTTTGTCATGATCTGGGTTTAAGTTTTAAATTTGTCCTGTCAATACATTAATTTAAAGTGATCCTAAGGGGCTGTCACTGTGGCACAGCAGGTTAAGCCTCTGCCTACAGCGCCCACATCCCATATGGGCACTGCTTGAAGTCCTGGCTGCTCCACTTGTGACCCAGCTCCCTGCAAATGCACCTGGGAAAACAGCGGAGGATGGTCCAAGTGGACGGTCCCCTGCACCCACGTAGAGACCCAGAGGAAGCTCCTGGCTCCTGGCTTTGACCTGGCCCAGCTCTGGCTGTTGTGGCCATTTGAGGAGTGAACCAGCACAAGGAAGATCTCTCTGCCTCTCCCTCTCTCTTTGTAACTCTGCCTTTCAAATAAATAAATAAATCTTTTAAAAATAAATGTAAAAAAAAGTGATCCTAAGCTGATAGGTCCCAGATGACTGGCAGAACAAATGACTACTCACTGGAAGATGAATGCCAGCATTTTAAATGTTAACTCAGGAATTGAAATTACAGAATGTACAATAGGTGACAGGAATCAGTAAAATAAAATTCATTTATCATATACAAGAAAAATGTCTAAAATATTTTAAAAGAAATTAAAATTTGTGCCATAAAAAGTAGGTGTTTTAAAGGAACCAACAAAACAGGAAAATACCAGTTGGATTTTAGCATCAATAAGTTAAACAGCATAATAAATACAACTGAAAAAAGCATTGATGAACTGGAAAATAGACTTGCAAAAATTAGCATAATGCAATGGACAAAGACTTAAAAATCAAAAGAGATCAAATGACAAATGGATGATAGTGTGAGAAAGTCAAGCATACATCTGTTCAAATATCCAGAAGAAAAAAGAGGATAGAATTTGAAAGGACAAAGCTTAAGAGAAAATTGTTAAGAATTTTCCATAATGGAAGCCAGCGCTGTGGCACAGCGGGTTAACGCCCTGGCCTGAAGTGCTGGCATCCCATATGGGGGCCGGTTCTAGTCCTGGCTGCTCCTCTTCTGATCCAGCTCTCTGCTATGGCCTGGGAAAGCAGCAGAAGATGGCCCAAGTCCTTGGGCCCCTGCACCTATGTGGAAGACCTGGAAGAAGCTCCTGGCTCCTGGCTTCGGATTGGCCCAGCTCCAGCCATTGCAGCCAACTGGGGAGTGAACCATCGGATGGAAGACCTCTCTCTCTCTCTCTCTCTCTCTCTCTCTCTCTCTGCCTCTCCTCTCTCTATGTAACTCTGACTTTCAAATAAAATAAATAAATCTTTTGAAAAAAAAGAATTTTTGATAATGGATCAAAAATATTCCTCTGATTCAAGAAACACAACAAATTCCAGGCATGTTAAATAAGTAGAATTAACTTCATAATTGTAATGGAACTGCAAAAACCAATAATACTGTGCAGATCCTAAGAATAACCAGCCAGAGAAAAAATGATTACCTGCAAAGGTTGTGTCATTATTCACAATTTCACTGACACCACACTTCTTAATAACAGCAGTGGAAGTTAGAAAATGGTGACAATTCAGTGTTAATGATGTAAAGAGAGCATGTTGTTTCAATGTTGTTTCAAGGGGTGGGTATTTGATGGCAAGGTTAAGGTGTTTGGGACTCCTGCATCCCCTATCAATGGGTTTGAGTCCCAGTTCCAATTTCAATTTCAGCTTTCCAATAATGTACTCTTTGAGATGTACTCTTTGGAATGCTGCTGCCCATGCGGGAGACTTGAATTGAATTTGAGGCACCTGGCTCCAGCCTGGTCCAACCCTGGTTATTGTGGGCATTTGGGGAATGAGCCAGCAGATGAAAGACATCTCTTTCTTTCTCTCACTTTTCTATCTCTCTCTCTCTCTCTTTCAAAATAAGTTAATTTTAAAAACAGAAAATTGGGTGAAATTATAGTACCTATGTCATAGGATTATTTAAAAGGTTAAATGAGTTCTTAGTTATGGTTGTGAATTATAGTGGAAAGGACCTGGGAGTTGGAGAGCAGCAGATTTGTCTTCAAATTGATGTCCTGTCTTTTCTTAACTGAGTGATCTCTGTTATTAGCTTCTCTGATCCCCAATCCCTCATCTGAAATAGATGCTTGTGATCATAGTATTGCTGTGATAATAAAGTACAGTATTACACATGTAGCTCTCAGCAATGTCAAGAATAATAATAGCCACTCAATAAACATTGCATTTCATGATTCCACTTGCTTCTTTTTAGCTATGGCATTGGTCAGCTTTCATTATTTTAACAAAAGACCTAATAGGAGCTTCTTGGAAAGTAAAAAAAAATTGTTTTGCTTACAGTTTTGAAGTTAAGGTTTCAAGATCAGGTGGCCCCATTAGTCTTGCATCTGGTAGAGGCTGGTAGTGGTGTAGTCTATGTGGAAGAATGGTAAGCCAGGAAGCAAGCCCAGCCTATATAAACTTCCATCTCTCAAGAAGTACCTTCCACGACAAGTCACAAGTACCTAGACTGCCCACCAGGCCCACGTGACAGAGGCCATAAATAGATCGTATCCATCCTTAATCTATGAACTGTTAACATAAGTTTTAGATTTTAAAATCTGCATGTATAAGGAGGGCCAGATTCTGTCCAATCCATCACAGTTGTTATCTTTTTTCACAAAAGATTTATTTTATTTGAAAGGCAAAATAACAGAGGATAGAGAGAGCTTCCATCTCCTGGTTCACTCCCCAAATGCCTGTAACAGCCAGGAGCCAGGAACTTAATCCAGGTTTCTCACATGGGTGGCACCAACCTAAGTATCTGGGTCACCATCTTCTGCCTCCCAGGTGCATTAGTGGGAAGTTGGATCAGAAGCAGAGCAGCCAGGAGTTGAACCACAACTCCAGTATGGGATGTGGGAATCCCAAGCAGCAGCTTACTGCACTGTTCCACAACACCTGTCCCAACAGCTGTTATCTTGAAATTCTATTAATTTACATCAATTTTTATTTCTTTACCTGAAAACCATTGATACAATAGTAGACTGCACTGCTTTGGAATCATCAGTCCATCCAATTTGGTCATTCGGTACATGTTGGCTGAGCCTGTACTGTTTCAGACTCGGTGTGGAGTTCTGGAGATGCAGAGATTATTGGTTAAGATGACAGAGGAAGGATTAAGTGAATTAAGGCTTGGGAAGTAGCTAGCACTGCACTTGACACACCAAAAACCACACTCCAGGTTGGACTTTCTGTCTGTCCTTCCCCTCCCATAGCAGCTCCTCCAGGCCCTGTATCCACTCTAAAACAAATAATGAGGCTCAGCTCTCCCTTTCAGGACTTATGGTAAGTTTCTCCCAGTGATTGCCAGTCTGGGATCCAAATCCTGGGCATGCCTGCCATTGCAGCAACAGACCAGTGGCTCGATAGTATTAGAAAAGTGTATCATAATGCCGTGAGAATCAATAAACTGAGGTTAATGAGAAAGGAATTAATATGAGGGCAAATATGTAAAAGGAGCTGGAAGGGATTTCCTGAGAATCTTTATAATGCTTCACATTAGCAGAACACTGGACCCAATCATGAAGCATATGTCCTAAAATGAAGAGGACAAAATATGATAAGGATACACTTTACTGGGAACCATACCTGAAAACTTATGTTTTTAAGGAAAGATAATAGAAGAATGAACAAGCAAGTAATCATGTATTTAAAATCTGTAGACACAGCTGCTCCCAAAGTATTTTCTGCTAAGCCTGAAGCACAACTGATTAATTATTTAATCTGTAGGTGTGTTACCTTAAACAGAGGTCTAGTTTACTCTTTAAAAAAAGAAGGCAAGCCTGGAAGCAACAAACACGGTCAAGTTCTGGTTCTTCCATTTACCGTGTGACTTTCTTCATTTCAATGTTCAAACACAGACCCTGAGTCAGAGATTTGGATGCCAGTGGTTGGTTTGGGAGGTGTTCTCATGAAGCACACAAAGGAATGTGGATGTGGGAGGGAGAATGACACACAGATAAAGGACATATCACTGAGAAGGGTACCGCTGTGGGCAGTTGACTCATTTCCATGTTGGCCTTCCAACTCTGAGAATCACATTTCATAACTGCGCCATGGAGGGAGAAAGAATATTGAATGATCTATCCACCAACTCTTGCCATTCATTAGCTGAGTTTGTTCTGAGGCCACTAACTCCACAAACTGGTAACCCCATTCCTGTGACTGGAAACCTCTGTCAGGCAGAGACTTCGAGAAAGAGGAGTATCAGAAACTGTCTAGTAGGACTCCAATAGCATCCCTTATGGGAACTTAGTCTCTGTAAACCTGTTGCCCTGTCCAGTAAGAGAAATTATTCTTTACCTGCATTACTTACTATTTATAACTATTGGTGCCTAATAAAATCAATCCTATGATACACCGATAGGAGGGATGTGCCCAGGTTCCCCCAGTGTTTGGTGTGTTCATGAGACTAAGTTCTATCCACTGGGATGCAGAAGGAATGGAAGGGCCTCTTTCGGATCCAAGGCATATCTTTTACATGCTCTGTATCCCTGTCTTCATAACTGAAACATAAACATGGCAGGGGTCCAGCTTCAACCTTGGTAGATGAGGACAATGCGCTGAGAATGGCATGACTGACAAACTCAAGGGGAAGGAACTAGATCTCTGATGGCTGCATAGTGGAGCTAACCAGTCATCCTGGACTCCTGGCATTAGGACTTTTAACTAGTAATAGACATAATCTTCTGTGTCCTCTATGCCATAACATTGTGGGGTCTTTTGTTACAGCATATTTTCACTTCACCAGCTGCTATGGTTTGAACATGATCTTACCTTTGAACTCATTGTGGACTTTAAACCCCAAAGACACAAGCTAGTGGTACTACCATGATGGAAATGTAATCAGTCATGACATGGAGATGCAGGGTCTTTGGAAAGTGATTAAGATTAGATTAATTCATGAAGGGGGTGCCCCTGTGATTGAAAGCTGGTGGCTTTTACAGGAGACCATAGATGTAGAAGGATGTGCATGCTCCTACCATGTCTTGCCATGTGATGCCCTGCTCTACCTTAGGGCTCTGCCAGAAGAATACCACCACCAGCTGCATCCCCTAGACCTTGTACCTCCAGAACCAGGAACCAAAAGAAACCTTTTCTATAAGTTAGCAGCCTCAGATATTCTGTTATAGTAGCAAAAAGCTAATACACTAGCCCATTCCTTAATGGTGGTGGTGGGCAGGACATGAAATAACTACTGAAGAGCACTTTGAACAATGCCTGGCGTGTGGTAACATTCTGGTAAATAAAGAAACTCTACCTCAATCAAGACTCTCTTGTTAATCTCTTGGATAGAGTATTCAGACATGTATTTGGACTTAGAAGAATGTACAATAAATGACAAAGGTACAGGCATCTCTGAGTCATCTGCAGGAATGTTAACAAGCACAGAACACTTTAATTCCATTGTGTCTGGATCCTCCACTGCTCACTCTTAAGGGAGCCTAATCATTAATCACACAAAGACTTTATGTCTGTGCTCAGGCTGCCTTTTCTGGGAAAGTGATATTCCTTGAATTTTAAAGTCACAGTAATGGTCCCCAAACGAAGCCAGGGTACTGATTTTTACCATTAACCACACAATCAATGTTGCTAGACCTACAGGACATTAGCAGTTTTCTCTCCTGGGTGATGACTTCACATAAATATGCATACAAGCATAATAGGACTTCATTTGAAGAAAGTTCCTGCAGGATCTCTTTGCAGGCTCTGAATTTTCATTAAGGAGCTATCCCAGGAGCTTGAAGCCAGGACTCAGCAATTCCCTGATATTTAGAACTGAGGATGGATTTTCACAGGAGAACAATGTAACACACATGGGTAGGTTCCCAGTTAATCCTCCCCTCTCCCCCACCACCATCAACCCGCACCCTCTCTTGCCTTCCTCTAATCCTCATCTCCCTGACCCTGAAACTGTGCAGGGACAAATGGAGCAGCTGCCAAAGGAAATGGTAGCTCCATTCTGCAGACTTCTCAGCTCCCAGAAGAAAGGGATATGAAGGAGAAAGTAAGACTCAGCTGAAGAGCACCAAGAGATATCCAGGGACCACCTCAAGACCTATCACGGCCAACTTCACAGCAGCAAATGATAAGAACTCTCCTTGATGAAGCTCCAGGGAGATTCTTTTGAGGTGTCTGCTCAACTAGGCCTGGTCCATGGGGGTGCTGAGCCCATTTCTGCAGATTCCTGCCAAGCCTGTTTATTAAGAATCTGTCCCCTGATAGCCAATCAAGACCTCTTTCCCCTACCCTTGCTCCCTAAGCAAGTTCTCCTTACCTCCACACTTAATGCCTAGCAAGATTCCCTTGGTAACTTTCCATCTACTTCCTAGCCCTGCTTAATGGCTATAAATCTCCACTTGTCCCTGTCAGATTCAGAGACAAGTTTAATCTCTCCCCAACTGAAAAAGCACTGATCTCTATGGCAGTAGTCTTGGATAAAGTCTTCCTTGATGTTTTTACTCAGTGTACACTGCAAAATTTTCTTTTTACAGTCTAAAAATGGGGATGGAAATATTTGTGTGAGATAACCTTAGCGTTTTTCTCTTCTGTTGATCTTTTGCCTTCAAGCAAACACTGTTTAAAAAAAAAAAAGTTTAATTTATTTGAGAGGCAGAGTTACAGAAAGAGAGAAGGCAAGAAAGAAAGATCTTCCACCTGCTGTTCACTCTCCAAATGGCCACAACAGCTGGATTGGGCCAATCTGAAGCCAGGAGCAAGGATCTCCCATGGGGGTGCAGGGGCCCAAGCACTTGGGTCATCTACTGCTTTCCCAAGCCATAGCAGAGAGCTGGATTGGAAGTGGAGCAGCCAGGACTCGAACCAGTGCTCATTTGGGATGCTGGCACCACAGTCTGAGGCTTAATCTACTATGCCACAGGCCAGCCCCTGAGCAAATTCTTTAAATGAAACGGGCCAAGCTTTCCTCCCTGTTTAGCCCAGGTAAGTATGGATGCCCCTGCCAAGTCAAAGAACTTCTCCTGATTCTTGGTGAGAAAACCCAGTGAGAATGCTTTATTAGACCTAGTTCTATAAATGGAAGCTATGCTTTTTGTTTTTTAGTGGAGAAAATCAAATATCCAGACCATATTGAGATGTTTGTGGAAATGTGCGCGGCACATGGGGAAAATAAGCAACAGACTACCATAAGCAGTGGTATCCTAATTTGAACTGTAACATACAAAGATCAAAGATAGGAAAACAATAAAATGTAAATGCTGATTCTTTGATTTATGGAACTATTTTGTTCATTGAATATATACACTTTTATAATTAGAACTAAGGGTTCGTATTATTGAATTGAAGTCTATGGTTAGGAGATCTGTTGGAGGGCCCCTTTACTAAAGCTCCTAGGTCTTAAAGAAGGTTCCTTTACAAACTGGCCTTTAAATATCTCCCTCACCGCCCTCCCTGTGTTTCAGATCTTTTCTATTTTCCTCCTCCCTTTTCCCTCTCTCTCTCTCTTTTTCTCTCTCTCTCTCTCTCTCCATCTCCTGAGGACAAAGCAAAGTTTGTTTTGGTTTTGTTTTGTTTTTTGTCTGCAGGAATATTACTTCCTGCATATCCAGGCCTCTTTTCTGACTCATTTTCTTTCCAAAATACAACACCCTTAAGAAGATGAATTCTGATGAATAGTTTTTTCTTCATCTTATAATACAGCAATATTATTACAACCCTCCCTACTTGATTGCTGTGTGTGTGTGTATGTGTGTATTAAAAAAGACATTGTGGGGCCAGCACTGTGGCATAGTGGATAAAACTGCCGCCTGCAGTGCCTGCATCCCATGTAGGTGCCAGTTCAAGTCCCGGCTACTCCACTTCCTTTTATTTTTTTTTTTAAGATTTTATTTATTTATTTGAAAGTGAAAGTTGCACAGAGACAGGAGAGGCAGAGAAAGAGGTCTTCCATCTGATGGTTCACTCCCCAGTTGGCTGCCACGGCCAGAGCTGAGCTAATCTGAAGCCAGGAGACAGGTGCTTCCTCTGGGTCTCCCACGCAGATGCAGGGGCCCACGGACTTGGGCCATCCTCTACTGCTCTCCCAGGCCGGATGGAAGTGGAGCAGCCGGGTCTCAAACCTGTGCCCATATGGGTTGCCAGGGCGTTAACCCACTGCGCCACAGAGCCGGCCCCTTGGCTGCTCCACTTCTGACCCAGCTGTCTTATATGGCCTAGGAAAGCATTAGAGGATGCCCCAAGTCCTTGGGCCCCTGAACCCATGTGGGAGACCTAGAAGAAGCTCCTGGCTCCTGGCTTTGGATAGGCACAGCCCTGGCCATTGTGGCCATCTGAGGAGTGAACCAGTGGATTAAAGACTTCACTCTCTGCCTCTGCCTCTCTGCAATTCTGCCTTCAAATAAATAAATAGATCTTTTTTAAAAAAGCGATATTACACATGTCATTTTGAAAGACTTTGTAAGGCTGGTGCCGCAGCTCGCTAGGCTAATCCTCCGCCTGCGGTCCTGGCACCCCGGGTTCTAGTCCTGGTTGGGGAGCCAGTTCTGTCCCGGTTGCTCCTCTTCTAGTCCAGCTCTCTGCTGTGGCCCAGGAGCGCAGTGGAGAATGGTCCTGCACCTGCATTGGAGACCAGGAGGAAGCACCTGGCTCCTGGCTTCAGATCGGCACAGCATGCTGGCAGTAGTGGCCATTTGGAGGGTGAACCAATGGAAGGAAGACCTTTCTCTCAGTCTCTCTCTCACTGTCTAACTCTGCCTGTCAAAAAAAAAATAAATACTTTGTAAACTAAACATTACTATGAAAATTAAAATTAGCCATTCCTTTAATTGTTGGTTATTTTTATTGTAAATACTTGTTGTTGTGTATTAGTTAAATTAAAACTAAAATTGTCCTTATCTTTCTCCTGTTTCACAACACAAGAGAAAGATGAAGTGAGATTGGACTATTAAGAGAGAGTCAAAGTATTTATAATACATGACTGTCTTTGCCTTAAGGTCGTGTGAATTGGTAAAGAGGCTGACACATTAAACTCTGAGCAATCTAGTGGCCACAAATGCGGGAAACATGATGACAGCCCATAACCAAAGAATGGAAATGTGTCTCTTGTCCAGAAAAGCTCAGAATTTCCTGATGGTAATGCTTGAGAGAGATTTTATGAAAGGACAATGGTTTAGCAAGTGGGTCACATTCTCAACCAAATCCCTCAAATGAGTAATAAATTTTCTAAAACCATCTCTTATAATTTCTCTCAGGGGCATACTACCAAAACCAAGATTGGAAAAAAAATTCAATTCTATATGGGTCAGCACAATTAAGTCTAAGTAAGCAGCTTTCTGATTATTTAACTTGACCTAGGAATAGCATTCAAAGATCCACAGGAATGAATGAACACATCATTGGTTCTTGTGTTCACCCAAAAAGGAGGTGCAAACACTACAGTATATGTGCAAAACAACCTAAGGAACAAGGTCAGAGAACATCGCAACTTTTACCCCATACATTTTGTTTCTAATTATTCCGCAATGTACATATTTTTCTAGTATGATATGTATATAATCTATAATAAAGTATATCAATATTGGTCAAATATGGCAACATGTTTTCTTTCACTTATATGATCGAACATCTTCAAAACTTAAAAGTCAAAAGGTGGAAGGAAGCCAAGTGTCAGTTCACAGATGAATGGATAAACAATATACATATACATCAATGGACTATTAGTCAGTCTCAAAAAGGAATGAAATTCTGATAGATGCCTCAATGTGAGTGGAACTTTGAAGATATTATGCAAAGTGAAATAAGCCAGATAGGAAAGGATGAGGTACCTAGAATAGTAAAAATACTATTAGAGAAAGAAAATAGAACAGAGTTGTCAGGGGCTGGTGGGAAGGAGAATAGTGGAGTTGTTTAAGGGAAACAGAGCTTTAGTGAGGGGATTGTAAAAGTTATGGAAATAAATGGTTCCATAACAGTGTGGATGGATTTAACACTACTGAATTGTACAGTTAAAAATGGTCAACATATTGTACCTATTTCACCACACTTAAAATGTTTTTTAACTTCAAGAGACATCTGCTTTAGTTAATCACCCATGAATGTTGAATTTATTTTTTCACAGTTTAAGTTTTGTTTTTTTTTTTTTTTGACAGGCAAGTGGACAGTGAGAGAGAGAGACAGAGAGAAAGGTCTTCCTTTTTGCCGTTGGTTCACCCTCCAATGGCCGCTGCGGCCGGCGCACCGCGCTGATCCGATGGCAGGAGCCAGGTGCTTCTCCTGGTCTCCCATGGGGTGCAGGGCCCAAGCACTTGGGCCATCCTCCACTGCACTCCCTGGCCACAGCAGAGAGCTGGCCTGGAAGAGGGGCAACCGGGACAGGATCGGTGCCCTGACCGGGACTAGAACCCAGTGTGCCGGCGCCGCAAGGCGGAGGATTAGCCTAGTGAGCCGCGGCGCCGGCCCACAGTTTAAGTTTTTAATAAGAATTGTGAAACAGGCTACTGGGGTTGTGTACTCTGTCCACAGCCTGCACTGTTTTCATTTTATTACATTTTCTTTCACTTTTCTGATGCACTGTGATAAGTGGAAAGCACACCCATGGTGAGTAAAACGGACTTATGTTCAGATACTGCCAAAGACAGACCCAGCTGAGTTTCCTGCTCTGTGGAATGGAACTGCCATGCCTGGTCTACTTTCCTTGGGGGTGGATGTCATTTATGTTAATGTGAGTCATCCTGCCCTGAGCTGGGTACTTAATGCTTAGTAGCTGCTCGGGTAGGGTACTTACCTCACCTTAAGGACTTACCTCAGGGGACTCAGCTGCTTTGTTTCAATGAGCAGTACTCCAGTATATACATTCCTGGGATAGCTTCTTCCCAGAGAGATCTCACGTTTGGTCCAGTTTGGTTTGGTCAGTGTGACTCACTTAAGGCAAGCACATAATCACTCTATGGAGACTGTGCTCAGATGCCCAATTTTTGTTTTGGAAAACAGTGTCCATACCATATAAAAAGTAATGTGATGATAAGGCAGTACTCAATTCTCTTCCACAGTCTAGAGTGAAATTCCTCCAGGCTCTTGGAAGGAAAGCAGGTGGAGCAGAAGCTTTCTGGGTGCAGCATTGCTCTTGGGAGCCATGGAAGCCACTGTAGGATGGTGGCTTAGCGGGCCAACGTCAGCCTGAGTGCCCGGTGTGACCTAGGGAAGTCCCTTTTCCTAGAAGTGTCTCACTTTCTTCATCTGCAAGTGGTGTCCACTGCACAAAGTTGACATGAGGGTAAAAGGACAAGCTGTATTGAGTGCTTAGAATATACACTTAAGCAAATGGGCGTTTTTATCATCCCTTTGGTCACTTTTCCTAGGGGACGGACTTGCGCTGAAAATGGAAATGTTTGGGTTTGTGTCTTGAGAGGCTAAACCCACTCAGAGCGTGTGAGAGCATCTTCAGCCTGTGCTTTGACTCCGCAACTGGAAGCACCTCTGTTTGAGGGTTTCCTCCTGCATCACACATCTAAACCACCCGCCTGTTTTTTCAGAATTTCTGGTAAGCTAAGTTGCCATGCTGATCACACAGACATCTGCTTGACCACATGTGCTGTGAACAATGACACCATGATGGAGGCTCTCACCATATCCTGCTCTCAGGACCACAGACCCCAAGCCACAGAGCCACACGCTTTTCCAAAGTCACCCTGAACTTTTAACTTCGCTTTGTGTGATGCCTGTTGCTCAGTTCTGTCCATTTAGAACCTGCATATGTCTACACTCCTTGACTCTCCTTGGAATTGAGTTGGAAGCTTATTTTACTTTGTTCTTTTGTAATTTTTCTTTTGCCTATTTTGACAAGAGGTAGAACCATCCATTTATTTTTAAAAGCTTCTAAATAACCCCTTGTCTTTTTCTATTGAGACCAGCATTGGGAAATAGTTTTGAAATGAAATAAGAAATAAACTCACTGGCCTGTTAACTGTTCCCGTGTTGGCTTCATGGCACTTCCTCTATTGGAACTCCAACTGTCTAAGGCAAGGGTCAGACCACAGTGATTCAGCAGAGCCGTTGCATCCTAGAGGCATGTTCAAGGTTTTGGGAGAAATTTTTAAGAGTATCACTTTTTCTTTAAAGTGTTAATAGTGGTGCCTACATCAAAGGCTTCCTGGTCTGGATTTCTAAATCCTGATATCCTAACAAGATGATTAATAGAGATGAAGTAGCTGTGTGAAAGGACTTGAAATTCAGACTCCGTTTACTACCTGAGAAATACTGAAGAAAATCTCCCCACTTTCTCCAGCCTTGATTCCATATCTATAAAACGAGGACATAAATGCCCGTTTCACAGGACTGTAGGAAAAATGAATGATAGCATGAGCAAAGTGCCCAAAGCTATGACTGGCAAATAAGAAGTGATTGATAAAGAATTATGATTTTGTTCAATCTTCAAGAAAGTATAATTTATTTTCCTGTGATGATACTGCACTTTCTTTCATTTTGATGGGGAATTTATGAGCTTAGCTTCCTGACACTGGTTAGCTCATGCTGACCAAAGGCCATGCTTAGCAGTTATAGATGTCTGTACTAAAAACCAAGAAAATAAATTATTTCGAAGTCCATGGTAGATCCAATCTTCCTGAAGATGAAGTCAATAGGGGAAAGATTACACCAGCTAGCCATGCTAAGTGGGTATTCTTTTTAGAATTTAACTAACTAATTATTGATTGATTTGAAAGGCAGAATGACAGAAGGAGAGGGGAAAAAGGAAGAGAGAGAGAGAGAGAGAAATGAGATCTTCAACTCACTGATTCACTCCCTAAATGACCACAACAGCTAAGGAGCCAGGAACTCCATCTGAGTCTCCCACATGGGAGGCAGTGACCCAGATACTTGGGCCATCTTCTGGGCACACGAGCAGGAAGCTGCATCAGAAGCATTGCAGCCAGCTCTCCAGTGAGCACTTCAATGTAGGGTGCCGGCATTGCAAGCAGTGGCTTAACATGTTGCACCACAACACTGGCCCAAACAGGTGTTATTAAAAGGTTGGGCTTTTGAAGTCACTGGCCACCACCAAGCCTTTGAACTTGTCTAAAATTTGGGCTCAACATCTGAGATATGGAGATAATATATTCTGTCTTTTCCAGGGTTATTGTGATAATGAGGTTGAGATAACATATCAAATTCCTAGCACAGCCACAGGACATATGATCATTCTCAGATCCCGCTTTGTGGCAAAATGGTGGGAACAATAGCTCTATCCTCACAATTTCTTTCTGGATGCACATGTGTGAAGAAAGATGTTTAATGCCTAGAATGATGGTGCAGATATCACTGACATGCTGTGATTAGGTCAGGATGGGGATTCAGTGCCTGCTTCCATGAACTTAATCAATCCAACACCTTTATCCTCGTCCTCAACAGGGGGCTACTCTCTCAAATCCTCCAGAAAGCATTTTTTTTCTGTTTTCTTTCCATGTGCATTATTAACTTTTAAAATAGACTTTATTCAGGCCGGCGCTGTGCCTCAACAGGCTAATCCTCCGCCTTGTGGCGCCGGCACACCGGGTTCTAGTCCCGGTCGGGGCGCCGGATTCTGTCCCGGTTGCCCCTCTTCCAGGCCAGCTCTCTGCTGTGGCCAGGGAGTGCAGTGGAGGATGGCCCAAGTCCTTGGGCCCTGCACCCCATGGGAGACCAGGAGAAGCACCTGGCTCCTGCCATCGGATCAGCACGGTGCGCTGGCCACAGCGCACCAGCCGCGGCGGCCGTTGGAGGGTGAACCAACGGCAAAGGAAGACCTTTCTCTCTGTCTCTCACAATCCACTCTGCCTGTCAAAAAAAAATTTTAAAAAATAGACTTTATTCTAGCTGAGTTAATTCTGGCCTCCTCCACTGGTCACCATCTAGCTTCTCGTACTGACAAGCTCCTTAAATACTTCTTATGTGTCCATCAGCACCCCAAATCTCCCCCTTTCTGTCCTTGTAAAAAAAGTGCTTCTAAGAGCTGGGGGAGGAGTGTGCTGGGGAAAAGTCTTAGAATTATCCTGGCTGAATTTGGCATTTGCTTCTGTCTTTGATCTCTAAGTGTCAGCCAGACCAAAGTCATTTTATATATAGGCCTGCATAAGCAAAGTGGAGGGACTTCATGGTTAATTGATTAAAACATTCCAAAGAAGGTATGAGATCAAAGGGCCACTCGCGGGTTTTGTATTTCCCTGGGGTCCCACAGGCCACGTGGGTGACACAAGTGACCTTGGGCGTGAGAGTATTCAAAGGCTGGTGTTTGTTTGTTTTAGTCCAAAACACGATTTGTGTTTCCCAGGGCTGCCTGGTGACAGGTTGTATTGTGGGATCACCACAGCTCTCGCTTGTGTTTGGGGGGGAGGCAACTGTTACAGCAACCCTGAGCTGTAGGGCATGACCCTGTCACACTACCACCAGGGCCTCTTTTCTGCCAAACCCCAAGGAAACAGACTCCATTCTATTACTGGAAGGCAATGACCACAGTTTTCTATCTTTTTTCTTATTTCCAGTAAAAGTCAAGAAGAGGTTCACAAAGTGCCGGGTCAGTCCTTGGAACTGGGACAAAAAAAAAAAAAAAGAGGCTAAAACACTTCTCATTGTCCCACATTTTCCTGATAAGAGGGGCAGGAATCATCTGGGCAGACATTTTTATTTAGGGCCTGTAGGTACTGGAAAGTTAACAGCGAAGGGAGAAGTAGTGGTCAGAGAGGCCCTGCTGTCTAGAGAAGCATCACTAACTGTCTCTGTGACACTCAGCATTAGCTGTAGAATCACAGCTACCATTTGTCAAGGAGCTGCTGTGTGCCAGGCTGTTGCTCTAAGTGCAGCACACGCCTTGCAAAGTAACATTAATCCACCTTCATAATGGACGTGACTGAGACCCAAGAGCTTAAATGACTCCTTTGTGATCACATAGTTTAAGTTGGAGGTTGAACTTATGTTGGTCTGGCTCAGATGTTCACCCTTCTTCAGTCTTCTTGTAATGGGCTGGATTGTGTCCACCCAAAAGTAATGTGCAGAAGTCTTCACCTCCAGTCCCTCAGAATGTGATTGTCTTCAGAGACAGGGTCTTTAAAAAGATTGTTAAGGGGCCTGTGCTGTGGCACAGTGGGTTAATGCCCTGACCTGAAGCGCTGGCATCCCATATGGACACCGGTTTGAGACCCAGCTGCTCCACTTCCAATCCAGCTCTCTGCTATGGCCTGGGAAAGCAGTGGAAGATGGCCCAAGTCTTGAGCCCTTGCACCCGCATGGGAGACCTAGAAGAAGCTCCTGGCTTCAGATCGGTGCAGCTCCAGCCGTTGCAGCCAACTGGGGAGGAACCAGTGGATGGAAGACCTCTCTTTCTCTCTGCCACTCCTCTCTCTGTGTAACTCTGACTTTCAAATACATAAATAAATCTTTTTTAAAAAAAAATCATTAAGTGAAGATTTGGTCAGTGTCATAGCACTAACCTCCATCTGCAAGGCAAGGAGAGAGACCTCAAAAGAAACCAGTCCTAGCAACACCTTGATCTTGGACGTCTAGCTCTAAAACTAAGAAAATACATTTTTGTTATTTAAGCCAGCTATTTTAGGCTACTTTGTTACGACAGTCCTAAAAAATGAATACCCATGTTGTGGCTGTATCTGATTCCCCATAGGATCCACCCAGGGAAGCAGGCACTGAACAAATGTCCCTCCAGCTTCCTGGGATAATATGCACACAATGCAATTACCAAGGCTTTTGATATTTTTAAAGATATTTTAGTACATGTCTGCTGAAAGATCATTGGTTCTTTTATGGGGAAAGCTTGATCAAGATGTGGAACCTAACACATGACAGTGTTAGATCTTCTGAAATCTTTCCATAATCCAGTCCCCCAAAGTGTTCTAAGGACCAACTATATGTCTCCATTCAGGATAGTAGAATGAAATGGTGAAGATAGACAGACACAGCTCAGCGACAACACACTTCCCCATGATTGCCTTGTCCAGCACCACTATCTACCTATTGAGCTGAAGGTGAGATTTTGGGAACTAAGAACAGAATTAGAAAGAAAGGACGCAGGTTACTAAATGAAAGTGTATGTGGACTTTCGAGCTTTTTGGAAGAAATGCTAATCTAGGCACTAAATACCCAGAGAGCAGAATAAAAGATAACACTCACAGGAGTGAGTAGGAGGGAGTAGGGAGGAGGTGGGCGGAGGAAACAGGCAAGATAGTGCCAAAGGGCCCTAGGCAGAATTTGGAAGGAATGAGGGGGGCTGGCCAGTGCCCTTCAGCCTATGAGTTTGTGCTAATGCCTCCTGTGCTGCTTCACCTCCAGTGCACTGTAATTTTAACTACTTTCAAGTAGTTCACTCTTTCCTCTTCTCCGTTTTCCTTCCTTTCTCCCTTTCCTCCTCACTCTCTCCTTTCTTTGAGTTATTGTCTTTCTCATGTCCCTGAGAGTTTAGTGAACACAGTGTCATATTGAGGGAAGCCAGGGTCAGGACTGTGCAGATGTTCAGTCCAGTGTACAAGGAGAAAGGCCCCCTTCAGGGAGGCTGGCTCTGAGGCATTTTCAAAAAAAGCATGACCATGCTTGCTTTTTGAACAGCCACGCAAAATTTGTCCCACTTTGCTAAAAACTGTGGACTCCTGAGTTTGTCTTAAGAAAGGCAACACTGTTCCTTAGTGTGAATCCTAGAGATCAGAGCTGCAAGTTCTGGGGAGCTGTCTTTAGAAGAGTTAGGGCTGTCAGCTAACTAAGTGCAATTGTTTGATTAAAGGTCAGGTAAACATGGGAATGAGATTATAACACAGCTTTTCAGATCCTGCTACTTCTCATTTCCAACTTTCCTCTGTCATCAGTTGGAACATTTAGACTGTGAACTCTGCTATGGCAGCCTGCGTTTTCAGTCCAAGAACCTACCAAGGAAGGGAATGCATCACTGTGCAATGCCTCTTGCATACAGTGCCAAATTCACTGCGGTGGCCTACTCTTTTGCGTTAACAAATAGATTGTTGGAGATGGTACAGTATTAAGAAGAAGTCACAAGTACCATGGAGCCATCCCGTGGATGTTTGCTGCACACATATTGTGTTGGCTGTGCTGGGTACCATGCTCAGAACAAGGTGAACACAAGGAGTGAAGCCCAACAAGAGATTCCAAGTAGTGAACAAGCCAGTGGTGGAGACTCGCAACTCTATCCAGCAACCCAAGGATTCAGCAGTTATAAAATATAACAACTGTGAATTCCTAGAAGCAGCTTACCAAGTAGGTGACACAGAAAGACAAGAAATGAAATATTTCATGATAGGGTTAGGATTAAAGCCACTGCTTGTAGATATGTCTTATGGATGAGCAGAAGGGGTCATAGTGGGACTTAGGGTTGGAGAAAGAAAGGCACACAATGAATAAGGAAGTCCAACAGGTGATAGTTGGGCCAAGAAAGGAGGAGGCTCAAGGGAAGGGATTATCTTAGTCTCTTTGTTCTGCTATAACAAAATACCATAAACTGAGTAACTTATAAGTAATGAAAACTTATTTCTCACAGCTCTAGAGTCAGGAAGTCTCAGAACAATGGTAGATTTGGTATCTGATGAGGGTCTGCTTTCTTTCTGTCTCATAGATGGCAGTCTTTTTTTTTTAAGATTTATTCTGTTTATTTGAAAGAGTTACTGAGAGAGGGGAACAGAGAGAGAGAGGTCTTCCATCTTCTGGTTCACTCCCCAAATGGCTACAACTGCTGGAGCTAAGCTGATCTGAAGCCAGAGCCAGGAGCTTCTTCCAGGTCTCCCACATGGGTGCAGGGACCTAAGGATTTGAGTCATCTTCCACTGCTTTTCCAGGCTATTAGCAGGGAGCTGGATTGAAAGTGGAGCAGGCAGGACTTGAACCAGGGCCTCTATGGGGTGTTGGAGCTGCAGGCCAGGGCTTTAACCCACTGTGCCACAATGCTGGCTCCAGATGGCACTCTTTTGCTCTAAGTTCTCACATGGTGGAAGGGGCAACAGACATCTCCTATGAGGATGCTGATTCCACTTACGAGGACACGGCCCCAATGTCCTGATCACATCTGAACATCTGCACTTCCTAAAGCCATCACCTTGAGAGACAGGATTTCAATATGTGACTTTGTGTGGCCATAGCAGAAATTAAAGAAGATGAGGTGAAAAGCTTAGTGTAGTGGATTGAGTAGTGTCTGCTCCAGATCCGTGCCTACCTGAACCTCGTACACAACGGAGGACCTGGGTTCTACCCCGTTTTCTCTCTTGACCCCAGTTTGCTTCTAATGCAGACCTTGGGAGCAGCAATGATGACTCAAAGGGTTGGGTTTCTGTCACCCACATGGGAGACCTGGATTGAAAGCCTAACTTCTGGTTTTTGCCCCCTGGACTCTTGAATGCATTTGGGAACCAATGGATGGGATAGCGATTCCTCCCCCCACCATCTGCTTTTAAAATAACTTTTTTGAAAAAAAGTTATCTGATTTAGAAGTGAGTCTTTTCAGACTTACTTAGTTAAAAATGAGATCATACTGAACCAGGGTGGGCCCTATTTCCAATGAGTGGCTGTGTTATGAAAAGAGAGGACACACAGAGAGATCCCGGAGATAGGGGGCTATAAAGATGCAGGCAGAGGCTGGAGTGAAGGGTCCACAAGCAAAGGACCACTGAGGAGGGCTGGGAGTCAGAAGCCAGGCAGCATGAAGGACATAGTCTCCCCTGGACCCTTCAGAAGGCATGTGATCCTCACACGACTCGTTTCAGGCCTTCAGAACAGTGACGAATGGTTATCTGCTGTTTTAAGCCACCTGGTAAGTGATCGTTTGTGATAGCAGACAGATAGCTAACACCATTGGGTAAGGACAGAACAAGAGGCTGGCTCTGGGGGCAGACTTGTCTGGATCACAGCTCTGCTACGTCCTGGAAGCAAGAATTTGAACAGATCAACTTACTTCCTCCAATGTTAATTCCTTTGGTAAAATATGGATAGATAATAAAATCAACCACATACAGCTTCTGCGAGAATTAAATAAGATAAAATAAACAACGTGTTTAGTACAGCATTGGAGACAGAGTAAGCACTCAATCCACATTTTTTATAATTACCACGATCATTCTTTGCTTTTAATAATAATTTCATACAAAATGCTCTCAATATTCAAAGCACTATGATGGATGATAAAAATATGAAAATATAATAAGATATTTATTAACTTTAAATTATCATTTTAGCATGCTGTTTATAACGAAATGTATAGACTGTGTGGCTTACACAACAGATATTTATTTACCATAGTTCCAGCGCCTGGGAAATACAAGATCAAGGTGTCTGCAGATTCAGTCATCACAGGTCAGGGCCCGGTTCCTGACTTGCTGATGTTGCTTCTTTACTGTGTGCTCACATGACTTCTCCTAGGTGTGTGTTCTTGATGAGTGATCTTTCTTTTTCCTATCATCAGATCCCCACCCTAATGACTTAATCTAAACCCAGCTACTTCTCAAAGGCCCCGCCTCCCAATACCATCACATTAAGGAGTAGGGCTTCAATGTTAATTTTGAAGGGTCACGTTCAGCTGGTGACATTTACTAAGATCAAAAAGAATTTTATCATCTGCACCTACACTAAGTAATACAATGAAAACCTCAATAGACTGTTATCTATGGACCTTTACCATAAATGTTAGATTTTCTAAAATGAAACACAAAAAAAATAACATTTCCTTTTTCTCCAACATTGACATTTCTACTTCACACAGGAGGAAGCCAAGGCATGTAAACACATTAGAGATTTCTCTAGGGAAACGTAGGATTATTTGGCTTGAAGACTGCATTGGCAAAGAGAGGGCAAGTTGAGACATATCGGGAAACATCAGACAGGAAAAAAAAAAAAAAAAAAAAGATTGGTAGACCAGCATCCTCCATACCTGCTTCATCTTGATCAGTTTCTTAGGGTAATTGTTCCTCTCTTGCCAAACTGTGCCTTTGTGGATGAAGTCTTAATCTGAACATTTTAACAAGTGGTTAAAAAACCTGAATTGTCAAATCTGTTAAGTCATTGCTTTCTCCCAACTGGGAGAGACTGGGAGGCAGCACTGCTGTGGAAGGCTGGCTGGTGCATTCCTTGGGGTCGCTCCTGCAGCTCACGAGCTATTCATCATTTTAGCGAGCATCCTCCGAGGGGGCTCCCGGTGATTTACATGCTCCAGATAAATTATGATGCCTCTCATGATGTTATCATCATTTCGGCTCACGGATTTGAACACTTTCTGGGAGAGGGCTTTTTTTCACCCCTTCTTAAATGATGAACAACTCCCAGACAGATTATATTGTAGTTGTCAAGTAAAAAGATATAGGTATGTTTTCTTAAAGATAAACAACCCAGCCACTACAGCTAGTCAGCCTAGCAACAGGAAAACATTGTCCTCAGAGAGTTAACTGTTTACCCCACCTGGAAAAGATCATCAGGCTCGCCTGGTTTTCTCTTCTTACTATGTTTCTGGATGAATTTTCTCCTGTAAGTTTTGCCAAGCTGTTCCATCTCTAACAGGGCATAATTTAAATGAAGCTAAAAGTCTGCTTCTCCGATCCAATAGATCTGCAAGCCAGTGTTGCTCAGATTTAACACTATTTCACCTTGAGTGGTGAGTCTTTGCATTCTTCCCTGTATACAGGCCAGCTGACAGAACAGCTATGTTCCTGTCCTTAAGCCTGTCTTGTAAGAGTCAAGTGGCTTCTGTGGGTGGGGGATCCTACCCTTGTCTTTGTGTAGTAGATCATGCGCTTCTGAGATGAGAATTGAGGTAGAAAAATGTCTTTCTCTGCCTTCCTCCAAATGGCCATGTCCTAGTCCTTGAAACCTATGTATGTGTTGTGGTTCATGGTCCAGGGGAAGGAAGGTTGCAGATGGAATTATGTTTGCTAAGCAGCTGACCTTGAGGTGGGAAGTTTTTCCTAGATTACCCATGTAATCACAAAGGTCCTTCAAAGGAGAGGAGGAAGGCAGAGTTATCCCTTTGCAGAGATGTGGCATGAGAAAGATTTGACTGGTCGTTGTTGGCTTTGAAGACAGTAGCGTAGCAACGAGCCACGGAAAGGAGGCAGACTCTATTAGCTGGAAAAGGCAAGAAAAACAAACTTTTTCCTAGAGCCTCCAGAAAAGAATGGAGCCCTGCCAACATCTTGGTAAGAAACTTGAATTGTTTATGCCACTAGATTTATGGTAATTGTTGAAGCAGCAACTTCAAACTCAAAAAGAGACACGATGGTTGAATTGTCTTCCATTCTGAGCAACCAGCTCGGAGCTGGCACACAGCATCTATTTAATATGTTTGGTGAATGAATGATGAGTGTCCCAATGTCCCAAGACCAATTTCCTCTCTCTTTCAAAGTAGCTGATCTCTGTGGAGGGCCTGGGGTTCTTCCTTTCTCTCTGTAGACACTTCTCTGTCCACCTGCACAGCAGTTGACCACCACTTCCAGAGCTCCAGTGAGCCAAGCTACTTGTGTTGACAGCTCAGCCCTTGTCCCCAGAGTTTCTTAGATGATCCATCAGTACTTCCCGGGGAAGGATCAATGTTGTTCTCATTTCCCTATCCACATCCCTACTCTTTGCTTCATACTTGATGTACAAAGCCCCCATATGCCTGGAACTTCCAAATACATCATTTGTTCCATGCCTCCATAAGGCAATGCTATTTTTTATCTTTTGTTGTAATTGTAATGGGAATTTCCTTGTTCTGCTGGTCCCAGTGACAAACTCTTATTTGTCCTTCAAAATATTGCCATATATTACTTCCAGAAGACTTTTTGACTCCTAGATAAAATTATTCAAGTCTTCCTGTGATCTTACTTTTCTTATATACAATGCTACTGATGCACTGACTGCTGATTACATAACTTAGCTGCTTCCTTCTTCCTCCCCATTTCAGTATTTACAAACTCATATCCAGTAAAAGCATCTATTACACAGCAGGCTTTCAATGGCTACATAGTGAGTTAATAAGTTACTAGCATTAGGAATCTTATCTTTGGAATTTTAAAAGAAGATATTTATTTCCATCTATATTAGAGCAAGTAGACATAATTTTTACCCAAGAGTGACAAAACTTTTGTCAGAGTGTCCTGGGACATAAGATGGCAAGACATTCAGCTTTCTGTTTTAATGGCACATATTTTTTACTAATGCAAACTACATAGTTAGAAGAAATTTGGTTTTAAGTATTTTGAGTTATAAATACTTTACCCTGAAGAACTTGGTGTATGTTATCCCGTTCAGAGGAGATGTTTTATATCATTAAGATTTCATAGTATTTGTTGTCCTTTAGTCTAAAGGAAAGTAAGAGGAATAACAAAAGGATCCCTAACATTAGTGCCTGCACTTAATGTAATCAGGTGAGATTATTGGCTTGTAAGACAGCAGATTGTGAGGAAAATTTTATCTCCATGATTTTTAATTTTTTTTTCTTATATCTGCTTAAATCTCTTTGAAAGAAACACAGATCGAGAGGAAGAGGCTAAGGTCAAGTTTATATAACTGAATCAACTGAGTTGATGATTATTTTGGCTGTCTTCATGATTGATTTCTCTGTGTCATTTGGAATTAATCAGGAGAAAGCTGAGGTAATCAGATCAGCTGAGCCCATGTCTGGCTCCATGACCATTCGTGACAAGACTAAGGAGTCATTTTCTTCACATGCCATGTCCACTGACCATCAACCAAAAGGGGATCATCGGGTTTTCCTCAGGGAACTGTGATTAAGAAGGACTGAATTTTACTTGCATTAGAGTATAAAGGAAATAGCAACCATGCACTTTGCAAGCAGTCAATATCACACAGCTTGTTTTCAGGATATTGGGAGTCCATAATTTGAAGTTGGAGTTCAATTGCATTATTTTCATTATAGTAACAATTCCTATGGATTTTAATTGTTTTATGAAGGTCCTCTTATTAGAAGAGAATAATCCATGGATCATAGAAAAGAGCAGATGCTTGCTAATATCATTTTAATGCAATTATGCATTGAAGGAATTTGCAAAGATGCCTTGGTACACAGGCATGAGTGTTGTCAGACTAAGCAAATAAAAATAAAGGACACTCAGTTAAACTCGGATTCAGATAAATCACACTTTTTTTTAGTACCAGCATGTCCCACATATTGGATAGACATACTTATGTTGAAAAAATGATTACTTATTTGATATTTACATTTAACTGGACATGTCTATTATGTCTGGCAAACTTCACAGGTATCCTCTGGGACATGTTATCTTTATGTCTTTACACAACTACAATTTTAGCAGCAAGTATGTGAAACCAACTAAATGTCCTTTTAATGACCAAATTTACTTATTTGATTGGAGGAGCTATAATTTAAAGGATGATGAAGGAGGATAAAGGCTCAAACGCGTTTACTAAAAAGTTAGTAAGTATAGTTTGGAAAGAGGATGACACTAAGTAATGATTCTGGGAATTGTGCCGGGAAAATTTATAATAGTCGCATGGTATTTTGTATTCCACTTGATATATTAGATGGGATTATTGCCATACACTGAGAAGAAAAATATACCTTGTGGATATTTTGGTAGCTTAGATGATAGAGTGAATTTGTTCAAGGAAATGTGGGATAGAGGAGGAAGCTTGGGGTTGGAGTTCATCAGAATAGCAATTACCCAAGTGGGTCAATTCTTTTTTAAAGAAAATAGATTTTGATAATTGAAGTCCAGGAGGAAACCACCTGGTTCATCCAAAATGATCTTCAAAATGCAAATACCCAAGTGATTTATGTCATTTTTAAACCCTGTGTCCCTAGTTAATAGCTATTCTCTGGATTATTTGGGAAAAAAACAGCTGGCTCTTATAATTATCATTGTGGGATTTGGATTAATAAAAAGAAGACACTGTTCTTTTAAACATTTTTCATGCACCTTCATGAGTACAAGATACTGTGCACCCTCCCGCCCACACCCACCAGCCCACCAGCTATCATCTCACTCTGCTACTTTTAATCATAGGCTCTGTCTATATAATCCTTTAAAAAGTCCAGCCAAAGAGCTAAATATTTAGCCAGTCATCCGGTTATTCTGTCTGCAGGATTCCAAATATCTTTTTTTTTTTTCTTTTGAGGGATAAAAAAAAAGCATCTGGGGCTTTGGCCATAATCAAGCAAATTATATCTTTTTTTTTTTATGGAGAATTCTTGGCCTTGTGTAGAAAAAGAAATAATTCACAGGACCAAAAGGCGCCTTAAAATATTGTCTGAGGAATTCTTTCCCTTTTTTTTTAATGCCTAAACCAGCGTTTCTCAACAGCAGTGCTCTTGCAACTTTGTACTATATGATTCTTTTCTGCCCTGCACTTTGGTGGATGGTCAGACACGTCACTGGCTTCCACCCACTGGACACCAGAACAACCTTTACCTCCTGGTCATGACAACCGAGTGTTCCCTGGAGAGGGTAGCTGAGGATCACTGACCTAAACTACCCAACAGGGATATTTTTATCCCTGCAGCAACTAGCATGGGAGGTAGCAGCAAAGACTGAATTTTGTCCACAGAGGGTGACTGAGTGACAGGAATGTGACAGGGAGGTGATAGCCAGATCATCACTGTAGGATGGTCTTAGCCGAAGCTGTTTCATTCATTGTTTTATTTGCTCATCAAATATTCATGAATGCATTTGCTCATTTAGCAAACTTGTATTGGGGGTGTACTAAACCACAGGACCTGTTCTGAGAGCTGGGGGCTGGGCAGGGAAGTGAACACAAATGTCCTGCTTTCATGGAGATTATACTCCAGGGGAGTAGAATACCCAGTGCATCTGATGTTAAATGCTAAGTTGTGCAGAGCAAAGAGACAGAGGGATAGGGGAGGGTGTCAGTCAGTGTCTGGTTATGAGAAGAGAGAACACACTAGCAATTTTAACAGGGGGAAGGTCATACAATGAATGGATCAACAAGATATTGGAAGACTACAAAAGTTACAACAGGGAGAACAGGAGTCAGAGTTCAGAGATAGAAGCTTCAGGAAGCTGGTGCTATGCTGCTCCGAGGGTTGAGGGACAAAGGAAAGAAAGAGTTTTTAGATCTTAGAGACTCAGGAAAGACATGGAGGGTGCCGGGATGAGGTGCCCCCGGCTGCTGCTCACGCCTATGCAGATGGGATTAAGTCTTCTAGGATGTTGGCGGACGTGGGATAGTGGCTCTGAGGGCCACGCTGCTCCAAGTATGGAACAAACCTGCTTAAGACAGCCAGCTGCTAACCTGGCCAGCCTCTGACATGAACAGCCAGGCAACCCAAAGAAGCAAGGCCACGCCACCGCACTTGCCTGCCAGTCTCTCTCTGGCGCCTCCTATTGGCTGAAATCATGGGGAGCTTGCGGGCTTCACAAAGGACCCCAGGAAGGGTTGAGTCTGATAATAGAAGGCCATACCCAGCACAAGGAGGCTGATGTTTGACTTTTATACTGGAGACTGCTCCCCTGCTTTGGACTGTGCCTTGTCATTTTGTTCAGTGAGTGGCTGTGCTACAGGAGAATAAGCTCCAACATGAAAGCCCCTACAAGAGAAGAGGCAGCTTCTTGTTGAAGTGATAAGATCATAAAATCTTTTTTTTTTAAATTTGACAGGTAGAGTTATAAACAGTGAAAGAGAGAGACAGAGAGAAAGGTCTTCCTTCCGTTGGTTCACTCCCCAAATGGCCACTACAGCCGGCGCATCGCGCTGATCCGAAGCCAGGAGCCAGGTGCTTCTTCCTGGTCTCCCATGCGGGTGCAGGGACCCAAGCACTTGTGCCATCCTCCACTGCCCTCCCAGGCCACAGCAGAGAGCTGAAATGGAAGAGGGGCAGCCGGAACTAGAACCGGCGCCCATATGGGATGCTCGCGCCTCAGGCAGAGAATTAACCAAGTGAGCCACGGCGCTGGCCCTAGATCATAAAATCTTAATTCAATGAATAAATGGGAGGAACGGTCCCTTTCATATAATGCTATTGTTATTTTCTTGTACTATCTCATTAATCTCAAACTCAAGTTAAATTGTTGAGTTCAAAATTAAACACAAATGTCCTGGAAATTAAGCAACTATGGCTGAAATACCAGTGTTACTTGCCTACACCTGATAAGATAGTAGCATTAGTAACTTTTTCAGCTTTTGTGTGTTTGTGTACTTGAGCCAAATTTAATCTGATTCAATGAGTTTTAACTTTGTGCCCATGAAGTGCAAATCTCTGCCCTGAATGCTACATTGGGCCCAAAAGAATTAAACTGTATCTCTAAAGGACTCAGAATATTGATTCCTAAGTGTGCCATCTGGCACTCATCACTTTTTTAAAGGTCTTTTCTTTGATTTATTGAGGTCTTTTGATTCCTATTTTTTCTGTTTTAAAGATTTTAAAAATGCATGTCTGGCCCCCACTCCACCCCAGTACAGTACCAGGCTGTATCTGTTTTACGCACGGAGTTAAATAGATTTCTTTCCAGAAGTCACCCTTTGGTATTAAGTGTCTAAAAAGAGAAATTAATTCTTTCAGACTCCAGGGATGCTTCTGCTAAATGTTCAGTAAAAGTCTCCATTCATTCCTAGCTGGAGAGAGATGTGGCATTTCGAAAATGGCACCCAATGAGTATACATTTATTTCTGATGTTTTCATCCCAAAGATGGCCATGAGTCCATCACTCTGAGAATGATGAAGGCTCAGAAATGCTTATTCATGAATAAGAATAGGATGGAGTGTGGGCTAGGAGATTATAGCTCCTCAACATGGTTTGAAATGTTATCTCCTTACAGGGCCCGAGTGGCAACTCATGCATTGAAAGGGTTCTGGGAGAAGGTAGAGGGGTTGGAGGCTGTTGGGACTGGGACTGTTACTCTAACTTTGGTTGTCTCCAAAAACACCACCTGTTAGAGGTTGCCCACTGTCTCTCCTCTTTCCCCTTGGTGCAGCAGGCTATTGAACGTTTTTTCTTCTCCTGTTGCTTAAGCATGTTTTAAGATCCACACATAACCTTTGTCAGTATGTGTAGCTTTTAATAATCCCTAGTCTGTTTTTTGGGGGGGAGGAATGCCTACACTATTCATTGCATTACTTCATCATTGACCTTCCGAAGATCTGCACTTGTCATACCAAAGATAATATCTGATGCATTTTAAGTTCAGAATTTTGTCTCCAAAAAAACTTGATTCCTAACCATAGCTCACCTTGCAATCAGACTATCACTGACAGACCATTGAAGACCATATTCTGAGTGTCCTACAGAGGGCAGGAAAGTCTGGTGTTAAGTGTAATAGAAAGTGACAATCAGTGATAAAATTAAACTCTGGGCTTCCAAGAAGACTTTTTTTTTAGAGGGATCCCTTTTCGTTACTTTGAGGTGAAAGACTCCAAGAGAAAGGATGTCTCCTGGCATTCACACACTCTACTAGTGTCCTTAGGTGCAGGTATCATGAGAATGTAAATGGTGGTCTGAAAAGTTCTTCAGAGCTGTTCACTAGATGTATTATATTCTGTCATTCCCCTCTACCTATTATTTGATGAAGATAAATATTCTAAACCAATGCTGATTGCATCTAGCCCAAGTATATTTTTATACTTGTTTCAATGTTGATCCTATTTCCTACTTTTAACCATACAAATATATAACAATAACAAAATTTTGCTAGCAATTGAATTACAAAATGTGTTCAGTTCTTCACTAATAAGTCCTCTATCTTGTTCAGCATCTCCAGCAAATAGCCTTGATATTTTTCCTCTCTTCAATTTGCCAGCTGACAATAGAAAACATTAGCTTGGCATGAATACAGCAAAGTAAGAAAAGATATGGTTACTCACTGCCCTCTCGTGGCCAATCTTTATTATTGACTCAAAGTAGAGAAGTAAATGTCGGTTTGTATTTTATCTGCTCATTTTTAAAGTCTTGATTCTTTTTAAAAACTGTATTAAAACCCTAATAGCTAACAAATACATTATATTTAAGCCTATTTTGTCTCCACTACTGATATCTCAACCATAATAAATAACAAATAATAATAAATCAGATAAGGTTATCCATATGGCAAAAGAATGAGAAAAGAATTGGAAAGTATGGGATTATCTTCCCAGTAATTAAAGGTAATCAAGAAAGTTTTATGTGTCTTTATTTGACTTTTATTGAAAACTGTTACTTAGACTTACTCACCTTAATCCCTGCCCTGATCTTACTTTAAATAAAAACCATTGTTGGAGCCAAAGACCAAAGTCAACCATTGCCTCTCAGCAGCGATCAAGTATTTTAGACATTCTGGCATTAAGGGCTAGAGGCTATGATCACAGATGTCTTTTTCTACACACCTTTCACACTGCTAATCAAAGCTGTTCTTGTGTACAACTGGAGCTTAATCCAGCACATGAAGAAATCACATGTCAGAACTAACAGTAAGTGTATAGTTGTAAGAAGGAATTTATTTAAAGGAATTAGCTTGTGACTGTGGGCACTGGCAAATCCAAAATTTGTAGCGGGGGGCCCACTGATAGGAGAGGTGATACTGTACTTCAAGTCTCAAGGCTTTCAGCTATGGAATTCCCTGTGGCTTCCAAGAACTTCCTTCTATCTTTGCTTTCAGTCCATCAACAGATTGGAAGAGGCCTACCCACTTTATGGAGGGCAATCTGCTTTACCCAATATCTACTGATCTAAACGAAAGTTTCATCCTAAAACACTGTTGCAGAAACATATAGAATAATACACAACCAAATATCTAGACACTGTGGCCCAGCCAAGTTGACAGAGAAAGTTAGCTATTGCATCAGGTGAAGTGTGCAGAGGAGAAAATGGAAGATTTGGGAGAATCAACAATGTTTGTTGTTGTTTTTTTTTTTTAAGATTTATTTATTTATTTGAAAGGCAGAATTACAGAGGCAGAGGCAGAGGCAGAGAGGTCTTCCGTCCGCTGGTTCACTCCCCAAATGGCTGCAATGGCCAGAGCTGGGCCGATCTGAAGCCAGGAGCCAGAAGCTTCTTCTGGGTCTCCCACATGGGTGCAGGGGTCCAAGGACTTGGACCATATGCAACTGCTTTCCCAGAGAGCTGAATTGGAAGTGGAGCAGCTGGGACTTGAATCGGTGCCCATATGGGATGCCGGCACGGTAGGCAGCTACTTTACCTGCTTTGCCACAGTGCCAGCCCCAGAGAATCAACAAAGTTTCAAAACCCGTTCATCATCCACCTGGAAAAAACAATTGCCTTATGCTAGGGGTTCCAACAGCACTTACCACTGACACGCAGATGCCATTGAATGTGCTGCCATGTATGGTCCAAGTGGTACAGCAGTTGCACAGCAGCCTGGATCTGCAGCAGAATCTTCTCCTGTTCTGGTTTCTACTCAAAACAAGCAGCTTTCCAGACATTTCAGTAAATGGGCTGGAATAGCCCAAATGTTGAATATGTTGCCTCCAAAATACAAAGGGGCCCTTTAGGTGATGTGTCTCTTTTTGGTTATAGCAGAGGTCAAGTGCAACAATTTATCCTTCTCCTTAGAAAGAATATCTCAACAGTCCCTATATGGCTGGACATCCACCGAGGTGGATTTCCTTGGATTTTGATCAAATTTATTTTTGAGTTGCAAATGTCTTGTTAAAAGTCCAAAGTAGTTGGTGCTTCTTGCTTATTAGGTCCAATTAGCATAATATCACCAATGTAATAGGCTAGTGTGATTTGTGGCAGAAGGGAAAGGCTATCTACGTCCCTACAGACTAAATTATAACGCAGAGCTGGAGCACTGATATACCCCAGTGGTAGGGCAGGAAAAGTGTATTACCGGCTATTCCAGCTGAAAGGAAACTGTTTCTGATAGTCTTTCCTAACAGGATTTGAACAAAAAAGCTTTTCCCAGGCCAGAAGTTGCATACCAGTTACCAGGGGGTGTGCTATTTTGCTCAAGCAATGAAATCTCATCCGGTAAAGCAAATGCCATTGGAGTCACCACCTGGTTAAGTTTACGAAGCTCCATTGCCATTCTGAATTCCTCTGTTTTGTACACTGGTCAAAGAGGTGAGCTGATGGGAGATTTGTTGGGAATCACTGCCTTTCTCCTCCTCTACCTGCATCATTTAAGAGGCACTCATCTTTGAGGTCCTTCCAGGCATGTGATAGTCCTATTGGCTTACTATTTTCTTACATAAAGTCTCTTCCCATTGCTTCCAGTTGTCTTTTTCTGCTATAAAAGGCCTCTCTACATAGGCCAGGAAATTGTGTGCCAGCTACTTAAAATTCCAAGTATGCATCTCAGAAGTGGAGAAATTATCATAGTGTGTGTTTCAGAACGCACCAGAGCCACTTTGGGGCAACTTTGAGCCAGAACTCTGTTGATCACCTGAGCTTCATAAGCCACTACTCCACCAGGTAGATCATGGTGACATTTGGGCCTCCTGGAATTAGTGTCAGTTCAGAGCCAGTGTACAGTAATGAAAAATGTGATTGTGTCCTTTTTTCCCAATGTATCATCACCCTGGAAAAGGCCAGGGTGATTGGAGGAAGACGAACAGTTTAAGTTTGGAGCAGTACAGCAGTGTCAAGGAGACTCAATCTCTCCTTTGTTCAAAAGGCTCTGGACCTGTAAACTGGCCCAGAATCTGGGAATTGATGGAGGTCTCTGTTACTCTCTTGTTTTGAGTGACTCACATAAGTCTTGTGTTCACTCGACCTATAAACTCTCAGCTGTTATGGATCAGGTACGATTACTACACTGCCATCTATTTCTCTGCTCTGAACATCACGATTAATGAGCTATCATAGAGTTCTCTGTGAGTCACAATATTCTGATAGCTGCACTGACTCTGCCCCTACAACAATAACCTCTCCCAACTTGTCATAAGTAATTAAATGCTGCTACTTGGCCCCTGCTACCCTGGGATCCAAATATCCCCATTGCGTTTAGAGTGGCAGCCCCCGTTTTCTCTGTGATTTCTGACCTACAGGAGAGCAACCACAATACTCTTCAGGGGCGCTGGGCTCTCACATATTTATTTTTTCCAATTGTGGTAAAAGGTGTTCTCTCTGAACTCTCTTTAGGTATGTGAGCAGATTTTACATGGTAAATCCACTCTAACATTCCAATATCTCTAAGTCTTTGGATACCTTACTCTATAGTAGTTGTGTACTAAGGCAGTTTGTTCATTTGGTGTAGACTACCCTTTAGTTCACACTGTAAATTAGAGACCTTTCTAACCCCTCAAGTTAAAACCTCGTGTTCAGAGCTCTGCCTAAGGGGCCCATATCAATAAATTTGGCCTGATCTCTCATTATGTTTCTCCCACCATTATTCCACATGCTTACTATCCATTCCCTAGATTTATGTTTGGCAAACAATGCAGTTATTTTAGTTGGTAGCACATGTCCCCATGGGCTACACTTTGTATTTCACCTTTATGGATCTGCTGGGACTTGGATCTAATGTTGACCTAGAAGCTAAAAATCATGGCAGGGCAGGTTCCAAGGAGAAACAGCAGTGTCTTACACTGTAGCTGTAACAAGGCAGGCCATTAGCGTTTCCTCAGACAAAGTAAGGCCAGTCCCTCAAGGTGGGCTGAAAGTTCTGCTCCAATTGTAAATAAGACTCAGCAGAATGCAGGGGTCGTGTGTCTGCGGTCCTACCAGCTCTGCACCTGTGTTTCCCATCTGATTTTTCAGGATCACATTCCCTTCCAATCAATGCTGTTACTTTAATGGAAGATGATCAGAGTGGATAATAATTAAATTTGGGTTACCATTAAGCCACTTTGGGTTTGGTGTTTAGAAATATCAACCCTGTGGCTGCAAAAGATAATGGTTTATTTCGAGAGCACCATAGATTTCTGGTCATTTACACAGAGTTAGGGATGAGAATATGAGGCTCTAAGCTCATTTTTTCGTGCCCCCTTTCCACCAGCCGAGTTATAAGGAACAAACTATTCTCATTATCCTCATTAGTTTGTCAAAAATGTTTTAAGGTAGAAAATACATGTTCACCTAGAACCTTATCTTTTATCATACGGTAGATCTTGTTATTCATGGATTCAGCATTTGTTAATCTACTCACTAAATTGTATTTGTAGCCTGAAAATCAACACTCACAGCACTTTCATAATCATTTATACACTTGCACAGAACAGCAAATAATTCAAATAGCCTTAGGTAGACATTCCCAAATGAGGCTGAACAAAGTGACAGTCCATCCTGGTTTCTGCTGTAATAGAGAGATGGCCAGAAGATTGAGATGGTGGGAAACAGTGCAGAGTGGTGCAAAAAAGCTCTTACTTGGAAGCCAATTGGGCAAGGTTTAAATTCCAACTCTTGCACCTGCCAGTGGAACAACCTGAGACAAGTCACCTAATACTTTGAGTCCCAACCATTCTAAAATTAAAAACATAGACTCTATCAGGATAAGTTGTTTTATTTTCCTGCCAGTGTGCATCCTGGGGGCAGCAGAGGATGACTTAAGTAGTTGGGTTCCTGTCACTCATGTGGGAGACCTGAATTGAGCTTTAGGCTCTTTGTTTTAGAAAGGTCCAACCCTGGTTGTTGCAGGCATTTGAGGAGAGAACAAAGGAACAGAATAGTTGGCCTCTGGAGTTCTGAAAGGCCTCCAGTTTACAGCAAAGAAGTTAGGGACCTGAGTCCCACACCACACAGAACAGAATTTTGCCAATAATCTGATTGAACCTCTTACATCTATCAAAAAAGTAACAATGTAAACACATTAGCTGAAGCCCAGCGAAATTCAAGATTTACCTCCAGAACTGAAAACTCATGCGTTTGCATTATTCTAAGCCTTTGCCTGTGCTAATTTGTTAGAGTAACAATAGGAAACAAACACAAGGGGCCAATATTGTGATGCAGTGGGTTGAGCCACTCTTGCAAAGCCTGCATTCTGTATCAGAGCACCAGTTTGAGTTCCAGCTGCTGTGCTTCTGATCCAGCTTCCTGTGAATGCACTGAAAGTCAACAGACAATGGCCCAAGTGTTCAGGCCTGTACCACTCATGGGGGAAACCTGGGTGAAGTTCCTGACTTCGGGCTTTGGCCTAAGATCTGGCTATTGTGGTCATTTAGAGAGAGAACCAGTAGATGGAAGATCTCTCTCTATGCCTCCTTTTCTTCCTCTGTTGCTCTGCCTTTCAAATAAAGAAGTCAATCTTAGAAAAGAAAGCCAATACAACATTGTTCAAGGACATTTGCTCCATAGAAAGCCAGAAGACTGCCTTCTGTGCAACCAACTTCAAGACATATTCCCAATTAAATTAGGAATGTGTTTATTTCCTCTCCTGATAAAACTATTGGCTAGTTAACCCAACATTCTGTATTGGGTATTTAAACGTGCACTTCGAATACACTGTTTTTAAGACAAACTTACGGGGCTGATGCTGTGGCGCAGCAGGTTAACACCCTGGCCAGAAGCGCAGGCATCCCATATGGGTGCCAATTTGAGACCCAGCTGCTCCACTTCCATCCAACTCTCTGCTGTGGCTTGGGAAAGCAGTGGAAGATGGCTCAGGCCCTTTAGCCCCTGCACTGGCATGGGAGACTCGGAAGAAGCCCCTGGCTTTGGATTGGCGCAGCTCCAGCCATTGCGGTCAATTGGGGAGCAAACCATTGGATGGATAGACCTCTCTCTCTCTTCCTTCTCCTCTCTCTGTGTAACTCTGATTTTCAAATAAATAAATAAATCTTTTTAAAAAAACAAACTTACAAAAATTATTCTGTGCCTTCTATGTTTTGTCTGTGTAATAAGATTCTTTATATCATATTATATTTTCACTCAAGACCTTATCATTTGTACAAATTTTTCTCATGATCTTAAATCTACTTGTTTTTGGAAAGTGTTGGCTTCTCAATAATTATTGTTATTTTCTGCTGTGTCTATCTTAAATACTATTATGCTGAACCAAGCCTACAGTCATGGTTTATACATATATCTTACAAATTTCACTCACATCCCTTCTCTTCTGACAATTCTTTTAACATTTCCTTTAACAAATTCACACACTCAATACAGAATAATAAAACTCTACTGTGTCTTTTACACATAAACTATTTGGGGAATTTTCTTGACAGCTCTGGGTAACAGCAAAGATTTTCTCTCCCATGTTAGTAGAAAGAAAGCTAGGGGGAAAAATTAGCAGTTCCAGATTTTTAATTAACTCAATCCTATAGTGAGAGCTGTCTTCTTAATGAATCCCACAATATGATAAGAATTAACAAGATAAGAAGAGACCCTCAAACCCCTCCCACTAGGTAATTACACACATATACTTCCAGAATATTTTCAACATAAATATGTTCAGTAACTGTGTGACTCTCAGATTGCACAGAAGCCTTCTCAAGATCATATGTTTAAAGTCTGACATACTTGTCAACAGACTTTTCTCCAAAGAAATAGTGTGTTTCTGGGTTTCATATAACTTTTCAACAGAATACAATCCTAGCTCATATTATGAATTAAGAGGCCTGGAGGTTCTTCATGACTTGAGTTTGTTAGCTGGGGCTGCCATAACAAAACATCACAAACTGAGCACCTTAACCAATAGACATCCATTGTCCTAGGAGTCTGGAGCCTGATTCCCATATTAAGGTATTGGCAAGCAGGGCTCCTTTGGGAGGCTGTGAGGAAGAAATATGGTGGCTTTTTTGCGGCCTTTGGCATGCCTAGACTTCTGCTGCAATATACCCTGATCACCTTCATCTTCACATAGTGGTTTCCCTGTATGCCTATGTCCAAATTTCCCCTTTTTATAAGGATACCTGTTTTATTATCTCATGGGCCCAATGTAATCAAGTATCACCTCATCTTAGCTTAACTAATGATATGGACAGTGAGTCTATTTCCAAATAAGGTAACACTCTGATGAATTAGAGACTAGGGCTTCCACTTAGGAATTTTAGGGAGTGTGTAATTCATCCACAGAAGCTGTCATGTTCTTAATGTGTTCTTACCCTCAGTGCAACTGTTGACTAAATCCTTTTTGAATCATCTTTTACACATCTACAGAGAGTTATTCACACATACTCCCTTATTCTGATGTTATGACTTTTATAGTAATTTCACAGGAAATGTTTGCTGTCGTAACTATTGCTGCCACAACCATGTGGGACTGAACACTTCTTAAGTTGTAGAGTGCATTTCCTCATCTGGGGAATTGTGGTCAGATGCATGTTCTGATTCAGTAGATCTGGGATGGAGCCAGAGATTCTGCGTTCCTGATGTTGCTGCTGATCTAAGAGCTACAGTACAAGTAAAAATGACATAAAGGCCTCTTCGTGACTTACTGATCAGAGAAATTCAGTCTTGGGGAAATAAAAACAACAACAACTTCCCAAAGGTATCCTTTGTACCTTTATTACTGATGTTACAGGGACTGAAAGTGTTAAGAAGATTCCACTGGACTCCTCTAATGAAGTCAAGGCTTCCTCTTAGTCTTGTTGGAAATGACTGTGAAAAGAGACCCATTAACCCAATGTCAGCAGAGCAAAAATTAATTACTTAAACTTAAGGAAATGATTTAATTATGCTTGATGTTATATTTTTAATAGACTACTACATTGAAATATTTTTGGCCTAAAGCAGTCTATGTATATGAATGATAAGTTTGGCCCGAAGTGGTCTTGGTATGTGATGAGTTACAACCTAGCTTCATCCGTAAACTATTCTACCTAACTGAAGTGTGGACTTTGTAACCCAGCAACAGAGCCTCAACCAATCACAAGAACTGATTCCTCAGTCAAATTTAGGCTGGAAGTTACCAGATTATACTCAAATAAGGCAAATGAAACCTGCACCAATGAGGTAATCTCTGTATGTCATTTCTTGTTTTTCTAGTTAAAAAAGTAGATCACCATATTGTAACCAGGGGTATTCAGAACCATTTTGCACTCTGGGATCATGCTGGGTTGAGCAAACTTTTAGTCGCTCAAATAAGCTTTATTAAGGTGAAGTGGACTTGGTTTTTCTTTTTAACAAGACCCATTCCTTTCTTAACCCCAACTCTTCTTTTAATTAGTTTACCTAGCTAAATGGAATAGAATACTCATACATGGCATTTTATTCTGCTGATACCTCAGAATGATGGCTCAAGTGCTTGGACCCCTGTCACCCATGTGGGAGTCCTGGATGTAGTTCTAGGCTCCTGACTTAAGCCTGATCCAGCCCTGGCTGTTGCAGGCATTTGGGGTGTGAATTGGCAGATGAAAGATTCTCTCTCTCTCCCTCTCCCTCTCCCTCTCCCTCTCTCCTCCCCCCTTCAGTCTCATTCCCACTGTCTTGCCCTGCATTTAAAATAGTTGAAAAGGTGAACATTCAGAGTAAAAATATTATAGCAGGGGAAAGAGAAAATGGGATGTGTTCAAAGTGTAAAGAGTTTCAATTACACAGGATGAATAATTTCTGCAGATCTAATGTACAACATGGTGACTAGTTAATAACACTGATTGAATTTGAACTTTGCTGAGAGAACATCTTAGATGCTCTCATTATACACAAGAAAATATAACTATATGAGCTGATGGATATGTAAATTAGCTTGATTGTGATAATTACAATTTATGCTTGTATCAAAACATCACATTGTATACCTTAAGTTCATATAACTTAATAATAATTTATGACTCAATCAGTCTGGAAAAAGTTAAAAGGATTTTAAAATTGGTTATAAACTAATTTCACAAAATATTTCTATAAAAATAGTACTTCCCTTGACTTCACCCATCATGTTCCAACTGAAGTGCTTTATGCTTACTGCCTCAGAGAGAGGATGTCATCATAAAATGTACCAGCAAGAGCCAAATTTTTTGTTTTGGACTTTCAAAAACCAAAGTCAAAGTCAGCCATTATTTGGAAGATATGTAAGAATATTTCATTAGAATAAAGGTTCAGATCTCAGACCAAAGAGACAGTGTGCCTGCCCTTCCTGCCCTCCATCTTACCCTCAGTGTGGCGTCCTAGATTTAATAAGGGCTTGGTTAAAGCTGAACCTAGCAGGGTACAGGATCAGAGAAATTAGCCAAGAAATGGTTATGCAAATGACTCTAAGACAGCCTCACAGGCCCCCATGATCTCCAAAGTGCAGAACCCAGCAGATGAGATGTTTTTCTCTTCAAATTGGGAGAATAGAATATTTTCTTGGGTACTTCAGAGGGAAATAGGAGTGGGCATTTGGCCTAGCAGTTAAAGTCGCTGGGATGCCCGCACCCCATAATGGAGTGCTTGGTTCAAGTCGCAGCTACTCCACTTGTGATCTAGTTTCTTGCTAATGCACATCCTGGAAGGTAGCAGTTAATAGTTCAGGTACTTGGATCCCTGACACTCATGTTGGATTGAGTTCCAGGCTCCTAGGGTAGGCCTGGCCCAGCCCTGGCTCTTGTAGGCATTTGGAGTTGGATTCTATCTCTCTTTTCAGTGATACTTGAAACTATTTTGGAACATTGAGTTAAGTGAAAATATATGATTAAAATTAATTTCACCTGTTTCTTTTTACCTTCATATACTAGGAAATTTAAAATTTCACATATGCTTTGCATTATTTCTCAATAGGGCAACAGTACCCTATGTGCTCATCCATATTGATCTCATTTGCTTTCACCTGAGGAACCACCATCACTGCTTAATTTTTTCCATGTGCAAGTGGTCATTCAATGACTTTATAATGGTGATGTCTAACATTTCCTGAGAAAGTATACCGGAAATTATACAGAAAACATCTCGTATCTCATTTCCTGATGATGAGACTTGGGAATAACCACTGGGAATGATTGCACCACCTGTAATTTGTACAAAAGGGAAGAGGTTTTCTTTAATGTAATTCAAGCAAAGCCATTAATGTCACTGACATTTTCTTAAAAATGCCTTGGCTCTAAATACGCACCATTAAGTCAACCAACCAACCAACCAACTAATCTTTGAAAAGTATATTCAAAAATGAGGAAACATTGTTGAGTACTTAACTTTGGTTAGATTTATTACATAATTTCTAATCTTCTGTGTAACATTTGGTAACATGAAGATAGGATATTCTGGAGAGATTTGACTCACAAAGGTACTATTTACAAAAGCATAGGGCAATGGCACGTACAACACAGTGATCCAGGGCTTGTGCAGTTTTGGACAAAGGGGCTAAAGGACCATGCACTAGTTGTGTAGAGACTTCCTTTGAAGATACTAGGAATTAGGAAGGTATAATAGTCCTGGAGGAAGTTGGAGAAGAGAGATTCTAGGAGAAAGGTAGCTGAAAATAAAGGATACATTATTTCTTTTTCTTTTTGAAAATATTAATTAAGGATGTGCTAAATATTGGGATGGAAAATCAGTGAAGACAATTTTGGTCTGGGGTAAGGAAGTTCAAACCAATAAACATTAAGATGGATTTGTATGAAGACTGAACAACAGGGAGTAGTCAGACAATACCAATTGCATAGTTTAGTGTTATGTGAACAAAAAGTTATAGCTTGGGTTGGCAACAAGAGAAATGCTAGAGAGGATTACAGGTCTGAAAAGGTGTGGGCTTTTTATTGACACTTCAGACTGTTGCTGGTAGAACTGCAGGAGGACACACATTTTCAAGGCATCCGTTTTATTAAAATAATCTGGAGGATAAAAACCACTAAAATATGGATGTATTACAGAGTTTAATGGAAACAGCAAACAGATTAGTAACACATGGAGGACCCGAATTTCCACAGTTGGGCTCATGAATTAGCCAGACAGGACCGGAAGTTAGGATGAAACTCCACCGCTGGGCAGGCAGCTGTCTTTGGCTGTCATCCTCCGCTCTTGGAGAATCTACAGCGGGACAGTTGGGGAACACTGCGTAGCAGTGTGGAACCTGAGAGTTAGGATTTGAGCTGGGATTTGTGCTGGAAAGAGGCTGGGGTGCAGAGGGCTGGGAGCCGGTTGTTGCCTCTGCTCCCTGGACAGATCTCTCATTCGGAAAGATTCTCCGACAGGTGCCCCCTTTGTCACCAGAGACAGAGCCTCTGCCTCCACAGCCGCAATTTGAACTGCGGGCTCCTGGTTGCCGGGCAACCGCTCTTCCGCGGGCGCCTCTGTAGCCTCCCTGCTATTGGCTTAGAGGACGCAGGGCGCGCTTGACGTCACTGAGCGGCGCCGCCTGATCCGGGGCTTAAGCCGGGTGACGCCTGCTTCCTGGAACCGCGGCGGCCAGTGGCTGGAGCGTTTTCTGTGGGCCCGACCGAGTACGGGGCAAGAGCCCCACTGGGGTTCAGATCGCGGTAGGAGCGAGGCGTGGAAGGAGCGGGTGCGGGAACCTCGGCCGCGCTAGTTTACTCGCTGAGCTGTGAGGGCCGCCAGACCCGGCTGGTCCGAGAGATGCCGGCCCCGGGCGCGCGCCTCAGCGTTCCTGGGGCCGGGCTGTGGCGGAGAGCAGGCTCCTCAGGCCTTGGTTGAAACCAGCCCGCCTCGTCCCCGCCGCCTTTTCACCTCCACGGCTTCCTCGTTTTCCAACTGTGACGACACTCTGGCTCCGAATTGGTTGTAGGCAGTTGGAGGCAGGTGGTGAGGGTGTTGGGGAGATGGAAAGCAGATTTTGAGGCTCTTTGCTGTGTGGTTAGAAACGTGTTCAGCGGCAGTTGGCTTGGGCCCCTGGAATTTGGAATTTGAAAGAGCTGGAGATGGAACACAGCGCCTTTAGGGGGAGGGGGAGGGGGCGTCTTACACCTTTGGCACCTTCTAGGTGCTGGGTTAGAGACTAGGAACAAGTACCGCCCGTGCTCCTGAGAGCTTAGCAAGCAGTGTGCGCAGTGGTCTTAGAAGCAGGGTGCGAAAAGAAAAGCACCGATAGGGCAAGAAAATGGGATTTGTGCGCTTTCCAAGCAGTGGTAGAAGGTGTGTTTTCTACCACCGACACAGACGCCCGCGGTCCCTGGAGATGAACTTAAACACTGGAGAAAACCTAGCGGAAAAGTGTGGGTCCCACGCTGAGGCCACATCTGGTTTGTTTGCTCTCTGGCTTTGTGACATGGTTAAGTGGATTTGTGGACTCTCATGTCTGCTTAGAATCCATGTTTTGTAAAAGAATGAGGGGTGACCTCGATGTTTGGTACTTGAAGTATTCTTACCTCTGCGGTTCTTCCCTTCGCCCGCCCTTCGACACCACCTTCCAAATGTTAAGAATGTTGGGGGTAGAATAAGTTACTTTTCTTTTATAGACAACTTATATCCAGGCCTGTTAGTGGGGATGCGCACCCAGGTGGATGTTGTTTTTAAATTAAACACACTTAATTTGTCTTTAAGGCAAAGAATGATGATTTTTTTACAAGAGAAAAAGTGGTTTTTGGAAAGAAATTCTCCAATATAGGATGTTTGAAAGAAGACAAATAGAAATATTTGTATATTGGTAGAAATATTTGCATCATAGTGTGCACGTGCCTTTTGTTGTAGTTAGAAGTTACATAAGCATATTACACGTAAGAACGGCCCTGTATTGTTACAAACTGGGGGGGGGGGGGGGAGGCCCAGTTTTCTAGCATGTTTTAAGTCTTCCAACTGAAGAGTTTAAGTGACTTTTTGAACTCATTCAAAATATAATGCACCATCTTTCCGTTAGTATATTACAAGTGCAACGTTTTGGCGTGGAAGAAGATAGAAATTTAGCTGTAGAAATCCATCAACAGCTTTTGTAGAATTGTAGGGACTATTGAAAAATGTGAATCATGTGGCTAAGTATGCACTGTTCATTTTTGTGGTGAAGCTCCTTTTTAGTGCAATTCTCAACCATGACCAGTTATTATATGATCACAGAAAGTTTACCTTAAACTGGATCATCAAATTTATGTAATCTAAGGCATTAAAACAAAAAGAGGGGAAACATTTCTTCACATTTTTTTCCCATTTATTTGAAAGCCTCAGTTTCAAGGTCATCCTGACATGCTACAGTGATTTAAAATCTTTACTACAAATCATTGAGTGTGCTATTTTTATTTTTTTATTTTTAAAGCTTTTATTTAATGAATGCAAATTTCATAGGTACAACTTAGGAATATCGTAGGTTTTTCCCCCATACCCCCCTCCCACTCCCACTCCCACTCCCACTCCCACCGCCATCCCACCTCCTCCTTCTCCCATTCCATTCTTCATTAAGATTGATTTTCCAAGGCTGGTGCCGCGGCTCAATAGGCTAATCCTCCGCCTTGCGGCGCTGGCACACCGGGTTCTGGTCCCAGCTGGGGCTCCGGATTCTGTCGTGGTTGCCCCTCTTCCAGGCCAGCTCTCTGCTGTAGCCAGGGAGTGCAATGGAGGATGGCCCAAGTGCTTGGGCCCTGCACCCCATGGGAGACCAGGAAAAGCACCTGGCTCCTGCCTTCGGATCAGCGCCGGTGCGCCAGCCGCAGCGGCCATTGGATGGTGAACAAGCGGCAAAAGGAAGACCTTTCTCTCTGCTGTCTTTCTCTCACTGTCCACTCTGCCTGTCAAAAAAAAAAAAAAAAAAAAGATTCATTTTCCATTAACTATATACAGAGGACCAACTCTATACTAAGTAAAGATTTCAACAGTTTGCACCCACACACACAAACATAAAAAGTGCTGTTTGAGAACAAGTTTTGCCGTTAATTCTCATAGTACAACTCATTAAGGACAGAGGTCCTACATGGGGAGTAAGTGCACCGTGACTCCTGTTGTTGATTTAACAATTAACACTCTTATCTACGATGTCAGTGATCACCTGAGGCTCTTGACATGAGCTGCCAAGGCTATGGAAGCCTTTTGTGATCACAAACTCTGTCAGTATTTAGACAAGGTCATAATCAAACTGGAAGTTCTCTTCCCTTCAGAGGAAAGTACATCCTTCTTTGATGGTCCCTTCTTTCCACTGGGGTCTCTCACAGAGATCCTTCACGTAGGATATTTTTTTTGCCACAGTGTCTTGGCTTTCCATGCCTGAATTGCTCACATGGGCTTTTCAGCCAGATTCAAATGCTTTAAGGGGTGATTCTGAGGTCAGTGTTATTAAAGTGATTGTTATTCTATGAGTCTGCTGTGTGGACTGCTTCCCATGTTGGACATTCCCTCCTTCTTAATTCTATTATTATCAGACACTTGATGCTATTTATGTGATCTCTTTAACACTTAATTCTATCCATATGTTCACTTTAACATTTAATATTATCACTTTAGCAATTAAGATGGCATTTATAGCTTTACAGTTACAAACTTCCTCCTCCCTCTCTTATTCCCCCTTATTTTTATTGAAATCTATTTTCAGTTGACTTTATATACATATGATTAACTCTGTTAAGCAAAGAGTTTAACATATGGTATGAAGACAAGAAAAAAAAAAAACAAAAAAAAAAAACCAAAACTGTTCCTCAGCAGTCAAGATGAGGGCTGTTCAAATCTGTGTTTCTGAAAGTGTCAATTTCACTTCTACAGCTTTCATTTTAGGTGTGCTATTAGTTCTCACAGATCAAGGAGAACATATAGTATTTGTCCCTTTGGGACTGGCTTATTTCACTAAGTATGGTTTTCCAGATTCATTGATTTTGTTACAAATGACTGAATTTTTTTTTTTTTACTGCTGTGTAGTATTCCATAGTGTACATATCCCATAATTTCTTTATCCAGTCTTCGGGTGATGGGCATTTAGGTTGATTCCATGTCTTAGGTATAGCAAATTGAGCTGCAGTAAACATGGAGGTGCAGATAGCTCTTTTCATTTCCCTTTGATAAATTCCCAGGAATGGGATGACTGGTCATATGGTAGAGGTATATTCAGATTTTTGAGGTGTCTCCATAATGTCTTTCATAGTGGCTTTACCAGTTTACATTCCTACCAACAGTGGATGAGGGTACCTTTTTCCCCATATCCTTTCCAGCCTTTGTTGTTTGTTGATTTCTGTATGAGAGCCATTCTAACTGGAGTGAGGTGAAACTCATTGTGGTTTTGATTTGCATTTCCCTGACATCTAATACTCTTGAACATTTTTTCAAGTGTCTTTTGGCCATTTGGACTTTCTCTTTTAAAAAATATTTAAGTCCTTTGCCCATCTCTTAACTAGGTTGGTTGTTTTGTTGTGGTGCAGATTTTTTATCTCTTTGTAGATTCTGGTTATTAATCCTTTATCAGTTGCATAACTTGCAAATATTTTTTCCCTTTCTGTCAGCTGCCTCTTCACTTTCCTGTTTCTTTTGCAGTACAGATACTTCTCAATTTGATGTAATCCCTGTTGTTAATTTTGGCTTTGGTTGCCTGTGCCTCTGGGGTCTTTTCCAAGACGCCTTTGCCTGTGCCAGTATCTTGCAGGGTTTCCCCAATGTTCTCAACTAATTTGGTGTTGGGTCATAGATTTAGATCTTTAATCCATGTTGAGTGGATCTTTATGTAAAGTGTAAGGTAGGTGTCTTGCTTCATATTTCTGTATGTGGAAATCCTGTTATTCCAGCACCATTTGTTGAATAGACTGTCCTTGCCTCAGGGAATTGTTTTAGCTCCTTGATCAAATCTAAGTTAGTTGTAGATGTTTGGATTGATTTCTGGTGTTTCTATTCTGTTCCATTGGTCTATCCATCTGTTTCTGTACCAGTACCATGCTGTTTTCATTATAACTGCCCTGTAGTATACTTTGAAATCTGGTATTGTGATGCCCCTGGCTCTGTTTCTGTTGTATAAGATTGCTTTAGTTATTTGAGGTCTCATGTGCCTTCATATGAATTTCAGCATCATTTTTCCCAGATCTGAGAAGAATGTCTTTGGTATTTTGATTGGTATCACATTGAATCTGTAAATTGCTTTCAGAAGATTGGAAATTTTGATGATATTGATTCTTCTAATTCATGAACATGGACGATTTTTCCATTTTTTGTATCTTCTTCTATTTCTTTCTTTAATGTTTTGTAATTCTTATCGTGGAGATCTTTGACATCCTTGGTTAAATTTATTCCAAGGTATTGTATTTTTTTTGTAGCTATTGTGAATGGGATTGATCTTAGAAGTTCTTAGCCGTGGCATTGTGTATATAAAGGCTGTTGATTTTTGTGTATTGATTTTATATCCTGCTATGTTACTAAACACTTCTATGAGTGCCAATAGTCTCTTAGTGGAGTTCTTTGGATCCCCTAAATAAAGAATCATATTATCTGCAAATACAGTTTGTTTGACTTCTTCCTTCCTAATTTGTATCCCTTTAATTTCTTTTTCTTGCCTAATGGCTCTGGCTAAAACTTCCAGTACTGTATTGAATAGCAATGGTGAAAGTGGGCATCCCTGTCTGATACTGGATCTCAATGAGAATGCTTCCAACTTTTCCCATTTCAATATGATACTGACTATGGGTTTGTTATTAATTGCCTTGAGTGTGTTGAGGAATGTTCCTTCTAAACCCAATTGGCTTAGAGTTTTCATCATGAGAGGGTGTTGTATTTTATCAAATGCTTTCTCTGCATCCATTGAGATAATCATACAGTCTAAAGCCGTTTGTTAATGTGGTGTATCACATTGATTTGTGAATGTTGAATCATCCCTGCATACCAACGATAAATCCTACTTGGTCCAGGTGAATAATCTTTCTGATCTGTTGTTGGATTCGATTTGCCAAAATTTTGTTGAGGATTTTTGCATCTGTGTTCATCATGGAAATTGGTCTGTAGTTCTCTTTCTCTGTTGCATCTTTTGCAGGTTTAGGAGTTAAGGTGATGCTGGCTTCATAGAAAGAATTTGGAGGATTCCCTCCCTTTGAATTGTTTTGAATAGCTTGAGAATTGGAGTTAGTTCTTTTAAATGTCTGGTAGAATTCAGCAGTGAATCCATCTTGTCCTGGACTTTTCTTTGCTGAGAGGGTCTTTATTACTGATTCAATTTCTGTCTTGGTTATGGGTCTTTTTAGGTTTTCTGTGTCTTCATGGCTCAATTTAGGTAGGTTGTATGTGTCCAGGAATCTGTCTACTTCTTCTTGGTTTCCCAGTTTGTTGCCGTACAACTCTTTGTAGTTTCTGATGGTTCTTTTTATTTCTGTAGTGTCTGTTGTTACATTTCCCTTTTCATCTCTAATTTTATTGATTCTGTTCTTCATGCTCTCTCTTTTTTTTTTTTTTTTTTTTTTGGGTTAGTTGGGCCAACGGTGTGTCAATTTTGTTTATTTTTTGTAAAAACCAGCTCTTTGTTTTGCTGATATTTTGTAATGTTTTTGGGTTCAATTTTGTTGAGTTCTTCTCTAATTATTTCTTTTTTTCTACTAGTTTTGGGTTTGGTTTCTGTTTGTCTAGATCCTTGGGATGCATTTATAAATCATTTATTTGGTGCCTTTCCAATTTCTTGATGTAGGCACCTTTTGCTATAATTTTTGCTCTTAATGCTGCTTTTGCTGTATCCCATAAGTTTTGATATGCTGTGTTATCAAAAACTTTCTGGAAGCAAATGAATATTTCTCTTTTGATTTCTTCTGTGACCCACTGTTCATTGAGGAGGATGTTGTTCATTCTCCATGTGTTTGCATATGATGTAGATTCTTGAGTTGTTGATCTCCAGCTTCATTGCACTGTGGTCTGAGAAGTTGCATGGTATGACTTCGATTTATTTGAATTTGCTGAGACACACTTTATGGCCTAGCGTATGGCCAGTGCTAGAGAAAGTTCCATGTACTGCTGAGAAAAAGTATATTCTGCAACTGTAGGATGAAAAGTTCTGTGTAGTGTCTATTAAATCTGTTTCCTTGTTGACTTTCTTTCTGGTTGTCCATTGCTGAAAGTGGAATATTGAAGTCCCCCAATAATATTATATTGGAGTCTAAGTCTCCCATTAAATCCTTAAGTTGTCTTTTAAATAGCCCAGTGCCCTGTAATTAGGTGCATATACGTGTATAATGGTTACATCTTCCTGTTGAATTGATCCCTTAATCAATATAGTGCCCTTCTTTTTCTCTTTTAATAGTTTTTGTGTTATAGTCTATTTTGTCTGATATTAAGATGGAGATGCCAGCTCTCTTTTTGTTTCTGTTGGCATGGAATATCTTTTTTCAACTTTTCACTTTCAGTCTGCATGCATCTTTGTTGGAAAGATGTGTTTCTTGTATGCAGCAATTAGATGGGTTTTGTTTTTTAATCCATTCAGCCATCCTGTGCCTTTTAACTGGGGAGTTGTGGCCACTTACATTTAATGTGACTGTTGATAAGTGATGACATTGCCTTGCCAGTTTTTCCAAAGATATTCCTAACCTATACTTTGAACTTCTTTTGATATTTTACTGAGATTTTCTTCCTTTACCTTCTTTTTTTATTGATGACCATGTTTCTGTGTTTCTCTGTGTAACACATCCTTAAGCATCTTTTGCAGTGCTGGGTGGGTGATTACAAATTCTTTCAATTTCTGTTTGTTATGAAAGGTCTTTCTTTCATCTTCATTCACAAATGAGAGCTTTGCAGGGTTAATATTTTGGGATGGCAGTTTCTTTCTCTTAGGACATAGGCTGTATCTCGCCGTTTTATCCTAGCCTGCTGGGTTTCTGATGAGAAGTCTGCTGTGAGTCTAATTGGAGATCCTCTGAGAGTAATCTAGCGTTTCTCTCTTGCACATTTTAGAATCTCCTCTTTATGTTTCACCATGGTTAGCTTTATTACAAAGATCCATGGGATGGATCTTTTCTGGTGTATCTATTTGGAGTTCTATGTACTTCCTGTACTTGAATTTCTCTTTCTCCAATCCTGGGAATTTTTCTGCTAGTATGTCACTAAAAAGTCCTTCTAATCCTTTCTCTCTCTCCATGGCTTCAGGAACTCCTAGAACCCGAATGTTTTTATTTTTTAATTTATTTTTTATTTTTTATAGTATCCTGTAGATTACCAACAGTGTTTTTTAGATTTCTAATTTCTTCTTCTTGTCTTTGGTTTAACTGTATACTTTCTTGTGCTCTGTCTTCTAAGTCCATTATTCTCTCTTCTACCTCACTGATTCTGTTTTTAAGGCTCTCCACTGCATTTTTTTAGTCTATTGAATTCTTCATTTTGATTCCTCCTTAAGATTTCAATTTCATGGGAGAGATTTTTCTTTCATGTTCTGCGTGGATTTTGGAAGTTCGTGCCTTTGATTTTTGTTATATCTGTATAATCTTATGATCAATTTTTGAGTTCCATTTCTTACATTTCTTCTATCTCATCATCTCCTAATCTAGTATTGAAGTGTCATTTTCTTTTGGGAGCGTCCTGTTGTCGTCCTTATTCTTGTCTCTTGGATTGTTGCATTTGTTGTTTGGCATTTGTGGAGATACCCATTGGTTTCTTCTTTTTTTTTTTTTCTTCCACTGTTGCAGCTTTTGTCATTTTATTGTGACTCTGTAGATAAGTGGACTGTCTGCTTTCAGTGAATATCTAGAGTCTTGCAGTGGGTATGGCCAGAGAGCTCTGTTCAGTTCTCCAGGGTTAAGGGCATGCCTAAAGTGACACACCTAGGTTTGGCTTGATAAATCTTCTCTCTCTCTCTCTCTCTCTCTCTTTTTTTTTTTTTTTTGCATTAGAAGGGAAGTATATTCTGCTCAGCTGAGCTCTTCTCCTCTGTGGAAACCAGTGCCTGAGCACTAGCCCAGTGGGTATAATATTCATCTGCTCTGTCCAAAGGAGACAAAGGACAACACAAAGGATCTGTGTAGTTGTCAGTATAAGTTCAGATTTCCCAGCAGTGTCTCTCACCAGGTAACCAGGAATCCCCAAGCTTGTGGCATCTCCCACTGAGACTGCTCAAAGTCCCAGCTACATCGTGAGTTCTCCCACATGTCCTCAGTTTTTTTCTTTTTTTCATAGTCCTGGTTCAGAAGCTTCACACAGTCACAAGCTCTAGTCTCCAGTTATTTCTCCCCACCAGAGTCAGGAGTGTCTGCTTAGCTGATTACTGGGTACAGACATGAGCTGACACAACTGTTACATATGTCCAAAATGGCACCCGCTCCATCAGCTTATATGCCTTTGTAAGGTGATTGGAGAAAGAGAAACGTGTCCATACTATCTTTTTTTTTCCTCTTTTCTGGTTTGGTTGGTACACTTTCCCCCATGGGGCTTCAACCCTCATACCCTCTAGCTCTTCCTGCTGCTTTTTTGCCAGTGTCTTGGGCTACTGCAGTCTCGTCTCATCTCACTTTGCAGCGCTAGTGTGTAGGCTCTCGGCTGCTGGAGTCCTGACCTCTGGGTGCCCACACCCTCCATGTAGTTCCACCATGTCCCTCTAATTTTGGTAGTCTGCTGTTTTTTCCCTAACTCTTCCATGAGACTGCACTATATCCAACTATCTTCTCCTAGGCTAGAGCAGTAAGCTCCCTCCCTACTCTGCCATCTTTGAACCCTCTCCCTTTGTCTCTTTTAATAGTTTTTGTGTTAAAGTCTATTTTGTCTGATATTAGGATGGCCGCTCCAGCTCTTTTTTGGTTTCTGTTAGCATCCTTTCACTTTTAGTCTGTTTGCATCTGTGTGCATTTTTGTTGGTAAGGTGTGTTTCTTGTAGGCAGCAAATAGATGGGTTTTCTTTTTTAATCCATTCAATCAGTCTGTGTCTTTTAAGTGGGGAGTTGAGACCATTTACATCAATGTGACCATTTTTTTTTAAGATTTATTTATTTTTTTTATTTGAAGGCGTTAACCTGCTGTGCCACAGCGCTGACCTCTGTGACTATTCTTAAATACAGTCTTTGCACTGCCATGTTTCTTTAAATAGTCCTGTTATTGTATTTTGGATTTCATTTGTACTTCTGCTGGGGCATTTTCTGCATTCATCTTTTGTAGTGATGTTCCTGTTTCTGTGTTTCTGTATGTAGCATATCCTTGAGCATCTTTTGAGGGCTGGGTGAGTAGTTACACATTATTTAAATTTCTGCTTTTTGTGGATGATCCTTATTTCTCCTTCAATCATAAGTGAGAGTTTTTCAGGGTACAGTATTCTAGGTTGACAGTTTTTTTCCTTAGGACTTGGAATATGTCTCGCCATTGTCTCCTTGCCTGTAGGGTTTGCGATGAGAAGTCTAGGGTGAGTCTAATTAGGTTTCCTCTGAATGTGATTTGTTGATTCTGTCATGCACATTTTAAGAGCTGTTCTTCATGTTTTAGTGACGTTTGGCTGCTATGTGTCATGGTGAAGTTCTTTTCTGGTTGTGTCTATTGGGAGTTCTGTGTATTTTTTGTACTTGGATGTCTCTTTCTTCAAATCGTGGAAATTCTTTGTTACTTTATTAAGAAGGCCTTCTGATCTCTTCTCTCTTTCCATACCTTCCAGAATTCCTAGGATCCATGTTTGTTTTTTTGATAGAATCTTGTAACTCTCCAACCATGATTTTTGATTTCCTAATTTCTTTTTCTTGTATTTGGTCTGACTGTATTATTTCCAGAAGTTTGTCTTCTAGTTCTGAAATTCTTTTCTTCTGTTTAATCTTTTATTGCTAAGACTTTCCACTTGCATTATTTATTTGGTCTGTTGAATTCTCCATTTCCAGTATTTCATTCTGGTTTCTCTTTAAAATCTCAATTTCTTGGAAATGCTTTTCATTTAGATAGTAAATTTGTTTCTGATTGCTTCAAAGTAATCTATTAATTTTTTGAATTCCTGTTCTGGCATATACTTGATCTCTTCTTTAGCCTGTATTATTGAGGTTTTGCATTGCTCCTTTGTCAAGTTCATAAAGTCTTCCTTTGGGATTTTTCCTTTGTTCTTTGGCATTTCTGGTTGATTTCTGGTTGATTTTATTTTTAAATTGATTTCCGTCTGCTATGAGCTACTATGTGTCTATGCGTTGCAAGTAGAAGCATGCAAGCCCGCCTCCTGGAGCCCTTTTTACTTCTGTATCATGATGGAGATGGGCACCAGGGCTTTGGTGCACTAAGCCCTGCCTACTGAGGCCTGGCATGTTTCTCAATCAAGCTCAGGTTTTTGCTGTTTAGGATTACTCCTTGTTGTACAGCTTGCATGGTAGGGAGGAAATTATTCTGAAATATTGTGATCCTTGTTCCCAGGTGGGGCATGTTAATGGGCATGTGCACGGGAGGCATACGTGGCAGCCCCCTGCTTACACTCAAAAATGTAAACAATCAGTATGGCTTCTCCCTGACGGCTGGAGGTCCAGTTGTGTGTGTGTGTGTGTGTGTGGGGGGGCACAGAAGGACCATGGCGTGGGACCATGGTGTGCCCAACCTCTTTGCCTGTTCCGCTACAATTTCTGCTTCTTCCTGCTTGGAGTTTCAAATGCAATTTGCCAAGCTTCCCTACCTGCCACTGTCTGCAGCTCCATGGACTTGCAACCTCTCACCTGGTTTGCTGGTGGCGGCAGCACCTGTCTCACTTGGCCCCTGCGCTGCTCCTTTGCTGCACGTCCACCACCACTTCCTCCTCTTTGCTCCCCCAACATGGACTTGAGCACTGTCTGGTGGACTCCTGGGCCACTCTGTGCAAACTGCTTGTGATTCCACTGCCAGCTTGTATCCCCTCTGCTCACTAACGATCCATTTTCCTCTGTGTGACTTAGAACGTCCTGCTGCTATACCGCCATCTTGCCCCCTCCCCCATTGAGTATCATCATCACCACATTGTTATTAGTAATTATTATTAATTAGTAGTTACTACTAGTAAATACTAAGGCTAAAAGAACAAATCTGTACTACTCTGCAAAGAAATGGATCATAAGGGACAAGTATCCCTTATTCAAAATGCTTGGAAATAGAAGTGCTTCAAATTTTGAATTTTAAAAATCTTGGTTTTTTTTTTTTTTTGACAGATAGACAGTGAGAGAGAGAGAGAGACAGAGAGAAAGGTCTTCCTTCCGTTGGTTCACCCCCAAAATGGCCGCTACAGCTGACGCTGCGCCGATCTGAAGCCAGGAGCCAGCCGCTTCTTCCTGGTCTCCCACGCAGGTGCAGGAGCCCAAGCACTTGGGCCATCCTCCATTGCCTTCCTGGGCCACAGCAGAGAGCTGGACTGGAAGAGGAGCAACCAGGACAGAATCTGGCACCCCGACCGGGGCTAGAACCTGGTGCCCATATGGGATGCCGGCGTCCCAGGTGGAGGATTAGCCAAGTGAGCCATGGCGCCAGCCCAAATCTTGGGATATTTGCATACATACATTAAGATATTTTGGGGATGGGAGCCATGTTTAAACACAGTTTATGTTTATATACATGTAGTCTGAAGATAATGTTATCCAGTGTTTTTATTAAGTTTTTTCTAAAACAAAATCTCATGATGTATGTAATTTCCAATTTTGCCATCATGTTAACATTTTGGATTTTGGGCTTTTGAATTAGAGATGTTCAACTTGTAAAAGCTTAAATTCATACAGCATTCACTATGTGCAAGCCGCTTATGTGGTCTTCATCATCACTTAAAGTGTAGTAACTGTAAGTGTCCTCAACTGTAGAGTTGAGGAAACTTAGGCAGCTTTTTTTTTTTTTTTTAAGATTTATTTATTTATTTATTTATTTATTTATTTGAGACAGAAAGGGAGACAGAGAGAAGGAACTTTGAATCGCTGGTTCACTCCCCAGATGGCCTCAAGGGGCAGAGCTGAGCCCATCGTAAGCCAGGAGCCATGAGCTTCTTCTGGGTCTCCCACACTGGAATGGGGGAGCAGGGGTCCAAGCACTTGGGCCATCTTCTGCTTTCCTAGTCCTTAGGCAGAGAGTTGGATTGGAAGAGGAGCAGCTGGGATGCTGGCACCACAGGTGGAGGTTTAGTGCACTACGCTACAGTGTTGGCCCCCAGGCAATTTTTTGTTCTTAAAGATTTATTTAGTAGAAAGAGTTACAGAGAGAGAGAGAGAGAAATCTTCCATCTGCTAGTTCATTACCCAAATGGCCACAACAGCTGGCCTGAAGCCAGAATACAGGATCAGCTTCTGGGTCTCCTTTGTGGGTGCAGGGGCCTAAGGATTTGGGCTGTCTTCTGCTGCTTTCCCAGGCACATTAGTAGGGAGCTGGATTGCAAATGGAGCAGCTGGGGTTCCAACCGGCGACCAGATGGTATGCCAACTCCATAGGCAGCAGCTTTACCTATTAGCCACAGCACTGGCCCTGAAACTTCCTTCAGGAGCTTTTCAAACAGAGGCTAGACACAATAGTAAATAGTAAATACTTTTTGAAATTATCACAGAAATGCAGTGGTAGATTAACATTTAAGGCTGACGCCGTGGCTTAACAGGCTAATCCTCTGCCTTGCAGCGCTGGCACACCGGGTTCTTGTCCCGGTTGGGGCGAAGGATTCTATCCCGGTTGCCCCTCTTCCTGGCCAGCTCTCTGCTATGGCCCGGGAAGGCGTGGAGGATGGCCCAAGTCCTTGGGCCCTGCATCCGCATGGGAGACCAGGAGAAGCACCTGGCTCCTGGCTTCAGATCAGCGAGATGCGCCGGCCGCAGCGGCCATTGGAGGGTGAACCAGTGGCAAAAAGGAAGACCTTCCTCTCTGTCTCTCTCTCTCACTATCCACTCTGCCTGTAAAAAAAGAAAAAAAAAAAAAAATTTTAAACGTTCTGTTATTTATTTTGGAATATTATCTAACAAGTTTAATGAGATTTTAATTACCATATTGTTTATTAGAAAATGTCTTGGGGGTAAAGTTTAAATGTGATGTTAGGAAGTAGATCATCTGCTGGTGGTGGGATGAGAAACTGAGGTCAGTGTATTAGTTCAGAAATGCTGAATTTAGAATTCTGTTTGCAGAAATGATCTTATATTTATATTGTCTTTACATGGCACTTTGGTACATTGTGTTTGAAATATCTGGTTAAATTTTATTGCATGACATGTTGTCCACTTGAAGATTTCTAATTTGTCAAATAGGTTGAAATGATACCATTTGAGGAATCATTTAAGTTATCCTGAAAAAGAGAAAACTAAGGAGTTAATGTCCTTTATATTTTGAGTCAGTGCCCTCAAATATTTGAAAACCTGTTTTGAAAGTGGAAGAATAAGTGAATATCTTGTGGTATAATTGAGGGGAAGTTGTATAGTGATTATTTAGGAACGAAGTGGAAAGTGTGCCGTGCAATAGTAACTACAGTGTCATGGAGGTAGTGGAATGAATTAAAATAAGAAAGAAGCAGTGTGGCGTGCTTCAGGTATGTACATTCCAGAAACTGAGTTCAGGAAAGGCTATAGAGAAATTGGAATGGAACTAGGCCTACAAATACCAGCAGGCAGCTGGGCATGTGAGTCTGAAGGTGTAAATGTGTGTGTTCCTTTCTAATGATCCAAGCTTAGAAATAAGTTGGTTGGAAGTGTTGGTATGAACTGGAGCGCTTCCATTAGCAGGAAAGAGGGAACTATGGAAAACAAAAGTGAACCAACATTCACTGTGTGAGCAGTTTGATGTATACTCTTATTTACTCTACCAAAACAGCCTTGATAGGCTTGCACTGCCTCCTGTTTTAATACACCAGGGAGCCAAGGCTTAAGGAAATTAAATAACCTACCTGCATTCATGAAACCTGTAACTAGTAGAGCTGAGAGAATGATCCAGATCTGAGGCCACAGTTCTCTCTACCGCATAATCTCTTCATACCATCTGTAGGATTGAGTGTAGGAAAGGAAGGAAAAGGAGATGACAGTGACTGTTTTTTTGTCTGGGACCAGAAGACTGGTGGTACCTTCGATTAACATGATTCATAACTTTAGTGTGACAACCTCAGTTTTAGTTATGCTCAATTTTGGGAGCTTGAGGTATATTAGGTAGGAGAGTCTGTTGTGTCACTGGAACAAGTCAAACTTGATAGGCACATGTCACCATTTGGAGGCCAGAAAAGACAGGGATGGGCCAAACACCCCTTTCAGAGTTCCACTTTTGTTTTCTAATGTGGTCAGAGGATTGTAATTGAGTTTCTCACAGTATGTTTTGACAAGCTGGATAAAAGGTTTATTACATCATGTTTTCTGGAAGATGGTTTCATTTTGCTGTTCTTGAGATTATTGAAGTTGATTTAATTTTATGTTTTTTCATTAGTCTTTTTTGATATTTTCCTCCATACCGTAACTGTTTGGTGAGTCGCTTACGGTATTTCATACTCCGTTCTGTTTCATCTTGTTGTGATTTTGTGTTTTAATTTAGTTGAAAGGCAGAGATTGATTCTCTGGTTCATTCCCCAAATTTCCACAACGGCCAGTGCTGGGTCAGGCCTAAGCCATCTCCTTTTCCCATGTGGGTGGCAGGGACTCAAGCTGCCTCTTAGGATACACATTGGCAGGAAGCAGGATTGGAAATCGAGTCGTAGAGACTTGAACCAGGAGCCCTGATACAGGAAGCAGGCATGTCAAACGGCAGCATAACCCTCTGTGTCACGTTGCCTGCCCTCTGTTTAGGTCTTTGTATTGATAATGAATGCCTCACAAACAAATTTTGAAATCAAATTTTCATTTAACTGCAGGAGTGAAAGGGAAGCAATGCAGAAATCAGAGTGCCCTGGAGGTGTACAGCTGAGAAACAAAGTAACAGGTACAGAGCTTTCCTTTTTAATGAAGAAGCCAAGTTTCTTAATGACACATTGTGTGTTGCAGATGGATGAGGGTTATTGCTTTCACTTCTTTTTAGCTGATTTCTATCTTTTCCAGGTAACTGTAATCAAAGAACTTCATCAAATACACAAATAAATCACAGGAGTACAGTTCAACGAAGCAAATCCTCATCATCAACCTGTTCTCCAGAGTCTGTCAAAAAGCTTCATCCTCGACCAAGTGATAAACTTAACCCTAAAACAATTAATCCTGTAGGTACAAAATCATTCCTAACTCAGTAGACTTTCTGAAGCAGTAAACATTTAGTGCATTGATGCACTGTTTTGAGTACTGTCCTGTGTTAGTTTTCTTGCATGTGTTAATTTTGAGCCAGTGATGAAGAAAGACTGTATGGTAATTGTGAAAAAGAACTGAGATAATGATATGCATGTGTGGATGAGTGTTGAGAAGGTGTTGAAATGAACCAGTTTTGGTATGTTCTGTCATGTTTATTGATGAGCATGTAGAACATAAAATAAATTATCATATCAGCTTTATTTTTTTATTCCTATTATTTCACTTTTTTTTTTTTTAAATTTTTTTGACAGGCAGAGTTAGTGAGAGAGAGAGAGAGAGAGAGACAGAGAGAAAGGTCTTCCTTTTTCTGTTGGTTCACCCCCCAATGGCCGCTGCGGCCGGTGCACTGTGCCGATCCGAAGCCAGGAGCCAGGTGCTTCTCCTGGTCTCCCATGCGGGTGCAGGGCCCAAGGACCTGGGGCCATCCTCCTCTGCATTCCTGGGCCACCGCAGAGAGCTGGACTGGAAGAGGATCAACCGGACAGAACCAGCGCTCCAACCAGGAATAGAACCCGGGGTGCTGGCGCCGCAGGTGGAAGATTAGCCTAGTGAGCCGCGGCGCCAGCCAATTTCACTTTCTAATATTGAATAAGTTTGTATTCTGTTGTCATAGGACAGTTTACATGCTTCCATAGATATATAAAGGTCTGAATGTTCCTCTGTATTACATAAATTAGTTCCACTAACAATCCTAACAATAGTATTAGCCTCCTTTCATCCTGTTGTAACAATTTAATCAGCTGTAACAAACATGAGATTTATACACATAAAAGTGCCTAAGTTGTACCACACTTGTACAGTAGCACTAGTTGCTGTCTGGCCCAGGCACGGCCTTGGTAGGTGTAGGTTAAGATGTTAGTGATTTCAGCTTTCAAAAGGCACTGAGAGAGTGGCTGAGGCTCTTTGACTGGTGGCAAGCAGAAGATGGCAACTGAATACAATTCATATCAGGAAGTAAAACATACTCAAACCAATTCATCTCTGTACTTTTGTCACCTCCACACTTCTGCATGTATATCCTTAACCCTGTTTGTCATCACGATTATCGTATGCCCTTCTTCAGGACAGCATTTAGAATGGTTCATTGTGTTAAAATTTAGAATCAACTCCTTTTTCTCTGGAAAAACACATGTTGGGAGGGCAAGTAGGAGATGCAGATTAAAACTGTAGTAAAAGAGCTTATTTACAAAGCTTAATTCATGTTCTACATAATAATTCACAGAAATAGGAAGATTTCACTCATCTAGTTAAAATTCCTGCAATAAAGAAGCATAAGGATTTTGTGTTTTCTCAGGTTTTATTATTATTTATTTGAGTAGCATAGTGACAGAGAAAGGAAGAGTCAGAGTAAGAAAGACCTTCCGTTCACTGTTTGGCTTCCCAAGTAGTCTGCAGTGGTCAAAGCTGGGCCAGGCTGAAGCCAGGAGCTTTGAACTCCACCCTGGTCACCCTCTTGGGTGGCAGGGGTCCAGGTACTTGGACCAGCATCTTTTGCTTTCCCAGGCACATTAGCAGGGAGCTGGATCAGAAGTAAAGCAGCCAGGTCTGGAGCTGGCATTCCTATGTAGGTGTGTCACAGGTTGTGGCCCAACCTACTGCACCATAGTGCTGGCCCCAAGAAACAAAACTTTTTAAAATTGCTTTCAAACAATAATGTCAGATAAGTTACCTAAAAACATATACTCTAAGTGTATTTTATTTTTTAATTTATTTTTTAAGATTGATTTATTTATTGAAAGGCAAAGTTACAGAGGCAGAGAGAGAAGGGGGAGGTCTTTCATCCACAGGTTCACTCCCCAAATGGCCACAACAGCCAGAGCTGGGCCAATCTGAAGCCAAGAGCCAGGAGCTTCTTCTGGGTCTCCCAGACGGGTGCAGGGTCCCGAGGATGTGGGCCATCCTCTACTGCTTTCCCAGGCCATAGCAGAGAGCTGGATCAGAAGTGGAGCAGCTGGGACTCAAATCAGCGCCCATATGGGATGCTGGCACTGCAGGCAGTGGCTTTATCTGCTACGCCACAGCACTGGCCCCTAAGTATACGTTAAAGCTATTTCATGTGATTTTTGTTTTAAAAATTAAGTAGCTGTATCTTTGTTATGGTTCATAAATTTATATTTTGTAATTTACACAACTGTTTTATTTATGTTTGAAGTACCACATGGCAAAATGTTTGCTTTTTGTACTTAAATTCTCTTTAAATTTCTAATCACATTGAAATGTAATTAATTAATTAAATGCTCAAATGTCAATGGTTGTCCATCTCTTATATCATCGTTGAGAGTAGATGTAGAATTCTTTTCTTAACCTATAGCAAAACTGAATAACTGGAAGTTATATGTTTTTTAAAAAAAATGCATTTGTTTGAAAAGCAGAACAACAGAGAGAGGGAGGGAAGGAGGAAGGGAGAAAGAGAGACACACACAGAAAGAGAGAGAGAGACACAGAAAGAGAAAGAAAACTTGATCTTGATCTTCCACCCCCTTGTTCACTCCCCAGATGGCTGTAACAGCTAAGGCTGAGCTAGGCTAAAGCTAGAAGCCAGGAATCCCATCTGGTTCTCACACATGAGTGGCAGGGATGTGTGTGTTTGGGCCATCATTAGCTGCCTTCCCAAACACATCAGCAGGGAGCTGGATTGGAAGCAGAGCTGCCAAGAGTTGCACCGACTCTCTGCTCTGGGATGCAGTTTAATCTACTGTAACACAGGGTCAGCCCCAAGACGTTTATAATCTAAGATGCATCCAGATGTGTGTTTGTGAGAACCTTGCTCCATCTTCAGTTTTCTCACCCCTATCCAACCTAATCCTTTGATTTGCATGAAAGCATTAATCCATTTGGGGGAAATTATATAGATTCTCTGACTTTCCATACCATTTGTTATTTGGCTGGAAGGCAAGTAGGAGATAAGCTAGTAACTAAAAGCATACACACCTTTCTTGTGTGTAACCTTTTCTCCACTTAGCCCTCACCTTGGAAGGTCACAGGGACAGAGTAGAAAGGGCTATCAGTCCATATATGGTTTCAGCCACCTTCAGGCCTTCTGAAACAAATTAGGGATAAAAAGAAATATACGAAGTGTGGTGGTGACGTTACTACTACCAAAAGGGTTGGCAATTTCTTGCAGTCTGCTGCTGGGTAGAAATTATGCCATATCAGTTTGGCAGGCTGAAAATCAGGGTGGCCATTTGCTCTGACCTCAGCAGGATTAAATTTGATCAGGTACCACTAAGAAGTGAAAGTAATAATTTCCTGTTTTTAATTTCAGTTTGGTGAACAGTCACGAGCCCCTTCTGCATTTGCAGCTATTTACTCTAAAGGAGGTATTCCTTGCAGGTAAAAATCAATACAACATATAATTGACCACATTATTCTAAATAATTAAGTAAAATTAACGAAGTATTCAATTTAAATATATTGAAAGTTTTATTTACTAGCAAGGTTGAGATAAATGTGACTTACTCTGGCTGGTATTTTGGTAGAGATCCTTGGAATTATTAACAAAAAAATCTGAATCCCAAAATGGAATTATTAAGAATTTATGGTAAACACCAAATAATTTAAGAAATTGAACCGTTTTTTAAAAACATTATTTAAATATTCTCAGGTTTTAACAAGTTGTAAATGAAATACCCTATTTTTAAAGTAAAGTTGGCAGTTTGATGCAGTTGTTTCTTAATAAGTACATAGGGCTTTTTTTCTTTTTAAGATTTATTTATTTATTTGAAAGAGTTACCGAGAGCAAGTGAGAGAGAGAGAGATAGATCTTCCCTCTGCTGGTTCACTCCACAGATGGCCACAGTGGCCAGGGTTGGGCCAGGCTAAAGCCAGGAGCTTCATCCAGGTCTACCACCTGGGTGACAGAGTCTCAGACACTTGGGCCAACTTGTACTGCTTTTCCCTAGGCCATTGCAGGAAGCTGGATAGCAAGGAGAGTAGCTAGAACATGAACTGGCACCCATATGGATTCTGGGGTTTCTGGTTGAGGCTTTACCCACTATACCACAATGGCAGCCCGTTTTTGCTCTCTTTTTGATGTAATAATTCATGCTGTCTTTCTTGGCGGACATTGATACTATATTAAGAAAACAAATATATATTACTAGCATTGTCATAATATTGAAATATTTGTTACTAAGAAGTTTTTAATTTTTTCATAGTACATCAGTGTGTTAGCTTATTTTGGAAAGAATAATCAAAACTTTTTTCTCAGAATTCAGTAAGTATTGTTTTTAATGACATTTTAGGATTTTGAATGAAAAATAAACTCAAAAAGTAATTTTATTATGCTTTCATAGTTTAAATTCTGATTAAATGGCCGGCGCCATGGCTCACTTGGCTAATCCTCCGCCTGTGGCGCCGGCACCCCGGGTTCTATTCTCGGTTGGGGCGCCGGATTCTGTCCCAGTTGCTCATCTTCCAGTCCAGATCTCTACTCTCTCTCTCTCTCTTTTTTTTTTTTTTTGACAGGCAGAGTGGACAGCGAGAGAGAGAGACAGAGGAGAGAAAGGTCTTCCTTTTCCGTTGGTTCACCCCTCAATGGCTGCTGCGGCCAGCGCGCTGCAGCCGGCGCACCGCGCTGATCTGAAGCCAGGAGCCAGGTGCTTCCTCCTGGTTTCCCATGCGGGTGCAGGGCCCAAGCACTTGGGCCATCCTCCACTGCACTCCCAGGCCACAGCAGAGAGCTGGCCTGGAAGAGGAGCAACCTGGACAGAATCCGGCGCTCCGACCAGGACTAGAACCCGGTGTGCTAGCACTGCAGGCGGAGGATTAGCTTAGTAAGCTGTGGCGCCGGCCCTGTCTGTCTGTCTGTCTCACTGTCTAACTCTGCCTGTCAAATAAAAAAAAAAAATCTGAATAGAAGCCCTGTTTTAGGATCCTTAATTCCTCTTTCCTCCAAGCAGTTAATTTTTGTTGATACCATAAAAACAGCATTACAGAGGTCCCTTACTATTGTGAAAATAGCACTAAAAGAGAAACCAAGAAGTCAGGAGTGTGAAGAAACATTTGGGCTTGATGACTAAGTCCATTGTCATGATTGTCATAGTTCCTTGAATGTACTCATAATCAAAACTTACCCTGTTGTACACTATTTTTTATCTTTTTAAAATTTTTTATTTTAATTTTTAGTTTTTAATCAGATTCTGTGTGATTTGTAGATAAAATTCTAAGAACATATTTTCTCCCTCCCCCCTTTTATTAATTTTTTGAGATATAATACTTCAAATCTACATTACAGTAAAAAGGCTTAATAAATGCTTAACCAATTAAGAAATTTAACAAGTTAAAACCAGTAAGACCCTAGTTTAGTGGGAATATAGACAGCAGCTATAAACAATAATTGAATGGAAAAATGACCATTTGACCCATATACATTAAATTTTTTTGAAAGCTTTTATTTAATCTATATAAATTTCATAGTTACAGCTTTTGGATTATAGTGGTTCTTCCACCCATACCCACCCTCCCACCCCCAAACCATCCCACCTCCTATTCCTCTCCCATCCCATTCTTCATTAAAATTCATTCTTAATTATCTTTATTTACAGAAGATCAACTCTACACTAAGTAAAGATTTCAACAGTTAGCACCCTCACAGACACACAAAGTATAAAGTATTGTTTGAAGACTAGTTTTATTGCTAGTTCTCGTAGTATAGCTCATTAAGGACAGAGGTCCCACATGGGGAACAAGTGCACGGTGACTCCTGTTGTTGATTTAACAACTGACACTCTTATTTATGATGTCAGTGATCACCCGAGGCTTTTGTCATGAGCTGCCAAGGCTATGGAAGCCTTTTGAATCCACACATTCCAACATTATTTAGACAAGGCCATGATCAAAGTGGAAGTTCTCTACTCCCTTCAGAGAAAAGTACCTCCTTCTTTGATGGCCCCTTCTTTCCACTGGGATCTCTCTCAGTCGTGGCCTCGCTGCCGCCTGGGGCCAGATCACTGCTGCTTCGGGGCCCTGGCCCGTGTAGATGTTCAGCACTTAGCTTGGCCTCTGCCCACTGTGCCGAGGCTCCCCCTGCCCAGTTGTACCAACCAGAAGTTGTCCTGGGGAAGAGTTCCCGCCACCACCACTTCCCTGGAGTTACTTAGGTTTCCCGGGATCTCACTCACAGAGCTCTTTCATGTAGGTCATTTTTGCCACAGTGTCTTGGCTTTCCATGCCTCAGAAACTCATCAGCTTTTTAGCCAGATCTGAATGCCTTATGAGCTGATTCTGGGGCCAGAGTGCTGTTTAGGGTGTTATTTATGAGTCTGCTGTGTGGCCCATATATAGTAAATTTTAAAAAATCGGATCATTAAAACTGTACGTTAAACATGTGCAGTTTATTACCTGTCAGTAAAGCTGTTTTTAAAAAAAACATCAGGAATATACGTCATAGGTGGGCTGCCTCTTTGTAACTTAGAAGTCGCATTTCACTTTCCTGGCACAGTGTTGTTCTCTATAACAGGGATAAAAACTGGTTGTCCTACAACTTGTTGTTACCCTATGTTTATCTGAAACTCTAGTTTCTGTATTATGTTTCGTTGGCATTTTTCATTTTCTGTAGGTTACTGATTTTGTTGTACTTGTGACTAAAAGATATCAGTTAAGATATATATATATATATACACTATATTATATTATATTACATTACATTATATTACATTACATATAAGATACAAGATTTACAGGTAGCAACATACTAAAGTACCACAACTTAACAAATGTAGGGTTACCAGTTTTTGCTGAAAGAGTAGGAAGTTTTAGGATAATAGATGTTGCTTTGTAAAATATCCTTGTTCTATCTAAGTCAAGGAATTCCTACATGTTATAAAATAATTCTGATAAATGTGTTCTAAACAGTGTCCAAGTTAGATGATTGCTGCTTAATATGTTTTCCTGGTTACATTCACTGACTTCTGCGTTTCAGATTGGTGCATGGCTCAGTAAAACACAGATTACAGTGGGAATGTCCTCCTGAAAACCTTCCATTTGATCCTCTTCTTATTACTTTAGCTGAGGTAAATTTCTCTTTAATTTTTATAGACAAGTCTCTTAAAATTTTATTTTATAGCTTGGCAGTAAATGACATTTTGTACTTGGAAATAAGAAACAAACTATACATTACAAATATTTCCTTAATAAGGAATTAGTTGGTTAATCAAGTTTTATAAACATCAAATTAGTCTGTATAAAGATCTGTAAATAAGTGGGTAAAGTGTGCATACTTAATTCAAAAGATAATTATATAGAATTATAATGAGAAGGAAAATTGCTTTTTGTAGTCATCAAATGAGAACATCAGGGAGTAAAGCTTCACCTACATCTGACAATGGTAAGTGGTTGTTCTACCTCTGTACAACTAGCTGTGTTTCTTAGGGAAGTGATGATACTAACCTCTAGACGTCCTTTCGGAGAAATCTGGGACTCTGTGCTTTATTTGTAATCTTCAATAAACTATCATTGGGATGGTTAATAGAGTATTTTAAATAAGTTTGTATTCCTTATTCCTTTATATAATTTACCTGTTTTTAAAAGTGTTATTTATGTGATAGACACACACACACACACACACAGGGTTCCCATCTGCTGCTTTACTCCCCAGATGTCCACAAAGGCCAGCAGAGGCCGACTGTGGGAGCCAGGAACTCGGTCCATTTCTCCTGTGTGGGTGGCAGGAATCCAATTACTTGATCCATTGATCTTCTACCTTCCAGGGTATTCAGTAGTAGGCAGCTGGGGTTGGAAGTGGAGCTAGCACTGGAAACAGACTCAAGTACCCTGATGGGGAATGTGAGCGTCTCAAGCAACATCTTAACCATTGCACCAATGCTTGCTCAATATAATTTTTTTAAAAAATTGTTTATTTGAGAGATACAAAGGGAGACAGAGTTATCTTCCAGTGGTTTACCTGAAGTGCCCAGCGACGTAGCCAGAGTTAAGAGCTAGAAGGTAATCCAGGTCTACTACATGGGGAGCAGGAGTCCAATCACTAGAACCATCACTGCTGCCTCCCAGGTCTCAGTCAGAAGCTGCCAGTAGTAGCCAGAGCCAGGAATTGAACCCTGGAACTCCAGTTGGGGCACTGTGTCTTAACTGCTAAGGCTACCTGCCTGCTCCTAATTTAACATGTTATGGCAGGAGTTGGTGAAGTCTTACCTTCAAGTAAATCAATGATACATTTAGTGAATTTTACTCCTAGAATTAGAGGTTGAGAAATAATCAGTTTTCTCATGTTTAAACATTTAGTTACTTACCATTTTTTTAAGAGTTACACATTTTTTTTTTTGTAAGAAAAATAGGTAATGCCATGTTTATAGAATATGTCACCTAGTAATAGATAATCTAAGCAAGAACATCGAGTTTATTATTTTTTATTTAAGGAAGCACTTACCGGGAGTGGGCATTTAGACTAGTGGTGAAGATGCCTGTGTCGCATATCTGAATGCCCAGGTTTGATTTCTAGCTCCAGCTCCTGAACAACCTGCTGTGAGTGTAGACTCATGGAGGCAGCCGCTCATTGCCACCACCCACTTGAGAGACCTGGATTGGGTTCCCAGTTCCTAGCTCTGGCCTTTGCCAGCCCCAGCCATTGAGGCATTTGCTGACTGAAGCAGTGGATGCAAGCCTCTGTGCTGTCTTTCTCTCTCATCTCTGTCTCTCAAATAAGTAAATTTTGTGCCAGTCTGAATCCCAGGTGTTCCACTTCCAATCCAGCTCCCTGCTGATGTGCCTGGGAGGGCAGTGAACAGTGAAGGATGGCCCAAATGCTTAGGCCCCTGCATCTATATGGGAGACTTGCAGGAAGCTCCTCACTTTGGCCTGGTCCAGCCCCAGCCGTTGAGGCCATTGGGGAGTGAATCAGCAGAGGGAATAACTCTGTCTCTTCCTGTCTGTGGCTCTTTCAGGTAGATAGATAGATCTTTGGGGAAAAAAATAAATAAATAAAAGAAGCACTTCTTTTTCCTAATAAAGCTAGTTGGGAGGGCTGAGTTGAGAGAAAAGTGAAAAAAAAAATAGGCAGTTTTGCCTGTTGAAATTTCTTAATTATAATGAAACATTGAAATATCTTATTTCCTGTTTAGTTTTCCAAATACATTTAATCTCATAATTGGACTTCTCAGTTCCTACTGAAGACTGCCAAATTTTTTCAATAAGTCTTTGCTTTTCTTAATTCATGGCTCAGTTTGCAGAATTACTTTGATATTATAAACATGCACTTTTATCGAAGGCCTTTTGTGAAATTCAGTTTTGATTCAGTCTTTTAAACTTAGTATTAAAAATTAAAAATATTAGTGATGTGTGTTTAGTTAGATTTTAAACTTTAATCCTTTCCTACATGATACCAACCCATTTTTTTAAACAAATCAAAATTGGTGATATATTTAGATACATTTTCCAACTAATTATAAGCTACAGTGAGGACTTTTATTTGGGGGTATCTTTTTTTTTTTTAAGATTTATTTATTTGAAAGAATTAGAGAAAGAGACAGAGAGAAATCTTCTATCTGCTAGGTCACTCCCCAGATGACCACAATTCTTGCTGAAGCCAGGAGCCTGTAACTCCTACAGGCTCTCCAATATGGGTTCTGGGGCCCAAACACTTGGGCCATCTTCCACTGCTTTTGCAGGTGCATTAGCAGCGAGCTGGATCTGAAGTGGAGCAGCCAGAATTCCCGGTGGCACTGACGTGGACTGCCTAGTGGCTTAACCTGGTGTCATACAATGTTATCCTCTAGAGGAACCTTTAAAGGGACTCTAAATTTAGGCCACATAAAGTCAGTCTGTTGAAAACTTGTGCAAACACCAACACTTTATTTGTATTTGGTAGAATTTTAGCTTTCCCTTCTTATTTGGGGGAAGTAGTGACAGAAGAACCACTTACTGAAATTCACTTAAGCTGTTGACCTGGGAGTCTTCCTCTCTAAAATGGGTGTAATACAGGGTACTCCTGGGTTGATAGAACCTCTGTTTCAAAGTGATGCCCAAGTGCTGGCAGCATAGTTTTCAAAAGCATAATAGCATCAAGGAAAGGAAAAGTCTGGTCACTTTTTAGAGGCACATAGTTGCATCTAAAGCACAAAGTAATTGCAAATTAGTGTGTCTAAGCATGACTAACTCAATTTACAGATGAGTAGTCTAATTGAAGTTATTTTCTATTGCTATTGTTTTTTTTTCTTTTCCAAAAGTGCCAGGTAGACCTTTTATCTGGACTTACAGTGATTGGTTAAGTCATAAGAGTACTATTTAATTATTTCTAATGTATTTTGAGTAGAAGACATAATGAGAAATGATCTATACATGTTGCTTCCTGTTTCTATATTGCATCCTCTGCTAAAGATGGCATTTAAAAAATCTTAGAATGCTTTTTGTACATAGTGCAATATTTTCCTTTTAAATATCTTAATATAAAATACTTAACTATGAAGGAAATATATTTCAGAAACTGACCAAGCTGTAAAATTATTGTAAAGGTAGGTGATGCAGTAGTTATATGTTAATAATGGGGGTTATCAATATACATTTTAGAACAGCAGTGCTGGCCCCCCCTTGCTACTTTCTTTTCTTCTAGCAGTGTATGAAAACACATACAAAATATTTTTAGCCTAGTGAGTTTTTCTTCTCCTTTTTCTTTGTATTACTTCTCTGTTCTCCCATTTATTTCCTTGCTAGTTTTTTTTTTTTTTTTTAATTTTTAAAAACATTTATTTATTTGAGAGGCAGAGTTAGTGAGAGGGAGAGACAGAGAGGTCTTCCATCTACTGGATGACTCCCCAAATGGCCACAGTGGCCAGAGATGGGCTAATCGAAGCCAGGAGCTTCTTCTGGGTCTCCCACCTTGGGCCATGTTCTGCTGCTTTCCCAGGCCTTTAGTAGGGAGCTGGATTGGAAGTGGAGAAGCCAGCACTTGAACTGGTGCCCATATTGGATGCTGCCGCTGCAGTTAGAGGCTTAACGTACTGTGCCACAGCGCGGGCCCCCTTGCTCTTTTCCTTTCTTGCTTTCTTTTCTTTCCTTTTCCTTTTTCTTTTTCCTGCTATTTTGCTTTTTTTTTTTTTAACCCTTCTGTGAGTAGAGTGGTCCTTTCTCATGTATGTATTTTGTTTCTCAGTGTAATTGAAATTGTCATTAGTGAAATAATATTATTAAGAACACAATAATCAAACTTTTGAATTTTCAATTAAGCTAGTAATGATGCAATTTTATCTGTACTAGTGTAACAAATTTGGTACATAAATCATGTGTTTTTGTTCTCTTTGGTAGGGTCTGAGAGAGACTAAACATCCGTATACCTTTGTGTCCAAGGAGGGTTTTAAAGAATTACTTTTGGTCAAAGATGCGTCTGAGAAAGCCATGCCTTTGTTGCCTAGACTGATTCCAGTGCTAAAGGCGGCTCTGGTATGGCATTTATGTCATCGTACAGCTTTGTTATATTTAGCATATCTTATGCCTTTTTCCCCTCCAAATTATATGGGAAAGAGTCATTTACCTGTGATTTTGATGCCTGTGTAGAATTAGTATGTTCCAGTTATTCAGGGCCACAAGATTTTGTACTTAAAGGATATACGTAAAAGCACAAAATGTAAAAAAGGAGATTTTGAGTAATTAGAAAAACTAATGAACCTTAAAGCAGTCTGTGTATGCTAGGTAAATTTCATTTAATGCTCCACTCAGGCCAAAAAGTGGTTTTGTTTTTGTTTTTTATTTTTTATTTATTTTTTTTCTTCTACAAGATACAGACATCTCTTAGATGTCCTGCATTAAAGTTTGTTTTGCTTGTTCATAAGGCAGAATAAAAGAAAGGGAGAGACAGAGATCTTCGATCTGCTTTGTTCCTCCCTACGTGACTGCAACAGCTGGGACTGGGCCAGGCCTAAACTAGGAGCCTGGAACTCCATCCACATCTCTCATGTTGGTGGGAGTACTTGGGCCAATACCTGCTGTTTTTCCAGGCATATTGGCAGGGAGCTGCATCCAAATTGGAGCAGCTGAGACTCAAAACTGGGACTCTGGTGTGGGGTGCTGGCTTGCATGTAGCGGCTTAACTCACTGCACCACAAGACTGTCTTTTATTTTATAAGTTCTAGGTTTTGGTGATTATGTTCTATTTTTAAAAGCATAGTTTAATATATATATATATATATATATTTTTTTTTTTGCACAGACTAGCCCTTTTTCCTAACCCATCTTTCCTTTTCTCCTCTTCTCTTTGCCCCTTATCACTAACCAACCAACCCTATAGGTCCATTCAGATGATGAAGTATTTGAAAGAGGATTGACAGCTCTGGTACAGTTAAGTGCCATTGTTGGGCCTTCTCTAAATGACCATCTGAAACATCTGCTTACAAGTGTAAGTACTGAAAGATCAACGAATGCTTGTCTGTATGTATCGTGCGTCGTTCATCTCTTCAGGACTTTAGGGGTTCAAATTAATTGTTAATATGACTCCAAATTAAAAAAAAAAAGGCATTGTAACTAACAAATACAGAGATGGGACTTAGAAGCTCCTAAAGCATTTTGCTAGTGGACACAATATTTTTTTGTTGTTAATTGGAATGCCACATATATGCGCAGAGTTTAGCCTTTTAATAATATACAGTAAGCATATTTTGAGTGGATAATGAACAGTATGATATGCCATTGTTGATTAGCTGAAAGTAGGCAGCAGTGCTCTTGGTATATTTGTTAAAAAAGTCATATTTGTTTTCTTTTTTTGTTTCTGAGGTTTTCACTGGATCTGTAAATTGCATTAACTATGTACACTGAGAGACTGTGCAGTTTAAGGGGTTCCCAAGACAACACATTAGGTTTGATAATCTTCTAGAAGCACTGATGGAACACAGAAAACCTGTTTACTGTTAAGTTTATTAGAGCAAACAGGTATAGATTACTATCAGCAAAGGGAAGAAGCACATAGAGCAGGAACTAGAAGAGATTAGGCACAGAGCTTCCAGTCTTCTTTCCCAGTGGAGTTGTATGGATCACACTTATTTCTCCAGCAGTGATGTCTGGCAACATTCCTGGAGTGCTGCCAACTTGAGAAGGCCACCTGAGCCTTAGTATCCAGTGTTTTTATTGGGATCTATCATGCAGGCCTGTCTGCCTGCCTACAGGGTTGGCATTACTCTCTGGGTGTCATCGAGATACCCTGTAGCCCTTTACCACACCATAAATTACCTTGTTAATATGGATTATCTGAGGCTCAAAGACCCCAGGCTAACAAAAACTTTAAAAGTTATTGCTAGGGGTATGGAACAAACATTTCTGTAGGCAAGCACAGTGATAGATTAGAGTCCTGGCTGGAATCTTTCACAACTAAGATCTGTCTGCATTCTTCGGTATTTCAGAGCTAAGGTATGTATTTTTGATCATGATTCCACTGGTTGTTTTTGAGACCTTCATCTAAGAAACCCTAGAACTATATTCTTCACTTTATATTTTATAAATATAATACATCCCAGCAACCATCTGGCTGAGAAAGTAGAATCTGTCACAGAGGCTGTGCTGAGATTAGGAAAGGTAGTAGATGAAAATCTCACCAGGTATCAGGTGGGGAGGAGACATAGTGAGAACTGACTGTTGAACCTTGCCTTGTGAAATTTCTTAAGACAGAATAGAGAGAATCCTCGTAGATATTTCCTTGTAAGTTTTCAGGTCAAGGGTTGTGGCTGACTTACTATAAGAATTACAGTATAAAATGACTCATTTTAGATTGAGTCATTCAATCATTCAACTGTTTAACATCCATGTGTTGCTCTCTGCCCTCACATTTTGTGCCAGATATTATGCTAAGCACTGGAATGTAATGCTGATAAAAGCACACTTGTTTTCAGGCCCTGTGAACAGATTTTTTTAGGTGGGGGGGCATGGAGGGGAATGTCCAAATAAGTAGCAAGGATATCAACTGAGGGTTGGAGTGAAGGGGAACTGATTAGAGAAAAGGAATCACATTGGATTCTTACCCAAACTTAAAGTCAAGCAAGGACTTGAACCTGTGTTTCCTAAATAGTCCCTCCCACTGTTTAAGGGGCAAGGTCAGAATAGCCACTAAACTATGCATTTGTTTTTATTTTTTTCCCCTTTCGGAGTTGAAGGATTGACTGGAATGGGCTTGTCAGCACTTGGAGAATATCTAGATAGCACACTGGCCTTCAGGTGCTTATGGTGTCACTGTAGAGGAGAGAGCCCTGGAAACAGGCCACGTGATGGTAGTTCCTGTTCTTTGAGCCATTCCCTGTGAGCCAAGCATGCCTGAGGATGCCAGTGAGGTGCTGTCAGGCTCCCTCCTTACCTCACCCCCATCTGCTATTCTCTTCAGCCAGAAATACTTCATTTTCATCTGTGTTATACACTTTTGCACTAATGTTTATCGGAAAAATGGTTTTTTTTTCTAGAAAGATGTTTTTTTTAAGATTTAATTATTTATTTGAAAGAGTTAGAAGGAGGGGCAGAGAGAGAGAGAGAGAGAGAGGTCTTCCATCGCTGGTTCACTCCCCAATGGACTGCAACGGCTAGAGCTGGGCCAATCCGAAGCTGGGAGCTTCTTCCAGATCTCCCACACGGTGCAGGGGCCCAAGGACTTAGGCCATCTTCTACTGCTTTCCCAGGCCATAGCAGAGAGCTGGATTGGAAGTGGAGCAGCCAGGATTCAAACAGGCACCCATATATGGGATGCTTGCACCACAGGCCGTGTCGTTACCTGCTATGCCACAGGGCCGGCCCCCAAAAAAGAATTTCAAAACCAGTCACTGAACTTCTTCTATACCACTTATTTTTTTCTTCTATGCAAAATACTCATAAATCATACCGTTTCTGAACTTGAAATGTATGGCTGTCCAATGACTATAGGACAGTGATTCTTAGACTTTAAGAAGGAGGAAAAAAACCCACCTGGATATCTGCTAAAAATGCAGAATTGTGCTGCTGCCCTGAAATTCAGGTTAAGTAAGTATAAGCTGGGATCTAGGAATCTACATTTTTTAACAGGTATCTCAGGTGAGGTGATTCTGATGCTGCTGGTTCATACATCTGCCTGTGGACCCTTGTTATAGGGCAGAGGTGGGGAACCATTTTATGCTAAGGCCATTTGCATATTTCTAACATCATTCATGGGCCATACAAAACTGTCAACCTAAAATTAGCCTGCCACAGATCTATTGAGTTTTGAGTCCCACCTGCAGTTTCCTTGGCAAAGCCAGACTAATTTTGCAGGTCTTATACAGCCCCATGGGTCGGATGTGTTCCCCATGCTACAGGGTAGTGCAGTGTAAATGAAGCGACCTGAAGGGCTGTAGGGAGACAACTTCTTGCCTGTCCTCAGGGAATTGATAGGCCCTATGTGTGCTGCCTTCTAGCTGCCTTCCTCATGTTTTTATCTTTCTGGCAGTCCTTAAATAGGGGTTGGGAGTCTCTTTTGACCCTGCCTAAACTTTGGATGATTGTCTAAATGGCCCTGCTCTTTAATGAAGTGAAGTACTGCAGGGTTACTTCCATGCCTGGGAGGAAGAAGAACCAGAAGCTGACTTTATATGATTGGTTTATGTGTTTGCTGAATGACTAGTCTTTGGGCCCATTGTACCCACATGGGAGATCCAGAAGAAGCTCCTGGCTTCAGCCTAGCCCAGCCCTGACTGTTGTGGCCATTTGGGGATTAAACAGCGAATAGGGGATCTCTCTTTCTCTGTGAAACTCTGCCTTTCAAATAAGTGTTTACATTTTTTTACATTAATACCAATGCATATGTATGGGCTGTACAGCAGCATTTCAATACATGTATATAATATGTACTGATCAGGATAATCAACATTTCCCCTTCTTTTACATCACTTTGATTAGAGACTGTGGAGCTCATCTATTTGCTCAAAAAGTACTTGGTGGGTGATATTCAGCCATAGTCAGCCAACTGTGCTATGTAACATGAGGAACTTATTCCTTCCATCTGTCTCGGCTTTGGTACATTACCTAAACTCCCTTTATTCTGCCCTGACCCTTCCGACCTCTGATAAATTAAGCAGACACAGATAGGCAAACACTGTATGTTCTCTCTCATTTGAAGAAGCTGCAACTCTGATCACAAACTAGGGACTGATAGGGGTTGGGAGTCTCTTTAGACCCTGCCTAAACTTTGATGATTGTCTAAATGGCCCTGCTCTTTAATGAAGAGAAGTGCTGCTGGGTTACTTCCACGACTGGGAGGAAGAACCAGAAGCTGACTTTATATGATAGGTTTATGTGTTTGCTGAATGACTAGTTCTTGCCTGGGCTTCATCTGTATTTCCAAAGTGGAATCCTGAACAAATCTTGCCGTAGCTGAAAGGTTTTTGACTGTGGCTGAGGTAATGCAGACATCTGGAGTGAACACTTACAGGTTAGGCTTGCTTACAGGAATGGTTCTTTGTCTCTATTTCTGTGATTCTGTCCTCATTTACCTTCTGTCTCCCTTTTTTTAAAAAAATTATTTATTTGAAAGTCAGAGTTACAGAAAGTGAGGAGAGGCAGAGAGAGAGAGAGGGGTCTTCCATCCACTGGTTCACTCCCCAATTGGCCTCAATGGCCAGAGCTGCACTGATCCAAAGCCAGGAGCTTCTTTCCAGGTCTCCCACGTGAGTGCAGGGGCCCAAGGACTTGGGCCATTTTCTACTGCTTTCCCAGGCCGTAGTAAAGAGCTGGATTGGAAGTGGAGCAGCCAGGACTAGAACTGGTGCCCATATGGGATGCCAGGGCATTAACCCACTGCAACACAGTGACGGCCCCTACTGTCTCCCTTTCTAAGCAAAGTTCTACCTTGCCAAGTGAAGCCCATTTGGGACAACCCCTTTGAGAGTCAGTATTGTGTTGTCTTCTGCCTGTCACTGTTAGTGCACTGGTCACAGAAATGCTCCATTTCGTGTTTGTGTGTGTGTGTGTGAGAGAGAGAGAGAGACATTGCTCTCTTGTAGGAAACATCTGTTTTACAGGCTTAGCTTATTAACATAGTTCTACAAGGGCTCTTGCAAATTATAAAAGGGAAAATTGTGTTATTTCATAGAAAACCAGATAATATAATATGGAAGATTGTGTGGAATTAGTATTACTTGATAATGTAAATTACTGTGTATTGTTTTTAAACAAATATACTGTCATATCTATATTATGTGAATTACAGTGAGATGTTTCCTAAAAGAACTCTTGCAATCCAAAATGAAGGCAAACTTATGGAATCTTATTTATGGTAAACATTGTTAATTTTATAATTCATATCCTTTTTTCTCTCCAATCTTTTTTTAAAAGCTTTCCAAGAGACTGATGGACAAGAAGTTTAAAGAGCCAATCACCAATGCATTACAAAAGCTAGAACAGCATGGTGGAAGTGTAAGTAAGACATGTATGTTTATTTTTTTCCCTACTATTAGTCATATTGAAAAATGGACTATATATTTAATGTACATAATCTCATAGATGCAAATAACCATACAGGAAATTGTTTTTATTTTTGGAGCTTGGGATTTCTGTCTTGCCCAGGTCATGCAATTTTTAAGTACTGGGGCTTAGACTTAGCTTATGTAAATCCAGGCCCTTCCTTTCACTGTGCTTGCTGTGTGGTACAACTTTAGTTTTATTGTTTTTTCTTTAAAGTTTAGAAAAGGATTATCTTACAGTACTCATTGAAAAAGTTCTTTTTTCCCAAAATTCATTTACCATCTTTTCCATCTGAAAATTTAGAATGCATAATCATAGATTAAAATAATACACTATTGTATCTGTAACTTCATACATATTTCTGTGTGTGAACACACACACACACATCCTAGAATAGTTCAGTTCATTCTAACTTAACAAGGTGCAAGAATGGGGTATATCATTACCGTATGGTATCAAATAACTTAGTTGAATGGTCATTTGAAAGAATTTAGGATGATCTAGTCTTAGAGTCCTAAAAATATTTCCATAAACTAGTCTTGTTTTAGAGATTACATTTAATCAGGTTTTAATGATAGGTTTGCACATATTTTTTTGATAGGCAGAATTAGACAGTGAGAGAGAAAGGTCTTCCTTTTTCCATTGGTTCACCTCCCAAGTGGCCGCTACGGCGATCCGAAGCCAGGAGCTTCCTCCTGGTCTCCCCTGTGAGTGCAGGGCCCAAGCACTTGGGCCATCTTCCACTGCCTTCCTGGGCCACAGCAGAGAGCTGGACTGGAAGAGGAGCAACTGGGACTAGAACCCGAGTGCTGGCGCCAGAGGCAGAGGATTAGCCTAATGAGCCGTGGTGCCTGCCAACACATAATTATCTTAACATTTGGAGAACTAAGTTTCATTTTAGGTACTGTATAAAGGAATTTAAGAAATTTAACTTGTTTAAACTTTTACAGAATTAACTAATTTGACCAAGTTCAATGACTTTTTACATCAATTATATTCTTTCCATGAGGAATGCCTAGGCTAAAGTTTGTGAAGAGGAAGTAAGTTCGTAAGCTTACTAGGGAATGAATTTTGTTAGGTTGGGTCCTAGATGGAGATTTAGCACTCAGTTGGTTGAGGAGATGTGTGGAATATTCCCTAGCTAATTCAATGTACCCTCTTCCTGTAAGTGTGCTTCTGAGAAATTTAATACAAAAATTTTTGCCCTTTCTTCTCCTGTGATTTAAGTAAACAGATGCTAAATCACAAGAACACAATTTCTCAGTCTGAAGTTCTCCTTAGTTGCTTTAGCACATCTTGTAGCAGTATAGAAAATGAGACAAATCAAAAGGGACAGGACCAGTGAATTTTCCTAGGTGTGTGTGTGGCAAGGAGAGTCAGCATGTTGAAATTTGGAGGGGGAATTCGAAGGCTATAGTTGAGCAGTCCTGGCTGTCAGACAACAAGTGCTTCTTTAATTGCTTCTCAGTCTCATTGCTTTGGATCTTGCCAGAATAGACTACTGTATAGTTACGAGAGCTGTTTGGTATTATGTTCTTCACACTTTTCAATTACTGTAAAATTATGGAGCACTTAAGGAGAGGTAAGTTGATTTAATTGTGATACTTTCTCTTGTTCATTACTTGGTAATCCTTTATGAAATTAATGAATGCTTTTCTAAAACCTTAAAGGTGTACACATCCATCATTTTCTTTAAATGTTAGAAATGAACGTTAAATGTTGACATTTTGGCCAGTGCCGCGGCTCAATAGGCTAACCCGGCACACCGGGTTCTAGTCCCAGTCGCCCCTCTTCCAGGCCAGCTCTCTGCTGTGGCCCGGGAGTGCAGTGGAGGATGGCCCAAGTGCTTGGGCCCTGCATCCGCATGGGACACCAGGAGAAGCACCTGGCTCCTGCTATTGGATCAGCACAATGCGCCAGCCGTAGCGGCCATTGGAGGGTGAACCAACAGCAAAAGGAAGACCTTTCTCTCTCTCTCTCACTGTCCGCTCTGCCTGTCAGAAAAAAAAAAAAAAAAAGTTGACATTTCACACTTAAGGGTTCTGCATATCATAATATTGGATAGGTTCAACTTCCGGGTAAACAAAAATCTCTGTTAATGTCACCAGTTCACAAATGTTTTTACCTGCCTTAAGTGGATGCATTCTTATACAGTTACTAAAGAAATAAAGATAAGAATTTGTTATCTGGCAGGTACTTGGTGTTAGAACTCATTTAATCTTCTCTATAATTCTCAAAGGTAGATTTTGATGTTTTCATAAGGATTAAGGATTAAGAAACTAGGATGGAGAAAACTGACTGCTAGAAGCCAAATTCAAATACTGATTATTTGACTCTGAAAAACAAAGGTTTTTTTGTTGTTTGCTTTGTTTAACTCAGGAAAAAAAAAAAAAAACTCTGCTTATTGCATCATTTGTTTTGAGTTCTGGATATTTTTTAGGCATTCTTCTGCAAACATAATTAGGGAAACTTGGAATGACACTAATGATGGTACATTATTTTCTCTTAACAGGGAAGTCTTATGATCATCAAATCTAAAATCCCAACATACTGCTCCATATGCTGTTAAATAAGGAGCCAACAAGTCGTCTGTCTGGTGACAGGTATCCATCACTGACATTCGGGTACCCATGGAACTTTATTCAGTTCAGTTTATTTTGTAAATCACAGCTACCATTTTTTGTTTACTAATAGTAAGAAGGGACTATGCAATCCCCACTGAATCAAAGTAAAAGGTACTCATAACAAGTTAATGGAAAACTGAAATTTCTAATCATTTAAGAAACTTTAATCACATGGATTGGTATATATTTTCTAGTTCCTTTTTATTTATATAAAAATAAGCACACAGCTACAAACTGTTTAATACAGACTTTACATTTCTTGGATCTTTACCAAGGCTATAGAAATTGAAAATAGGGACAAACGCCTGTGAATTCACAATTACTTGTAAATATTTTATAATAGAATGTTTGGAAAATTTTCTTATTTAAAAGAGTGTATAAATTCTGTTACAAGTATGTTGATAAAATTACCTAGACTTTAGGTTTTAATTGTATTTCAGTAAATGTTATTTTTACATTTCATAACCTAAAAATACTGATGTACAGATATATTCAGAAATTACAACCTTAAAAACTCAAGTATGAGGATTTAGTGATTTTTCTTGTGCTTGCTTGAATTTAACAACTTGGTTTTTTAAAGTATGACTTTCAGAAATAGTTCAGAATTTCGATGTCATGGAAGCTATAAATCATTCCACAGAAGAGACATGGAGGATGAGAAAGACAAGACAAAAATGAGATCTTTTATCTTAGGGGAATAGGGACTTGAATAGCTACAACTATCCTTTGAAAGGGATGGAGACAAGAGACCACTTGCCTATTTGGGGGCAGCAGGTGCGCCAGAGACCGCCTTCTCCTGCATGACCACATGGCAAGTCTTATTTCAAATACAGTCGCAAAGGTGTAATTTGAAAGAATACAGGTACTTTCTGAGGAGTTACAATGCAGAAATGCTACGGCTGTTCCTTCTGGCCCACTCTTGTCACATCCTCAGATAATCACGGCTACGCCAGTTGCTTACCTGCTCTCCAGTCAGTGCCACCCAAAGACACACACAGTCTGGAAAATGCCCTAAGAGCAAAGTAATATTTTGAAATCTGGTAATAACAGTCTGTTAGAATAAAGACCTAAACACAGGAGAGTTATAAACATTTTATTTGCTTTTATTTTTCCTGTTTGAAATACAAAATGTGCACATTGGGTTTTCACAAACACGCGATGGCAAATTTCAGTGTACATGTATTGTACTACTCTTAATGTCTACACTGGTGATAGCAGGGCAGCTTTCAACATCCTATCTTTACACCAGAATAGATACCTGATTTAATTGTTGCAAAGACAGTCGCAAATTTCTTCCTCCTGTAGCCTCTTGGTCTTTGTGATATTTCTACAAAACAGGGAAAATGTATGTATCTTGTTTTGGCAACTTTACAGTTTTGGCTTAAGATCATTATGAGCAATCTGAATTGCAGGAGTTTTTTGAGGAGCTAAATCCTCATGTAATACAGATGTGTTATTCAGTACTTACATTCATTTTCTACTAAATCTTGGTAGTAGCTCTCAGTATAATGGAATCACTGGTGCATTCAGAGTGATTTTTGCTTTGTTCCTTGTAGTTATTGGGATAGTCAAAGTTCCTTTGTCCCTAAATGGCTGGAATGTGAACTTGCTATGAGAAGGTTGGGGGAAAAGGGGATGGATTTGGAATTAGTGATGTTAAGGACCCCTTGTTAATAAACATCAATTACCATGTACTGGAGGACAGATATCCTGACCCTTTGCATATGTCTGTAAACATCCTTACATTGTTTCACACCTCCTTGAACTTCCACTTAATGACACAATAGAAAACATCCCATAAGACTAAACAGATCTGAAATTCTATACATTACGTAGGCCTTGGCTGTAATGTGTATTATGGAAAATTAAATGCTTATTAAAATAACTTGTTAGGCATATGCTGACATCTGGTAATAAACTAATTTGTTAAATGTTATAAAAAATGCCAGATAATGTCTAACAGAAAGCAGCAAATCCATAGAAATTGGGACTATGTGTTTAGTTTTTATAGTTTTCTTGACCTAACATATATAAGTGGGATTACAGCATACAAACATGACAATAAATGTAATTTTGGAAATTAAACGCAGATGTCTATTTTAGAAAACCATTTAAAATCCTAGGACTGAATACATACAAATGAGTAGCAAAAAACACTAGTATGTTAAAATCATTGATATGTGAAAGCCTCAATAATCCCATGGCTAAAGAATCAATACAACTATATGCCAGATTCTATTACTTTTGAATATTCACGGAGTATGAAATGAGTTAGAACATCCCATGAACTCAGTGACATTATGAAAAGGATGCAAATTTATAACTGGAAAACTTAAATCTTTTGGGAACTGCTTTATAGTAAAACAAAGCTTATTTGCATAATATGCCTCAGTGTAAAAGCTGAGCAATCTATGCTAAAAGTGGTTAGCTCCAGCTTTGTGTGGTGAGATAGTTCACATTTGTCTGTTCAGTTGAGGATCTATTTGAAAGTTAAATCACATTTTCAAAGAGTTGCATGGAGCGCATTATGTTTTCATCCTGTAAGAGATAAACAGGTTAAATTCAGCATGCACATAATGGAAAGAACACTATTCTGCACCTAACTATTCCTCCTCCCACCAACCTCCTATGCCAGAAGCTCAGGCACTAATTTATGTTGGCAAACATAAATGTCATTCTGTTTGCCACATAGTAATGTTTTTTTCTGCTTTTCTTTAAATCTTACTTTTTCAAAGTATAAGGCAGAATTGACAATCTGAGGCATAAAATGGGTAACTCAAAGTAGATGAAAATTTTGGGATTCTAGGTATATCACAGGCCAGATCACACAGAATTTTGTACAGGTGCAAAGAAACAGTTTGTATGTGAGCTATGCTCTAACTTCATGAGGAAGAGAGTTGGGGTAAGGGAGGAAGATTTGTGAATCCGGAGGAAACATTCATATTAATCATAGTTCTCTGTATATCTGCTAGTTATAGCAATTTGTCCTTTTAGAACCTCAAAAAAAAAATGGAATGTATTGGTTGGGAGAATCCATTGGCTGTGTTTACTTTAGTATATTCCTTAGAAATGATCTAAGAGGACAGTGGGGGACACTTGCCAATTGGATGTAGATGACACTGAGCTGTTTATCTACACATCAAGTTAAAAAAAACTAGGTAATTTAACACTAGTTTCCCAAATAGCAGGTAATGGCTTTTTCCTCAAGAGAATTTTTCCATTCTGTTTTTTTGTGACTGAAAGAAATTACTTGGTCCAGCTAAAAAGCCATTTCTTGTCCACATACACTAAAGCAGCATTTCTCTGACATAAACTATAAACTTTGCTTGTGATACATACTTGTCCGTAGGGGTTTCTAACTCCGTGGAGATATGACAGATAATATATAGAGTCTATTTTCAGTTCTTGGAACGAATAAGTCCCTTCTTCCATATGTGTTTTATCCTTGATGATGAATACCCTAAAGGATTTTGAGGGTAAAAACAGGACATGCGCAACTTTTTTTTGGTCTATAGGGCTTCCCACACAGATAGTCAGCACTCTCTGATGTTGGTTGGTAGACAGAATTGGCCTTGTTTTCAGGGTGTGGGCGTGTAGCCCCTGTTTTAATATTATCTCCCATGGTCTTTATATTTTGATTAATTCATGACGGCTAGCTGGCGATACTCAGTCTAGCTGTTAGGAACGCCAAAGTGACAGTTTTTACTCTCATTACTTACTTTTTGGCAACTTTCGATGAACTCATCAATGGTAACAACCCCATCTTTATTTTTGTCCATCTTCTGTTCAGGAAGAAAAGAGTACAGTTTTATTCAGACGTATGCCTTGCTCCCCTCACACTAACTCAGCTGCTTGTTTGCACAGGATCTGCTTCACACAGGAACCGATACTTTCTTAGAGACAAGACGCACATGGCAACATTGCTTTCAACTATTCCCTTTTCAGTGTGATGTGGTACAGTCACTCTACACTGGGCAAAATCCTGCCTTCTAGCATATGACAGCTCAGGCAGAGATTTGGTTTTCTCTTCTGCAAAATGAGGCTCATTGGGAATTACAACCCCACAGGGTTCTTGTGAGAATTGAATGAAAGTAAAACTTGTGAAATAAGAGAATCACAAAAGGATTCACTTAACGATACTCATGGACCACTTAGTTTATATGGTGAATGTTGTGAGTGTAGTTATTAGAATAAAATCAGAACCAAAATTATTAGAATAGTATAGCAAGCTTCCTATTGTTTTATTCCTTTCAGTAATACTTTTTAGTCATTGTGGTACTTCATAGACATCAAGACATGCGCCCTTAATTGGACCCTTTCCCTGACTTCTGCTTTTGTTCCTACCTGGAAAAATGTCTCGACGTGTTGTCTGGGGGCATCTTCTTTGAGGACAGGATATGTGCATTTGCCCATCATATCATATATTGCTTTCATTATATCAAGCATTTCCTGAAAAGAGGCACTCACAATGAGACAGTACATAGTGTATAAAGAAACCAAAGAAAAAAATATTTCAAGTCTTTTTATAATTTTTCTTTGATTCATTAGGTAATTGGTTGTTCCAAAGAAAAGATAGTAAGTAGCTTTCTGCCTTAAAAGCAGCAGAAGTAGAAAGTAAGAATCAATTCAAATCTTGGTTTTAAAGTGAAGCAAATTCTCACATATGTAACATTTTCAAGAAAAGAATATTCTGGTTTAATATTTGAGTTCCCATAGAGTATCTTTGTTTCATTGAGTTAATTTATATGTTGACTATCAATTTTCATTTACTGACAGTAAAATATACATCATACATTAAGAGTAAAATAAAGACTAAATAAAGCAAACTTCTGCTTATAATTGAGGAGTTCAAAACTCATTAGGATTCTCATTGTTGTTTTTTTTTTTCCACTCAGGCTTTAACTAAAGAAGTCTTTCATGAAGACTAGTGAAAATATTATGACACCTGAGAACAAACACCTTGACTTTTTAAAGAGTAAAACAAAAATTAGTTGGTGCCTTGTTATTTGGAATGTTACATGAGTAAAAATATTGAAATACTTAATTATCAGATTTATTGTTTCCTTCATATTGAAGTTTCACTTAAAAGGCTTCTGTATTAGGTTGATTTATATGTTTGTATGTGTATATATATGTGTGTGTATTTATACACACACATACTTTTTAGAGTATTCTCATAAATTATAAAGTAGTGTTGATTTTGTAAAACCTTGTAAGGTATTTTGAGTATAGGTAAGTAACAAGCACTTTGATACAATTCATGCTGTGTGGTACCTATAAGTAGTAAGCAGAACATGTTTGTGTTAATCATAGAGTTCAAAAGGAATTTAAGGGACTATAAATAGTATTTCTGAAGCTCTTGGATGTTAAATATTCATGGTATACCAATATGTAAGAAACATTAACTATTCAGGATATGCCCTATTTGCATGTACACTTAATATTCATGAGGTCTTCTGAACCCATTGGTGATACCCATTCTGGCCCCATAGATCTCCTGGTCACAAAGCATAAATAAAACCTGTGACTATTTATCAAGCTATAGGTGTGATCAGGTTCACTTGTCTCTGTCTCTGTAATAGAGCAGCCACAGACCATTAGCCCTGCAATACTTGTTTTCTGTGAGGCCCCTTGGTCAAAATTTAGCTGTGGGGAAAGCTAGTGATGGAAAAAGAAAGGCCATATGAATAGTGAACCAGGATTTGGGTGGTGGAGTCTTTCAACCCTACCTTCACCCTATTCAAAGAGAGGTTAACTTATCCCATTTCTTTCCCTTTGTTCTTTGACTGTTTCAAGTTGATTTAGCCAACTCTGTGATAGGAGCATCTTAATTCGGTATGTGAACCTTCTTTCTTGGATAGCCAACCAGGAATCATATTTGGGAATTCTACAATTGCAGCAGGTTGCTCCACTAGGCACAGGGTCATAGCATCATCCATATGATAGTGAAATTGTTTCCATATGGATGCCATCATAAAGGGAAAAGAAAACAATTTCAGGTCAAGGATTCTAATAGGGTGGGATGTATTTTCTTCCTGCTTGACTCCAACCAAAGACTTTCTTCCATTCACAGTATTATGAAGATGCCAGTAGATACAAGTTTTTGTGTGTGTGTGTATTTTATATAAAGGTGGTGTCAAAAATATTCATGGAAAAATGGCATTAAAAGATAATGTGAATATTGAAGCCTCCTTGTATTTATGTTGGAAATTCACCATAAATTATACCTATCCATTCCAAAGTTTTTATATATCTTTCACTGCCACATAAAATGTTGTAGATTTCCTAAAAAAAAATTCAAGTTAATACTTGCAATTGCTTACTATTTTGAAGTTAAACAAAAACAGTGAGCATAGCTATTTTAGTGAGGCATCTCTTACTTCTTTAGTGATGTAGCCGTCTTTATTTATGTCATACAAATTAAATGCCCAGTTGAGTTTTTCTTGAACTGTCCCCCGGAGCAAAATGGAAAGACCTTTGATGAAATCCTAAAAGGAAATAAAAGTGAAAAAACAATTCGATATGACATTTCTTAAAAAAAAACTGATAAAATCTTCCACATGAAACACGGTCACAACACATTGAATTTTGTACATTTTAGCAAAATGATGAATGTGTTCTTGGTTGTCTCTGAGATGCATTTTTTTTTTTTTAAAAGAAAATCAGTGGTGAGTTGAATCCCCAGATGCAGAACCTGTGGATGTGGAGTGCTGACTATATTTAGATCATTCTGTTACTATTGAAAATGAGATCTTTTAGTCTATATACTCCAAATTTAGTTATGTTTCCATATGTGAAAGCTATCAATGTTTATATAACTTGTCCCTTGCTGATTTACTGAGTATTCCTATTGTATGTTGTATTTACTCCTGGGATTTTCATGAATGCAATCATGAAAATTTATTTTCTGCAAATAAATTTATTTTTACCCCTAATTTTTGTTTATTTTCCTTTACCTAATTGTGTGGTCTAATACCTCTAGAACAATGTTACATAATAACAATAGATTATTCTTAATTTGTTCCTGAACTTAATGAGAATATATTCGTGTTTTTCCTTTTAACAGGATGTCGACTTTGATGAAACTAAAATAGTATACAAGGATTTCCGTTTTCTTGAAAAAATTTATCAAGAATGGCCATTGACGTTTTCTCTTTAGAAATGGAAAAGCGATTATCAAATTTACATAGAATTGCCAGGTAGTCCAAATTAATGAAAAAAAGTTGGAGGACTTATGTCCTAATATCAAAACTTAGTGTACAGAGTTACAGTAACCAGAACAATGTGTTACTGGCATTATAGCAGTGGAATAAAATTGAGAATCTTGATGTAAACCTAAACATCTGTGGCCAATTGATTTTTAATAGCAGTGCCAAGACCACTGAATAGGGAAATCACTGTCTCTTCAACACATTAGTATTGCAGAACTGGATAACCATATGGACTGTACTTCCCATCTTCATTCAGGATGGAATACAGAGTAAGAACATTTCACAAGAAAGCAATAGAGAATTCTGTAGGCAGAAAGAAGCTCGTGAGTCAAGAGAAGAAAGCAATTCTCTAGGAAGGAATTGCTCCCTCCTGACAGAAGCCACTGCTGAGCCCTGAAGTCTTCATTAGACCAGCAACAAGAAAGTGTCACTAGTGACCGAAGTGAAAAGTTTCAGTGGAGTAGAGGGGCAGAAGAGTGGTTTCTAGCAGAGAACACTTATGGGCTGATCCTCCTAAGAATAGTTGATCCAGAATTCATGTTGATGAGTGGAGCTATGAAGAGAGGTCAGTTTCCTAAGCTGACAAGGAGGAAGAAGGAGAGACAGAATTCTCATCCATTGGTTCACTACCCACATGCCTTAACAGCTTGATCTGATTTTTGGTCAAAGTTGGGAGCCAGGAACTCAATCCATGTTTCCCATGCAGGTATTAGAAACTCAATAACGTAAGCCATCATAACTACCTCCCAGCAATCTGTCAGAAGCCACAGCTGGAAATTGAAACAGATACTCTGATGTAGGCTGTGGGCATAAACTGCTAAGCTAAATGCCCACTCCTTAAAATATAGCACTTTTAAATAAAGTGAACTATCGTTTACCTTCCTAGTAAGCCCCCAGTTTCCATGTGTTATTCCCAGCTGTACTGTGGACACATACTCCATCTGTGGTTCTACTGATGGATCCATGACCTCAACAAAGCCAGAGAATCCAGTTTTATTCCTTTGGCCAAGGCCATTGATTCTGACTGGCATCTGACCCAACCCAGTCTAAGACTAACAGTGATCCTCTGGACTCTCGGGCTCTTCTTAGGTTTTCTAGAACACACATATATCTTTCCTCCCCTGTTCAAAGGAACAGTCAGGAAGCCTGCAAGCTGTTGGCATTTTCTTAACCGTAAGGGTTGGAAGGGAGCTGTGGCACAGTGGGTTAGGCTGCCTTTGGAGAGCCTGTATCCCACGTCAGAGTGCTAGCTCAAGTCCTGGTTACTCTACTGCTGATCTGGCTCTCTACTCTGAAGTTCCTCTGAAGCAGTGGGTGATAGCTCAAATTCCTGAGTTCCTGCCACCCATCTGGGAGTCTTTACTGGAGTTCCTGGCTCATCCCTGGCTGTTGCAGCCATTTAAGGGAATGAACCAGTGAATGGCAGATCTCTCTCCCTGACTTCACCCGCCCTGCCTTAGGGTGGGAGGAAGGGAGACAGAAAGAAAAGAAAGATTCAGTAGAGAACCATGCATGTATGTAGTCTATGTCTAATTTTATGTTTAGATAGTTTCATACGAGGTTTTTTTTTGTTTTGTTTTTTGTTTTTTAAAATTTTTTGACCGGCAGAGTGGACAGTGAGAGAGAGAGAGAGAGAGAGAAAGGTCTTCCTTTTGCCGTTGGTTCACCCTCCAATGGCCGCCGCGGTAGGCGTACCACGCCGACCCGAAGCCAGGAGCCAGGTGCTTCTCCTGGTCTCCCATGGGGTGCAGGGCCCAAGCACTTGGGCCATCCTCCACTGCACTCCCTGGCCACAGCAAAGAGCTGGCCTGGAAGCGGGGCAACCGGGACAGAATCCGGTGCCCCAACCGGGACTAGAACCCTGTGTGCCGGCGCCGCAAGGTGGAGGATTAGCTTATTGAGCCACGGCGCCGGCCTTCATATAAGTTTTTAAGGTTTAGTTTCTATGGCATGGGCTAAATTTGAATGGGGTAAACTTCCACATTGAGTGACCTACTAAAAATATGTGAAATACACTATCAAGTACCAGCTGAAGTTTATATCTGATTGGAACTGATAAAAGATATTAAAATGTCTGAAAAATAATAAATATATTTTTCAAGATCTAACTATCATGAAAGAGAGATACCTAAATTAATAAATTACTGTATGGGTAATTAGTATCTAGGAAGGTGATTTTGGCAACATTAAATTAGAAGGGCACTCTGGTTTAATCTCACCATTAAAAATTCATTACTTCTTAACCAAAAGATATTTAATAAACATACTTTTGTTCATAATCTTGGAACTTGGTATAAAAATGCAGGAAATTGTCCCTGGAAAACCTGATATCCCTATTGTTTTTCATGATACATGACTATAGTGCATATGAGCATAAATTATATAGATCACATACAAAAATACATGTAATTATATATTACACTGTATGTATAAGGTTATATACACTTTTCCATATCACTGGAAATCTATTGCGACATCTAAATACATGTTCAGTTGAACCATATGAAATTTCTGATATTTAGAAAAGCCAAAGTAGAAACTTCATATAGTTTAAACTAATAACATGATCACAATGGCTTTTGAAAATTTTGAACCAGAAACCACAAGCATTACAGTTTAAGTGACAGCCTGGTACACACACATTCATACATATAAACATACACACTATTATTATTACTCTGATAAAGCCATTTCTCTTCAGTTATTTATTTTACATATTCTGGTCATTAATCTCTAATTTCACCACCTACTAATGGTTGCAATCTGAAATTTGCAATATTGCTTGGTTATATGGATGAATCACAATTTATCTACCTACTACTTCCTATTTTTAGATATGTAAATTAATTTTTCTTTTATTATAAATGATGCCATGGTAAACCTTTTCCTGTCATTTTGACTGACTTCATTGGAAAAATGTGGAATTACTGGGGTATAGGGCCTGGGAACACTAAAATCCAATGGTAGTGATTACTACATTTGTTTAGGGATCCTGGTTAATATCTGTTCAGTTTCCAAAAACCAAAATCTCTCCCCCTTCCAGACAGTATTCCTAGATATTTAACTGTGTACCTTGTATTAGCCAGTGCCAATGCCTAACACATTTCACATCAGCCTCACATACCACAGGGGATTTTTTGTTGTCTTAATGGTATAGAAGGAGGCTCAGAAAATAAGTAACTGAGCCAAGGCACCCAGCAAATGAGCAGCAGAGCTGGAAATTGAACCCGGACATTGGACTCAAAGCCCAGGCTCTTGATGGGCAGAGGAGGTGGTGGTGGGGAGTAAGGGAGGAGGGAAGAAAGAGATATAGAGATGGATGGATAGGTAGGTAGGTAGGTCTTCCATGGTTTACCTGGCTCACTCCCTGAATGGCTGCAATAGCCAGCTGGTCCAGGCCAAAATCAGGAGCCTGGAACTCCATCCTTGGCCATCTTCTGCCTGTGCTTTCCCAGGCACTTTAATAGCAATCAGAGAAGCTATGAATTGGACTCTAATATGGGATGCTGGTGTTTTAATCAACAGCTTAACCTACTGCACAGTGACAGTCCCCTAGGCTCTCATTTGAACCAGGACTGGAGTGATAGGCTGTGATTCTACAGAACAGTCTGATACAAAATAGGCTCTCCATCTTTTTCTGGCTCTGTAGTACATAACTGGGTTACATAATAACAATTTAATTATGAATGGCATTATAGAATATTTAGAGGTGCCAGGATTTCATAATTTTTGCCATAAAATGACATTTAATAAACAAGTCAGAAAATGTCTTAACTTAAAAAGAGAGAAGAGTCATTATATGAATATATGTGTGGATAAGAAAGCTATAAGGAGGCAAGAGCAGTTAAAGGAGAATCTCAACAGCTACATATCCAGGAACATTGGGTGGGTGAGACAGAGATTTTAATTCTCTGACCTTGAACATATGTTAACTGGGATCACTAACATTAATCACTAATGTTAATTGGACATTTTTTGTGTGCCAGGCACTTTTCTAAACTCGGTAGATCCGTGTTTAACCTTAAAAGCAGCCTCAATGGCACTATATTGAAGGGGCACAAACACCAGCTGAACTCCAAATGGCCAAAACTTAAAGAATTTCAGCAATCAAATAAATAAGGTCATACTGGTTTATGCCTTAAAGTATAAACATCCATGAGTTCATACAAGTATTCTGATGTTATCAGGTTAATCACTGTTTTATCCTTCTTATATTCCTCCAATCTCTGACTTCTCATTCTCTCTTCTCCCACCCCACTCTCCTTCCTAGGTCATCAGTGCATTATAAATCCTTTTGATTGTCTGTACTCTTGATATTACATGATAAAAATGGCACTGCACCTCTGTGGTCTTCCTCCCCCGACACAGTACCTCAGTCTAAGCACAAGAACAGTATGAGACACTTCCCAGCTGGGGAACCTTGTACAAAATACTTAATACTTGTCACAGCTATCAAGGCCACTGGAAACAGGGAAGTTTGAGAAACTGAGTCAAGAGACATTAGTACCACTGCAACATGGATAGGCTCTCAGAGCCTGGTCAGAAAGAGGACATTCAGTAAAAACTAAGGTAATCTGCATACAGTGTGGGCTTTAATTAATGTGTTCATTAGTTCATTAATTTCAACAAATGTATCATACTCAAACGGGAAATACCATAAGGTATATCAGGACTCTGTGCAAGTTTTCTGTAGAAGTAAAACTGGTTTAAAATTCAAAGGCTGTTTAAAATGTGAGCTTAAAAAAAAAAAAAACTAACCTTCTCACACAGCAGAAACATATTGCCTGAATTTCTCTAGTGTGTCCTACAATAAGCTGTTTCCTCGAGTTTAAGTAAACAGTAGCACCTGTGCTACAGGGGTTTCAAAGGCCTTTCCCATAGGGACCACAGCACATGTTCAACAAGAGCAGTTGTGGGCACAGGAGCTAGCTATATATAGGCAAGCTTATAGGATAGGATGGGCCAGAATGACAGGCAACGAGCAGCTAGAGCAGATGCACCCGAGCTCATCCTTGGCATCCCGATAAATACTGGGGTGTGACCCAGGTTAAGAGCCCTTATGGAAGAGCAACTGGAGTTTTAGAAATTAGTCATCAGGGGTAGGCTTTTGGTACAGTGATTAAGACACCCCACTTGGGAGGCCTGTATCCAATATCAGAATGCCTGGGTTTGAGTCCTGACTCTGCTTTCAATGTCAGCTTCCTGCTAATAATGTATGTGCTGGAAGGCAGCAGGTGATGGTTGACTACATGAGAGACCCATATTGAGTTCAGGGCTCCTGGTTGTGGGCATTTCGGAGTGACCAGCTGGATGGAAGATTTCTTTCGTCTCTCTGCCTTTCAAGTAAATAAAAAATAATTACAAAGGTAATTTTTAAAATTTATTCATGAAACTGTGAAAACCTAAGTCCCTCCACAACAAGTGTGTTGTTTCTTTTGTTCACTGAGGTCAAGAATGTTCGGAACATAGCAGCACCCAATAAATGTTCAATGAGTGAAATGAAAAGGTATCTGAAGCTCCATTTCACTTTCCTTCCAAATGAGAGCAGAGCTCCTTGGAGTGGTAGCCAAACAGTAATAGATTTATGTGACTAGGAGGGAGAGTAGGGTGGGAGAAGAGAGAATGAGAAGTCAGAGATTGGAGGAATATAAGAAGGATAAAGCAGTGGTTAACCTGATAACATCAAAAATTCTATACCTGTTAGAAACTCTGACTTAAATAATTCCTCCTGATGTCTGACATTTCAAAAGAAAATAGATGTTTACTTTGACAAATGACTTGTCCTAGAAAGGAAGTTTGCCCATATCCATAACTGGTTTTTTCTCAACACTGATTAGCAAAGGCATGACTCCTGGGATTTGTAATGTGCCCAGTGCACAGAAGCCAGAGTGCTATGTACAGTTTATTCTGTGTGAATTGCATTGTCAGTGAATGGTGTTTGTTTACAGCTCTGAATGGTAATGACTCTGATGTCTTCAGTTCCCTGTGCTCAAGTAGGATTATCCCAGAATTGCTCCAAAGAATAAGTGTATTTTAACTCAAACTCAATAACCCAGTTAAACTTGCTATTTGGGAAGTGCACAGTGGTGTGTATTATGTCGATGATGCTACCTGAAGATGCTAACTGTTGAAATGATTAAAAAGATAAAGGGTTAACTGTGCAGCCTACAATTATGTCAGCAATTAGTGATATATGTAGATGGGATAGATTACCAAACCGAATTATCAAAATCGGTTATAATTCTTAGTAATCAAAGCATAGAATGCCATCCTAGATATCTAGCAAACATGTGGCTCAGTCTCTCCCTTGATGGGAGGGAGTCTATTGTGATGGTGAAGAATGTGATTGGAAAACCGTGTTCCAAGGGGCAGACATGACCCACCACCTGTTCTTGAAAATAAAATGTTACTGCAATGCAGCCATGCTTCTTTGCTTGGAGATTGTCTGTGCCACTATTGCGCTACAACTGAGAATTCAGTGGGTTTTACAGACTGTAGGGTCCACAAAGCCAAACGTATTTACTGTGGGGCCCTTTACAGAAAAGTTTTCTGACCCTCAGTTAAAACCATGTTTGTTTGTTGTTTTTTCTTTATAAACATTATTTACTTGAAAGGCAGAGTGACAGAGGAGGGGAGTGGGGGGGAGGAAGGGAGGGAGGGAGATCTTCCATCCACTGCTTCACTCACGAAGTGCCTGCAACTTCCAGGGCTAGGTAGGCCAAAGTCAGGAGCTAGGAAATCTAACCAGGTCTCTCACATGAGTGGCAGGAACCAAGGTACTTGGGCCATCCTCTGCTTCCTCCCAGGCACATTAAAAGTAACAAGAATGCAAACTTGGCACATTGGTATGAGATGGTGATGTCCTGAGTAGCAGCTTAACCCACATTGCCACAATGACGACCCCAAGAACATAAGTTTTAGAAATGTATGCAGAGATGGGATTCAGTCCTTGTTCTGCCATTTACTTAGCTGAATGACTTTGGACAAGTCACTTAACCACTCTGTTTTAGGCTCATTATCTCTAATGTATAGCTAATAACACAAGTCCTTCATTTTTCTCTGTAATTTATAAAAACAATTTGTGAACTAAAAAAGGAACACTCATTAGGGGGGCTAGGAGAGTTGGTGCATTTTGCTGCCCAAACTCTTTTGGTGCTAAAATATAAACTGAACCGACATGAAAGTATTTACAATTATCTAGATTTATCTACATATCTGCCTATTCGCCTGTCATCTATCTCCTACCTATTACATTAAGCAGAGAACATGTAAGAGCCCAAATATTAGTGGCATTGCACAATATAAGCTTATTTATGATTGAATTGCAGTGACATGAGAGGGACGCAGCTCTCTTCCATGCAGTCATTCAGGGATATAAATTCCTTTCATGTTTGCTGCTAAGTTGGACTGAAATTTGTGACTGCACAGGCTCCATTGATGGGAAGAGAAAGGAGTGACACAATGTTACTTCCACCCATATTCCACTGATTAAAATTCAGTGATTGTCCCTCCTGAGAGCAGGAGAGACTGGGAATATATTTTAGCTATGCGGTCAGAATGACGAGCATGTAGACCTTGGTGGTCAGTAGCAGTCTCTGCCATGTGTCTTACTGTTGTTAACAAATAATACACATTTGGTGGCAGCACAGCATATACTCTGTATTACATATAATATTATCTACAGTATCGCAGTCATACAGCATGCAGGACTTGGCATGCAAAAATGCATCTGGTTTAGGTTGGGTTGTGGGATATGGGATTGGGATGTCTATGCTCACACAGGCAGAGTGGCACAGTTGCTAAGTAGTACAATCTAGGCCAGCCTGCCAGAGTTTGAATCCTGGTTCTGCCACTCTCCAGCTACAACCCTGGCAGGTTGTTTAACTTCCCTTTGAGTCCCTCCCTTGTTTTCTACATGGGAGATAATAACAGTACCTAGGGAGACTTAAGTAGTATATATAATTCACTCAGGACAAAGCCTTTTAAGAGAGCTTACCAAGAGTCAGCACAATTGGGTAAGCAGTATGTTATTTTTAAGAACTTAGGACAGTGACTGAGGCATAACAAAGCTTATTATAATTAGAGGCAGACATACACAGTGTCACATAGAGTTGTCATCTAGTCTTTGCTTGAATGCGAAGATCCAAGATTACTGTGTAAGGAGATTACCATTGTCAGTATTAATTGGCCTTGTTAGAAAAATCCAAATAATAACTGCTGTGATTAATATCTAATAAACACTGAGCACAAATTTGGTGGTAGGAACATAGCCTAGCCCTGTTTTACTGTTATTATCTTTTCATCGCATTTTCCCGGGAAGTAGCTTTAGTGATTGACGTTTTAAGGCCCCAAGGGTTTCAATATTCACCTGGGCTCTAACAGCTGCTTAGTGGCAAAATGAGGATTAGAATTAGATTGAAATTTATCTAAATCCAGAACCCCTCCTGCCTTATCCATTCTGCCCTTCAGATTTCAGCAACTTCAGTGGAAAACTCCCATTTCCATGTATGGTACAAGCAGAATGATCTTTTAGCCCCCGGGATGCAACTGCTACTCCAAATGAGTATGGTCATCCCCTGTTTCTGTATTCTGGAGACTTACCAGGAAGCTAGTCAGCTGAGAAAAATAACTTAAGTAGCCTACTTTCAAATTTGATTTTTTATTCAACTTAGTAATTTGTTTTCCTTTAGCAGGAAAGGCATTTTACCAAGATGTACGTCATGTATAAACATTACAACTTGTTTCCCAAATTATAATTAACATTCAGCACAATTACCGGTATTTTACATAAATACTAAAAGAGCAGTGTTCTGCATGGTCCCACGTATTAACATCAGACAATTTACATGTAAAATTGGATGTAAGGTACTGTAGGAAATTGATGGTGTATTTCTGATACATAAGTAGTTTCCAGTAATGAAATCACTAGTGGGTTTTGCCTTACTAATCCTCTGCAAATTAGCTGTAAAAGTCTTTATTACATGAACTGAAACTTTTGCCTTCTTTATTATAGCTAAATTAAGGCCGTGCTGGAATTCATCTTGATTCAGTGCAGCAAACACTAATGCAATGCTATCCTGGGGTGATCTAAGCTGCCATCAGTGGAAGAAAGGTTACAGGAGACTGTTACCAGGAAGGACACTGTCACGCTCTCTTCTCTCCCCCGACTAATTGCTGCTTCAACACCCAGGCTAGACTTGGCTGCCACATACAGTCCTAGTCCCTACCATCTCCTCAGCCACCGTCAGCTTCTATTCTCCTATTTCTTGATTATGCCAAATGACATCTGGGGTTCCTCGCCTGTTTGCATGAGGACAGAGTGTATGTGAAGAGTACCTTGTGTGTCTGGTAATGCTGCCCTGACAATCCCCACTGGAAGGCGGCTCTGTAGGTTGCACTTCCCTCACTCCACACAGCCCTGTACCCGGAGAGCTTCTCACACCCAAATTTAACTGTTCAGCCCCCAAACACGACAGAGTTTGCTGAAATGTAGTGCTACCGATGTCATGTTATTATCTTTAGAATCCCCTTCCATCCTCCTCTGCCGTGCCTGTGTCACAGTTGAGGTTTCATTGGCTCCCGTTTGCACTCTTGGAATAAATTACTGCTAATTGCACTCCGTGTTTCCAAGAGCTGCAGCTCTGATACACTAATGCCACTGCTGGAAATCCCTCAGGGAGTGCTCATCTCCTCCGAGAGAGTCCAGCCTCCTCAGCCCCGGATCCGGCGTCCCACGGAGGCTTGTCAGGATCCCTCCGCTGCCTCCTTCCCCTCTGCCCCGCGTGATTCTTGAATTTTGCCTTCCATGCTTCAGGTGCTTTACTCCAGTTTTCTCCTTGCCCAGGCGGCCATTATCTATTCCTCTTCTGCCTCCCTTCCCACTGCTTCCTGATCACCTCCTGCTTGCGCATCAGACTTGGTTAATCTGGGCAGACATCCTGGCTGCAGCCCTTTCCTCTCCTAGAACCCTCTCCAGGCTGTCTCCATTCCATGACTTGTTATCCCTCACTATGGCTGCAACGAACTGTCTCCTCCTGTACAAGCTGCAACTTTCCTCACTCCCCAAAAATGTGTTTCCCAGTTCCCTCATGCCCATACATACACACACATACAACACGCACTTTTATGTACAAGTGTGTGTGCATACACACCACCATCATTTTCACATTGTATTGTTCAAGAGAGACACTGGAATTACAAGGTAAAATAAGGGATAATTCCACTTCTCAGAAACCATGTGTAGACATTCAGAATACAATAACTAGGTGAGTTACCCATCCTGCCTATAGTTTTTCTTTTTCTTTTCTTTTCTTTTCTTTTTTTTTTTTTTTTTGACAGGCAGAGTGGACAGTAGAGGGAGACAGAGAGAAAGGTCTTCCTTTTTGCCGTTGGTTCACCCTCCAATGGCCGCTGCGGTAGGCGCACTGCGGCCGGCGCACTGCGCTGTTCCGATGGCAGGAGCCAGGTGCTTCTCCTGGTCTCCCATGGGGTGCAGGGCCCAAGCACTTGGTCCATCCTCCACTGCACTCCCTGGCCACAGCAGAGAGCTGGCCTGGAAGAGGGGCAACCGGGACAGGATCGGTGCCCTGACCGGGACTAGAACCCGGTGTGCCGGCGCCGCAAGGCGGAGGATTAGCCTACTGAGCCACAGCACCGGCCCCTGCCTATAGTTTTTCTAAAAATAAAAGGAACCAGTCTTCACAGCTAATCAGAATAGCTGCTTGGCTTATCCTTCTAACATTTAGGTGTAAATATATTAATATGTAACTTGCTGGGTACTATATGAATTTCCTGAATGACGTAACTATATGATGCTATGTGAATATCCAGGGCTTAGTTCATTTTGGTAAATATTTATACACAATATCTCATAAATAAAGTTGCATGCCTTCTATACAGACCACTTTGTGATTAGAGGTTTCATTGTGAAGTTGTCAGGCTGGTGGAAATGGCACTATTCCATATTAATGCCTCACTGGGCCTTTCAGAGCAGGTGCATTGAGTTTTATCATCTTCCTGTTCCCAAGGCCTACTACAGGAAGGCCCAAGTGGCCGCCAGTAAATGTTGGCTCAATCAACAATCAATTTGACTCCTGAGATTGTTTGCATTCAGTTGAGGATAGGGCTTTTCCTTGTATGTACAGTTACAAGGTACTGGAAGATAAACTAAATGTAGCTTGTAATTTGTTTTTTGGCAGTTCAGTGAGGAGTAGGGAGTGTTCTTGGGCTTTTATCCCCTTGCTCAAAGTTTATAAATCACCCAACTCAAATTTTTCCACGAACAGCCTATGTCATCACTTAACAGTGCCTAAGTTAAACATTATAAAAGTTGGGTATTACTTACCTCAAAACTCACAGCTCCATTGTGGTCTGTATCAAATGCATTGAACAGGAAATGTGCATATGTTGTAGAGTCTGCAACATGAAATGTAAATATCATTAATTTGTGTTTAAATGACATAGATAAGCTTGCCTATTAGGGCCAATTCTCATTTAATTTAGGAAAATTACCTACACGTGCTTTATTTAATCAGCAAGCAAGCGAGAATGAGAGCGTGAGCAAGAGAGCACTAGCTTACTGGTTCAAGCCTCAGATGTCCAGAAGCCAGGAACTTAACCCAAGGCTCCCATGGAGTCAGAGGAACCCAACTACTTAAGCCATAACCTGCTGCCTCCCAGGATGGGCACTAGCAGAAAGCTGAACAATAAACAAAATGGGGACTAGGACCAGGCACTCCAACATGAGAAGTGGGTTTCCCGACTAGCATCTTAATTGTTGCACCAAACATCCACCTCTCCGCCTCCTATAGCTTGTGTTTTCTTCTCAATTGCCCACCCTCTCCTAGTAGAATACTGGAAATTGAGGTTCTTAGGAATGTTGTTGGTGGGAGCTACACTGGATGATGACACCAATACCAACACTGGAATGAGTAATTGCTCCACAGGTGGGTATGGGGATTGAGACATTCTGGAAACTGCTTAGTGCTTGGCAGAGACCATCTCTAGAAGTAATAAATATAAATGTACAAATAATGAGATAAAGATGAGTTGGTATTATTCAAGTTTCTGTCATTAGTACTTTCATGATTTTACAAATCATGATATGGATACTGGAACTCAGGGAGGTTGAGAAATGTACCCCGAGTCATACAGCCATCAGGGAATAGATCTCAGACATGAACTCTACTCATTCTGAGATCCATGCTGGCCCAAAGCCAGAAAGTTGGCTGATGGGCTTGGGACATTGGTAATATGGGACATCTTTCTGGCCTGTTGAAAGGGAGTTGTTTGGTCCTAAAGATCCTCAGCTGCATGCATTTGCCTGCAGGGGAAACCTCCATTCTCTCTGACTCTGGGTGAGATAGGAGACGCTGGGTATTGGTAGACAGGTACTGCTGGCTCCCCCAGCACCTCTGTTGGATGCTGTCCAATGACACTGAAGTCCTCTGAAATCTGGCATTTTCTCTGAATGTGCTTCTAAGAGATTTTTCTTTTACTGTTTCTCTTTGTCTAATCTCTGAACATTATGCCTTTTAATTTTTTTTTTTTTTTTTGGACAGGCAGAGTGGATTGTGAGAGAGAGACAGAGAGAAAGGTCTTTCTTTTTGCCATTGGTTTACCCGTCAATGGCCGCTGCGGCCGGTGCACTGCACTGATCCGAAGCCAGGAGCTTCTCCCGGTCTCCCATGCAGGTGCAGGGCCCAAGGACTTGGGCCATCCTCCACTGCCTTCCTGGGCCATAGCAGAGAGCTGGCCTGGAAGAGGGGCAACTGGGATAGAATCCGGCGCCCCAACTGGGACTAGAACCCGGTGTGCCGGCGCCGCAAGGTGGAGGATTAGCCTGTTAAGCCACGGCGCCGGCCATACGCCATTTAATTTTAAAAGATGTTTTTTTCTTATATCCTTAGTCTCCAGCTTTAATTTTTAAGTGTTTCTGTGCTGGGCCCTTGATTAAATTTACGTGATTATTTAAAATGTTCCATCTCATGAGTGTTAGCCTTTTATCTTAACCTTTCTTATCTTTTCATAAAAGATATGGTAACCTTTTAGCTCATTGGCCCTAACCTTTTATCTTCTGTTTAAAATCTCATCTGTTTCTATTTTATGACTTTTAACCTTTATTTTTATTGGGATTTAATGTAACTTCTGTTCAGTTTTTACTTTATGAATTGCTATTGAAAGGCTATCAAGAAGCTAGTCATATATGGCAGGAATTGCAGAATTGTCCTCCCCGAATAAGAGAGGTCAGAAGTCATCTCTCACAGCTCCCAGGGCCCATGGCCTACTTATGGATTGATTTGCATGAAGGCATCATGCCAGTTGTTACTGGTATTGAAAGCTGTACTTTTCTTCAGATTGTTCACTTAGTTTCTCAAAATGATGGAAGCTTTTTCTCTTACCTCTCATCTTTAAATACAACATATAAAATCACTCAACACTATTTTCAGTGACCTAATCAGGTACTATTGTTTGCTCTAGATATTATGTAAAACCATTATTTCTAGAGTAAGTATGCATCTAGAATTGATGGCTTACAGGGAGAAATCCTCCTGGATATATAACCAAGGTTTTAATTGCTGTCAGTTGAGTGCTAATGTAGGGAAGTGCCACTGTACAGTTGTTCAGAATCGGCAGCCTATCTTTATTTGCAAAGTTGTTTTGCTTTCACTGGTACTTTTCTACAGTCTTATTTAGTGCCATATGGAGAGGTGACTGGATGGGCATTGTGTTAAGCCTATTTTCGCTCAGAAGAAAAGATATTTTGCATATTTAATAATAAATTTCATGAAGCAGGTCTATTGCTATGCTGTTTACACAATCAGTGTAAATACCTTAGCAAGCAGAGCTCACCATGCATAATGGCTGAGAACAGTGCCTGCAACTGTTTAAAACACTTATAAAACCAGATAACATGGGCATATGATGGTCATTATTCTCCTCACATGGGGTTCTGCTAGCTACATCATCTGATGTAGCTCTCTGCTATGGCCTGAGAAAGCAGAAGATGGCCCAGGTGTTTGGGCCCCTGCACCTGCGTGGGAGACCCGGAAGAAGCTCCTGGCTCCAGATTAGCCCAACTTCAGCCATGTGGCCATCTGGGGAGTGAACCACTGGATAGAAGACTTCTCCCTCTCCCTGTCTCCCTGTCTCTCTGTCTCACTGTCTCCCTCCCTCTCTCTCTGCCTTTCTAACTCTGCCTTTCAAATAAATACATAAATCTTTAAAAAAAAAAGAAACTGAGTTGAGGCACCTAAAGACACATGGTAACTTGACATAGAAGGATAGAATCCACAGAACAGAAAATGTTAGTAAAACCTAAGGAAATCTAAATAAAGTATATTTTTTAAAAAACCTGATACTCTAACGCTCCTACTGTATATGAGGTTGGGAAAGTATTACCGTAACCATACATGCAACAGCATCAACAAGCCATTTAATCCTGGCTCACTGTGTGGTCAGCTTCCTTTATCCCTGCAAACAAGAGGCTTCTTTTCATCCAGTTGTGCTGATATCCAGGCACCAAACAAGTGCTTTGTAAACTGTCTCACTAACCAATAGAGAAAGCTAAGAGCTTGATACACTACAAATTGCATAGAGGGTTCTGTAGATAAGACAAAGCATTTTCCTGGAGCAAATGGTATCACTTCCCAGCCTTTTGGCCATTATCAAGTGTAGAAAACTGTGTGAGACATTGTGATTTACAGATCCATCATTGTTACTGTTCATAAAAGGAGAGACCTGTTGCTTTCAGACCATCAACATGAATAAGTGATGACCCTGGAAGCGTGAGGATGGCCATCACATGAATCTGCCTGCCATCAGAGATTATATTCTTCCTTAGGACATTTTCGCTTTTCTAGAATCACTGTAAGATACAATTTGTATGCTATTAATTTTTAAAATTGCATGTCATAATTCTTTAAGATATTTCACTTTTTTCAATGATGCCTGGTACTTTTAGATTTATGCATTCAATTAACATGAATAAAGAATTTTTAAGAGGGCAAAAGTGATTTTTCTCAAATCCCTCTGATTTTTTTAAAAAGAATCCTTTGCAAAGTAGATGTTCTCTGCTTAAGTGGGTATTTTATAACAAAGAAATTTTTATTTTCAAATACAGATAAACAGTGAGGGAGCTGTGTCCAGTTTGTACATGTAATTTTATTTAAAATAATCAAAAATAATGTAAATATTTTCATGTGTTGGTACTTTGATAAGCCTAGCAATTCATTGGCAGACATTCAGATATAAACATTGTTTTTCTTTAAAAAAATTTATGGGTTTAACATACTTCAGAAACAAGTGGTAGTACATGATACCCAAATTAATTGTTCAGAAATGCAGACATTGGACTGGTCACCCTCCTGTCATCAGATGCTATAGCCAGCACCACTCTGCTATGGACAGATGTCTGTGCACTGAAGGAGTGAGATGGAGCAGGATAGTGATCACGCATGGTGTATCTGAATCCGTGTAGTCACAGGACTCCCTGTGTTTTCTCAAAATTCTATTTTATTCTCTTAAAATACTATCTTGAATAAAGATTTGTTTTGACAAACCATGTGTGAAATTCCTAAATACTTAAAACCAACGAGTTTGAAAACCAAGAGAACTAAATATTTGGTATCTCTCTTAAGACAAATGGAGGAAAATAAAAATAAAATTTATTTTCTGGTTTGAAGCAGCTAATATTTGAGGGTCATATACTTTTCAAAATGCCTTTTAGCACTATTATTCCACTGTGCAGTCATAGCCACTGTGGGAGGGGCGGGTGTCACACACTCATTCGTTTACGGATGTAGGATCTATCAAATGATGTTATCTGTCATCTGTCCCTCAACCTCTGGATACAATATTAAACAGAAAAGCAAGAATTTTGCCCTTAGAATAGAGAATAAAATAACAATACAAGTAAAGTATCTATTATTAAATGGTCTTGAGTGCTGAAGGGAAACAAAGCAGGAGAAGAAGTGGGGAACGTTGGAGGGATTGCGGTTTAAGATACGGTGGCATTGAAGAACGGCAGAGGTGGTAAGAGATTATGAAGGATACTGGGAGAAGACAATTCCAATCAAAGAAAACAGCAAATTCAGTTGTCCAATGGCAGAAACGTGATTGATATGTTGGCAGAATGGCAAAGAGGCCAGTGTGGCTGGCGTGGAGTCAATTGAGGAGGAGAATGGTGAAGACAAAAAGCAGAGAGAGCATAAGAAATCAACGGCCATGACGATCAGACCACAGTATGACGAAGGTTGTGGCTTGTGCTCTGGTGAGATGGAAGATTCTGAGTAGAGCAGTCACATGACTCGGCATCCATTTTAATGGGATCAGTCTGCCCCGTTTGAGAACAGACTGTGACTGGGAGAAGGGATGTGAGGTTCAGATCAGTTCAGAGGTGACTGGGTTTCTTTGGCAGGAGATGGTCATGGCTGTTTAGGTGGAAAGCAATTAATACATGTGACGACAAGGTTAGCGGCAAAGTCAACTGTTCATTACCAGACTGTGAATCTCTGTTGGGCTTTCCATTCTCAGACTCCTTCCCAAATATGTCTCTTGCCTAAGACCCCACGAGCATCTCACCTGTGACTTGTCCAAACCCAGCATCATTAGCCCATAACCAGACAGAATCCTGGAAGTCACCACGAATCCTTTGTTCCCTCTCTATAGTTACTCCCCCTCTCTGCCCCATGGAAAGTCAAGTAATCACTTAACTGCCATTTTTGTAATCTAAAGGTGTCTGTAATCTGTCCCTGCTCCCTGGTCCTATTCTGTATGACCTAGTTAAACACCGTATTGTTTATATTCTCCCTGAACTAGTCTCCAAATTACGCAGTATGTCCTGCCTCACGTTAATCTTCCACAGAATTCTCAGCTGAATGTATACCACACACAAATCTGACGACCACAGCTCTGAGTACAACCCATTAGGGGATCCGCATTACCCCAAGGATAAGGTCCCCATTTCTTAACTTGCCATCTATTGCGCTCTAGGACATTTCACTCTGTATCATGCGCTCTCTATCCCAGCTACACACAGAATCCTGGCAGCTTCTTACACAAAGGCCATCTTGGATACCATGCTCTGCACATTTGCGTCTGCTCCATTTGCCTAGAATGTCTAGTACTGCCTTTTAAAGATACGATAGAGAAGTAAAAAGCTATTTTCTCTGTAAATGGACCAACATCTCTGCCTCCTGGTTTCCATACCTATAAAGTAAGAAAGGGGCCATTATGGTACAGTGGGATAAGCTGTCACCTAGAACACCAGCATCCTTTGTGAGAGCCTATTTGCATCCTGGCTGCTGCAATTCCAAACGAGCTCCCTGCCAGTGTGCCTGGGAAGGCTACAGAAGATGGTTCAACTGTTTGGGCCCCTGTCACGCACGTGGGAGACCCTGATGAAGCTCTTGGCTTCCCTGGCCATTGCAGTCATCTCAGGAGTGAACTGGAAGATGGAAGATTGGTGTGTGTGTGTCCTTCTCTCTTTGTAACGCTGGCTTTCACATACATAAATCTTTTAAACAAAATAAGGAAGGTCACAGAGTTATTAGATGGTGAGGGGTGAGGCCTCTCAGGGCCAGGCACACGTTAGCTGCCTCTGGAGGGCATCTGCATTAGGTCGGGTTCAACTAACCTGGAAAGGAAAGTGCTTTTTATTTCCTCCCTGTTCTTCAGCTGTTCTAATTATGCCTACCCTGGGTCTCATAATACAATTTTTTGATCTCCATCGTCACACTTGTACTTTATATTGACCTTGTCAATCTGCTATACTACACACAGCATACATTTGGGTGGAGATCCCGTCATTTTTATTACAGTATAAGCATCTTACACAAAGCTGGGCACACAATAGGCTGTGACACATTTGAGCTGAGCATCTGCTGAGTTCCCAGAAAAATTTACAAGGTTCAAAAACAATTCTGTCCCTTGGCTCATCTGTAATATATGTATGTCATCATTATGCTATCCTTGTGTTGATGTTAATTGTCTCAGATGATGGAGTCAGAGAGTTACTGAAAGGGACAGGAACAGTAGAGGTGAAGCTAAAGAAAAATCTAGGTTATAACCCAGATCTGCCACTTAGTCAACATGTGGCCCTGAGCAAACCGTTTAATTTCTCTAAGCCCCAGATTTCATACCTGTAAATTGAGGATAATTATATTTGTCCCATTTTTGAGAGTTGGGAGGATCAAATATGACCTCTACTGCATGTAGAAAAAAAAGCTTTGTGCCATTTTGAGGCCCCCATAAGAGTTAGAAAGTGGTAGGTACTTGAGAGTTATAGTACTGGGCACAATTTCTGTTGCAGAGCAGATTTTGTAGGTTACCAAAGACTAATCTCTTGAATATCTGATAATTTCAGGTACCTCACTTTTATGATACATTGAAAATTACATGCACTTGAATGCTGAACGTTAATTCTTTTACATAAAGATTAAAATTGCAGAGACATGCCATGAAAGATTAAACCAAACTCAAGATTGCAAGCGTAATTCTAATTCAGAGAGTATGTTAACAAGTCCACATTTGTACTTACCTCCCTGTGGAAAGAACTGTGAGTAAATCTCTTTGAAGGTTTCTTCATTAACAACACCACTGGGGCATTCCTAGAGAAAGTGGCAGGGAAGCAATATGAGCAAAGCATTCATAAAACTGATTTTTTTTGTGCACTGTGAAACAGAACTGCCTACGGTGCAAAGCTGCACCAAGAAAGTTAATCATCCATCCACTATTACAAAGAGAATAAAATTGCTCTATAACTTTTCTTCATTCCGTTTCTCATAGAATTTTTTTAAATTGTAGATGTAATTATCTTTGTCTATTGCATATCAGAGATCTAACATATTAAAAAACACTGCCTGTTTTAAGAACACATGTGTTTACTATCAATGAGTTAAGAAGAAATGGCATTGGAGATGGAGTTGTGGCCTAGTGAGTTAAACTGCTGCCTGCAGGCCAGCATCCCATATGGGTGCTGGTTCAAATCCAGGCTACTCCACTTCCTATCCAGTGTCCCTGCTAGTGTGCCAAGGAAAGCAACAGAGGACGGCCCAAGTGCTCAGGCTCCTGCACCCACGTGGGAGACCTGGATGAATCTTCTGGCTTCAGCCTAGCCCAGCCCAAGCCATTTGCAGAGTGAACCAGGGAAGATCTTTCTCTTTCAAATAAATAAAAATAATTCTTAAACATAAGTTTACATATAGCAGGAGTATCACAAGATGTATATAGTATGGAATTTGGTAGATCTTGGTTTTCTGGACTCTTGAAATTTTCTAGACCCACATAACCTTCAGGTCAGTGAGGAAATGACATTCTCCCTTTGGGCTGAAGGTATGTCAAAAAGCTTCAAGAGGAAACAGTTGCTCAGGAGTACATAATTATATGATTTTTTAACAAGTGACATTGGTTGAGGTAGGACCCCAAGATTTTTCTATTCCCAAGACCTACAAAGAAATAAGCCTGGACTTAATCAGTTCCCATCTTTGTCCATTCAAGCAGTTGCTGTAGATGGATGTAGACCTTGGGAACTGCATGGGCACTAGACTACTGACCTGGAGGGACTAGGCTAAGGCTAGCCTCATGAAAGTGAATTTGCCATTTTCTCTAAGGGAATTGAAATCGAAAATGTCAGGAAGATTAGCTTTGGTGCAGAAAATGAAATGGAAACAAATGGATCTTTGAGGCGAGGGAAAAGCTTTCTCCACTCACCAGTTATAAGAAGGGTAGAGTCAGAATTGAGAGATGCAGAGGCTTCTGGAGTGTACAGACTGATAATCACACAGTCATGCCACATGTGGGATGATAACTACATTGCAGGAGGTGAAATAATAAGCAATGCCCAGTCCTTGTGAGCACTTTCTTATGAGTAGTCAGTCCCATGTAACTTTGAACTCCCGTCCCTTCACTTGTCACTGCACACGCACACTACCCAGGATTCCCCCAGGACTCAGTTCACTGGGGGAGGGTCAATAGTATGACTTTTCCAAAAGGGCCGACTTTAGTCAAGAATTTCCTACGTACTGTACATTTGATACTGTCCCTGGGATCTTCACCAATCGTCTGTGCAGATCTTAAACTTCCCTTAGCCCTACAATCATCATTCTCTCACTAGTATATTGTTCTAATAATTTGGTCTTTATTCCTATAAGCCTGTCACTCAACTGTAATGTGTTTTATATGCAGAGTTTCTCTTTTCTCATTTGTTGGTTGGAAATGTAGGACCTGTGACACCCAAGCCATTTAAAATAATTTCAAGGGGAATTTTGGCTGACAGAGCTTGTCAACATGGTTTTATTCCATTTTGTCCTTGTAATAAACCCATTACTCAGGCAGTCAATGTGTCTCCATTCACAGAGGTAGAACTTGTGGTGCCAAATGTCCAAGCACCCGGCTACTCAGAAAGCCAGTGGAGAGGCTGCAAAGTGGGTCTGAGACATTCCAGGTCAGGGCAATGCTTCCTAATAGGAGACCTCTGTAGAAAAATGGTGACCTCAAGCAGCTAAGAAGATTGGAGCAAAGAAAAGACACCCTACCCTCCCAAAAAAAAAACTGGGCATGCAAACTGTAATGATTTATTTATATGGTGATTTGTTAGGTTAGAGGCAATGTAGTTGTTGATGCACAATTCTGAATGTTTGCATGAGGGTATTTTTGATGAAATTTATATTTAAATCAGTAGACTTTGAGGAAAGTGGATTTCCCTCTACAGTTATGGTAGACCTCATACAATCAGTGGAAAATCTGACTAGGGGAAAGATTGAGCTCCCTTATCAGGAGGGAATTCACCAGCAGACTGTCTTTGTAATTCTTCATTTCGAAATTTTATTTAAGTTATATACATTTCATGTATTTCCTATATAGAGATTCGGGAACATAGTGATACTTGCTGCCCATGCTCCCACCCTTCTTCCCCCTCTGAGCTCTCCTATTCCCACTCTTAATTTTTACAAAGCCTATTGACTCATCCTTCGCTCATCAGCAAGAATGCCTTTGGGTTTGAACTGCAGCTCTTCTTAATCTCCAGCCTGCTGGCATCCCTTCTCAGAGGTTGGGCTGGGCAAGCCTTCCCAAAATGAATTCTTTAATACGTTTCTCTCTTTTTCTGGAGAATCCCAGCTAATACATAAATGAATTAACACTGAACAAATACAACTCCACAAAGGAAAGAACATGGCATGTATGTAGCCCATTACTCCAGAGTTCGTATTAAATAACAATCTAGTTGGTAGAGCAGGCAGATTTTAAGAGCAAATGAACACTTTGCAGCTGGACCCACTCCTACGTGGAAATTGTGATTAATTAGCTATTTAACTCAGAGCCATCTGCATGGGATAGATAGGAGAGAGCAAATACCTGGTGTAACTCTCTGCCATCAGGTGGTAAATTTGGACAAGGTTGGAGCTGAAAAACTGCCTCCTAGTTACATTGATGCTGACGTGAGATGACGGTGGGAAATAATGAGACATCTGCACTCAACACACTCAGAACAGTCATCAGCTGCCTTCGGTCTCAAGATACATTTGATAGATATGTCTCATACTGTGAAATGATATCCAGAAATGGACCACATCACGTGTGTTTGTTTTGTGTTTAATCTCTGTGTGTGTCAGGCAAACCCCTTTCTCTCCCAGCTGAATGTTGCTACTCAACAGGAGGTAACTACCACTGGGTAAAATTGCCTTCATCCATCTCACATTCGTTACATTAATTTACATCTCTAAAAAATATATATTTTGTGCCTATTATACTACGAAGCCTTCTAGGAACAGGAAGTACAGCAACAAACAAGTCAATGCCCCGACCCTCCCGGAAGCTACTCCCAAATGGAGGAATACAGATATGCTTCGTTATTCAGGCTGCTAGTACAAAACACTAATGGCGTGGCTTATACACAACAGAGATCAGATTCCTACTGTTCTGCAGGCTGTGCCCATGAAGCCAGTAAACACAGTTCCAGTAAGGGCTCACTGATTCATAGATTGCACCCTCTAGCTGCGCTGTCCTGTGGTGGGTGCAGAGATCCAAGGATCTTTCTTACATGGCTCTAATTCCAATCATGAGGACTCTGCCTTCCTGACCTGATCTCCTCCTACAGTCCCCACCCCTGAGGATCATTGCCTTGAGGATCTGGATTTCAATATATGAATTCTGGGAAGTCACAACTGTTCAGACCATAGCAGAGACCAAAAACAAAAGACACTTTAAAAAAATCCAGAGAAGGATGATCTTTTATTTCTCTATTGAAACTAATGCATTTTTCTACCTCCAGGAGGGGAACATTAAAAAGACTTGATAAAATGTCTAGTAATTTACAAGATGATTCAAATGGTCTGTGAATTAATTTCTCATCAAATCTTTTGTGGAGTGATCTCTCCATCTACCCAACCAGAATGAAATTTAGCAGCAAAGGTTAACTATTGCTGCTCTCATGTTCCTAAAGAGACTGTATTGGAATTATTGCTCAAGTAACAGTCTTGGCTGAATGGACAGACTGATTGATGATTCTTCTCCTTGGAGTCAAGACAGAAAAGAGAGTAATACAGGCTTGGCCATCTTTACCAATCCCTGTAACTAAGCCATTTCACAGGAGAAAAGGAGCACTGAGCAGTGTGCAAGACAGGGCCCGGTCTTAGAGTAGAACATACCATTTCCATTTCCATTCCCATTCTGCCAGCTTGGAACCACCATGTCCACCACAGAGAACAAAAGAAGTCTGTGTGCCCAGGCAGAAGAACAGCTTGGTGATAAATACTTAGAAATGTCTGTCCCAGTGCTGTATCTGGAAGATGCTCGCAGTGTCTGTGCCCTCAGATAATTCTCCCACTTATGATTTCCCAGGCTCATCATCAACGTATTTAGCAATGAACTTTCTCCAAAGTATGGATTTGTTCATGAGGCTGTCACACGTAGATGGATCCATGAGTAGTTAAGTCTCCGGGTTTAGGGGGAGTGAGGAAAGCATCATTTATGTGTCTTTGAGAAGTTGCAGTATCTTCCTCTCTGATCTTACAGCTTCTATATTATGTTTTCCAATGACTTCTAGTTATGACAAATGGTTATTCTATCAAATTGTGCTTCTTACAGAAAAATTACAATACATAAAATCACCTATAACATATCTGTATGATGAGTTTGGACATTTATCAAAAAATATATTAATGTACTATACCAACAAAATTGGGAAAATACAAAATATAGTATTTTATTATTTTTATTATCTTTTAATCTTATAAAACACCCTGAACATTATTCATATCATGAGTTTTGAATGGCTGCATAATAATGTTTACACGGAATTTACCATGTTGTTGCATATTGAAGTGATTTTAGTTTTTTTTTCATGTGTTGTATAGGAATAACAATGTAATTAATAGTTCAACATATTTGTCTGTAACTGTACCTGTGGTTCTTTCTTTACAGCTAATCCCAGAAGGAGAATCATAGGACCAAGAGGCTTAAACCACTCAAAACTGTTCATATGCACAGTCAGGTTGCTTTCCAGGAAGGCTGTAGCAATTTGTGCTGCCACCACCATCACTTACAAGACAATCTCATGCCTAGAATGGCTACTGATCAAAATCACTTGGGGATTTCAGATGCAGAGAATCCCACAAATAGCAATAATTCCCCTCCCTCATAAATCCAATGTCATTCTGAACACTATCAGAGGACATCAAGGCATTTGTACAGATCCCTTCTAGGGATAAAGTGATTTGCCTGTTTTCCATGCACACAAGGATGCTATTATGGCAATCAGCTGGACCCCATTATCACTGCCACAACAGTTTACTGAATATAAAATAATTGAATGTTTTATTTTAAAATGAATGTGAGTGTTGTGTGTGTGTGTGTGTGTCTGTGTGTGATTGAAAGGGAGGGAGGGAGGGAGGGAGGGAGGGGAGGGAATGAGGATGTGGTTTTCTTAGTACACAGCTGCCATCAATTTGTCACTTGGTGAAGGGACAGTTGCCCTTCCAGACCTTCCAGCTGTGTTCCCTGATGGTCCTTTTCAGTTCTCTCAGGTGATACCGGACACATGCGAAGGTCAGCTGTTGATACACAATGAATGCTTTGCTACTACTAATATCCAGACTCACGATGTCTCATGTGAATGGAGAGATGCCAACATTGCTTCCATTTTACAAATGACCAAGCCATTTTAGAATCTGCCCAGTTTCCCACAATTACAAAATAGCAAAGCATAGTCTATAGAACACAGCATCGGGAACCATGAGTGTTTCGAGCAACTTTAGAGCTCATCCAGTCGAATAGCCTCATTTTAAAAGAGATGGGGGTTGAGGCGGTTACAGGACTCTTCTAAAACTGCACAGTGGGCTAAGGAGCCTTGGCTTGTGTCTGGGTGTCCTGAGGTCCAAGCAGTATTCAGAGTAACCCTATATAATGTGTATGTTCTTGGACTGGGGAGTTAAGGGCAAGAACTTGCTTGAAACCCTGCTCTGTCACTTAACAGTTGCATGGTTTCAGGTAAATTGTTTCAGATCTCTACGTCTCATTGTTCTCTGGAAATTTAAGAAAATCATTGATTTTCAGAGGGCTGTTATACAGATAACATTTTTCTACCTTAGCACTCTACCTTGCACATTGTATTTAGTTACTAAATATAATTCATACAAAAAGAATGATCTACAATTAGGTAAGTAGGATTCCACCACACAATGATTCCCTGTAGCATCAAAGCAGATATACCATGATTTAGTTATTCATCACAGGGTTTGTACCCAAGATAGTGCAGGTCTGCTACAATGCAATGAGCTTATAAAGCAGTTGTGATTGATGCCTCCTGGTCTACCACTAAAAATTGAATTCATTTCATCTAATATCATTGGAGTTTACCTTCAAAGCCATGAGAATACTGTAATTGTAAGTGACAGCTGAGAAGAATAAAGGCCACCATCCTGGAAATACATGCAGGAGAAACCTAGGAACTTTGCCTTCATTCATCTAAATGGAAATCTGCCCTGGGAATGTTTTCATTCACATGGGATGCCAGCATTGCAGATGGTGGCTTTACTCATTATGTCACAGTGCCAGCCCCAAGCCTGATGGACTTTTGAATCCGTTTCTGTTTACCAGTCTTTTCTATGTTTACATTCACAAGTATAGCAAAGGACCAAAACCATTCATACTTGTACCCGTAGTGTACAATTACCAGCACAACTAACAAATATATTATTTGGACCCTAGTTTAAGGAGATTTGAAAGGAAAATATCCCTTCAATGTTGTAGACTCAGGTGTGTGATGGGAAAAATTGAGCAATCTTCTAGATGCTATAAATAGGTTTTTGTAATACGTCCAGCTTTTTTAATTTGCATTTTAACAAGCTCTGTGAATACTTTTCATATTCAGGATTACAATTTTTGCAGCAAAGTAAACTTAACTTTTAATTACATTTTTCCACAAACTGAGATGCCCTCACATACATGGTTATTCTAGGATATATTTTCTGCAGTGTTGCAACAATCTATGCTTTCTTAGTCTTTCTTCGTCTACTGCATTGGCCCTGGATGAATTCCTAGTGCTGCTCCTCTCTGGGTCTCCTCTGTGAGTTGGTCTACTTTCTTCATTGTGTAAGCTGGTTTTTACTGATTGGTTTTCTGTTACTTATATTCAAAAGCAGCCTGACATAAGCTATAACCCTGTTGTCATGTTCTTATCTCTTTCTACAGAATGGGAAACTGAAAATGAGTTCACTTTATAGTTTGCTGAAAAATTTGGTGAAAGTTCGGCTGGACAAATTAGTATAACCCACAGATTATAGTGGTAGGTACGGTGTAACCATGTGGTTGATTTGATTACCTTAGGTCCAGATTTTTTTTTTTTTTTTTGAAGATCTGCTCTAAAGCATATCCAGGGACATGTTGAGGGAGTATAGGAGTTGCAGGATGAATAAAACTAGTGTCAGTGGCTACTCATGGTCTGGTGGGCACCAAACCAGGGTGGTATAGGACACAACATGTCCTTATTAGGTCTTTATAACAAGTAGAAGAGGTATTGAACAAGTAGAGGTGATATGCTGTCACAGGGTGTATAAGAAATGAGCTCAGAGAGGTTTAAGGACTTGGCCATGGTTAGATGGAGTTTAAGCAGTGAAACTGTAATTTAAACCTGAGGCTGGGCAAAGCCCGTACATCTTGCGAAGCTTCTTCCTTGGCAAACAAGCCTAACTATGGAAAGGGAAAACAAACTAAGGGGGAACTTTCATGCCAGTATTTTTCAACAGTATTCACTCACTGAAACAAAAATCATTGGCCATTTACTCAACACATTTTCTCATAGCAGCAACTTTGTTGGGCTCTGCAGCCATAAAAGTGAACCAGCAACCAAGGTCCCAACTTTTCAGTAGTCACAGACTATGAGATAGGCATTATTCAAACAGTCACACAAATACATCTCATATTGGAACCCAGCTGGGCATGACAGCATGAAAAATCCAACTACTTTTTATTTATGCAAGTGTTCCAGAGGAGTAGGTGGAGAGCAGCACCTCAAGTTCTTGGTCATCTTGTCTCATGAGGAAAGCAGCTTTGTTATAAACCCTGTTAGCTCTCCTTTCTTATTACTGATTCTGAGAAAGGAATTGTTTGTTCTTTCTGAAGTTCTCTCCCAGAGAGAGTTACATCTCCCAGGAGTGAACCTGAGTCTGAAGCCGAGTTGTAAGTCAAGTCAAGGGAATGTTTATTCTGCTTCATTTAGTTCTGTTCACTGCTCATTCTTGAGACAGTTCTACCTTCCTGGGGGTTTTTCAGGAAGGGGACAATTAGCATGGGTCACAAAGCAGCGAGGGAGGGACGTTCTGTCGAGAACAGTGATGGCCTAGGCTCTCAGGTGGGGCAGTGGGACCCACTCCTCTCCACAGCAGCTAGAGTGACTCAGTGTGTGACTCTGGCCGGGGTATACTCCATAAGCCACCACAGCACACTTCAAAGCGCCCTTGGATGTCAAGCTGACGCATGAGCAAACTGCCGGCATTCTCAGTGTTTTATTATAATACGCAGGCACAAGGGGGCAGCATCGTCTTCTGTGACAGCCACACACTCGGTTTCTGGTTCTTCGGAGGTTATTCTTTTCCTAAATTTGATCCTTGTCCAGGTAAATTTCTTTGAAGAGAGCTATTTGCTTTTTATGAAAGATGACAGCAAACCTCATTCCCACAGTAGATATCTAGAAAAAAATATTTCAGGGAAAGATGCCTCGAGACATCTGGATGATTCTGGATACTACATTTGGGGAAATGCAGCTTAAATTTATAATCAGGGTTTTTTTTGGGGGGAATTAGGTCATTTTTTAACTCTAACCATAAAAAATGTGTAGGTATACGAAAGTAAACTAGCAAGATAACCCAACAGAAACTCCAAAGTTTGAATGTGATAGCCTGGTAAAATTTTTCTTCAGTTCTGGTAGACTCTGGAGTCAGGTGGCTGGGGTCTGTTTCACTGTTTTATATATGAGCATTTTCAGCCTTTACAATGAGAATATTTATCTTGAGGTTATTATTAGTCTGAAATAAAGATACAGTATTTAGGGCAAAACCCAGCTGTGTAAACTCCCTGCTACACAATACATACAAGAAGGCTGTTTCTAGTGTTGGCCATCAGTAAGAACCTCTTAGCTGTTGTCAGTGTTTCATGTCATGTAGGATGTTAAATTCAATACCATTTGCTTATTTAATCTGAGAGTTTTCAGGATCCCAAACCAGTCTTTCATTTCTTAGTCATTGCTCAAGATGGAACTTTTGGAATTTGACAGCTCTCAACTTAAAATCCACTCATATCACTAGCTGTAGGATTTCTAATATGTGACTTAACTCCTTCCAGCCTGGGTTATGCATTATTCATTATTCATCACATAGTTTTGAAAACATATTATACATCATGGGGTGACAAATATGTGTCAAGAGCTTGGGATAGAAAAATCAATAAGATGAATGAGGTCCTGGATATGAAGTTCAATGTCTGTTGGAGAAGACACACACAAAACCAAGAACTGCACAGGTGATAACTGAGGCACAGTGGTTGAAAGTGCTACACAGCAAGTGCAGAAGACCTCCAGCTAGTCCAGGAGGGGCTTCGAGGAAGCACCATTTAAGCAGAGCCCTGAAGGATGAGTGGAAGGTAGCAAGGGACAGAGTAAGGGAGAAGCCCAAAGGAACAACAGGAAACAGCATGTATAAACATCAAGGATGCTATCAAGGGCTAAAGTGATGGAAATGTGTCTGGAATATAATAGAGACAAGACTAGTTAATCTGCGGTCAACCAGCTATGTTACAGATCAAGGTCTTTAACATTCATAAGACCCGTATAATAGACAGTGGGCCTTTCATTTATATTGAATTAGAAATTATAAGCAATCAAGAAATGATTTACCATATATGAAAGGATATGCTAAGGTTATATGTAATGTTACAGTATATTATATAAGGGACTTAAGCAACTTCAGATTTTGGTATTCTTAGGAGGTCCTGGAACAATTTACAGAGATAACTACACCTGTTTTAGAGAACTCTAGTGAGAATTAAGTGATACTTTACATAAAGTACCAAGCAAATATTCCAATCAGTTTCTAAATAATAAATACCCATCCTCTTTATCCCACCTGCACCAAGTTCTTAACTCTGGTACAGTGCTTATCCAGGACAGAAAGCCAGGCTTTCTGCTGTAAACTGAACAGAAGGAAAAAGCAGACACGCCTTGCCCTTGTGGAGTCTTTCCTCTGATCAGCTAGTGCATTCTTTGTGCTTGTAGTTTATTTCAGGTAAACAAGTGGTTCAATCTATCCAGGAATTAGAGTTTCTTCCTCTCATTTCCCAAACTGAAAAAACAAAATGGCACTACACACAGAATGAACTCACACTGCCATCAGTTGCAAAGTACATGACTGAGGATGACTAATTTGCATGTAGGAGGTACTTCTGCACCTTTCTTTGCTTTCACTAACAATTATTAATGATGATGATGATTTTTAATGCATACTTGGACAGTTGATGAGGACAGGTCTCTATCTGAATCCTAATATTGAAAAGGCTAATAAAGCTTCCACAATATCATTATGGAAGCTAAGCATCCCTCTGCAGGACTGGAAGACTAGAAAACTATCAACGTGGTTACCCTGAAAATTGAAGTAGTCTTTTTTTAACATATTAATTATTACGTATATATTTAATACATAAAAATCTTAACTTATCAAAAATGTCCAGAAATTCTAGGCAAATAAAAGAACATTCAAAACATAAAAACTCTATTGTGTTCACTTTTCATTTACATTTGCACATTTTTCAATTTTAGATCTCATGGATACTCAAGACATTCATTCACAAATATGGTAAAGTTATTATTTCAATCAGCAAGAGATCCTCTTCAGAACTCATGTTATGTGAGTTTGTTGTAGCAATTCTTGCTCTCTCCAGTGAGGCATAAAGCTACAGGCTTTATGTTCTTCCCACATAATGAAGGAAAAACAATGCATATTTCCTCTGTATCTCACAGCTATTTTCATTTTATGGTTCATGAGTTGTTAACCTTAGTGATTCCCAGAAAAAGTGTTTGGATTTAAATCATGGTAGCTTTATCTTTTGCATGTCATGTTTGTTGGGAGAAGTCAAGTATGGGATGGTTTGGTTCCTATATAATTTCTCAAGACATTACTAACATTTTTTGCTTTTCTATAGCAAAAATACCTAGTACTATGAGGAATAATTTCACTGAAAATGAATAATGTTTTTCAGAGAACAAATGACTGTATTTTATCTTTTGCTTCTAATTACACCCTGTTTCCCATAGCTAATTTTGTCCTTCTTTAAGGACTATTTCCTTAACTCTACCATTAGAAAATGATTTGCAGCATGTTACCATGAATATGCTGTATTTGTTCCTTTATCAATGTTATGGCAGAGTGTCTGATGCAATCCATTTTATGACACGTTTATATCAGCTGAACAAATCAAGCTCATCAGTTCTGTATCAATAATGAATGAAATATTATAGATTATAAATTAATAAATAGGAGCAGAATTATTACATTCATAACTATTTGTGTTGTGCCCATTATATAGTCACTATGAATGAATGAAAGAATCATTATTTAAGATAAAAATGCAAGCAAAGCAAACATTGTTTGAATGAATGTTTGTGGAACCTCCAGATTAACACATTGAAGGCTAAACCTCAAGGTGATATTATTAGAAAGTTGGGTTTGTGGGTGTGGTTAGGTCATGAGGGAACAGCCCTCATGAAAGGGATTTGTATTCTTACAAAATAGTCCATTAAGAGTTCCCTCACCTCTTCTGTATGTGAAAAAAAGAGAACCAGATGCAGGACCTCATCAGATACCAAATCTTCTGGCACTTTGATAAAGGACTTCCCAGGCTCCCAAAATATGAGAAAGATATTCCTGTTGCCTATAAGCCATCCAGTCTATGGCGCTTTTGGTTTGTGGTTGTTGTGGACTTCAGGGCAATATTGATGGAAGTATGTGAGGACATCCCAGTGGAGATGGAGAACCAAGAACCGAAGATGAGGCTAGAACTCAGTTATGAGGTCTGAGCTTCTAGCTACAGCACATGACTATTGAGATTGCTCCTGGAAAATGATGCAGTGGGAAAAAAAAGCAGGGAATTGAATGCAAAACATGAGGGAAAACATCTGAAGAATGAGAATAGGATGAGTGGTCTGTGAAGAACAGGAATGAGCAGTGAGAGAGGTACAAAGAGAAGCAGACTGTAAGATCAAAGGAATGGAGCAAGAAGAGACATTCAAGGGCATTCTACTCCCAACTCCTAAGTTTTTAGTTAGGATCAGAGAATTCATGAGAAGGAAGAATAAGAACATAGACTCTGAAACCAGACTGGAGGGCATATGAATGCACACATCATACTGGCTACATGGCCTTGGGTAAGTGGCTTAACTTCCCTGTGGCTCAGTTTTCCCACCTGTAAAATTGGACTAATAATAGCAGCCTTAGCCCACAGAGTTAATACAATGATAACATTGAATAACATTTATAAAACCTTAGACAAACCTTGGAGGAGCACTAAATATGTTTATATAATTTAAATCAAGCAGTTACTAAATAGCAATATCACACAGTATTCATTAGATTTGCAAATAAAAGATAGTTTTTACACACAAAAACAAGCACGAAGAAACCTGAGCAAATCTGAGTAAGACCAGTGCATGGTAGCAATGCACCGTTAGTGTTGTAATTCTGTATTGCACAATAATCTCATCAGATGTTACTGTTGGGGGAAAATTACACGTGGAGACCTCTTTATAGTACAAGGAAATATGCAGTTATCTCAAAATGAAGTTTTATTTAAAAAATACTGGCAACCATGGAAATAAAAGGTAGCTTTGACCCAAGCAAGGACAGTTTAAGTGACACAGGAAGGACAGATGCCAAGATCTGGGGAATGAATTGGAGGCTATGATTTAACCTAGACCACTTTTGCATGAACTGTATAAGAAGTGGGTAGAATGAAAGTACCAATAAATGATTAGAGGGCTATAAGTTCATGTAAGGCTTATCACTGCTGGTGGTCTAGAATGGTTATGCTATGTACGCATTCTTTCATAAAGTAAAGGAGACTTTAGGGGGAGAGTGAGAGAGGGAAAGAGAAGGGTAAGGATGAGGGAGGCAGCAATGAAGGGGAAGATTATTTTGAACAGATACATAGGTTAAAAGGAAGCATGCTACTAGAAGAGGTGCAATTAAGAATACGGGAGAAGTGGACCATCCTTTTCTTTTATAGTGGAGGGAATAATTCAATGAATGCATTTTAATCAAGTATGAACTATACACCAGACCCTATTCTAGATGATGAGCATGTGGTGATGTTTAAACAAGAAAGATAAAATTCTTTTATTCAATGAAGGAATGGATATTTCTGTATACATTTGTTACTGGAATAAAAGTTGGAAGTATGTAAAGGCATTTAACTCTAACCAAGGGTAGATGGGAAGGCGTGTGAATAAGGAAAAGCAACAGGTCTGTCATGTTGAGTGTGAACATTGTGATCAGGTAGTGATACTCAAGCATTTGGCTTTGTTCTGCCAGTGAGTAAGAGAGTAGTGGAATGAGAATAATGGCTGGTCCAATGTGGATTGTTTGCCATTGGGAATTGATTTGCTGAAAAATGACCTAAAAGATATTTACACACATCTACATATTTATATTTATAATCCTTGTAAGCTTTTTTTTTTTTTTTAGATTTTTTGCAGCTCAATTCACAATAGCTAAGACCTGGAACCAACCCAAATGCCCATCAACAGTAGACTGGATAAAGAAATTATGGGACATGTACTCCATAGAATACTATACAGCAGTAAGGAACAATGAAACCCAGTCATTTGAAACAAGATGGAGGGATCTGGAAAACATCATGCTGAGTGAATTAAGCCAGTCCCAAAGAGACAAATATCATTTGTTTTCCCTGATCGACGACAACTAACTGAGCACCAAAGGGGAAACCTGCTGAAGTGAAATGGACACTATAAGAAACAATGACCTGATCAGCTTTTGTCCTGACTCTAGATGTACAATGTAATACTTTATCCTTTTTAGTATTTGTTGTTGTTGTAGTTGTTCTAGTACTAGTGGTTAAACTCTGTAAATAACACACAATTATTCTTAGGTGTTTAAATTTTAACTGAAAAGTGATCCCTGTTAAATTTAAGAGTGGAAAAAGAGAGGGAGGAGATGCACAGTTTGGGACATGCACAATCAGTCTTGCCCCAAATGAAGGAGTTAGAAATGTGCCAGGGGATTCCAATACAATCCCATCAAGGTGGCATGTACCAATGCCACCTCGCTAGTCCAAGTGATCAATTTCAGTTCACATTCGATGGCTTAGACAGGCCTAAAAATCAAAGGGATCACACAAACAAGACAAGTGTCTGCTAATACTAACTGATAGAATCAAAAAAGGAGAGAAAGATCCAACATGGAATTTTTAAAAAATTTTTTATTTCATAAATGTGAATTTACAAAGTCCAACTTTTGTATTGTTGTGGCTTCCCCCCCAACCTCCCTCCCTCCCATGGCCCTCCCCTCTCCCTCTCCCTCTCCCATCCCGCCCTTTATCGAGTTTCATTTTCAATTACCTTCATATACTGAAGATCAACTTAGTATATACTAAGCAAGGGTTTCTTTTTTTTTTTTTTTTTTTGACAGGCAGAGTGGACAGTGAGAGAGAGACAGAGAGAGAGGTCTTCCTTTTGCCGTTGGTTCACCCTCCAATGGCCGCCGCGGTAGCGCGCTGCGGCCGGCGCACCGCGCTGATCCGATGGCAGGAGCCAGGTGCTTCTCCTGGTCTCCCATGGGGTGCAGGACCCAAGCACTTGGGCCATCCTCCACTGCACTCCCTAGCCACAGCAGAGAGCTGGCCTGGAAGAGGGGCAACCGGGACAGGATCGGTGCCCCAACCGGGACTAGAACCCGGTGTGCCGGCGCTGCAAGGCGGAGGATTAGCCTAGTGAGCCACAGCGCCGGCCCTAAGCAAGGGTTTCAACAGGCTGCACTCACACAACCGCACAAGGTATAGGGTACTGTTCGACTAGTAGTGTTCTTACGTTTCATAGTAAAACACATTAAGGACAGAGATCCTACGTGGGGAGCATGTACCCAGTGACTCCCGTTGTTGATTTAACAATTGGCACTCTTATTTATGACGTCAGCAATCACCCGAGACTCTTGCTATGAGCTGTCTAGGCTATGGAAGCCCCTTGAGTTCACCGACTCTGAACTTGTTTAGTCAAGGCTGTGTCACAGTGGAGGTTCCTTCCTCCCTTCAGAGAAAGGCGCCTCTCTCCTTGATGGCCTGTTCCTTCTGCTGGGGTCTTGTTCACCAGGGTCTTTCATTTAGATTGTTTTTTGCCACCGTGTCACGGCTTTCCATGCCTGTGAGACTCTCATGGACCTTTTAGCCAGATCCGAATGTCCCAAGGGTTGATTCTGAGGCAGGAGTGCTGTTTTGGGCGTTTGCCATTCTATGAGTCTGCTGTGTGTCTTGCTTCCCCCACAGGATCATACTCTCCCTTTTAATTCTATCCTTCATTATTTGCTTACACTGGTCTTATTTGTGAAATCTCTTCAACACATACCCTATCTTTTTGATCGATTGTGTATTTATACTTATCAACTCGATCTTACCAAGGAGGCAGGTACCAATGCCAGTGCACTTGGTAAAGTGGTAAGCTTTGAATATTATCTTATGTGGCAATAAAATATAATAAAAGGATTTTGAAGATTTTCTTAATTGAAAGAAGGTGAGAGAGAATGAAGAGTATCTTGAATTTTCTACACATGCACAAAATGGCATCACACACGTCCTAATGAGACAGAAGTGCAGAGATTCGATATACACACAATGGGATATGTTATGCAGATGGAGAACAGAAAGACTGGAAGATGTTGATCTTGAAAATCAGAATTACGCAGCCGCAAATCAAGAAATACTGGTAGACACCGAAGGCTAGAAAAGGAAAGGAATAGTTTCTCCCTAGAAGCTACCATAGGGAAGGTTTTATTCTGGAGTGTTCCGTAGACATCTTGACTTTAGCCAAGTGATGCTGCTTTCAAACTTTTGACTTTACTTCCTGATTATCAGAGAATATGCTTCTGTTGTTGTCAGTCACCCAGTTTGCAGTATTTTGTTACAGGAGCATTTAGGAACATAACAGGAACTCATCATAAGGGAAGGGGAAAGAGGGCCATTCAACGTGTGTTTCAGGATCCCAGACATGCAATCTTGACTGGTATGGAATTGGTGAAAACAAGAAAAGGCTGGTGATACCAAAAGTTTTTTTTTTTTTTTTTTTTAAAGCCAATGAGTAGGATGTAGTGGGAATGAGGCTCAAGACAGTTGCATGGAAATAAAGTTGTGATAAAAATGATCAGATTCTTAATTTATCAGGAGTTAAGCAGTTTCAGGTAATGATGAGATCTAGGTTTTGCCCTGAGGAGTAAAAAGTAGATTAGGAAAGAAAATAGTGGCATTTCAAAAGTCAGTGATCATTGAAGCTCTGGTAGGCAAATGTGAAGTACATCAGCTTTACGAACGTTATTGTCAAGTCAGTGAGCAAAGATTTTTAAGTAAGAGATCAAAGTCCCAAATGAGTATGAGACAGAGACTCGGGAAGATATGACACTGAGATGCCCGGGTTCTGGGTCTCTGGCTTGATTCTGCTTGATTATCCTCTTTGTTTTAGGAAGTCCCAGTCGTTCATTTCATTTGATACCAGCCTGGCTCTCAATCCCAGTATCCACCACATTCCCTGGCCACAGGGCTCGTAGGCCCATGATGTAGGCCTGTCCAAGAACAATTCTCTATTCCCCAGGCCTCAGTGATTGGTTTAGGTCTGTCATGTAATTAAAACCAACTCTTTCTTTGCTGGAGCTATCAAGGATGAGAAAGACAACATTGTTGGAGCCCTGATGCAGCTGTGCCTGATAGTATAAGTATTCCTATCAATAAGACACTTAAAATTTTAATTTCAAATAATCTGAACCAAGTTTTCATTACTTGCCATCTAAAATATTCCTATTTGTACCATCATGGTATTTTCTTGCTCTTATATTGCTTATGGATGGTTACAAAGGAATGAAAGCAATTTTTTTTTTCTCTTAGTGTATTTCAGTGCTTTGGGAGATATCCAGATAAAGGAAGAGAGTTCCTATTTTTTTTATTTTTTATTTTTGACAGGCAGAGTGGACAGTGAGAGAGAGACAGAGAGAAAGGTCTTCCTTTTGCCGTTGGTTCACCCTCCAATGGCCGCCGCGGTAGGTGCGCTGCGGCCGGCGCACCACGCTGATCCGATGGCAGGAGCCAGGTGCTTCTCCTGGTCTCCCATGGGGTGCAGGGCCCAAGCACTTGGGCCATCCTCCACTGCACTCCCTGGCCACAGCAGAGAGCTGGCCTGGAAGAGGGGCAACCGGGACAGGATCGGTGCCCTGACCGGGACTAGAACCCGGTGTGCCGGCACCGCAAGGCGGAGGATTAGCCTAGTGAGCCGTGGCGCTGGCCTAAGTTCCTATTTTTCTTAGTTATTATTTCACTCTCTGACCCCAGGCACAGGAACGGATATATTAGATTATTTATGAACTTTTGCTTCACAATAGAAAGTGTATGAGTTTTTGAGTATTGTTTCAAAGACCACCACGAAGCTGAAATGATGCAAAAAAAATCTATAGAAACATTTGAAATTTCAAGAAAAGTTAATTCACAGTCATTCTTAATCAAATCAAATCTAATCACTAATATCTATGAAATACCTACTGATAAGTCAGGCACAAATAATTGAATAAGATGAACAATTTGAATTGATTTCAAATTTCAATCTAATAACTACATTATATGATGAACCTCTTAGAGAAGCAAAATCGACAAAACAATGAATTTGGAGCCCAAGCTCTACTGTTAAGTGTACAGAAATATAATATTCTGATAAAGATAAACCTAGGGGATTATATAAAAGTGAGATTTTATTTAATAGACTTCCGATGCCTCTTACTGCCTTATATTATCTGCTAGTTAAGAGTCTGAATTCTATTCTTTGCAAAGTCTCAGAGGATCTAGTCCATTGACATTTTTTGTTTGAGCTCCTACCCCATGTCTGGCACTGTGCTAGAATCAATTCCTGCCCCTCCCCTTCAGCATCTGTTTGGGAGCTCCTGAAACATCATAGGGGTTTACCAACCACACTCTTGATAGTTAGCAGGTAATTCGAACAGCACTGTCCAAGAACAGTACAAGTCAGGCTTATTTTTGTTTTAATTACATCAAGCATTTAATTTCTACTGAATTTGATGTTCAAATAAATGACAATCACAGAGTATTAGTCTGGCTGAGTTGGAAAGAGCCATCATGTTCAAACATCTCATTTTTAAAATGGGGAAACTGAAGCAAGGGACATTAGATTATCAGCTCTGGACTTGGTAGAAGAAAACTTACTTGACACCCTCAGCCCAGTGTTTGACTAAACTATGATATGAAAAACAGAAATCAACGAATAAATAAGAAATCACCAAGCTTATAACCCTCTTGTCTTCTTCCTCAGACAATTATGAGTGAATAGGAAACAATGTTCTTTATATTTCTGGTTATTAGACTGCTGGAGTAGCTATGTTTGGGATGACTTATTCTGAAATATGGAATTCCAAATTAGAAGTACTTTTCTCAGATTTATTTTTTATTTATTTGAAAGGCAGAGTTACAGAAAGAGGAGAGGAGAAGGGAGGTGGAGAAAGGGAAGAAGGGGAGACACACAACACACACATGAGAGAGACAGACAGACAGACAGACATCTTCCATTTGCTATTCACTCCCTAAATGGCCACAGCAACTGGGGCTGGACCAGGCTGAAGCCAGGAGTTAGTTGCTTATCTTCCAGTGCTTTTCCCAGGCCATTAGCAGGGAGCTGAACCATAAGTGGAACAGCTGGAACTAAAAGCATATGGGATGCTTTACCTGCTATACCACAACCCCAGCCCCACTAGAAGTACTTTTAATTATTAAAAGAAAATTCCTCCTTCCTCTTTTTATTCATTCTTTTTCTGCCTTCCTTGTCCTACGTTTCTCTTTTACTCCTCCACTACACATCATACATTTCTTATAAAGTTATTGAATATGAAGACATGTCTGCTGGGCACAGGATGTAAAACGTGTGGGACACATTCTTCATTTTTAGTAGGATATCAGTGCAGGGGCAAGGGAAGATTTGTGAGTAATTAGAAAGCAGTGTGATGAGCCTATGATGATCTACCAAGAAAGAGCACGACTCCTTAATGAGGAGTGCAGGAGTAGGAGATGGGAGACAGAAGGATTTGCACGGAAGGAAATGCTGGAAGGTTTGCCAGGAATGTACATATTCTGAAGTCAGGGGAAGGCATTCCACCATGGGGAATAGGACTTTTTTCTGCATGGCCTCCCCTAGAAGCTGCGGATATTTACTATTAGGAAGAGCTCGAGCTTTGTAGAGATGAAACACTATTGGACTACTCTATTGTCTGTCTCAGCTGTAAGGCAAGGCTGACAAAGCATCCAATATCACAAGAGGAGTAAGATGGGAGAAGAGAGACTAGAAGTAAAGCAAATGGACATGACAAGTATCTGTCCACGAAGTTCAATAGGGAAGTATGAATATCTCTTTGAACTGTGTGAATACACATTGCTGCTTCTACAGGTTAATATCTCTTTCCTGCCTTTTTCTTTTTCTTTCTTTCTTTCTTTTTTTTTTTTTTTTTTGGTCATCTCTTGTTTCTTTGACTGTTGCTAGTCTTAGGAATGGATTTATGATCTACTGCTTCTGAAACATCTATGAAGAAAGTACTCAGGAAGATGGTATGTATTCCTAGATAAAGGAGGAGTACTGGCCAAAACCTACTATCTGGAATGATGAGAACTGTTGTATCAGGCAATAACTCAGATCCTTGGAAGTTTATTTGCTAACATGTGCAATTCTCAAGATATCCTGGTTCAAAGCTGAGTTAAGGAAATTTCAGAGAAAAATAAAGTTAATATTTTACATTTATTTAATTTGACTTTTGGAAGAGTCTTTTAAGATGTCATTTCAATTTTAAGGATAATAACAATAAAGGCTATAAAGTAGTGATTCTATTTTTATTATAGTCTTCTATATTTTCTCATATGACTATGATGACCATGAATTCCTTTTATAGTTAAAACAGATGAAAGTTTTATTATAAAAAAAGAAAATCATCATCACCATGAAATAAGTTTACCTTGATAACTACTTTCCAATATGTTCCCTTATGAATGTTGCAAAAGTGAAAAAACGGTGATTTCTTTGTACTCGAGGATATACTGGATAAATTGAGGGAAGAAATGCTATTCGCAGTAGAGGAAAGTCTATTGGACTAGAAATCAGTACATCTAGGTTATAGATTTTTATCTTTCCCTTATCCATTATATAACCTTGAACAATTTCTTACTATCCTAATATGTGTTTATAAATATAAAGTGGGATTAATAAAATATCCTTCATCCAGCAGAGTGACTGAAAAGTATAAATATTCTGTAATTTGTAAGATACTCAATCTATGTAAGTTGTTTTTAAGGGAAATTATTCAAAATCGTGAATACTTTTTGGAGACTCAGAGTGAGGAGGGCCTTGATCTAAAGGTCTAGTTATTTTTCAAATAACAAAGGGATGTTTTTGAAATGTTCAATACAGGCAGGAAGATTCTCTTCCCATAACTGGCATTATCTTCACCCCCTCCTCCACACAAACACATTTTGTATCTGGAAGGACAGTTTTCATATTTCACAATAATGGCATTTACATCTATAAATTTCCTTTCAAATGCCTAAATCTCCAATCAATTTGCTTCTAGTTATTTATTTTTAGACAGTTTTATTCAGATGGAAATAGTTTGAGTATTTTTGAGCTGCTGAGATGCAATATAAGAGTATTAAATGCTGTATTACATTTCTGATGCTTTTTAAAGATTTTCTTCTGCACCCGCAATTTAATTTTCTTTTAGAGTTTTCCTCCTACTCTTCTCATATTGATTTTAGTTTGTAGCACTATTAAAGGAGGACTCAATGAAAACCTTTTTGGAATAGGCTAGATAAGTAGGTATCTATATATGTAGGCATATTTTTAAAGTGCATTAACTCAATGTGAGATTATCATGTAATCATTCATTTGCTATCCAAATTCCACTACTCCTTGAATCATTAATCATTGTTCACAATTTGAAGCATGTTATATTGATGTTTGAACACTAACTGGATGAAAATTGGCTATAATTCACATTTATTTTATGATATTCAAATTCTTAAAACTTATTTTTATTTCTAGCATAATGGAAATAGCATAATGTTCTTAATGGAAATTCTTACTAGGAATGTTTTTGTTTTGAAGAAACCATGTCTGCTTTATGAGACAATTGTCTGAGTATCCAATTATAATTTATTACTTAAAAAGTTTTAAAATATCTGATTATATGTTAAACTATTGTTTAAAGTGATAGTTTCCCCCTTACTTAAAGGGGTTGTACTATATTACTTTCTTTCAAAGAATTTATTCTTTCTTTAAACATTTTCTGCTTGGTATCATGAAAACTCATTTAATTTTATCTACAGATCACTAAACTGCTCTGGAAAACAAAGATTTTTACATATCACATGCACTACTATATGCCTGCCTTTAAGATAATGCCCAATAAGCAGCAAATTAGTAAGTATTATGAACTAGTTGATGAAATATCCATAAACTTCAAGAAACCAGGGGACAGATGTACATATAAATACATGAAGATAGAATCCATCTGACCATGAATATGCTATGCTAAAAGTTAAATTTTATGTAAATCAGCCAAAACTATAAACATCTTCTCCAGCAAATATCATAACTGATGTTTCCTATTATATAGAAACTACCTTGGATCCCAGTCAGCAAATTTCTGTTTCCACGAATTGAAAAAGAATGTTACCCAGGCTGTTATTGTAGTTCACAGTGGAAACTATTAGCAGAGAACACATACGGCTCAGGTCCTTTGAGGGAGATTCAGCTCTGAGGAAATAAATGGGAAAGCCAACCCTAGCACACTAGAACATGTAGGTATTCAGTACTTCATGGCAGATATTGAAGGAACATGAAGATTCAAAACAACGTATTTGAGGTCTAGGGTCATACAAATGTTGAATACAGAGTAAAGATTATGAGATCTTTGCAAATATTGATAAGGCTCTGACATTTTTAAAAAAGGGGAATATCTCAGTGTAATTATCAAGAGAAGAGAAAGAGAAATTCCAGTGATAATAACTGGTGAAATAAGCAAAAATGGAAAAATATAATTTCTGAGCTACACAAAATAAGAAATTTCCAAGATGCTAAAATTAAAACAGTTCCATAGTGAGGATGAAGGAAGAGGTGATATGAGAATTTACTGATCATAGCTCAAAATATTTTGTCTGTACCTGGGTTTCAGTTAATGAAATATAAGTCATGTGTTAAAGTCTCCATCTGTAGCATGCATTAAGATCTTTCCAAATAATTCTTTCATTTTCATAGATCATCAACTTAATCAAAGTTTTCACGTGTATTATTATAGTTTTCTATCTGAACTAGTTAGACAGATTTTATTTGTCTACTACAATGGCAAAGTTATTACCCATAGTAAAACAACAACAGAACAAAAAGGAAGAGGCCTTCTTTCTAATTTCCATCTCCTTGGGAATTCCTTAAAAAGATATATATTTTCATATTTAAAATTTTGACAAAATACTACTATACCAGTGTAAGTGTGCCAACATTTTGTTAGGCTTTTCCATCTCTATAAGAATTCTCTAAGAGATACAGAATTCTTACATTTAAAATTTTTCCTTATGAATCAGGCATTACGAAACAGCAGCTTTGGATGCCCAATCTTATACCGAAATGCCTGGAATGGAGTCTTGGCCACTGTGTTTCTGATCCAGCTTTCTGCTAATATACCTGGGAGGCAGTGGATTACAGCCAAGTTGCCTGGTTATCTGCCACCCATGTGGGTGACCTATATGGAGTTCCTACCTTTTGGCTTTGGCCTACACCTGTTCTAGCTGTTGTAGGCATTTGGGGAGTGAACTAGTGCGAGAAACATCTTTCTCTGTCTCTCCCTTCGTTATTCTGTGCTTTCAATAAATAAATAAATAAATAAATAAATAAATAAATGCAAAACTAGACACATGAGATTATATCAAGTAAGAAGCTTCTGCATGGCAAAGCAAGCACTCAACAAAGTTAAAAGACAACAGAATGGGAGCAAATATTTGCAAACCATGCAACTGTTAAAGTTTAATATCCAGAATCTATAAAGAGCTCAAGGAAGTCAACAACAACAAAACTAGCAATCCAGTTAAGAGATGGGAAAAGGACTTGAGTAGGCATTTTTCAAAAGATGAATTTCAAATGGCCAAAAGACACATAAAAAATGCTCAGGATCACTAGCCATCAGGGAAATGCAAATCAGAACCACAAGGAAGTTTCTCCTCACCCCAGTTAGAACGGCTGTCATACAGAAATCAACAAACAACAATTCCTTCGAGGGTATGAGGAAAAAATGTACTCTATTCCACTGTTGGTGGGAATGGAAACTGGTACAGCCATTGTGGAAGAGTATAGAGATACTTCAGAAATCTAAAAATAGATCTAGCATATAACCCAATCATTCCATTCAAGGGAATTTACCCCAAAGAAATGAAATCTGCATATGAAAGATTTATCTGTACAACCAGGTTTATTGTAGCTCCATTCATAATAGTTAAGATATAGAATCAACCCAGAAGTCCATCAACTGATGATGGATAAAGAAAATGTGGTATATATACACTATGGAATATAACTCAGGCATAAAAAGAATAAAATCCTCTTTTTTTGCAACAAAATGGATGGAATGGGAAGCTATTATGCTTAGTGAAATAAGCCAAGCCCCAAAAGACATATTTTCCCTGATCTGTAATACTTAGCAGAGTATAAAAAATGTAATGTATATGATCAAATTTAACATTTTGAGATTTGATTATTGTTTACAGTCCTTATCCTAATGTTGAGAAACAGTGTTTTTTTTTCCTTCTTACTAATTGTTATATTCTTTACTTAGTGGAGAGTTAAGTTTATGTTTATAAAATAAAAAGTATATAAAGATAATTGAATATGAATCTTTATGAAGAATGGGATGGGAGAGGGAGTGGGAGATGATGGTTGTGGGTTGGAGGGAGGATATGGGGGGAAAAAGCTGCTATAATCCGGAAGTTGTACTTTGAAAATCTGTATTTATTATAGTTAATAAAATAAAATAAATGGAAAGAATGTAATTTTTAAAAGAAAGCATCTCAGCAGAATGAGGGAGGACACTGCACTTCCCCAAAATGGTGGTTTTCTTTGTGAAGGGAGCAGTGAGGAGGATATTTAATAAATTGGTTTTGGGCTGGAACTGTGGCATAGCTGGTAAAGCAGCCACCTGCAGTGTGGGCATCCCAAATGGGCACCAGTCCGAGTCTTAGCTGCTCTACTTCCAATCCAGCTCTCTGCCATGGCCTGGGAATGCAGTAGAAGATGGCCCAAGTCTTTGGGCTCCTGCACCTGCGTAGGAGACCCAGAAGAAGCTCCTGGCTACAGGCTTCAGATTGGTGCAGCTCCAGCCAATGCAGCCATCTGGAAAATGCACCAGTGGATGAAGATCTTTCTCTCTCTCTCTCTGCCTCTCTGTAACTGTGCCTTTCAAATAAATAAATCTTTAAAAATTGTTTTTTAAAAAAATTGTATCTTCAAAGAAATGTGTTATTTTAATTGCTGAATGCTAACTATACTTATTACTATAATAACCAGTTTTTATAACAACAACAAAAAAAAACTTTTAAGAATTTTTTTCTTAGCTAACCAGTGTAAGAGAAAACCTTCATGGATTTCAACTAGGTAAAGAAAAGCCAATAGAACTTTTAAAAGGGTATGTAGGGGCCTGCGCGGCGGCTCACTAGGCTAATCCTCTGCCTGCGGCACCGGCACCCCAGGTTCTAGTCCCGGTCGGGGCACCGGATTCTGTCCTGGTTGCTCCTCTTCCAGTCCAGCGCTCTGCTGTGGCCCGGGAGGGCAGTGGAGGATGGCCCAGGTCCTTGGGCGCTGTACCCGCATTGGAGACCAGGAGGAAACACCTGGCTCCTGGCTTCGAATTGGCGCATTGCGCCGGCTGCAATGTGCTGGCCGTAGCGGCCACTTGGTGGGTGAACCAATGGAAAAAAGGAAGACCTTTCTCTCTCTCTCTAACTCTGCCTGTGAAAAAGAAAAAAAGGTATGTAGGAAAAGTATTCGTGATTTCAAAATAACAGTGACCATATGTACAGGATTGCAATAGATAAAAATTCATCTCCTTCTTGAATCTATATCATTGATGAGTTATACCACTAACTTGCTTTGACTAATCACAAAACTGTCATAACTAGATATTTTCAAAACACAAGTGACTCTTTGGCTGCTCTTAGGACATCTGCCTACAACTGCTCTGTAAAGTAGCATAGGCTAATTTTCATGGCTCACTGCCTCCTAACCAACAGGCAATTCTGAGACAGCATTTCACGTTATCCAGGCTCCACCTGACATAGAAGATCAAATGGGTAATGTAGTTATCAGCTGAGCTATTGAGAGCATAGCTATTGAGCTCACTCACAATATCATGGCCAAAATAAATCCTTATTGTATTCATCCCCTAAGTATTGAGATGGTTTGATACACAGCAAAAGCTAAGTATTATAGAAATTGGTAACTAGAAGTGGGGTGCTCCTCTAACAATATCCTACATCTGTGATCTTTTTTCTTGGACTATTCCCATAGGGAAGCTATAAAAGTAGCCATGAGAGAGTAAAGTTAGGGAAAATCATCACCAATCTGTTAACAGACTTTAGAAAAGCAATAAGAAAACTATTTTAGCTGGAAAAGCAAAATGAAATCCTCCTAGCTAACTTGAGAAATGGAAACACAGTCACCTGCAATAATGTGGCAGGCAGACAATGGATCAAAACTCTATGGACCTTGACAAGCTGGTTCACAGGCAGGCTATCACAAAAGCTATTTGTTTTTGTGTGTGTATGTGTGTGTGTGTTTGTTTGCCTGCAATAGAGGAAGAAAAGAGATCAGCAAATAACTGGTTTTTTTTCTTCTCAAAAGCAGAATTTAGAAAGAATACCCATAAACTTGTTGCACTGAAAAATAGATGTATGGCTTGCAGTCAACTGTTAGGTTCTTAAAATGATCTCAAAATGAAATAAATTTTGTGGCCATATTTTTAAAAAAGCCATGCTATGCACATAGGAACTCTCTATAAGAATGATAACAGATTTCTTATAATAATGCAAGACAGAAGACAATAGAACAAAATATTTTGAATACTGGCGGAAAAAAAAAGTCAAACTAGAATTCTTTATCCAGCAAAAATATTTTTCAAAAACAAAGACAGAATAAAGAAATTCTAGACCTCAAAATCTGTGAGACAAACTTGTAGTACAACAGTCTTTAAAGAGTACATAAAAGCAGAAAAAAAATTGATAACAATAGAAGCCTGGTTCCATGCAAAAAATGAAGAGCAAATACAGGGGAAATAAAAATCTTTTTTCTCAGTACTTCACTATATTTAAAAGATAACCAATCACTTAAAGCAAAATGTTTAGATTTTTATAGCATAAGCAGAAATAAAACATATGAAAACAGCAGCACAGAAGGATCTGAAAAATACAAGTATGCTGTTATATTTTAATCCTACATGAACAGGCATAGTATCACTGGGTGATGGACTGTGATATGTTAAACACATTTGCTATTAACCCTGAAGTAGTCACCATAATAACACAATAAAATGCTATGATTAATTTGATAGTTATTTTTCTCTGTTATCTTTTTGTGTAATTTTTTTGTGTAGGCCAAAGGGCCGAGATATATTGGCCAAACACTGTAATAGCTGTTTCTACAAAGATATTCTTCAAATAGGATTGACTTTCAAATCAGCAAAATTTGAATAATGCTGATAGCCTTCATAACGTAGATAGGATCTCATCCATCATTTGAAAACCTTAAGAAAAAAACTGGCTTCCTCTAAGAGAGAGGTAACTATGGGAGAAACCTGCCTTTAACTTAAACAGGAAGTATTGCTAGTATGTCCAGCTGCCAGCTTACAACTGCAGATTCTGGACTAATAACAACAGTTGTCCTAGCCAATTCCTTAAATTTGTCTGTGTATATATAGCTGTGCACTTGCTATTGGTTCTTTTTCTCTGGAGAACCTTGAAAAATATAACCAATAAACCAAAAAATTAGATGAAACTCAATAAAAAATCATTAAATTAATATAAAGGAACCAAGAAAAGAAAAAAAAGAGCAGATATTAGAAAAAGAAAATAGCAAGATGGTGTCTTTAAACACAAGCTTAGCAATAGTTGATTTTTGTATCCCAATGATAAAGGCACCAAAAAAAGGAAAAGGTTATCTGAATGATTAAAAAGTAACTCAACAACATTCTACCAATCTACTTAAACACAGATACACAAATTCAAAGTAAAATGGTGGGAAAATTGTACCATACAGCATGAGTTAAAAGAAATTTCATGTGGCTGATATTAGACAAGGTAGATTTCAATGAATTCCCATACGACAACTATAAAAGTAGCTAAAAAAGTAGGGGCATTGGGCATATTGAAGACAGTTTTTTTTTTTTTTGACAGGTAGAGTTAGAGAGAGAGAGAGAGAGAGAGAGAGAAAGGTCTTCCTTCCGTTGGTTCACCCCCCAAATGGATACTACGGCTGGCGCACTGCAACGATCCGAAGCCAGGTGCTTCCTCCTGGTCTCCCATGTGGGTACAGCGCCCAAGGACCTGGGCCATCCTCCACTGCATTCCCAGGGCACAGCAGAGAGCTGGACTGGAAGAGGAGCAACAAGGACAGAATCCAGCACCCCGACCGGGATTAGAACCCGGGGTGCCGGTGCCACAGGCAGAGGATTAGCCTATCAAGCCATGGTGCTGGCTGAAGACAGTCCTTTTTAATTCATGACTTCATCAAGAGTATACCATAGTTCTAAATAGTTATGCACCTAAAATATAATTTTGGAGTATATGAAACAAATCTCCTAAGATTGTCAGGAGAAACAAAGGCATATGAATTATAGTCACTCATTTCAACATCCCTATCTAATGATTGATGGACAGAGAAATTTAGTTGAGGACATTTGAATAATTCTATCAACCAATTCGATCTAAATAATGCAAATGTTTGTGAGGATGTGGAGAAAGTAAAACAATTATAGTAGGAATGAAAAGTAGTAAAGGCACTCATAAAATAGAAATATCTTAAGAAGTTAAATATATACCAATTTTGTGATACAAACTTTACCTTGCATACAGCTACCCAACAGAAAATACATGTTTGTACAAATTCCTATACACAAATGTTCACAAAAGCATGATTTTTAATATCATTAAGTTGCAACATCCCAAATACCCAATAGCAAGTGAATCAATAATTTATGGCATCTATCTATAATGGAACACTGCTCAGCAACACAAAAAAATGAATATTAGATCCATGCAATGTCCATGAAGGAATCTCAGAAAAATAGCTTGAGTGAAAAATAGACTATTTTAATAGTTTGTTAGGAAATGAAACTTAGTATACACTGACAAGAATGCAGGTCAACAGTTGCCGGAAATGGGTGCTACGTGGAAGGGCAGTATTGAAGAAATACAAACATGAGGACATTTTTAACAGAGTTATTTGATCATCATGATAGTGTTGGTGATATCATGGTTGGGTTTAAACATATGTCAAAATGTATAAACTATATATTAAAAGATGTGATTCTCTCCTTTTTAATTCTATCAGTTAGTATTAGCAGACACTAGTCTTGTTTATATGATCCCTTTGACACTTAATCCTATCATTATGATCAATTATGAACTGAAACGGATCACTGAAACTGATCTGGCTAAAAAGCCCATGAGAGTATTTCAGGCATGGAAAGCCAAGACACTCTGGGGAAAAAAAAAAAAAAGCCTAAATGAAAGATCTCTGTGAGTGAGATCCCAGCAGAAATAACGGGCCATCAAACAAGGAGGTACTTTTCTCTGAAGTTGGAGAAAACTTCCACTTTGACTATGGCCTTGGCTAAATAAGATCGGAGTTGGCAAGCTCAAGAGGCTTCCATAGCCTTGGCAGCTCATGACAAGATCCTCGGGTGATTACTGATGTCATAAATAAGAGGGTCAATTGTTAAATCAACAACAAGAGTCACTGTGCACTTATTCCCCATGTAGGATCTCTGTCCTTAATGTGTTGTACTATGTGAATTAACAGTAAAACTACTACTCAAACAGTACTTTACACTTTGTGTTTCTGTGTGGGTGCAAACTGTTGGAATCTTTACTTAGTATATACTAAATTGATCTTCTGTATATAAGGATAATTTAAAACGAATCTTGATGTGAAGAATGGGATGGGAGAGGGAGTGGGAGATGGGAGGGTTGCAGGTTGGAGGGAAATTATGGAGGGGGGAAAAAGGCACTATAATTCAAAGTTGTAGTTTGGAAAATTTTAATTATTAAATAAAAGTTTAAAAAAGATGTGGTTTATTGTGCCAATTATATCTTTTTTTTTCAATTATATCTTAATCAACTTTAAAAACATTACCTACTGTATAATTCCACTAATATAAAAATAAACACAGGTAATCATGAACAACTTTGTTTATAGTTGCATACTTTAGGTGTTAGACTATGCAAATCAAAGCAAAGAAGTGAATCCTTTCAAAGTTGGGACTAAGAAGGAAAGGCAGATTTATCACAGAATAACTTCTAGATTCTTGGAGAGTTCTTTTCTTAATCTTTGTGTGGGTGTGTGGGTATTTTCCTAACGGTAACTGTTGCAGTAGTACATGTTTTCATATTGCAGGGGCAAGAGGATTGGAAAAATGTGGCTAAGGTTATTCAGACAATATGTCAAAAGTCATGTGTTAGTCTTTACAGGATCTAACAATCCCCTACACTGATCTGCACATTTTCTCAGTGAGACATATACTTTCTACTTCATCAAAATGCTCTTTAAAAAACTTGAAAAAATGGTTCTAACAACTCTGACACAAAAGGTTAAATCTGGATTTGGTTAATGTGGCTCTTCAATAAAGTAGGAACTTGGTTGCAATTACTTAAAGATCTCCTTCTGGCATTTGAGCCTTGGGGAGACTTGATATCACTTTCCAGCTTAACTCCAATGAAATTAAGCTTTAGGTTAACCAGTGGATCATTATAGTTGTGGTAAACAGCGTGAAAAAAAAAAAAGAAAAAAACATTCTATCCTGTAACTAATAAGGAATACATAGAGAGTAGACAAGAGGCATCTTGCTTATTGGGAAGATAGAAGAGCAGGAAAGGGATTAAGATGGTGGAGTAAGGAGGGAGCTTGCTGCTCCAGTTTAGGAGAAGATAGTTTAAGCAAAGTAGAAAGAATGCAATCTGAAGGAAGAGTGAGGGAAAAACAGCAGAGGAACTCTATGCAAATTGGAGGGACAAGTGGACCTACATGAAGGGCAAGGACACACACAACTTAGGATCCCAGCAGCTGAGAACATCCACAACAGCACTGGAGAGTGAGGTGAGAGAGATGCGGCAGCCCAAGCCACTGATGAAAAAGCTGCAGAAAGAGCATTGAGGGAATCCAGTTTGGAGTCCCATGGAGGGTAGTGTGCCTGCCAAACGAGGGGAGAAAAAACAAAGGGGAGGGCACATTTTCTCTCTCCCCAACCACCCTGCAACTGCATCCTGTAAGAAGCTGATAAAGAAAAGGCACCAATTTGGTTAAACGTAACACTTGTGCCAGAGCTCATGTCTGTGCCAAGCAACCAGCCAAGTGGAGATTCCTGGGTCTGGTGGGGAGAACAGATAGGGGGCTGGGTGCTTGTGACTGTGGGATGATTGTGTGCCAGGACTCTGAAGATACTGAGGCTGAGTGGGAGGGCTCAGGGTGTGGCTGAGACTTTAGGCAGTCACTGAGGGAAGCTCCATGTGATCAGCGATCCCTGGTAACCTGATGAGGGACACTGCTGGGGAATCTGAGCTTACACTGAGGACTTCAGAGATCTTTTGTGTGGCAGAGCAGACCAATAATATACTCACCAGGGCTAGTGCCCAGGCACTGATCTCCTTTGAGGAGAGGAGCTCAGCTGAGTCTATGCCAGCAGAAAAGAACAAACCTCCCACTCATAAAAAAAGAGAGAGGAGATTTATCATGCCAAACCTGCGTGTGTCATTTCAGATATGCCTTTCACCCTGGAGCAATGAACAAATCTCTTTGGCTATACCCACCACATGCATCTAGGTATTCCCTAAAATCAGACACTCCACTAATCCACACATAGTCCAAAGATAAAAGCCACCACAGCAAAAAAATAAAGAAGAAACCAAGGAGTATCTCCACAAATTCCCAATAAAAAATACAACCAATTCAAGAAAAAAGAATAAGGAAGACAACAGGATGCCCCTAAGAGAACACTTTAATACTAGATTGTGAAAATGATGACACTGAAGAAATGCCAGAATGGAATTCAAAATACTGATCATAAGATTACTTAGAAGTAATCAGAAGCAAATATATGAAATAATGAAATCCATACATGACATAAAAGCAAATTTCTCCCAAGAAATTCAGATCTTAAAGATCAATCAAAATGAAATCTTAGAAATGAATATTTCAGTAGAATAAAAATGCAGTGGAAAGCCTTAACAGAATCGATGAAGCAGAAGAAAGAATATTTGACTTAGAAGACAAAGCATAGGAAATTATACAGTCAGACCAAACACAACAAGAAGAAATTAGAAAACTAAAAAACACTGAACACTGTTAGTAATCTGCAGGATACTACCAAACAGCCCAATATATGGGTTCTAGGAATTCCTGAAGGTGTGGAAAGATAAAAAGGATTAAAAAGCCTTTTTAGTGAAATAATAACTGAAAGTTTCCCCAGTGTGGAGAAAGAAAGGGACATCCAAGTACAGACAACACATTGAACTAATAGGTATGGCCAGAAAAGTCATCACCATGACACACTATAATTAAACACTCGACAATAAAACATAAAGAAAATATTCTAAAATGTACACAAGAGAAACACCAGGTTACTTTCAGAGGATCTTCAGTTAGACTCATAGTAGACTTCTCATCATAAACCCTATATGCTAGGAGAGAATGGCAAGGTATATTCCAATTCTTTTTTTTTTTTTTTGACAGGTAGAGTTATAGACAGTGAGAGAGAGAGAGAGAGAGAGGGAGAGAGAGAGAGAGAGAGAGAAGGGTCTTCCTTTGATTGGTTCACTCCCCAAATGGCTGCCACGGCCAGTGCCGTGCCAATCCGAAGCCAGGAGCCAGGTGCTTCCTCCTGGTCTCCCATGCGGGTGCAGAAGCCCAAGCACTTGGGCCACTCCACTTCCCTCCTGGGCCACAGCAGAGAGCTGGACTGGAAGAAGAAGGGTAACCAGGACTAGAACCTGGTGCCAATTTGGGATGCCAGCGCCTCAGGGAGAGGATTAACCAGGTGAGCCACAGCGCCAGCCCCTATTCCAAGTCTTAAGAGAAAAGACCTGTCAACCCTGAATACTATACCCTGCAAAGCTCTCATTTATGAATGAGAGTAAAACAAATATCTTCCATGACAAACAGAAATTGAATTTGTCACTACCCTTCAAGCCCTGAAGAAGATGCTTAAGGATGTGCTGCACACAGAAACACAGAAACATGGTCATCAATAAGAAAGAAAGTAAAATAGGGGAATCTCGGTAAAAGTACAAAGGAAATCCAAAGTAAAAAACAGGAGTATTTATGGAAAAATGGCAGGGCCAAGTCATTATTTAAAAATAGCCACCTTGAATGTAAATGGCTTCAACTCTCCAGTTAAAAGACACAGACTGGCTGAATGGATTAAAAAGCAAAACCCATCTATTTGCTGCCCATAAGAAACGTATCTCACCAACAAAGATGCATTCAGACTGAAAGTGAAAGGATGGAAAAAGATATTCCATGCCAACAGAAACAAAAAAAGAGCTGGTGTAGCCATCCTAATGTCAGAAAAAAAGAGACTTTAACATAAGAACTGTTAAAAGAGACGAAGAAGGGCACTATGCAATGATTAAGGGATCAATTCAGCAGGAAGATGTAACTATTTTAACTTATAAGCACCTAGTTATAGGTGCTTATAAGTTAAAAGAAATATTAAGGGATATAAAGGGAGCCATAGATTCAAATACAGTAGTGATGGGGAGCTTCCATACCCCATGTACAGCAATGGACAGATCAACCAGACAGAAAAACCAGTAAGAAAACAGCAGAGTTAATAGACACTATAGACAAATGGGCCTAACAGATATTTACAACTTTTCATGCTATAACTGCAGAAACAAATTATTCTCAGCAGTGCATAGAACTTTGTCTAGCATTGACTACATGCTAGGGCAGAAAGCAAATCTCTGCAAATTAAAAAAAAATTGAAATTATACCATGCATCTTCTCAGACCACAGTGGAATGAAGCTGGAAATCAGCAACTCAGGAATCCCTAGAGCATACTCAAACACATGGAGACTTAACAACATGTTTCTAATTGAACAGTGGGTTATAGAACAAATCAAAAGAGAAATCAAAAAAATTTTGGAAAGAAATGAAGATGACAATACAACATATCAAAACTTATGGGATACAGCAAAAGCAGGGTTAAGAGGAAAGTTTACAGCAATTGGTGCATACGTCAAGAAATTGGAAATGTACCAAAAAATGAGCTATCAATGTGCCTCAAGGATCTAGAAAAACAACTGCAAACCAAACCCAAAACTAGGAGAAAAGAGATAATGAAAATTAGAGAAGAAACCCAAAAAAGAATACAAAAGATCAGCAAAATAGAGAGCTGATTTTTGAAAAAGTAAACAAAGTAAAAATTGAACCCAACACACTATTGGACCAACTTTAAAAAAAAAAGGAGAGAGAAGGCCCAAATCAATAAAATTAGTGATGAGAAAGGAAATGTAACAGACACCACAAAAATAAAATGAATCATCAGAAATTACTACAAAGAGCTGTATGCCAAAAAACTGGGAAACAGAAGAAATGGAGAGATTCCTGGACATGTACAACCCACCTAAATTGAGCCATGAAAACCTAAACAGACTCATTACCAAGATGGAAACTGAATCAGTAATAAAGACCCTTCCCAACAAAGAAAAGCTCAGGACTGGATAACTTCACTGCTGAATTCTACCAGACATTTAAAGAAGAACTAACTCTAATTTTTCTCAAATTATTCAAAACAATTGAAAAGTAGGTAATCCTCCCAAATTCTTTCTGTGAAGCCAGCATCACCTTAATTCCTAAACCTGGAAAAGATGCAACAGAGAAAGAGAACTACAGACCAAATTTCCTTGATGAACATAGACACAAAAATCCTCAACAAAATTCTAGCCAATTGAATCCAACAACACATCAGAACGATCATTCACCTGGATCAACTGGGATTTATCCATGATATTCAAGGATGGTTCAACATTCACAAATCAATGATATATCACATTTACAAGCTACAGAACAAAAAAAATGATTATCTCAATAGATGCAGAAAAAGCATTTGATAAAATACAATACTGTTTCATGATAAAAACTCTAGCAAATTCCTATAGGAGGAACATTCCGCAACACAATCAAGACAATTTATGACGAACCCATGGCCAGCATCTTATTGAATGGGGTAAAGTTGGAAGCATTCCTATTGAGATCCGGAACCAGATAAGGATGCCCACTCTCACCATTGTTATTCAATATAGTCCTGGAAGTTTTAGCCAGAGTCATTAGGCAAGAAAAAGAAATCACATGTATACAATTTGGGAAAAAGGAAGTCCAACTATCCCTATTTGCAGATGACATGATTCTATATATAGGGGATCCAAAAGATTCCACCAAGAGAGTATTAGAACTCATAGAAGAGTTTGGTCAAGTAACAGGATATAAAATATACAAAATTCAGCAGCCTTGTATACACAGACAATGCAACAGCTGAGAAAGAACTTCTAAGATCAATCCCATTCACAATAGCTACAAAAAAAATCAAATACCTCAGAATAAATTTAATCAAGGATGTCAAAGATATCTATGATTTGAATTATAAAACACTAAAGAAAGAAATAGATTATACAAAGAAATTGAAAAATCTTCAATTTTCATGGACTGGAAGAATCAATGTCATCAAAATGTCCATACTTCCAAAAGCAATTTACAGATTAAAAATAATACCAATCAAAATATCAAGGACATTCTTCTCACATATAGAAAAAATGATGCTGAAATTTATATGAAGTCACAGCAGACCTCAAATAGCGAAAGCACTCCTATACAACAAAAACAAACCCAGAGGCATCACAATACCAGATTTTAAGACCTACTACAAGGCAGTTATAATCAAAGAGCCTGGTATTGGTACAAAACAGATGGATAGACCAATGAAACAGAATAGAAACACCAGAAATCAATCAAGCATGTACAACCAACTCAGATTTGACCAAGGAGCTAAAACCAATCCCTGGAGCAAGGACAGTCTCTTCAACAAATGGTGCTAGGAAAACTGGATTTCTGCATGCAGAAGTATGAAGCAAGACCCTTACCTTACATCTTATAGAAAAATCCATACAAAATGGATTAAAGACCTAAACCTATGACCTGATACCATCAACTTATTAGAGAACATTGGGGAAATCTTGTAAGATATTGGCACAGGTAAAGTGTTCTCAGCAAAGACCCCAGAGGCACAGGCAATCAAAGCCAACATTCACAACTGGGATTACATCAAATTGAGAGGCTTCTGTACTGCAAAAGAAACACTCAAGAAAGTGAAGAGCTGATTGACAGAATGGGAGAAATCATTTGCAAATTATGCAACTGGTAAAGAATTAATAACCAGAAGATATAAAGAGATCAAGAAACTCCACAACAATAAAACAATCCACTTAAGAAATGGATAAAGGACTTAAACAGACATTTTTCAAAAGAGGAAATCCAAATGGCCAACACACACAGGAAAAAATGTTCAGGATCACTAGCTGTCAGGGAAATACAAATCAAAACAACAATGAGGTTTCATTGCATCCCAGTTAGAATGGCTTTCATACAGAAATCAGCAAACAACAAATGCTGGTGAGTATGTGGGGAAAATGATACCCTAATCCACCATTGGTGGGAATGTAAACTGGTAAAGCTACTATGGAAATCAGTTTGGCAATACCTCAGAAATCTAAATATAGATCTACCACATGACTCACCCATCCCGTTCCCTGGAATTTACCCAAGGGAAATGAAATCAGTAAGCAAAAGTGTTACCTGTAGCCCCATGTTTATTGTACCTCAATTCACAATAGCTAAGACATGGAGTTAACTTAAATGCCTGTAAACTGAAGACTGGATAAGATAATTATGGGATATATACTCTATGGAATACTATACACCATCAAAAATGAAATCTGGTCATTTGCAACAAAATGGATAAATCCAGAAAACATCATACTTGGTGAAATAATCCAGTCTCAAAGGGACCAATACCGTATGTTCTCCCTGATCTGTGATAACTAATAGAACACCTAAAAGGAAATATGTAGAAGTGAAATTGATACTTTGAGAAGCAATGACTTGAATAGCCCTTGTTTTGACAGCAACAGCTTTGTTTTCTCTTTTTCATACTATTTGTTGAACTCTTTACTTAACATAGTTAATTATATGTGTATAAAGTCAATTGAAAATAGATCTCTAAAAAATAAGAGAATAAGATAGGGAGGAGGAAGTTTGTAACTGTAATGCTGTATAGTTTTGCATACATTCCTATTGACTTATTTCTAAGGTCACAGTTTAAAAACTTGTCATAGGACTCCAAATCCTATTAGCTGGGTGGTAAAAATGCCATCTTAAGTGTTAAAGTGAACATATTAAGCATTAAAGTGATAATATAGATAGGATTAACTGTTAAATGGATCATATAAATAAGGTCAAATGGTAATAATAATAATAGATAAAATTAAAAAGGAGAGAATGTTCCAATATGGGAAGCAGTCCACACAGCAGACTCATAGAATGATAACCGCTTCAAACATCACTCTGACCTCAGAATCAGCCCTTAAGGCATGCAAGTCTGGCTGAAAAGCCCATGAGAACATTTCAGGAATGGAAAGCCAAGACACTGTGGCAAAAAAAATGTTCTACATGAAGGATCTCTGTGAGAGAGAGCCCAGTGGAAAGAAGTGGCCATTAAAGAAGAATGTACTTTTCTCTGAAGGGAAGAGAGAACTTCTACTTTGCTTATGGCCTTGTCTAAATACTGATGGAGACTGTGGATTCAAAAGGCTTCCATAGCCTTGGTAGCTCATGTCAAGAGCCTTGGATGACCACTGACATCATACATAAGAGTGTTAATTGTTAACTTAGTAATAGGAGTCATTGTGCACTTACTTTCCATGCAGAAATTCTGTCCTCAATGAATTGTATTATGAGAATTAATTGTAAAACTTGTCCTCAGTTTTTTGTGCATGTGTGTGCAAATTTTTGAAATCTTTACTTAGTATAGAGTTGGTCTTCTGTGTATAAAGTTAATTGAAAATGAATCTTAATGGAGAATGGGACTGGGAATGGGAGAGGGAGGAGGAGAAGGGGTGGAAGGGCGGGCATGGTGGGAAGAATCACTATATTCCTAAAGTAATACTTATGAAATTTATGAAATTTGTACTTGTTAAATAGAATGTTTCTTTGGGGACAAACAACTGGAGAAAAAAGATAAAGGAGACCTGAATAGAATTCTGGCTTCACTGGAAGCATATTTTCAGAAATAAATTTGTATCATAGAAAAACAAAAGAAGAGAAGCAAGATTTTATTATGTGATTCTGTGCATAAGGCTTCATTCTATCTTCTTCTGTAAATAAGGCTTCCCTAACTGCTCCTAGTGTGACTATGAAATCAACTGGGTGCCTGTTAAAGTAGGTTTGAAGCTGTTAGCACTACATGTCAATTCTTAAGGATTTTTTCCATTAGCATAAACAACTATGTCTTAGTTTCCATTCAACTTTATTTTTGTTCTTGTTTACTCATTTCCCATAAGCATTCTCAGTAATGCAGTCATTTTCTGAGCCACAACTTGAGTGACTCCAATCAGCTTGTCTAATCTCTTAAATCTGAAGTCTCCTAAAATTTCATAATTCTATTTTTCAGGTTATTCTCAAGCCAGCATGCCAGTTTCACAATTCTGCTAATTAATTGTTACATCTCTATCATCTCTAAAACAGCTTGTTCTATAACTCTCAAGTTCTTTAGGTGAAATCAAAACAGATATTATATGAATAACATAGCATTAATAAAATATTTGTCATAGCGCTTATGCCATTACAAATGTTCAATAAGTATCAGTCATTTTTCATGCTTTATTATTACCACTGTGAAAGTTCTTGGTTTTATTTTCCCCAAGATGATTCACAAATGGACATGGGTGTTTATACTACATAAGCAAATGATATTAACTTTTTAATTAATACAATGACATTTTAAATATGTATGTGTGATTGGTTTTTAAATTATTCTCATATAAATGCATTATTAAAATCTAATATTGGTATAATAACGGTACCTACATAATTGTGTTGTGAGGTTAAATGAGTAAACATATGCAAAGAACTTATAATAAAAATTAAGAGTATATGTCAGGTACTTTCCCCTTTTGATCTGATCTCTTTATTTAGTGGAGCTTCATGCCCTTGACTGTATTATTAATTACAAATACATTGTTGGGGCTGGCGCCGTGGTACAGTGGGTTAACGCCCTGGCCTGAAGCATCAGCAACCCATACGGAAGCCGGTTCGGGACCTCGCTGCTCCACTTCCGATCTAGCTCTCTGCTATGGCCTGGGAAGGCAGCAGAGGATGGCCCAAGTCCTTGGGCCTCTGTACCCGTGTGGGAGACTCCAGCAAGCTCCTGGATCCTGGCTTCAGATCAGCGCAGCTCCGGCCATTGCAGCCACTGGGGAGTGAACCAACAGATGGAAGACCCCTCCCTCACTCTTTCTGCCTCTCCTCTCTCTGTGTGGCTCTGACTTTAAAATAAATAAATAAATCTTTTAAAAAAATACATTGTCTCAGGGCTGGCACTATCACGTAGTGAGTAAAGCCACCACTTGCAGTGCTGGCATCCCATATGGGTGCTGGTTTTGAGTCTTGGCTGCTCCACTTTGGATCCAGCTCTCTGCTATGGCCTGGGAAAGCAGTGAAAGATGGCCTGGGTCCTTGGGTCCCTGCTCACGCATGGTAGACCCAAGAAGAAGCTCCTGACTCTTGGTTTTGGATCATCACAGCTCAGGCTATTGCGGCCATCTTGGGAGTAAACCAGCAGACAGCCTCTGCTTTTCTGTAACTCTGCCTTTCAAATTAATAAATATTTTTTAAAAACACATTATCTCAAAAAATAAAAAAGGGAGGGATGGAGGTAGGGAGAGAAAGGCAAAGACAGAAAGAGGGAAAGAGAGATGGAGTGAAGTAGAGAGTGTCATATTTTTACAAATTCTCTGTGTATTAATATTACATTAACATAAAAATAAAATATCAATTACTTCTGTAGAGATAAAATTTATCAGCTTACTGTTAAGAATGTATTTTCTTTAATTTTTTTATTAAATTTACTTGAGAGATTGACAAAGAGACAGATAGAGGATTACTACTGGCAGGTTCACTCCCTAAATTCTCAGAATAGCTGGGGCCAGGCCAGCCTGAAGCCAGAAGCCTGAAACGCAATCCATGTCTCTCACATGACTCAACCACTTGAGCCATCATCTGCTGTTTCCCAGGGTGAGTATAAGCAGAGGACCTGGAATCAGGAGTCTGAGCAGTGACTTGAACCCAGGTACTCTGATACAGGATACAGACATTCCAACCAGCAGCTTAACCCATAGGCCAATGCTCACCCCCAAGAACAGATTCTTATTTAAATCAGTAAACATCTAATTTTGGGGGCAGCACTATGGCACAGTGGGTTAACACCCTGGCCTGAAGCGCTGGCATCCCCTATGGGTGCCAGTTTGAGTCCCAGCTGCTCCTCTTCCAACCCAGCTCTCTGCTATGGCCTAGGAAAGCAGTAGAAGATGGCCCAAGTCCTTGGGCCCCTGCATCCACGAGGGAGACCTGGAAGAAGCTCCTGGATCCTGGCTTCGGATCGGCGCAGCTCCGGCCATTGTAGCCATCCGGGGAGTGAATCATCTCTCTCTGCCTCTCCTCTCTGTGTAACTCTGACTTTCAAATAAATAAATCAATATTTAAAAAAATCTAATTGTGATATGTATTTATTACTTTAAAATGAACTCTGAGATGCCTTCTGTATCTGGAGTTGTCAATCACTTGTCTAACATTACTCACTGGAAGGAACCCGAATTTGTACTTATTCTGCATCTTTTAGGCAATAATAGTTCACAGGCATGCTGAATGATTAAATGGAGTGTTGTGTGGAGGAGTTTGCCCTGTTGAGCTTAGTAGTAGGTGCCAGGGAATCAAGCAGGAGGCTGACCCCACCTGACTATTCACCTTGCATAATGATACTCTATAGAGCTTGTGTATCTGCAGACAGAGCACTTCTACTGCTTTCTTTTACCACTCCCATAAACAGAAATAACCTTTTCTGTATTGTAGACTTTAAGGTACAGAGTAAACAAGCGAGATGGGAATAATAAATAAACCCCCAAAAGTTTACGGACCCAAATAATAATGGTTTCAAGCAAATATAAAATACATCAAATAGGTATGGTGCATACTAATAGATGGAAATAATTCAGCTTCCTACCTTGATAATGGGAAAATTTTTTCAACAAATAGCTATTGTAATAACATTGGTGCTCAAAGAATACAGCACTTTGTGCAAATGCACAATTTTCAAATAAATACAATATGTATATGTGTGCTTCTCTTAAGTCATGAGATGACCAAGCTCTTGCTCTAATAAAAATCTGAAGACAAGCCCTCTGGCCCGAACTGGCTCTGTGTTGGATAACAATATTTCCCTTTGCCAACCTTTACAATGAATATAAAAATTCAATTTCAGTGCTACAAGCTGGAAAGGGCTCAAGTGTCACCAGATTTTTCTAAGGGGATATTTTCTAGATTTTGTCTACATTTGTATTCTACTCATTTAATGGAAGAAGGTAATAGCATTTTTTCTATCTATTGGAGAAACTATTCCAGACATACACAGATGCAAGGTCAAGAAATACATTTTAAAAACCACAAAGAGAAACAAAATGATTCATTGGCTTCAAATCCTTGGTTCTTTTAATACATATGCCACGGAATATTAAATTATGAGCTCAGAAAGGGCACTACAAAAGTATACCCTGATATCTACTGCAAGAGTCTTCCATAGTGTGGCACGAAGAATTCCAGGATGGTTTCTAAGATTGTCCATGACCTAATGTACATTCCCCACATAATCTGTGGGGCTATTACTTTGACAAACTTTGCTCCATGATTAATAATGCTATATTCATGGCATGGTTAAATTTTTTTCCCATTTGTATACATGCCTCATTTTTGGACTCTATTAGTTACCACAAATCAGGGAGAACATTTGATAGTTGTCTTTTAGGACTAGCTTATTTCACTAAGTTTCCAGTTGCATCCAATTTGCTGCAAGATTGAATTTCATTCATTTTTCATTTTTATGGCTGAGTAGTATTCCATAGTGTATATACTCTACATTTTCTTTATCCATGCATCAGTTGATGGACATTTGGGTTGATGCCATACCTTTGCTATTGTGAACTGAGTTACAGTAAACATGGGGTACAAAGTAACTCTTTTATATGCTCTTTTCATTTTGTTTGGGTAAATTCCTAAGAGTGGGACAGCTGGTTCATATGGTAGATCTATTTTGAGTTTTCAATGGAATCTCTATACTGTCTTCCACACACAGGTAAATTAAAGGAAAGGATTTAACTTGGTAGGCCTTACTTAATCACAGGAGCCATTTAAAAGTAAAACGTTCCAACCCTCAGCATATAAGAATTCTCTTTTCTCCACATTTGGGCCAATAGTTCTTATTTTTTTTTTCTTTTTGCTTAACAGGCATTCTACCTGGAGTGACATGATATCTCATTATGGTTTGGACTTGGATTTTTTTGATAGCTAGTAATAGAGCATTTTTTCATATACTTGTTTTCTACATGTATTTTTTTGAGAAATGTCTATTCATATATTTTGTCCATATTTTAACTGGATTTTTCATTTTGATGGTTGTTTTTGAGTTTCCTATATGTTCAGTGCATTATTCTTTGTCAGGTTCTTTGAAAATGTTTTCTATTGTTTTCACTATGTTGATTATATCTTTAACTGTGTAGAAGCCTCATATAATCAATTTTATATAATCCCATTTGTTTACCATTTGTTTATTTTTGCTTTTTTCTTTGGCCTATGCATTTGGCTTTTGTCCAAAAAATCCTTACCTCACAGGGGTAGGGCAACTTTTTGCTGCCAAGAACCATTTGGATATTTGTAATGTCATTTGCAGGCCATACACGCTTACTGATTTAAACTTTAACCTGAATTGCTTCTCGCCCTTTTGGCTAAGATCAAGTGTGTGTAAACTTTAACCTGATATAGATTTATTGAATTGTATGTCCTACCTGCAGTTGCCTTGGCTGGGCCAGACCAAATTATCTTTTATGGCCCACAGGCAGGACGAACCCCTGTGGTAAATCAATGAGTCATCTTCCCTGTGTTTTCTTCTAGCAGTTTCATAGCTTCAGGTCTTCTGTTTAGATCTTTGATTCATTTTGTGGTGATTTTTTAAAAAAAGATTTATTTATTTATTTGAAATAGTTACAGAGAAGGAGAGGCAGAAACAGAGTGAAAGTTCTTCAATCTGTGGGTTCATTCCCCAAATGACCACAACAGCCAGGGCTGGGCTGATGCAAAGCCAGGAGCTAGGAGCTCCTTCTGGGTCTCTCATGTTGATGCAGGGGCCCAAGCATTTGGGCCATCTTCTACTGCTTTCTCAGGTGCATTAGCAGGAAGATGGATCAGAAGTAGAGCATCCAGGCTTTTTTGGAACTGGTACCCATATGGGATGCCAGCACTGCAGATGGCAGCTTACTTAACCTGCTAAGCCACAGTGCCAGCCCCCTGCCATTTTTTTTTTTTTTTGGTGAGATATAGTTGGGGGTCTTGTTTGATACTTCTGTATATGTATATCCAGTTTTCCCAATGTATTTTTTGGTGTCTTCAATGTATTTTTTGGTGTCTGTTAAGAATGAGTTAACAGTAGGTTTGTGGATTTATTTCTGGGATCTCCTTCTGTTTCATTTGTCTACATGTCTATTTTTATGGCAGTACCATTCAAATTAGTACAACCATTGTGAAGAACAGGTCCGCCTAAAAAACTAAAAATAGACTGTGTGACCTAGCCATCCTGCTTCTTGGTATGTGATGGGTAAAATGAAAATAACATGTCAAAAAGACACCTGTACTCTAAGTTCACTGTAGCACTATTCACAATAGCGAAGACATAGTACCAACATAGCTGTCTGATCGATGAGTGGCTAAAAATGTGGTATACATGCAGCATGAAATAATATTCAACCATAAAAAAGTAAAATTCTGGCATTTGAGAAAAATGGATGAAAACTGGAGGTAATTGTGTTAAATAAAACAAGCTAGACACAGAAAGACAAATGCTGCATGCTATTTTTCATAGATGGAAGTTAACAAATAAAACCTTAACTTAGAACATTGGCTACTAGAGGCTGGGAAGAGTAAAGGGAGGGAAAGAGGGAGTTTGGGTAATGAGTATCAAAACATGGTCAGATAGGGTAAGGTGTTCTAGTGTTCCATAGTGGAGTCAGGTGACTGTAGTGCATAATAATATATATATATTTTGTATAAATAATTGGAAGAGAGGAGCTGGTAGGTTCTAAACACAAAGTAGAAGGAAATGGTTTACTAGTTTGACTCATATTCTTTGACTCATATTCTTTCTCTCTCTCTCTCCTCCTCTCTCCTCTGTGTGTTGTATGCATGTGTGTGTGTGTGTGTGTTTATGTTAGAAGTAATGCAGTGAGCCCCATAAGGATGTACAAGATTACATGTTAATAAGAAAGTTCTTGACAATAAAAATTTAATTAGTAAAAGTTGAGTGTTTTCTCTGACTGCTTAAGAGGAAGCTAGAAATGGGAAACAAGAATGAATATGTATGAGTCACCATTTCTGTCTTAAAGATGGAGGAGGTTACATGGTAGGAATGTGTGCAGTCTTCCCAGATGCTGTTTGCAGCCCCCAGATGTAAGTCAGCAGGGAAATTGGAAATTCAGTAATATAGCCACAAGGAATTGGAATCTGCCAAGAAGAGTAACCCTGACTACAGCTTTTTCCACCACAGAACCTCCAAAGAAAGAGCTCAGTCTGGGTGACACCTGGAGCTTGGCTTTGAGCCTCCTTTAGGAGAGTAACAAACTAGGCTGTCCTGGACTTGATCCAGATAACCATCAACTGTTAGTAAATATACAGACTCCTGGCACTTGTGCTTTTTTTTATTTTAATTAACCCATATGTCTATGACCTTGGAATATTACAATTTAAGATCTTTGTGTTTCCTATCTTTTCCTTCTACAAACACTGCTTCTCTAATAGCTCTTTCTCCACTGTGTGTCAAATATTTTTTGACTTTAATGCCATCTCTTGTTATCATCCTTTCTAGTTTTATTGGGTGTATTATTCTGAATTCTTCAGGTTGATAATGTCAAAAATTTACTATAATATAGCTTATCAAAAGAGGAACTTTAGGGCCAGCGCCGCGGCTCAATAGGCTAATCCTCCGCCTTGCGGCGCTGGCACACCGGGTTCTAGTCCTGGTCGGGGCACCAGATTCTGTCCCGGTTGACCCTCTTCCAGGCCAGCACTCTGCTGTGGCCAGGGAGTGCAGTGGAGGACGGCCCAAGTGTTTGGGCCCTGCACCCCATGGGAGACCAGGATAAGCACCTGGCTCCGGCCTTCGGTTCAGCGCGGTGCGCCGGCCGCGGCGGCCATTGGAGGGTGAACCAACAGCAAAAGGAAGACCTTTCTCTCTGTCTCTCTCTCTCACTGTCCACTCTGCCTGTCAAAAAAAAAAAAAAAAAAAAGAGGAACTTTATTGGTTCATGGAATAAGTCAATTATAAGAAGGGCAGGGTTATAGATAGTATCAGCAACAACTAGACCAAAAGACTTGAAAGTCATGTGGAATATGAATCTCATCCCTGCTTCTCAGACTGGGTTTGTTCAAGTGGTAGAGAACATGGCTATGATGATTCTGGATCCTCATAAACTGAGGACTTCTTCCATTGGCAAGAGCATCTTCTTCTGGTTACAAAATTTCCCAACAAGGCTTCTGATCGATCTGACTTGTTGTTGCCCATATTCTTGAGGGGAAGTGGTAGAAGTGGGTTAGGTAAGAGCCAGGAAGCTCATGCCAGGGTTTCGTGGATGTGGGCAAAGGCAGCTCTCCGTGGCCAGGAAGAGTACTAAGCAGACAAGACTCCACGTGCTTCCTCATCCTAAAGCCATCCGCTCCTCTAAGGGTCTGTTTTCATTATCCTAACTTTGCCTGGATTGGTGCCTTCTGAGAACTCTTCTTTTTTATATCCACCTATCATTTGTCATGTCATCAATACTTTTTTTCTCTTATGCAGGATTTGAACAGAGCAATATGTTACTTTACAGAAAATTATTGGAAACTTTCTGCTATACTCAGCACAGAGAAGAAATGATTTATGAAGCAATTCCTCCTTATTGGAAGAATCTTTACCTTCTTTCACAATAAATTCAATTTTGGTAACTCTAGATTAAACCATGAATAAATCCCTCTACCATACATACAAGCCATATAAACCTATCTTTCATTCTTATTTGATTAAACTTTTCTTATCACTTAATACCTTCCTTTCCTCAAAATGATTAGAAAATTTCAAGATGAAATGATTCTTCATCTCTTTTGCTGGTTCAAAATATACTTTTTTTGAGTTTGGTTGGCTGCTCAAAAGATTCCTTTTTTCTTGAAGTCATCTAAATATATTAGTATATATTTTAATGTTGACTGCTTGAGACACCCACATCACATTCTGAGTGCCTGTGTTTGAATGGTGTCTCCCATTCTGATTCCATTTTTCTGAAAATTCTCATAAGAGGCAGCAGATGATTTAAATTATCTACTATTTCAAGAACATCTTCTTGAATTGTGTCTTCAAGTGAAAATTCTATCCCATTATTTCTTTCAAGGGTGGTGCTTCCCTTAATCTATTCCTTCCCTACCTATATTTTATGCCATTTTTCATCCTCTAATTTTTTAAAATAGGGTTTCTTTATTTGAATTTCTTTAGCATGTTCTTCATCTTTCAGTCAGCTTACATTCCTTACTGTGTGGTCAATACTGTCTTTCTTGCATATGTACCTTCTAATTTTGCCTTTACTTTGTGAGATATTTCTTTAAAAGGGTATTTACTTATTTGAAACATAGGAGATGAAGGAAGGGGCAGGGAGGAGAGAGGGAGAGGAGGTAAAGGGAGAAGAGAGAGAGGGAGGAGAGGGAGAGAAAGGGGAAGAGGGGGAGAAGAAGGACAGGAAGAGGGAAGAAAGGGAGGTGGAGGCAGGGAGCAGGAGGAGAGGGGGGACAGGGAGAAGAGAGGGAAAGGGAGAAGAGGAAGGAGGGGAAATGTGACGTGGAGTGGGAGGAGTGGGAGAGAGAGGAGAGGGAAAGGTAGAGAGAAAGAGAGGGAGAGGAAGAGGGGGGAGGGGAGATGGAGAGGGAGGACAGGAAGAGGGAAGAAAGGGAGGGGGAGGCAAGGGAGGAGAGGGAGAAGGGGGATAGGGAGAAGAGAGGGGGAGGGAGAGGGAGGATGGGGACCATTCATCTGCTGCCCTACTCCTCCAAAACCTGCAACAGCTGGGTGGGGCCAGTCCAAAGCCAGGAGTGAAGTCAGGAGCCAGCACACCATCTACATCTCTCATGTGGGTGACAGAGACCTAAGTAACCTAAGCTGTTATCTGCTGCCTCCCAGGGTATGAACTAGCAGGAAACTGGAATTAGAATCAAGCTCAAGCACAAATATGGGATGTGGGTGTCCCAAGTGGTGGCTTAACTCAGTTACTCCACAACGTCCGGCCCATTGTGTAAGATATTTGCTTTCTTCACTTTTTTCCTCTGAGCTGCCCACTTCCATTTCACATACTTGGCTGATCCATCATCTTCCTCCTGAGCTCTTGTATCTGTGTATCATGTGCTTCCTTCACAAAGACAACTGCTTTGATGGATTTTGCTCATTTGTTTTAAGGCTTATCATAAAAATATTTATTTACAACTTTCACCCATTTTGTGAAAACTTGGATTTTTTAGAATACTTTTCCATTTGATTTTTTTATGTTTTCTTATTTATTTTGCATAATATTATCATAGATCCTGTTTGTTTATTTATTTATTTCACAGACAGTGAGAGAGACAGAGAGAAAGGTCTTCCGTTGGTTCACCCCCCAAATGGCCTCCACAGCTGGAACTATGCTGATCCGAAGCCAGGAGCTTCCTCCTGGTCTCCCATGCGGGTGCAGGGACCCAAGCATTTGGGCCATCCTCCAATGCCTTCCCGGGGCCACAGCAGAGAGCTGGACTGGAAGAGGAGCAACCCGGAATAGAACTGGTGCCTATATGGGATGCTGGTGCTGCAGGCAGAGGATTAATCAAGTGAGCCATGGCACCGGCCCCATCTACTTTTTTTTTCCACTAACCATTTCTAAGGAAATATATTTTCTCCACTAGTTGTTTTCAGGCAATTCATTTAGGGTATAGGTGAGAAGTGAATTAGAAGTGTGTTTAGGAGTGCCATTTCATGTCCTGCTGCTCCACTTCCAATCCAGCTCCCTGTAATGTGCCTGGGAAAGCAGCAAAAGATGGCCCAAGCGCTGGGCGTCTGCATCCATGTAGGAGACCCAGAAAAAGACCCTGACTCCTGGATTTGACCTGGTCTAGCACCAGCTGTTGCAGCCATTTGAGAAGTGAACTGGCAGATGGAAGTCTCTCCCTCCCCTCTCTCCGCCTCTCCCCCTCTCCCCGCCTCTCCGCTTCTCCGCCTCTCCACCTCTTGGTAACTCTGCCTTTCAAATAAATAAACTAAATCTTAGAAAAAAGGAGTATGTTTAGGGCTAACAAATTACTCAAGATGAGCTAGAACTCTGAAACACATAATTTTAAAAGATATTAAGTATATGAAGAAAGTTTCAAAAATATTTGGTTTTGTTTTTACAAACTTTACATGTAAATCCTATTCTATATAGAATTTAGGAATGAATGGAATGTCTCCTCTCTCCTTTTTCCCCTTTTTCCCAACCTTTCATCCCTCTGTTCCTCAACCTCCCTCCTCCTCCCTTTCTTCTGTCCCCAGTCCTACCTCCATTCCATCTTCTTTCTCTCTTTCCCTCGCCCCCTTCCTCCCACCTTGACTACTCCCATCCTCTTGCCCCTTGCCTTCTCCCATTTCTTCAATCTCATTTCTTTATTCCTCTTTTAGTAGCCCAAATTGCAGGAATGATTCTTCTTGAAAGTTAACTTTTCTATGCATACTCCCATACAACATTTATTTTATACATATTTGTTCTTATGGAACATATCAAGTCTACAGACAATAGCAGCATTTGGCAGCCTGTGTATCAATAGGATCATTTAAATCCTGCACTGGATTGTATGTTGCCTCTATGTCTCTGGAAAACAATTTGTCATATACAATGTGCAAACCCCATGAAGCAGTAAATTGTTTTTCTAGGTGATTATTCTAGGTGTAGTCTTACACATGTGCTCCAGGAAACGTGCATTTTTATCACTGTATGAGGCATAAGAACAAAATACTGGAGACAATTCATATGTTCCTTGACAGGAGGATGACTATACAATTGGGTGTATTTAACAGAATGCCATACAGCCATGAAAATGAGTGAACTCTTTCATGCATGCGTTCCTGTACTAGTACCACAAACTAGGTGGCCTCGAATAACAGAAACTTAATGATTCACAGTTCATCAGGCTGGACGCTCAAAATCAAGGTGATCAACAGGACTATGCCCCTCTCAGGTTCTAGGAAAGAATGGGTGCCAAGCCTCTCTCCTAGCTTCTGATGGCTTCAGCCATTCCTCAGGGTGTAGCTCACCATCCCCTCCCAGTGTCTCTTCACATGGATTCTCCCTGTGTCTGTATCTGCCTCTGTGTCCAGATTTCCTCCTTTTATAGGAACATAGGGTATATTGCATTAGGAGGTCTACCCTACTCCAATCTAACCACCTTAACTAATAACATCTGCAATGACTCAGTTTCCAAATAGTCACATTCTGAAGCCCTGTGGGTTAGGACTTCAAAATATGAATTTTGAGGGGGCCGGTCCAAGCCAACCCATATTAATGTCTATATATAGATCAATCTTACTAATATAACATTAAGTAACAAAGAATGAGTCATATAAGACTATAAGAGTATAATCTATTTACATGAAATTTAAAAAAAAATGTAAAAACCCTGCATGGTATTTAGAATATATACATATTCTATGAAAACAGAAACACAATGAAGGATAATCATCACAAAATCCAGCATATTGTTTTCCTGTGATGTGGAGGGGGTGTGGACACCTGTTGGAGAAGGGCTGGCCAGGGTTATGTTCTCTTTACTAAGCCGAGTGGTGATTGGAGGAGTATTTGTTTTATTTCAATTCATTTAATTGTACACATGGTATATATGGTCTGTTTCAAAATAAAATAATCAGGGGAAGAAAATCACTTGGTTAGTAATCTAAAATATATGTACAGTTTTGCTTTTGTGATTTTTGCATACATTAAATTATAACAATCTAAAACCTTCTACTTCTCCCTAATCATTTTCAGATGCTGCTTGTGTCCACATACTGATCTACGTCATTCGTGTGAAAAGTTGTGCTTTCTGGGGGCTAACACTGTGGCACAGTAGATTAAGTCACTGCTTGCAATGCCCACATCCCATGTAGGAGTGTCCATTTAAGCCCTGCTTCTGATCCAGCTCCGTGTCAATGTACCTGGGCAAGGGGCAGAGAAAGGTCCAAGTGCTTGGGCCTCTGCAACCCACGTAGGAGCCACATACTCAACTTTCTAAGTATAGTTTCCAAGAGTTACAAAAAACATTTTATTCAAAACCGCATCTGAGGACTACCTTTATTTCCATTCTGGGAATTTACTTCTCATTTTCATATTCTCCCTGTCATTCACCATCATGACTTCTATCTCTTAATTTACAATGAGTTCTTAAGCTATATTATTAGTCTGGGCATCTCTCTTTTCCTAACATAGTTACTGCATTCTCAGTAATTTCCCCTTTATGACTCATAATCACGCCATAACCCATAGCTCCCCAAGGCAAGTCATTATCTTGTCTTTGACAAATCTCCCTGCTTCTGCCTTCCCTATCTCACTGACCGAGCCTCACAGCTGGAATCTGGAACTCGGCTCTTCCCCTGCTCCATTTACCCTTCTGTCTCAACTGCTTAGCACCAAAATCAGCTTCCTCTTTTCTCCATCTTCACCACCATTGCTCTTACCCAGTGGTTCTCAAAGTGTGGTTGTAGGACTAGCAGTGTCCACATCCCCTGGAACGTGCTGTAAATGCTAATTCTGAGGCCTTACTCCAGCCCTGTAAATCAGAAAATTTGCTCCCATCATATTTACTACTGCATTCTTGATCTGATGCCACAACCATGCTTTATTTCTACTGTCTGAATTTCTATTACTATGATTTTTTCTTGACATCCTTCTTCATGCTTTCAAAAATTTTTATTTCCTTATTTGAATATATAAGTGAACAAGGTATGTGGCCCCTTAAGTGATACATGCTGATTCACTGAGTTAAAATTTCCCTTCGCAATATGAAAATGGAGAATTCTACTCCACATGGAAGAAGCTCATAGCCCTGTGACTTCGCTTGCTTTTGCCATCACAGCTGATTGTATGCTGAATTAATTCTCTTGACATTTTTTGAATGACTGTGAAATCTTAATTTGTAGAGTTGCCTTTAAAACATTCAGACTATGGGACTGGCATTGTGGCACAGTAGGTTCATATGGGTACTTCATATGGGTACTGGTTTGTGTCCAGCTTCTGTCTTGGCTGCTCCACTTCCAATCCAACTCCCTGACAATGCACCTGAGAAAGCAGCGTGAGATGGCCCACATCCCTGTGCCTCTGCCCCCTACATGGGAGACCTGGAAGAAGCCCATGTCTTTGGCCTGGTCCAGCTCCAGCCACTGTGGCCATTTGGGAAATGAACCAGCAGATAGAGGATCTCTTTCTGTGTAACTCTTTCGAATAAATAAATGTTAAGAAACCATTTGGACTCCATTTAGATCAAGGATAACATTTATTGTAAATGTTAACCTTTATTTTCTCATTAACTCATGTTAATGCCACCAGTACAGCTTGGCATCAAACCAAACAGCACAAGACAAGCATGAAGACCCTAATCACATGGCAGTTTTCAGAAATAAGAGGCCATTCAGTAATCCTATAATAGGGGTTAGCAATTGATCACCTGTGGGTCAAATCCAGTTGATTAATCTGTTTTCCATTACTATAACAAAACCCCTGAGACTGAGTGACATATAAAGAAAAGAGGTTTAGTTTACTCATAGTCGTGGTGACTGAAAGCCTAAATATCATGGTGCTGGCTCTTGTGATGGCCAGCTGGCTGCATCACATCACGGTATATAGCATCAAGGTGGGGGCAAGTATGGGAGGGAGAGATCACATAGGAAACCAGACCAAGGGGAGGATCCAGGCTTACTCTTTTTTTTTTTTTAAGATTTATTTATTTGCTTAAAAGGCAGAGTTATAGAGACAGAGACAGAGAGAGAGATTGATTCCATCCTCTGGTTCACTGCCCAAATGACTTCAATGGCTGGAACTGGGCTGATCTGAAGCCAGGAGTCAGGAGCTTCTTCCAGGTATCCCACATGGGTGCAGGGGCCCAAGCACTTGGGCCATCATCTGCTGCCTTCACAGGCACACAAGCAGGGAGCTGGATCAGAAGTGGAGCAGCTGGAACACACAAACTGGCACCCATATGGGATGCTGGTGCTAAAGGCAATGGCTTTACTTTCTATGCCACAGTGCTGGCCCTGACTAGGCTTACTCTTTTTGTAAAAATCCCATCTAGAGAACCAATTCAGGGTCCCATAGAATGACCTTAATTCCTTCTGAAGGTGAAGTCCTCTGTGATGTGATGACTTACTACTGGACATCACTTTTCAGTGATATCATTACTTCTTAACACTGCCACACTGGGAATCAAGTTTCTAACACATTAGACAAACCAAATCCAAATCATCACAATGGCCTACTCCTATTTCTGCAAGACCCATGAGTAAAGAATGATTTTTGCAATTTAAGTGTTATAAAAAGAACATATAATAGAGACATTTAGTTCATAGTGTGTAGAATGTTTACTATCTGGACTTATTATAGAAAATGCATACTCCTGTCCAAGACTATCTTTAGATTTTTTTTTAAATAAAGAGTTGCCATGCAATGAAAACACACAATGGGAGATATCTTCTAGAAACCTTCAGAACCCTTGGACACATTTTCAGAAAATGAGCAAGAAAACATTTCTGTCTAACAGACAATGTGGTCAGTTAGTTAAGGTCCAATGCATGTGAGATAAAAACACTAACAGGCCATTGCACTGGAGAAGCACAACCATTTATGGGTTCTAGGACCAAATGGAAACAATTTCCAGTATTGTCATAAAGAGCACACTATGGGGAGTCCTCACTGCCATGCGTACAGTAACAAAACAGCAAGTTTCAGAGAGCCAATACATATAATGATTGTATGCTCTGCCTAATGACACTGTGCCAAAATACAATCCAGTAAAGGCAGTTTTCAGGGAACCTGGGGTGAGGGTCAGGTGGTTTGTTTTCTATCGACCGAGCTTGATGCAAAGCTGGTTTACAGATTCTGGAAGAATGGAGAGACTGATGCCCTTTGCCCTTCCTCTTGCAGAATGGGTGAACACATGAGTTAACCATTCCATCTGTTACACAACTGAAGGCCAGTTTTTCTATGGTGCTGGCTGAATTAATACCCATGTTTTTGCTTTCACTACACAAGAACATAATAGGGAGTGTGGCAATGCAAATTCCTGGGATAAGATTAAATATATCACTAAAAACAATAATGGTATGAAGGCAATCTGTTACTTGAGATAGCTTCTCTGTTCACGTAATGCAAAACTGACAGATATCACATCAGAGATCGTAACCTAGCCATGATATTCATGTCAATGGGTTTTGAGATGAACTCTCCAACATAATTTTAGTTAGAAAGCAATTATACTTAGCTGTTCCAAAGGACTGATCAGTTACGCACTTAAAAAACATACAACATAGGTATTTGCACTTACGTACTTATAAGTTTATTATATTAGAAATTCTCAAGTTTCTTAAGCATACTTCTTGCTTGCTTAATTAACATTGTTAAATGGGGGTGCGCCACTGCCCTCCTTTAAGGTATTCCAAGAAAGCTGCATTTGCTATTTGTTAAAGAAGTAGCTGTTTTATTACTAGATGGACAATTTTCCCATTACTGATTCAAATCGGCTCCACATCCAGACTTAACTAAGGTGAAGTAGTTAGAGAAGACCACCACATCACTGTCACTCATCGCTGTCTCAATCTGCCTATACAACATTGTTCTGCAAGCTGTACTCAGCTTTTTAAGTCAACCATCAGTAATTTATCTACCATAACTGTATGCCAACTTGTCTTCTCTTATTCTTAGCAAAACTGCTGATCTACTCAGGGTCAGGGGCTGTTTTTCATATTTGGAGTGCCCAGCATAATAACGGAGTGAGAACTTATCTGTTTCCTTCGACACTCAGCACACTTGATCTGAAACAACTTGTGTGACTGGCTCAGCTGTCAGAGAACTGCACAGGGCCATAACATTGACTTACTGAGTTGCTTGACCTCTGTAGTACCTATAACTTTATAATACTCTGAAAATCACTGGGGATTGGGAACCACTCTAACAAACCGAGGCCAGGAAATTTGTTAAGGAGAAATGCCTGGCCCAGCACTGGCTGTTGTGAACATTTGAGGAGCAAAGCAACAGATGGGACAACTGACTCTGTCTTCCCTTTCAAATAATAATAAAAGAATAAAAATGTGGGATTTTATCCTAAGGCAATGGAAAGTACTGAAAGCATTTACTAGATGGATGACATTAACAAATGTTCATTTAAAAAATGTTTACTAGGGGCCGGTGCTGTAGTGCCAGCATCCCATGTGGGCACTGGTTCATGTTCCAGCTGCTCCTCTTCCAAATTCAGCTTTCTGCTATGGCTTGGGAAAGCAGTTGAAGATGGCCCAAGTGCTTGGGCCCCTGCACCCACGTGGGAGACCTGGAAGAAGCTCCTGGCTTCAGATTAGTCCAGCTCCCATCATTGTGGCAATTTGGGGAGTGAACCAATGGATGGAAGACCTTTCACTTTGTCTCTTCCTCTCTGTCTGTAACTCTGCCTCTCAAAATATTTTAAACAATGTTTACTAAATCACTGTTCCCTAAGCTCACCTTCTTCTAAAACTACTGTATACATCTCTCATATTGATGGGTGTGGCCTTGATGACTAATAAATGATAGTTTTTAAATGTTCAGTAAAAATGCTAATGAATTAATGAAGTTCAATTATTTTTGTTTGGATTGTTATAAAAAAGAGCCACAGGTGCCCTTGGTGCTTTCATGAGGAACACAATCCAAATGACAGCAAGGCTAACTCCTTGTTTTCAGTGGTACTTTAGCTTCACCATATCCAGTAGAGTTCCTCTCTGGACCATCACCCTGTCAGAGAATTCTTCACAGTGATCATCACTATTTCAAATGGTTTGTTTTGTTTACATTTTTGTTGTTTGACTTAGGCCAGATCACAAATCATATCTTTTTCATCGCAATATCCCACACATAGGCACAATGTGACTCCGTGAATATTTGTTCAGTATATTAAAAAAATAATTCACAAAAAGAAATGCAAGAACTGGAAATCACACTTGTGACCTTGTGTCCTTCATTTTATGAATGAGGGGTGGGTATAGAGGGAGTCTGAGTTGGGATAGAAGAACATGTGGAGCCTTTAGAGAATTTTTTATTGTTATTTGTTCTACTTAAATCACTTCTCACAGAGAAACCAAAGTACAAACTATAAAGGGCAAAGTTACTACTGAAAGAACCCACATTTTGCAAATGTGGACATTGGTCAGTGTCTCTCTCTCCATTCTTCCAGATCTCTTACTTGAGAAATGAATTAGTAATTTCTCAATGATCTGTGTATGTGTTTCCTACGTTTTCTTGCCATCATAGGATATTGTATACTTCTTTCCTGTTATCAGTAATATTTGAGTAATAAAAGCTCTCTTGAAATCTAATAGGGGCCGGCATCACGGCTCATGAGACTAATTCTCCGCCTGTGGCCCCGGCACCCCGGGTTCTAGTTCCGGTTGGGGTGCCAGCTCCGTCCCGATTGCTCCTCTTCCAGTCCAGCTCTCTGATGTGGCCCGGGAAGGCAGTGGAGGGTGGCCCAAGTGCTTGGGCCTGCACCTGCATGGGAGACCAGGAGGCAGCACCTGGCTCCTGGCTTCAGATCGGCACAGCGCGCCAGCCATAGCAGCCATTTGGGGAGTGAACCAACGGAAGGAAGACCTTCCTCTCTGTCTCTCTCTCTCTCTCACTGTCTAACTCTGCCTGTCAAAAAGAAAAAAAAAAATCGAATGGAAAATTTCCTCCCAGGAAACATCTAAAAGCATGAAACCTTACAAAGCTTGGCTAGCTTTATAGTGGTGGCATGCACCTGTTGCTCATTTCAGAAGCCTGCTTATCTGCGCACTATTTTTTAAAAGATTTTATTTGAGGGAGAGAGTCACAGAGAGGGAGACACAGAAAGGCCATCTATCCGCTGGTTATCTCCCCAGGTGACTACAACGGCCAATGCTGTGCTGATCCAAAGCCAGGAGACTTGACTTGGTCTCCCACGCAGGTGCAGGGACCCAAGCACTAGGGCCGTGTTCTACTGCTTTCCTAGGACACAGCAGAGAGCTGGATCCAAAAAGGAGCAGCTGGGACCCAAATTGGCACCCACATGGGATTCCTGCACCACAGGCAGAAGCTTAGCCCACTACGCCATGGTGCTGGCCCCATCTATGCACTATTCTTAACCTTCCTACTCCAAAGCATGTTGAAACTCAGCCCTTAATCCTGCATAGGGTGTCCAAAGGCTCCCACCCGCTGCAGTGCTAATGGGTGAGCTGTTTAGGGCAGGAACCCAGAGGCAAAGCTGGAAAAGCCTGGTTTCTTCCATGCACTCCTCTGGAAAAGAACCTGCATGAACTTGTTATGACTCAGGCCAAGGTGAGAAATCTGACGTCTCTGCCAATGGTAGCACTTGACAACTAGGGCCAATCTGTTCTTTGTAGCTTCCTGTATGAACAGTTTATCACTTGAAACAATTTTCTCATTGTTATTGTCACTGGGGAACAAAGACTGCAACAGCAAACCATTGTTCAAGTCCAAAGTCATTTTGTGGAGAAAATGAGATAGTAGACCAGTCTTTTTGTCCTTTATTTTATCACCCCCTCTGGCATCAACTTATGGATCTGATTTCTATTTTCATTTTTGAGTCTTTTCTCTGTGACCTCAGGTCAGAGACAATATCAAGGACAATGTGCTTTAGTGAGCTTATTTACCTAAGCCAATGTACAAGAGAGTAAAGAGGGTAAAGCTGCTGCCTGTCATGCCAGGATCCCAAATGGTTGTTGGTTTGTGTCCCAGCTGCTTCGCTTCTGATTCAGCTCCCTAATACTGTACCTGGGAAAGGAGTGGAGGATGGCCCAATGTTTGCGCCAATACACTCACGTGGGAGACCCAGCACAAACTCCTGAGTCCTTCCTTTGGTCTGCCACATTTCTGGCCATTGTGGCCATTTTGGGGAGTGAACCAGCAGATGGAAGATTTCTCTCTCTCCCTCCCTCCCTCTGTCCCTCTGTCCCCCTCTCCCTTCCTCTGTGTGTGTGTGTGTTTCTCTTTCTTTCTGAAACTCTGCCTTTCAAATAAATAAAAAGTTAAAAAGAAAAGGAGTAATGGAAAATTTAAATTATGTTTATTAGAAAATGATTTGGGGAGGCCAGCATTGTGGTATAGTGGATTAAGCCACTGCCTACATCCCATATGGGCACCTGTTTGAGTCCCAGATATTCCACTTCTAATCCAACTTCCTGCTAATATGCCTGGAGAGGCTGTGGAAGATGGCCCAAGTGCTTGGGCCCCTGCCTGCACTCATATGGAGGACCCAAATGAAGCTCCTGGCTTTGGCCTAGCCCATTGCTACCATTTGGGGAATGAACCAGAGGATCAAAGATCTCTGTCTCCGTCTTTCTCCCTGTGTAACTCTGCCTTTCAAATCAATCAATCTTAAAAAAAAATGGAAAATTAAACAAAAGTGATCTTGGAGCCAGAGCTGTGGAGCAGTAGTTAAACTGCTGCCTGAGATTCTGGTATCCCATATGAGTTCTGGTTTGAGTCCTAGGTGAGACATTTCTGATCCATCTCCCTGTGAATGTGCCTGGAAAGCAGCAGAAGTTAACCCAAGCCTTGGGCCCCTGCTACTCACTCATACAGAGACCTGGACAGGATCCCTGGCTCCTGGCTTCAACCTGCCCAGTCCCAGCTGTTGTGGCCATATGAAGACTCCAACAGTGGATAGAAGATCTCTCTCTCTCCATACCCCTCCCTCCCTTACATTCTAACTCTGCCTTTCAAATAAATAAATAAATCTTTTAAAAAAAAGTGATCTGGAATTCTGACCATCATTCCAACTGAACCTGATGCTATTCACAATGTACAACTTCAGTCTTCAATATGATTATAAATTACATATAATGCATATGTACACACACACACACAATCACCAAGGTGGATAGAAGGAGTTCAATCCTGAAGGGCTGAATGGGAAGAAATCCAGCAACAAGAAATCAGATTTTTTTGGTCACAGAAATAACAAATGTTTATAAGTATTTGAGATGACAAATACTTTGCTCTTTACAAGGCTTCTGGATTTGCCTTTCGCAAAATCTCATGAAACTTTCAAATCAAATTTCAGCTGGAAAGTTGGCACACTCGCATTAAAGGCAGCTGTGTGCTTGTAAAATTCCTTGGCATTTGGTGCTTTCAGAGATTTAGGAAGTCAGTGAGCAGCGACTGTGCATCAACAGAGGGCTGGCGCATATGGAGCAGCTGAAGGAAATGACCTCCGCACATCTGCAGAGTGGATGTGTTCACCTGTGGCCAGTGTCACCAGTGATACCCTCAAGTCTCCTCGAGGTAGTCAAAATAGGGAAAGTAGGGAGAATCAACGTTCCTTCAGGTGAGTTGTTAATAAGAGATTTTAGTAATAGGGAAGTCTTTCTGGTCTATTTGTACTTGGTCCAGTTTTCAACCAGATCTTAGAGATATCTTTGTCCTATCTCCATAGAGAAAATGTAATATGAAATTAATATAGCGAGGTGGAGCCAAGATGGCGGATAGTGAGGACGTGCGCCGTAGTTTGGGAAAATAAAGTTTCATAAAAGTGGAATTACTGTAGCCTCAGGAAAAGACTCAAGAAAAAAACTGCAGAGGAAATGCTTCCGGATCTAGTGGATGTGACACAGAGGACCTACAGGGAGCCCACCGCGTGGAAACTCAACCACGGGAGACGAGCCGCAGAATCTCACCAGCGCGGGAACCAACGGGAGGTTAGACAAAGACCTCAGAAACCCGAGACATTGGGGGGGGGGGGGGAACAGAGGCCTCTCCCTTCACTCACCAAGCAAAACAAAGAGCACCACCATTTTACATATGTAAAGCACAGCCAAACTCAGTAACTTTGGTGAAACTCTGAGAACACATTGAGGGCTGCATAAACTCTTTGTGTGGTCCCAGGGGTAGATCAAACGAATACTCACAGAGGCCAGATTTCAACTACCCTCAATTCCACTCCCAACTGAGTCAAAAAAAAAAAAAAAAAAAGAGAGAGAGAGAGAGTGATCCAGCAAGGAGCAAGGGAGTGAACAATCTGGGAGAGTCACTCTTTGCACAGCCTTAAACCTGAAGAATCAAGCATAGCTCTCTGGCCACACCCATCACAGCTCCTAAGGATCCAACAAAGCAGACAGCCCACTTAGAGGCATAGTATAACGAGAAAAAAACACCACAGCAAAAAAACAAAAACAAAAACAAACAAACAAAAAAAACCATAAATTATCTCCAACATGCCAAACAACAAACATAGAAGCCGAGGTAACAAGAGCAAGGAAGACACTATGATGCCCCCAAATGAACAAGACACCCCAATGCAAGATTATGAAGATGAAGAGATCGAAGAAATGCAAGAAGCGGATCTCAAAAAATTGATAAGAACATTAATAAGTTCTCAAAAACAAATTCTTGAACTACAGAAATCCTTCATGGACAAGATAGAAAATCTCTCTTGTGAAAATGAAATATTAAGGAGGAATCAAAATGAAATGAAACAACTGGTAGAACATGAAACTGTGATAGTGACAAAAAACCACAATGAAATGAAGAACTCAATAGATCAAATGACAAACACATTAGACAGCCTTAAAAACAGAATGGGCGAAGCAGAAGAGAGAATATTGGATTTAGAAGACAGAGAACAGGAAAGGAGACAGTCAAATCAAAGAAAAGAAGAAGAAATCAGAAATCTAAAAAATACTGTAAGGAATCTACAGGATACTATTAAAAAAACCCAACATTCGGGTTCTAGGAGTTCCTGAAGGCATGGAGAGGGAGAAAGGATTAGAGGGCCTTTTTAGTGAGATACTAGCAGAAAATTTTCCAGGTTTGGAGAAGGACAGAGACATCCTAGTACAGGAAGCTCATAGAACCCCTAGTAAACATGATCAAAAGAGATCCTCACCACAACACGTTGTAATCAAACTCACCACAGTGAAACACAAAGAAAAGATCCTAAAATGTGCAAGAGAGAAACGCCAGATTACTCTCAGAGGATCTCCAATTAGACTCACAGCTGACTTTTCATCAGAAACCCTACAAGCTAGGAGAGAATGGCGAGATATAGCCCAGGTACTAAGAGAGAAAAACTGCCAGCCCAGAATATTATATCCTGCAAAGCTCTTATTTGTGAATGAAGGTGAAATAAAGACCTTTCACAGCAAACAGAAATTGAAAGAATTTGTCGCCACTCGTCCAGCCCTGCAAAGATGCTTAAAGATGTGTTACATACAGAAACACAGAAACACGGTAACCAATATGAAAGAAGATAAAGGTAGGAAACCTCACAGCAAAAGATCACAGGAGTCTCAAACCATATATTAGAAAAAATCTTTGGCAAATGACAGGGCAAAGTTACTCCTTCTCAATAGTCACATTGAATGTTAATGGCTTGAACTGTCCAGTTAAAAGACACCAATTGGCTGATTGGGTTAAGGAACAAAACCCATCTTTTTGCTGCTTACAAGAAACTCATCTTTCCAACAATGATCCATACAGACTGAAAGTGAAAGGCTGGAAAAATATATACTATGCCAACAGAAATGAAAAAAGAGCGGGCGTAGCCATCTTAATATCGGACAACATAAACTTTACCACAAAAACTGTCAGGAGAGACAAAGAGGGGCACTATTTAATGATTAAGGGATCCATTCAACAGGAAGATATAACGATTATCAATGTATATGCACCTAATTACAGGGCACCAGCTTATTTAAAAGACTTGTTAAGGGACTTAAAGGGAGACTTAGACCCCAATACAATAGTACTGGGGGACTTCAATACTCCACTCTCAGAGATAGACAGATCAACAGGACAGAAGATCAACAAGGAGACAGCAGATTTAAATGACACTATAGCCCAAATGGATCTAACAGATATCTACAGAACATTTCATCCTACATCTAAGGACTTTACATTCTTCTCAGCAGTACATGGAACCTTCTCTAGGATTGACCACATACTAGGCCATAAAGCAAGTCTCAGCAAATTCAAGAGAATTAGAATCATACCATGCAGCTTCTCAGACCACAAAGGAATGGAATTGGAAATTAGCAACTCAGGAATCCCTAGAGCACGTGCAAACATATGGAGATTGAACAACATGCTCCTGAATGAACAATGGGTCATAGAAGAAATTAAAAGAAAAATAAAAAATTTCCTGGAAGTAAATGAGGATAAAAGCACAACATACCAAAACCTATGGGATACAACAAAAGCAGTGTTAAGAGGAAAATTTATATCAATAGGTGCCTACATCAAGAAATTGGAGAGGCACCAAATAGATGAGCTTTCAAGTCATCTCAAGGATCTAGAAAATCTGCAGCAAACCAAACCCAAACCCAGTAGGAGAAGAGAAATAATTAAAATCAAAGAAGAAATCAACAGGATTGAATCCAAAAAAACATTACAAAAAATCAGCCAAACGAGGAGCTGGTTTTTTGAAAAAATAAACAAAATTGACACCCCATTGGCCCAACTAACTAAAAAAAGAGAAAAGACTCAAATCAATAGGATCAGAGATGAAAAAGGAAACGTAACAACAGACACCACAGAAATAAAAAGAATCATCAGAAATTACTACAAGGACTTGTATGCCAGCAAACAGGGAAATCTCTCAGAAATGGACAGATTCTTGGACACATACAACCTACCTAAATTGAACCATGAAGACAGAAAACCTAAACAGACCAATAACTGACACAGAAATTGAAACAGTAATAAAGGCCCTCCCAACAAAGAAAAGCCCAGGACCAGATGGATTCACTGCTGAGTTCTACCAGACATTTAGAGAAGAACTAACTCCAATTCTTCTAAAACTATTCAGAACAATCGAAAAAGAGGGAATCCTCCCAAATTCTTTCTATGAAGCCAGCATCACCTTAATTCCTAAGCCGGAAAAAGATGCAGCATTGAAAGAGAATTACAGAACAATATCCCTGATGAACATAGACGCAAAAATCCTCAATAAAATTCTGGCCAATAGAATGCAACAACACATCAGAAAGATCATCCACCCAGACCAAGTGGGATTTATCCCCGGTATGCAGGGATGGTTCAACATTCGCAAAACAATCAACGTAATACACTACATTAACAGACTGCAGAAGAAAAACCATATGATTCTCTCAATAGACGCAGAGAAAGCATTTGATAAAATACAACACCCTTTCATGATGAAAACTCTAAGCAAACTGGGTATGGAAGGAACATTCCTCAATACAATCAAAGCAATATATGAAAAACCCACGGCCAACATCCTATTGAATGGGGAAAAGTTGGAAGCATTTCCGCTGAGATCTGGTACCAAACAGGGATGCCCACTCTCACCACTGCTATTCAATATAGTTCTGGAAGTTTTAGCCAGAGCTATTAGGCAAGAAAAAGAAATTAAAGTGATACAAATCAGGAAGGACGAACTCAAACTATCCCTCTTTGCAGATGATATGATTATTTAGGGGACCCAAAGAACTCTACTAAGAGACTACTGGAACTCATCGAAGAGTTTGGCAAAGTAGCAGGATATAAAATCAATGCACAAAAATCAACAGCCTTTGTATACACAGGCAATGCCATGGCTGAGGAAGAACTTCTAAGATCAATCCCATTCACAATAGCTACAAAAACAATCAAATACCTTGGAATAAACTTAACCAAGGACGTTAAAGATCTCTACGATGAAAACTACAAAACCTTAAAGAAAGAAATAGAAGAGGATACCAAAAAATGGAGAAATCTTCCATGCTCATGGATTGGAAGAATCAATATCATCAAAATGTCTATTCTCCCAAGAGCAATTTATACATTCAATGCAATACCAATCAAGATACCGAAGACCTTCTTCTCAGATCTTGAAAAAATGATGCTGAAATTCATATGGAGACACAGAAGACCTTGAATAG